>NC_135234.1:572926551-573544765 GCF_051348905.1 Ranitomeya variabilis | reverse complement strand
CCCCTCTCCCTCAGAGTAGCGGTCATATACCGGCCCCCAGGCTCACCCACCCACTTCCTTGACCACTTCTCAGCCTGGCTGCCGCACTTCATGTCCTCAGAACTACCAACCCTTATCCTGGGCGACTTCAACATCCCCACTTCCACATCTGCATCCCAGCTTCTATCACTAACCACTTCCCTAGGCCTCTCACAGCTCTCAACCTCTGAAACACACAAAGACGGCAACACCCTGGACCTGGTCTTTGTCCGGCTCTGTTCAATCTCTTACCTAGATAACTCACCACTTCCCCTCTCTGACCACAACATTCTCTCCTTCACCCTCACAATTCCTCGCCTACCCCAGCACTCTCCTACCTACCACACTTTCAGAAATCTACAAGCCATTAACCCTCATACACTTTCAGACTCCTTACACTCATCATTGTCCCCAATCTCTTCTTTTTCCTGTCCTGATCTGGCTGTACATCACTACAATGACACTCTTAGAAGCACCCTAGACCAAGTAGCTCCCCTCACCCTCAGAACCTCCAAACACAGAGTGAAACAGCCCTGGCTCACATCGCATACCCGATTTCTCCAGCGATGCTCTAGAAGTGCTGAATGCTTATGGAGGAAAACTCGCACACCAGAAGACTTCACACGCTTCAAATTTATGTTAAGAACCTATAACTCTGCCCTTCACCTCGCCAAACAGTCCTACTACACCACCCTGATCTCCTCACTATCCAACAACCCCAAGAAACTTTTTAACACCTTTCACTCCCTCCTCAGGCCAAAAGCACAAGACCCTATCACAGACATTTATGCTGATGACCTGGCCTCCCACTTTATAGAGAAAATAGACAATATCCGTCAGGAAATCCGCTCCCAGACACCAAGTGCAATGACTCCCATCCCTCCCTGCATCTCCCCTGGCTCACTCTCCACATTCAATCCCATCACAGAAGAAGTCTCCAAGCTCCTCTCCTCTTCTCGTCCGACTACATGCACCACCGACCCCATTCCCTCACACCTCCTCCAGTCTCTCTCTCCAGTCATCACAACTCACCTAACTACAATTTTTAATCTCTCCCTTTCCTCTGGCATTTTTCCCTCCTCCTTCAAACACTCTATCATTACTCCATTACTAAAAAACCCCACCCTTGACCCATCATGCACAAACAACTACAGACCGGTATCCAATCTCCCCTTCATCTCTAAACTCTTGGAGCGCCTGATCTACTCTCGCCTTACCCGTTACCTCTCCACTCATTCCCTCCTAGACCCTTCATAGTCCGGGTTCCGCCCCCTACATTCGACAGAAACTGCACTCATCAAGGTGACCAATGACCTTCTGACAGCAAAATGTAACGGTGACCACTCTCTGCTCATTCTCCTCGGTGACCACTCTCTGCTCATTCTCCTCGATCTTTCTGCAGCTTTCGACACGGTTGACCACCCTCTCCTACTCTCTAGGCTCCAGTCACTAGGCATTAAGGACACTGCTCTCTCCTGGTTCTCTTCCTATCTTTCTGAAAGCTCCTTCAGTGTTCTGTTCTCCGGCTCCACTTCATCTTCTCTTCCTCTCACTGTTGGGGTACCTCAGGGCTCAGTCCTTGGCCCCCTTCTCTTCTCCCTCTACACGGCCCCAATTGGACAGACCATCAGCAGATTTGGCTTTCAGTACCATCTTTATGCTGATGACACACAACTATACACATCATCCCCTGACCTTACCCCCGCTGTACTACAGAACGCCACTGACTGTCCGCAGTCTCTGACATCATGTCCGCTCTCTATCTGAAACTCAACCTCTCCAAAACTGAACTTCTGCTCCCGCCTTCTACTAACCTCCCTAAATCTGACATTTCCCTCTCCGTGGGTGGCACCATAATAACACCCCGGCAGCAGGCACGCTGTCTGGGTGTTATGTTTGACTCTGATCTCTCCTTCACCTCCCACATACAATCTCTTGCCTGCTCGTGCCGCTTACACCTAAAGAACATCTCTAGAATCTGCCCTTTTCTCACCATGGAGACAACAAAAACTCTGTCGCCCTAATCCACTCCCGTCTGGACTACTGTAACGCTCTATTAATTGGCCTCCCCCTCATGCGACTTTCCCCTCTCCAGTCTATCCTTAATGCGGCAGCCAGGGTTGTCCATCTGGCTAATCGTTACTCGGACGTGTCCGCTCTTCGCCAGTCATTACACTGGCTGCCCATTCATTACAGGATACAATTCAAAGTACTTGTTATCACCCACAAAGCTCTCCACAGTGCGGCACCCCCTTACATCTCCTCCCTCATTTCTGTCTATCGGCCTAACCGACCGCTGCGCTCTGCAAAAGACTTTCGACTAACCTCGGCACTAATCCGTACCTCCCAATCCCGACTCCAAGACTTCTCCCGTGCTGCGCCAATCCTCTGGAATGCTCTACCCCAAGATATTAGAACCATCCACAACTTGCATAGTTTTAGGCGCTCGCTCAAAACTCATTTGTTCAGAGCGACCTATCACGTTCCCTAATCAAACTCATTTTATGTTTGTGTGTGTGTAGCCCATTAACTATCTCCATCTATCCCCCACCCCCTGAAGATGGCTGGACCATCATTGTAAATACATCATTGTAAATACACACTTGTACTTTGTATCTCCCCACCTCATTGTAGATTGTAAGCTCTCACGAGCAGGGTCGTCTTATTTTGCTTTATTACTGTATTGTTAACATTGTTACCCATGACTGTTGTGTTTGAAACTGTTAAACTGTAAAGCGCTGCGGAATATGTTGGCGCTATATAAATAAAGATTATTATTATTATTATTGTAATTCATTATAAGATTGCAAGCTGTTGTGCTGTACTGCAGGCAAGCCTGGACTACACACTCATGAAATTGTTCAAGATTCTAGGGTATTAACAGGTAATCGGTGGTAGGTTTATATAGGCTAGCCTGTAGGCAAAGATGTGGCACCTACTGTATTACAGGTTTCCACACTGTACAGCACAAGGATCTCGGCCTCCCGGCTGAGTGTCTGTGAATTTCTTTAAATGTTCCCACTCTTTTTGGTTATGATTATCCACCCATTTATGCAAAATACTTTCAGTGAATGAACTGGTGTTGGGAGTCGTTTTACTCGTTCGTTGCTTCGCTGTATCATGGGGAGCCCACCCCAGTACACAGCTTACATTAGTACAAAATGTCTTATATGCTGAAGGATTAAGATTTTCCTTTACTTGAACCAAGAAGCCTGAAAAATAACATATTTTCTTTTCTTGTTACAATGGTGGCATTCTATTGCAGTGCCACGCTCAAATTCAGTGAACTTTTTAGATCAACCCATTCTTTCACAATTATGGAGACGCTTACAGGTCTCAGAAAATGGTGCCATTTTTTTTTTTTTTTTTTTACAAATTTGGGATATTTTTACCCACCATTTAAATAAACAAGAATCTACACGTTTGGTGTCTGTGAACTCGTAATGGCCTGGAGAATCATAATGGCAGGTCAGTTTTAGTATTTAGTAAAAATGGTAAACAAAAACAAAAAACTGTGGAATTGCTCTTTTTTGTAATTTCAACGCACTTGGAATTTTTTTTGCCGTTTTCCAGTACATGATATGTTAAAATCAATGATGTTGTTCAAAAGTACAACTTGTCCTGCAAAAAACAAGCCTTCACATGGCCATATTGACAAAAAAAATTTAAAAGTTATGGTTCTGGGAAGAAGGGGAGCAAAAACAGAAATTCAAAAACTGAAATACCCATTGTCGTTAAAGGGTTAATTCTCCCCCTTTGACCCAACCTTTTTCTTTCAATACATAATTACATTATTTTTTTTTATTGTTACTTATTTTATGGTCATGTCTGCCATTTCAGATTACTCATTTACTGTTTTGTATCTCTTTCAGTGTTTGTTTGGAGGTCATTTTTTATACAGAAGCCTCACGATTTTTGCATTGTGCATTCGATGACATAAAATACACATATTGTTCTCATTATTTACCCAATAGTGTTGGATTCTTTGTATACTATAATTTATGGGACTGGACTCTGAGCATCGAAACATCCCGGGATGCCATATTTCCAAGCATATACTATATATCTTTTGGATAGGTCATCAATATCTGATCAGCTGCCATATTTATGGAGAATAGCTGAGCAGCACAGCTCCATACAATGTGTAGCAGCCATTGCTGGGTACTGGAGGTCAGCCTTTATGAGAATAGGAGCTGATCTGCAGCTCTTGACAGTGCCCACTATATTTTTAACAGAGCTGTGATGTTAAGCTTCACTCAGTGTTTACTTCTGCACCACCTCCGATGCCAACAACTGATTGGTAGGGGTGCCGGGTGGCAGACCTTGACCCATCTCTTATTTATGATTTATCCTTACTATATGTACCACTATTTCATTCTCAGACAACCTAAGCTTAGGATAAGTCATCAGTATAAAATCAGAGTACAATATGTACACCCGGCTTCAGCTGGAGCTGCAAACAGGTGATCGGTGGGGATCCCTTGTGTCAGAACCTCACCGATCTGATACAATATGCACGTCCTGGACAAAGCCGTTATCAAGATATGTTTTGTGGCTATCTAGTAACATTGCTGATATATTCGGATGTAGCCACATGCATTTTTGGTGTAATGATAGAAATAAACAGCACAAAAAAGTTTTGCATTTAAGACAAATTTTATTCTTTTTCGAAGTGGAGGGACTGGTGCGTTTAGTGAATCATTGCATAGGAAGCAGACACAGAGCAATATAATGCAGAATGTAGGTTATCATACTGTGTATCCAGATTTGGCACAGTTGCACATTGAGATCACACTTACAAGGAAAAGGCTGCACAACTTCTGGGTGGGGTGTGTTATTGCCTAGAAGTCTCCGAATAATAGACATTTCACCTTCAGTATAATTGGCTGCATAAAAATTCTATTTTATGATTTTTGGGCCAAAACACTCATGAGAATTAGTGCCGTCTTAAAGGGGTCATCTGGGACTATCTTATTTTTTTTACTATGGGCTTAAAACTAACTGACAGGTAGTTGCTAACAACCTGCCTCATCTACCTGGCGCCGACTCAGAGGGGTCACGGGCCGCTCCTGCTGATGATTCTGCTTCATGTCAACAGAGCAACTCTTCATGCCTTCTCAACTGGGCAGGGTAGTAGAGAAGCAGCTTCTCTGTTGACATGATGTCAGCGGAAGCCGAAGACTTACTGGCAGGAGCAGTGTGCGACATGTCTGAATGGTCAAAGATCAGCAGCGGGCAGGAAGTTAGCAACTACCTGCCTGTTAGTTCTTAGATCAATAGTAAAAAAAAATTGTCCTGAATAAACCCTTTAAGCATACAGATAGATCATATTATTACGTAAGATAGATTGCTTTCAGTCTTCTCCAAAATTAGTTATCAGTAGACTCCTCCCCAATACATTGTAAAAGTGTCACCAGCAATATTAAAAGTGTATTCAGAAAATATACAGCATTACATTTTAACAGCTGAAAATTCCTGATCCCCAATAATGCACGTCATGAACAGTGTTTGTGCCAATTGGAATATAATGACGTATGCCTCTAATGCTGTTATGCACAAAGACTTGCATTCATTCTCTTGAGTTGCTGATTGAATAAATGCATTTCGTTGCCTCACACGCCACAAGACATGGGGTAACCCAGGCCTCCCAGTAGAATGAAGGTCTCATATAACTGTATAATAAAGATCCTTTGCCATTGACACCTGAATAACGTAGGATGCAGCAACTACAGAATTGTGACACGGCATTGAGATATAGGGTCAGAATATCCACATTTTGAGGTAATGTGACCTACTGTCACTGTAGATGTGTACGCCAAAAATGTGTGCAAAAGGGCAAGAATATTCACAATGTATACAATTATACAATGTATAGAGAGGCCAATACTTTTCTTATAATATCCTTTGAATCATGAATGTTTTACTTTTCTACAAGAACATGTTGCTCTTTATACAGCAGGCAGAGATATGTCCGCTTTGTTTCTACCCTCTTTCTCCAGGAAAGGAGGTGGTCGGATAGGGTAACCTTTTGCAAAAAAACACATATAATTTTAAGGACAAGAGACTAATACATAGCTTTCAGTTTGGGGGTGAAACTTCCCTTTATATTTATGTTGCAAATTTTTACAGTAATTCTAAATGAGATATAATCTAGTGCATAAGGAAGTTGAAATGATTACTAAGAACTGAGCCAAACTTTCAACTGTTACATAAGACCTTAAAGGGAATCTGTCATGTAAAATAACACTTAACCTGCAGATATGGGGTTAATGTGCAGGTCAATAGCGTTCTGACAACATGCAGCCACCACACTGAGAACCCCGCTGCCAGGAGGAAAGTAACTTTACTCCCCATAGCAGTGTTTAGGTTTCATTCATAGGAGTGGTGCCGTCACGGTTTCAGTCACCACTCTGAGCATAGTTAGCGATGGCTGTAACCGCACCCCAGCACTGACTGATAGCCGGCTCTAATGATGAACCGGATGTCAGTTAGTTCTGGGGAGGTGGTTATAGCATCCATTCTCTATGCACAGAGCGGTGCTTCACAGTACAGATGAACAAGGACCCAAAACATACTGCAAAGGCAACCCAGGAATTTTTTAGGGCAAAAAAGTGGAATATTCTGCAATGGCTAAGTCAATCGCCAGATCTCAATCCCATCGAGCATGCATTTTACATGCTTAAGACAGAAAAGGGCAGAAATACCCACAAAGAAGCAACAACTGAAGTCAGCTGAAGTAAAGGCCTGGCAAAGCGTCACAAAATCACAAAGGAGAAAACCTAGTGTTTGGTGACGTCCATGGCTTCCAGTCTTCAGCCAGGCATTGCCTGCAAAGGATTCCCTACAAAGTCCAAAAAATGAACATTTTATGAGAATGTTAATTTGTCCAATTACTTTTGAGCCCCTGAAATGAGCAAGCTTTATAGAAAAATGGTTGCAATTCCTAAATGTTTGACAGGATATTTTTGTTCAACCCCTATAACTAAATCTAAATGTCTACACTTCACTTACATCTCAGTTGCTTCATTTTAAATAACAAATATTGGCATACAGAGCTCCAACCACTTTAAGTGCATTTATCTTATTACTTTAAATTCTGTCTCTTGTTGAAAAAATTTAAAATTATTTCACTGAGGAAGCAAATTGCAGGACGGAGTTTCTTACTACAACATTGTGTATAATATAACAATCGGAAATATGAAGTTGAAAAATTACCGATATGTTAGGTGCTTTCATTCACACACATTTATAAAACTTTTAAGATGAGTCAACATATCCAGACTTCAAGAATATTAAACACTGGTGTCAGCTGTCCTGGGAACAAAGAATTGGCATTCTGGATCTAAGACTATTTTTCCCAGAGATGAGATGTTCAAACTTCTCAAGCATCATCGTTGCAAGTTCCAGAGTTCCAGTTCCAGTCTTGGAGGCACAATTTCATCACAGTAGTAGCCATGGTGAATGAGTAAAATGCACTTTATATTGTCACTGGCTTGGATTCCTGTACAAAACTCGATCACAGTTTAAAGAGGCGATTTGGGCACCCAGTCGCGTTCAGACAAGTGAGAGGGCCAGACTGGGGATGGGCGGATGGATTCTGGTTGGTGGTATTGGTAACAATGAAGATTACATGTTCTGACAATGATCACAATTAGTATACATGATTGAATGGATACATAGTTGTATTCCTGACCCTAGATCTTTTGATTAGTAACAATGTCCCTGAGTGCAGATGTCAAAACATTTTAAAAGCAGAAGGAAAAAACAAGAATAACACCAAAAAGTTTCTTCATGACATTAAAAGAAGAAAAGTACAAAATCCATATTACCAATCAGTGGCCGCTCGTTTACTGTGGGCTGCTTCAGACTTTATAATAATTAACAGAATTAACAAATCCCATTTAGATACATAATGTGTGGCTCGAGATTCAAAAGGGTTTCTGTTTTTATATAAAAGATACCTATAGTGAAAAATAACAACTTTACATTTAGATCCTCATGTACAGTACCTTTGTGAAGCCTTTACCCTACTACAGATGTAGCATTTTCTAATATCCAAGGGGTAACGTTTCTCTTTATGGTTTGGCCTTTTTCCTAAGTCAGGTGGCAAGGCTCATTGAAGGGTTGATATTGACTTTTAGGATTGCTACTTCCTATAGGTGACACTAGGAGTTCTAGTCCACTTTTTCTCTGAAGAGGCAATTCGCATATTTTCTGATATGACACACAAATCAATGCAGCAAGTTATATAGATGCAGACAAGTGTAATTTGACATTAACTGGGCATGTTCAATACCCTTCTGCGTCGTGATATCTTGATATGATAAGGTCTTAACATGCTATTGATGCCTCCTAATTAAAGAAGTTATCATCGTCATCAGCCATGTTACGGAGTTTGCGTTTGTGTAGACCAGTCACTGGTCACTTTGACTACAAACTTACTTATATTACATTGTTCACTGCTCACACTACAAAGAGAGAGAAAGCGTGGTGCTAGGTTGTAACAGTGCAGAGGCTGCTGTAATCACAGGCCTTTTACTAACTAGCACTTGGCATCAGCAGGCCACTTCACAG
The DNA here is from genome assembly GCF_051348905.1 of Ranitomeya variabilis. Classification (NCBI taxonomy): domain Eukaryota; kingdom Metazoa; phylum Chordata; class Amphibia; order Anura; family Dendrobatidae; genus Ranitomeya; species Ranitomeya variabilis. The sequence continues at coordinate 573,536,173 of NC_135234.1, read as the reverse complement.
AACACGGGCCACTTCACAAATAAAAAATGGCCCAGCAGATAATTGGTGCTTAATTAGTATATGGTTTGTAAGTAAATATAGCTTAGTTTTCTCGTGTAGGTTTGAACTTGTTTCCTTAACACCTATTTTACAATGTTAATAGCATGCGTGGGTCAAAACTGCCGACATATTTCTTTTTCATTTTACCCAACTCGCACAATCTAAAAGTTTTTTGTTACGGTAACTACATTAGGTACCATTTAATCATTCTCAGTTTCTTTTATTTTACAAGTTCTTTGCTTGTTGTTAAGAGTATGAAAACTATGTTGTGTATATCCAGAGGCTGAATCCCCATATCTGCTTCACTACAGTTAAATCCAGTCTACAAAATCATCTTTGAGCAAAATATATAAAAAATCAGAAATGAGCAAAGCATTGGAAAGTCTCTTGTATTTGTCTGACTTAATGGATTATTCTCAAGTTGCCTCTTGAACAGCTTGCAATTATGCAGTAGGCTTACTGGTTTTTGGTGGTCAGGCATTCCTACTTGAGTGAAAGTACAGGTGAGTAGCACAGCTGTAGTATTAGTAGAATTATAAAGTTCAACACAAGTTCTGTTGTATTATATTCAACTATGTATTTGTTGTTATGAGTCTACACAGTTATCACTGTATTTGAACATAGAGAGTGCATTTGAACAAGCACATTGCTCAGGACAGTGAGAGCCATGATTAGAAGAACTGCTCTGAAAATTGCTATTGCTGGGGAATTGTGATGCAATAGGACTGATAAGAGCAGATTGTCAGAAGCTGGAAGGGAGGTTAAGGGTGGTAAGCAGCTTATTCCTGTATAGAAATCAATAAACTGGTGAGAGGTGACTGGTATGTTAAGGGTTAACATCTCTCTCTTGGAATGTAACTCACTCAGTCAGGCTTTGGAAACCAGCTGTACACTATGTAAGATAAAAGCTCTCACAGCACGAGAATGACAGGCGATAGGAAAATCAAGTCAATTCCAAATCTGATTATTTTCATGCTAACTAATTAATGCAATTATATAACTTGAGAGTAAGCCCTTAAGAAAACAGAGCCTAAAACATGTATTCATATTCTACTTCCATTGTCTTATACAATGGAAATATAGTTTTCAAAATGAAAAATAAATGAATTTGCTTACACTTTTCCATCTCTAATAAGCAACTGAAAACTCTGCCCTGATCCAATCAATTGCTTCCATGTATCAGTGTAGGTAAAATGTATCTGCATACTGTTGAACTCACAGAGGATTACCCAGACTGGATAAACTTTCAGGTGTAAGCAGAACTGAGTCTATGCTGGTCACCTAAGTAATAGTGTGGACTAAAAAATACAGTAAATCTACAAAATGGAAATCCAAGGTAAATGTGTGAAGTGAAAACCACACAGTTTAAAATATTTTTCTGAAGAAATAAAAGTGAAAGCTGTAAAGGTAGAATTTACTTTCAGTTTAGCATATGGTATATTGACCAGTGCATCATGCTTAGTGTTTAAGAAGCATGTAAAAAATAAGGCATTCAATGTGTAGAAAACCGTTACAAACAAATATATCCACCCTTAAAGGGGTTGATCGGTCCAAATCAAAAAGTCTGCAGTCACTCTGTATGACTGCAGACTCATGAATCCCCCCCTCCCCCAGTGCACGCGCTGTGCGCTGCAGAGATTTGCCGGTTTCTGACCCGGGACCGGAGGGTATGTACGCGTTACACATACTCCTGGCCAGTAGGCGCGGTCTCGCTCCATACACAAGTGTATGAAGCGAGGCCTCACCCACTGGACAGGTTCTATCCAGGAGCATGTATAACGCATACATACCCTCCGGTCCCGGGTCAAAAACCGGTGAATCCCCACAGTGCAGAGTGACTTCAGACATCTAGTAAAATAAATCATATACATTAATTACACACTTTTAAAAGTAGTTGTCCACTACTCGGACAACTATGTTTCCCCCACTTCCAGTGCTGGCACATTTCCAGCGGCCCCGGGCACTTTCTCTCCCAGGACTTGTGCGACAATGTCACGCAATCAGTGGCCGCTTCACTCTCCCCACCCCCCTTCTTCAGACAAATCACACAACTGGAGTTAGGGTACTGTCTCACAGTGGCACTTTGGTCGCTACGACGGCACGATCCGTGACGTTCCAGCGATATTCATACGATATTGCTGTGTCTGACACGCTACTGCGATCAGGGACCCCGCTGAGAATCGTATGTCAGATCGTTTGAAACTTTCTTTCGCCGTCAAGTGTCCCGCTGTGGCGGCATGATTGCATCGTGTGACAAAGGTTGTATACGATGTGCGCACAGTAACCAACGGCTTCTACATCGCAAATACGTCATGAAATTATCGCTCCAGCGCCGTGCATTGCAAAGTGTGACCGCAGTCTACGACGCTGGAGCGATAATCAAGCGATGCTGGAACGTCACGGATCGTACCGTCATAGCGACCAAAGTGCCACTGTGAGACGATACCCTAACTGAGAGAGCAGCTGCAGCTTTCACTGCCTCAGGATGTCATTTGCGTCTGAAGGAGGCACGAGTAAGACATGAGTAAGACTGCCCTAGTGCAGTCGAAACGCGTCGACTGGGTCATGTCGACCATGTAAATTTTTCTTTTGTATGCACTATATTTTCTTTTGAAAAATAAAAATAAAATCCAGTCCTGTTGAGCCGGACTTCCAATTTTTTCTATTTTCCTTGATGCAAGGCCAGGGCGAGGCCGGTGTCTGAGCCCTGGGTGGATGAGCATAGAGCAACTGGGTGAGCTGGAATTACATTTTTATAAGTGCTGACATTGCTGGAGTGGCAGCGGTGTTACCGCAGGTGAGTATAGGCGTTATTATTTTACCTGGGAGAAGTATAGTGATTGACAAGGGGTTGTCCGAGTAGTGGGCAATTCCTTTAACTATGAGTGAGGGATGGCATTTATCAGAAGCATCTATCACAGCTATGGAATAAAAAAACTGGATACTTTAAGCACACACTTTATATGACGAGTGATTTCCAGCAAAGGATTCATTGTTCATCTTTGTTTAACATCTCTCATCAAATATCTGGAGATATGTTAGGTTTCAATACAAGTTAAAAGGAACTTGTCAGGTCTCCTTCTGGTGCCAAACAGCTATTATGGTGGTATAGATGTGTTTGTGTATCTGATAAGGTGTTTTATGTTACATAGTAGGGTTCCTGTCTTCTCAAAATGAACATTTATTCTGTCGCACTGAGATAGGACTAGTCCACTGAGGAATCTTCTCCAGGCTAGTTGTGCCTCAGATCCTCTAATTTATGCTACCTTGGCCATGATTTACATACATGTGAGTGCTGGCAGTCCTACAATAATGGCGATTGTATGGAGGCTGTCAATCATTATCACTGTAAGGAGACATGATTATAGGGACCGATGCAGGACTAGTCCAGGGAGGCGAGGCTTCACCAGAGTGGTCCAGCCTCAGTGTACACATGTGATGCAGCAGGAAATAAGTTCATTTTTACAGTACGTTATGTTAGCGTGTAATATAAAACACTATATCAGAATACATAAATCCACATCCATACTGCTACACGACATCTATACTGCCATACTAGCAATTTTTGACAGTCATGGTACCTGACAGATTTCCTTTTAGAAAGGACAAATCTGTAATAAAAATCACATCCTTGTGCATGTACAGTATTGTGTGCAGTGCTGTCACATTACCTACTGGACAACAAACATGATATGCTATGACAATCCAAGATGCCAAAAATATTGATTTACAAGTCAAAACTTGAATAGCCCACTCATTTCTTGGATTGCTTTAAAGTAAAATGTCCACTTTTTATCCATTTGAGTAAGTAAAAAATTCATTGGTGATTAATTTAATATCATACTATAGAGATCACAACTTTTTGTTATAGAGTCACCAATAAGGGGTGCACAGAAAACTAATAAGTACATATTTGTATGGGTAATATTGAAATCAATGGGGGCTGTATAACTTTGCATGAAGTACGCTCATGAGCAAAAGGGTAACAATGTTTTGAACTTTTGTCTTTCAGGCTCCATATTCCAGCATCCACTAATGCTTCGAAAGTGAGATCACCATCATTAAACAGACAATCATCTTGGCTAGTTTATACAAAAATTTGACTTGAAACTATTTAGCATATAATTAGTAACTCAGATTCTTGTCATGTCACTGCATTGTTATTGTTTTGCTCTTGGTCATGGCAAAACCTTTTTCTTCCTGTATACTATAAAATACAACCTGTTCTCACATTCCCATATAGCTCAGTGTGTTATTAGGCTGATTCCCAGGTGAAAGGTCACTGGTCCAAATCGAAGAGCAGCCATGAAGAATATTCCCCAAGAAAAGATAAATGGCATAATCCAGCTCAACGATGGCGGTCTCTCGGCCAAGAAAATTGCCAAACTGCGTCATGTGGGTGCCATGACAGTTGGATGAATACAAAATTAAATCTGTCCATCTATTTTAAAGCCAAGAGGTGGATGTCCAGGCAAAATATTGGAGTCAACAAGTCTGCTCATCACAAGGTCTATCAGTTTTGGAGGTTGCTCGTATGCTTCGTAAGTTGACCAGGATTGATGGTAGTCTTAATGCTAAGTTATATGAGTCAATCCTAAAAGACAAGTAACTTTGTACATTCGAGTACTATGGGTATGAAAAGTACCACACAGTGTTCCAGCAGGACAACGACCCAAAGCATACATCAAGATTGGTGAAGAAATGGTTCAATAACAATGAAGTAGAGGTGCTGCATTGGCCCCCGCAGTCCCCAGACCTCAACCCAAGTGAATACTTGTGGGTACAGTTGACAAAGGTGTATAATACCCAAGTGAGTCAACCAGTATGCACTATCTTTGGGAACGTGAGACCAGGGATCAGATTTCGATCGAGACATGCTTGAATCTGATTGAGAGCATGACCAGAAGGATTCAGCCAGTTTTGAACACCAAAGGTGTATTTAGAAAACACTAACAAAATAATAGAAAAATAAAATTTAAGATTTAGATTTTTAAGAGCAGAACAGTAACAATGTAGTGACATGACAAGAATCTGCAAAACTAATCATATGCAAAATAGTTGCAAGTCCCACCACCAGGAGCAAAACAGTAACAATGTAGAGACATGACAAGAATCTGCATAATTAATCATATGCTAAGCAATTGCAAGTTAAATTTCTGTATGAGATAGCCAAGATGATGGTCTATGAATTGATGGTAGTCTCACAAATTGAAGCAGTAGTGGATGGTGAGCTTAGAAGCCTGAAAGTCAAAAGTTCAAAACATTGTTACCCTTTTGCTTGTCAGTATAAATGCCTATACTTATTAAATTGTGGTATAATTCAGAATTTTGGGCCTACTGCAGTAACAGAATAGAGTGTTCAAAGATGGATTTTTACTTAAGAGAACCAAAGTGCTCCAGAAAGATCGAAATAAGCAAAAATCGACAGTTACCATTATGTCTACTCATTCCTAGGAAGCTCAGCTCTGCTACAGAACTAATCCCCCATGTGCACGCCCATCGTAGAAGTGCGCCCGCAGGCCATCATAGCACATCATGTAGTGATTGCTTTATAAAAACTGTACACAAATGTAACAAATGTCAGTAGACTGAAAGACAGGCACAAAAATAATCAAAAGTTCTAATAGACACTTCACTTCGGAAGTGTAAAATATGATACTCTTTGGGAAACATTCATTTTCAACTATTACAATCTGGATTTCTACACAGATGCTGCCGACAAGTGATATCACGTGGCTTCTGGCCGATTGGTGATTTCCCATACTAGCTTGTAAATGAAAAGCAAATCAAAAACTTTCCCTTTTTTCAAATTCTGTCTATAATGACAAGGTTTTTGCATATGGAAATCAAGGAGGCATTTTCTTTAATATCTCAGATTGCGTTTAGCTTTTCCTTCTTTATAACGGTTTCTACAGGCTCCTCCAGTCAACGTGGATCTGCGCCTAGAAAAAGCCTCCCTACCCTCAGAGTCCATGAAGCATGCACGGTGGTGTGCGGACCTCCTCCAGAGCATGCATCATTTTTGGTTTTGAGAATAAAAGGTATGCTGTACGCCGTATGCCGGAGCAGCCCCAGCTTTGTCTTTTATTGCTTACTTCCTGCCTTTGTTTTGTTGTTTGGGCTACAGCTAACATCCTTTAGCATGAGTTCACAATCACTCAGTACATGAGCCGGCACGTATTTCCCCATTTGCTCCACCATCTTTTGATAAGTTGATTTTTCTTGTTCCAAAGATCGGATAACATTTCTTGTTTTGTTTTCTCTGGATACAATTTTTTCAATATTGGTTTCCAGACTCTGAATCTTGGTGTGAGCTACCTATTAATAATGGGAAGAAAGGCATTAGTAAAGCAATGTAATGCACTGTATGCTAGCTAACGTTAATTATATAAAGACATGAAAAATTAGAAAATACGCCATCAAATGCTTTTTAACAATCTGCTTAAGGCCAAAAAACGACATTTAAAGTGAATCCTCCAGTATGTTTTAGACCCCCAAATCACAGCCGACCTACTGTCCAGGATGGTAATAGGCTGATATTGATGTCCTCCTACATTCCAGCCAATGTGTGCACTAAATGAATATGACCTGCAGGGATCAGTGGTGGTGGAGCTGCTCCTAAGTCATCTCATATGCTAGGCACATAATACAGGCTCCATCTGGCACACAGTGAATCGAGGTGTACTGGCGTCAACTTCCTCTGCACACTTCATATACAATGTCATGTAAACGTTTGGGCACCCCTGGTCAAAATTACTGTTACTGTGAACAGTTAAGCAAGTTGAAGATGAAATGATCTCTACAACGCCTAAAGTTAAAGATGACACACTTCCTTTGTATTTTAGGCAAATATATATATATTTTAATATTTTACATTTTAAATATTACAAAAAGGAAAATGAGCTGATGCAAAAAAAATAAATAAAACCTGCATGGTTAGCACTCCGTAGCAGCCCCTTTTGCAAGTATCATAGCTTGAAAACGCTTTTTGTAGCCAGACAAGAGTCTTTCAGTTCTTATTTTAGGGATTTTCATCCATTCTTACTAGGAAAATTCTTCCAGTTTGTGAGATTCCTGGGTCGTCTTGAATGCACTGCTATTTTGAGGTTTAGCCACAGATTTTCAACCATGTTCAGATCAGGGCACTGTGAGGGCCATTGTAAAACCTTCAGCTTGCGCCTTTAGAGGTAGTCTATTATGGATTTTGACATGTGTTTACGATCACTATCCATTTCTAGTTTGAAAATAAAGTTCGGGTTGGGTACCAGAACTGAAACTTCCAAAGGTCCACTCTCCCCTATATATGATATGAACAAGATTAAAGGCACCCTTCCCTAATACTTGGCAACAATGGCCTCCAAATGATTTTGTAGCCATTTGTGAACTTCCTGCACACGTCTGTTGGTAGTTTCTTCCCTCTTCCATTTTAATTCTTTCAGGCTCTTGAATGTTTGCAGGTCCCTTTTCACATTAGCAGACATCAGCTTTATCCGAATATTTTCAATTAAACTCAGATAAGATCTCATTGCTGTCCAGTTTCAACCTGTACATTAACTAGCCTTAAAGGGAATCTGTCAGCGGATTTTTTATGTAATCTGACAGATGCATGATGTAAGGGCAGAGACACGATTCAAGCAATGTGTCACTTACTGGACTGCTTGGTGCAGTTTTGATTGAATCCCTGTTTTCTCTGTTGTAGATGTAGTAGTGGTCATAATGATCAGCTGTGTATGATCCCACCACACACCAGATTGGCAGCTTCCTCTGTACGCTGTCAGCTTGCAATCAGTGGTGGTAATGTGGCTACAAAGATTAGCCTGACTGGCCTGCAGGAGAGACCTACACAGGCAGTGATAATCTCCTGCTGATAAACAGATTGTTTTGAAACAATAGTGAGCTGCTGAGCAAGTGACTCATTCTTGGAATTGGTCTCTGCATTATGCTGCTCTCAGATTAAATAGTAAAAACTTGCTGATTTCGTCATGCCGTTCTTTAAGCAGTGAGGTTCTCCTTGGCCTTCGTTTAGGTTTTTTCAAATATAGTATAGTAGGTGGTTCCTTTGGAAGGGCGAAAAAGCCTATGAAAGTTGATTCAAAATATGGCAATTTCTTCTTTCCATCAAGTCCTGGAAGATTCATTACCATTCTAAATGTTATCAGAAAGTTTGTTATTTATTGGACTGTTGAAGGCGGGATTCCATAGTCTTTGGAAATAATCTTGTACTCTTTAGACTGCTTGTGGTTGGTGGTAATAGCATTTCTGGTCTTTTCAGGTGTTTTGTCTTTGCCATTGTAAAGAAAGAACAGACAATAAAAATTACCTATTTAAGCAACAAAACCAGCATTAGTCAACTAATTAAAGTCATGTAAGCACTGACATGTTGGGGACGGGTAATATTCTAATTACCCACTGATTTTGTCCTTTGTTCAAAGTGAACAAAAGGTGTTGTTTATCGTGGCCTGAAATTGTTTTCAATGTTCTACTTTTATTTTCTTCTAAGTTTTGTTATTTTTTAATTTTTGTTTCTCTATATCAAAGATCAGTTTCAATAAACACTTTATTTTAGCAGATATTTTTCTTGTAGCCAATATTGTGGACCACAACTGTATTATAGTTATAGGACACGGCTATGAAATAACAGCAATTAGGTACAGGTGCTTCTCACAAAATTAGAATATCATAAAAAAGTTAATTTATTTTAGTTCTTTAATACAAAAAGTGAAACACATAAATTATATAGAGTCATTACAAACAGAGTGATTTATTTCAAGTGCTTATTTCTGTTAATGATGATGATTATGGCTCACAGTCAATGAAAACCCAAAAATCATTATCTAAGTAAATTAGAATAATTAACAAAAAACACCTGCAAAGGCTTCCTAAGCGTTTAAAGGTCCCTTAGTCTGTTTCAGTAGGCTCCACAATCATGGGGAAGACTCCTGACTTGACATATGTCCCAGGAGGCAGTCATTGACAGACTCCACAAGGAGGGTAAGCCACAAAAGGTCATTGCTAAAGAAGCGGCTCTTCACAGAGTGCTGTAACCAAGCATATTAATGAAACGTTGAGTGGAAGGAAACGTGTGGTAGAAAAAGGTGCACATGCAACCGGATAACCGCAGCCTTGAAAGGATTGTTAAGAAAAGGCCATTCAGAAATTAGGAGGAGATTCACAAGGAGTGGACTGCTGCTGGAGTCATTGCTTCAAGAACCACCACTCATAGATGTATCCAGGACATGGGCTACAAGTGTTGCATTCCTTGTGTCAAGCCACTCATGACCAATAGGCAAGGCTAGAAGCGTCTTACCTGGGCCAAGGAGAAAAACAACTGGACTGTTGCTCAGTGTTCCAAGGTGTCGTTTTCAGATGAAAGTAAATTTTGCCTTTCATTTGGAAATCAAGGTCCCAGAGTTTGGAGGAAGAGTGGAGAGGCACACAATCCAAGCTGCTTGAGGCCTAGTGTGAAGATTCCACAATCAGTGATGGTTTGAAAAGCCATGTCATCTGCAGGTGTAGGTCCACTGTGTTTTATCAAGACCAAAGTCAGCGCAGCCGTCTACCAGAAAATTTTACAGCACTTAATTCTTCCCTCTGCCGACAAGCTTTTTGGGGATGGAAATTTCAGTCTCCAGCAGGACTTGGCACATGTTCACACTGCCAAAAGTACCAATACCTGCTTTAAAAACAACAGTATCACTGTGCTTGATTGGCCAGCAAACTCGCCTGACCTTAACCCCATAGAAGATCTATGGGGTATTGTCAAGAGGAAGATGAGAGACGCCAGACCCAATAATGCAGATGAGCTGAAGGCTACAATTAAAATAACCCGGGCTTCCATAAAACCTTAGCAGTCCCCAAGGCTGCTCGACTCCAGAGTAATTGATGCAAAAGGAGCCCCGACCAAGTATTGAGTGCAATTACTGAACATACATTTCAGTAGGCCAACATTTCGATTTTAAAAATCATTTTTCAAGCTGGTGTTTTAAAGTATTCTAATTTACTGACATAATTGCTTTTGGGCTTTCATCGGCTGTAAGCCATAATCATGAACATTAACAGGAATAAACACTTGAAATAGATCACTCTGTTTGTAATGACTCTATTTAATATATGAGTTTCACTTTTCAGGTGTATTGAACTGAAATAAATTAACTTTTTGATGATATTCTAATTTTGTGAGAAGCACCTATAACCCCTTCATGACCCAGTCTATTTTGACCTTAATGACCTGGCTATTTTTTGCAATTCTGACCAGTGTCCCTTTATGAGGTAATAACTCAGGAACGCTTCAAACGGATCCTAGCGATTCTGAGATTGTTTTTTCGTGACATATTGGGCTTCATGTTAGTGGTAAATTTAGGTCGATAATTTCTGCATTTATTTGTGAAAAAAACGGAAATTTGGCAAAAATTTTGAAAATTTCACAATTTTCACATTTTTAATTTTTATTCTGTTAAACCAGAGCGTTATGTGACACAAAATAGTTAATAAATAACATTTCCCACATGTCTACTTTACATCAGCACAATTTTGGAAACAAAATTTTTTTTTTGCTAGGAAGTTATAAGGGTTAAAATTTGACCAGTGATTTCTCATTTTTACAACAAAATTTACAAAACCATTTTATTTAGCGACCACCTCACATCTGAAGTCAGTTTGAGGGTTCTATATGGCTTAAAATACCCAAAAGTGACACCATTCTAAAAACTGCACCCCTCAAGGTACTCAAAACCACATTTAAGAAGTTTATTAACCCTTCAGGTGTTTCACAGCAGCAGAAGCAACATGGAAGGAAAAAATGAACATTTAACTTTTTAGTCACAAAAATGATCTTTCAGCAACAATTTTTTTTATTTTCCCAAGGGTAAAAGGAGAAACTGTACCACAAAAGTTGTTGTCCAATTTGTCCTGAGTATGTGGGGGTAAACTACTGTTTGGGCGCACGGCAGGGCTCAGAAGGGAAGGAGCGCCATTTGACTTTTTGAATGAAAAATTGGCTCCAATCTTTAGCGGACACCATGTCGCGTTTGGAGAGCCCCCGTGTGCCTAAACATTGCAGCTCCCCCACAAGTGACCCCATTTTGGAGACTAGACGCCCCAAGGAACTTATCTAGATGCATAGTGAGCACTTTAAACACCCAGGTGCTTCACAAATTGATCTGTAAAAATGAAAAAGTACTTTTTTTTCACAAAAAAATTCTTTTAGCCTCAATTTTTTCATTTTCACATGGGCAACAGGATAAAATGGATCCTAAAATTTGTTGGGCAATTTCTCCTGAGTACACTGATACCTCACTTGTGGGGGTAAACCACTGTTTGGGCACATGGTAAGGCTCGGAAGGGAAGGAGCGCTATTTGACTTTTTGAATGAAAAATTGGCTCCAATCTTTAGCAGACACCATGTCGCGTTTGGAGAGCCCCCGTGTGCCTAAACATTGGAGCTCCCCCACAAGTGACCCCATTTTGGAAACTAGACCCCACAAGGAACTTATCTAGATGCATAGTGAGCACTTTAAACCCCTAGGTGCTTCACAAAAGTTTATAACGCAGAGCCGTGAAAATAAAAAATATTTTTTCTTTCCTCAAAAATGATTTCTTAGCCCGGAATTTTTTATTTTCCCAAGGGTAACAAGAGAAATTGGACCCCAAATGTTGTTGTCCGGTTTGTCCTGAATACGCTGATACCCCATATGTGGGGGTAAACCACTGTTTAGGCGCACGGCAGGGCTCGGAAGGGAAGGCACGCCATTTGGCTTTTTGAATGGAAAATTAGCTCCAATCATTAGCGGACACCATGTCGCGTTTGGAGAGCCCCTGTGTGCCTAAACATTGGAGCTCCACCACAAGTGACCCCATTTTGGAAACTAGACCTCCTAAGGAACTAATCTAGATGTGTGGTGAGCACTTTGAACCCCCAAGTGCTTCACAGAAGTTTATAACGCAGAGCCGTGAAAATAAAAAATCATTTTTCTTTCCTCAAAAATAATTTTTTAGCCCGAAATTTGTTATTTTCTTAAGGGTTACAGGAGAAATTGGACCCCAAAAGTTGTTGTCCAGTTTCTCCTGGGCACACGTCGGGGCTCGGAAGGGAGAGAGCACCATTTGACTTTTTCAACGCAAGATTGGCTGGAATCAATGGTGGCGCCATGTCGCGTTTGGAGACCCCCTGATGTGCCTAAACAGTGGAAACCCCTCAATTCTAACTCCAACACTAACCCCAACACACCCCTAACCCCCAACACACCCCTAACCCTAATCCCAACCCTAACCCCAACACACCCCTAACCCTAGTCTTAACCCTAATTCCAACCCTAACTCTAATTCCAACCCTAAGGCTATGTGCCCACGTTGCGGATTTGTGTGCGGATTTTTCCGCACCGTTTTTGAAAAATGTGCAGGTAAAATGCACTGCGCTTTACCTGCAGATTTACCGTGGATTTCCAGTGTTTTTTGTGTGGATTTCACCTGCAGATTCCTATTATGGAGCAGGTATAAAACGCTGCGGAATTGACATGCTGCGGAAAATACAACGCAGCGTTTCCGCGCTGTCTTTTCTGCACCATGGGCACAGCAGATTTGGTTTTCCATAGGTTTACGTGGTACTGTAAACATGATGGAAAACTGCTACGAATCTGCAGCGACCAATCCGCTGCGCATCTGCAGCCAAATCCGCACCGTGTGCACATAGCCTAATTCTAACCCTAATTCCAACCCTAGCCCTAATTCTAACCCTAGCCCTAATTCTAACCTTAACCCTAATTGTAACCCTAATTGTAACCCTTATTCTAACCCTAATTCTAACCCTAGCCCTAAGTGCAACCCTAGCCCTAAGTGCAACCCTATCGCTAAGTGCAACCCTATCGCTAAGTGCAACCCTATCCCTAAGTGCAACCCTATCCCTAAGTGCAACCCTAAGTGCAACCCTATCCCTAAGTGCAACCCTATCCCTAAGTGCAACCCTAACCCTAAGTGCAACCCTAACCCTAAGTGCAACCCTAACCCTAAGTGCAACCCTAACCCTAAGTGCAACCCTAACCCTAAGTGCAACCCTAACCCTAAGTGCAACCCTAGCCCTAAGTGCAACCCTAGCTCTAACTGCAACCCTAGCCCTAACTGCAACCCTAAGTGCAACCCTATCCCTAAGTGCAACCCTATCCCTAAGTGCAACCCTATCCCTAAGTGCAACCCTAAGTGCAACCCTAACCCTAAGTGCAACCCTAACCCTAAGTGCAACCCTATCCCTAAGTGCAACCCTATCCCTAAGTGCAACCCTATCCCTAAGTGCAACCCTATCCCTAAGTGCAACCCTATCCCTAAGTGCAACCCTAACCCTAAGTGCAACCCTAACCCTAAGTGCAACCCTAAGTGCAACCCTAACCCTAAGTGCAACCCTAACCCTAAGTGCAACCCTAACCCTAAGTGCAACCCTAACCCTACCCCTAATGGAAAAACAAAAATAAATATATTTTCTGTATTTTATTATTGTCCCTACCTATGGGGGTGATAAAGGGGGGGGGGGTATTTACTATTTTTTTTATTTTGATCGCTGTGATAGAACCTATCACATCGACCAAAGTGTACAGGGAACGTATCTGCCGGCCGGCAGATTCGGCAGGCGCACTGCGCCCGCCATTTTCTAAGATGGTGGCGCCCATGCGAGAAGACCGAGGACACTGGGACTAGGTACGTATGGGGGGTGCGATCGGACAGTGGAGGGGGCGGAGGGGAGGACAGGGGAGGGGCAGAGGGGAGAGGAAGGCGCTTAGGACAGGACGGAGGGGTACGGAACACTGACGGCAGCTGCAGATCGCCGACGTCAGTCGTTGGGGGGCCAGATCGGGGTATCCAGCCATGGCCGAAGCTATTGCAGCATCGGCCATGGCTGGATTGTAATATTTCACCAATTTTCATAGGTGAAATATTACAGATTGCTATGATTGGCTGTTGAAAGTGAAACAGCCAATCAGAGCGATCGTAGCCATGGGGGGGCGAAGCCACCCCCCGGCCTGTAGTACCACTCCCCCTGTCCCTGCATGTCGGGTGAAATTGGAGTTAACCCTTTCACCCGGCCTGCAGGGACGCGATCCGACCATGACGCATATGCTGCGTCACAGGTCGGATTGGCACAGGTTTTCATGACGCATACGCTGCGTCAAAGGTCGGGAAGGGGATAACTACAGTATATTACAAAGTATAATTTATTTATAGTGTATATGTTCATTGGATTGTTTGAAAATACCTCAATATTTCAGAAACCCTTTTAATCTAACAAAATAATTAAACTTAACAATGTGTGACCATTTAGAGTCACAGTACTCTCTAGAGCATTGCAGACATTTAGATTTCTTTGCAGACCCAGCATTGATCATGTACATATACTGTACCTAGTAGTACATCTCCTCCCCACTCACACGGGACGGAGCTGATATACCAAATATGCTGCAGTTGCAAAATCAGCAGGAACAAAAAATATTGAAAGAAACAAAAAAAAAAACGACATATTAGTATTCGTCATGATGTGCATTATTATCACATCCTCACAAATCCTTTATTGCTAGGATTTAGTGTTTATCAATTTACCTGTAACTTTTCCAGGAGGTCCATGTTCTGCCTCTTAAGCTGGTTGTTCGCCTTCTCAAGCTTTTGGAAAGCCTCTGTGTCATCAGATGGATTGGCCGTTTCCAGCATTTCATCATTAATTACATGATATTCAACCTCGTAAGCGTGGAGTTGCTTAGAAATATCCATTTCAAACACCTGTATGAAAAATATAAGAAGACATGACAGATCTTTTTAGAAAGCGAAAAATCAGAAATACACAATAAAATATAGATAAAGCAGTTTAGCAATACCATGTTTTTCGGACTATAGTACAGTACATCTCGACCATAAGACGCACCCCCCATTTTCCGCCACATTTTTGGAGGAAGTGCGTCTTATAGTCCAAAATACGGTACACAGGGTAATTATTTTTTTTAACCATGTAAATACCAGACTTTCACTATACATATTTAACTCTTTATAAACTGCCTGATATAAAAATCCAAAAGTCTAAATGGATCCTTTTTCAGTGTCGGGCGTTTCAATGTATATAAGCAATTACTTCTGGATTACCACAGTTTCTCTATGATGCCTTGATATGATGCAAAAGGTTTTTATTATGCTAAAATTAGGCTCAAAATTATCCTCCATCCCTACAAAAAACAAGGCCAACCATTGAGTTATCAATTATTTATCAACCAATCAGTTATCAACAGTTGTTGATTGTCACGCTAAATATAAAAAATACTAAAGTTTTCACTTACTACTCATTTTGCCTTATTTGCTTTAACACATTAAAATGAATGATAGAGACAAAAGTAAAATTGGATCAAACATATTCTGAGAAGAATTTCTCCCAGGACTTTCTACATGTTAAAAGTACAGATAATGACTAATCAAATTACCTGGGTTATAATCTTGTCCATGGTGTCCTTTGTCATATCAGGAATATTGACCTTCAGAAAATCTACTATATTCTCAAAACTGTCACATGCCATGATGCATTCTTTATTATTACTGAGAAGACTAAGTGCCACTTTGAAAATGACTTCAGTCCCTTGTACAAAAATAATATCTGTAAAGAGAGAAAGATGCCATCATACAGACAATGCGATCACCTGCTTGTGTAATAGAGAGCAGAATGCAGTGATTAAATGCAGTCAAAAAAGAAAAAATACCCGGAAAAACTGCATAACGTGAATATGGACAAAGACAACAGAGGACCCAGTACATATGGAGGTGTTGATGTCTATCCAAACTCATAGTCCTTGTGGAATTTAAAGGGAACCTATTGTGTCCAACAACCCATTGGTCTGCAGGTTTTTAGCATTATGAAGATGGCTGTCCACATACTAGAAGTGCAGCTACAGAGAGGAAATTAACTTTATTCCTCGCTGGAGCTGCCGGCTTTCAGTCAGGGAGGCATGCCTGGAGCAATTACAGTCACCGCTCACAGCACTCTGCACCCGTGAACTGCAGAGATGGCAGTGAGAAGGCTGTGTGCTCACAGCACACCCTTGCACTGTCTAACTTCTGCTGCTCTCAGTGTGGTGAGCGATGACTGGAATTGCTCTGGGCACACCTCCATGACTGAAAGTCAGCGGCTCCATGGAGAAATAGTTCATTTTCCCCTGGATATTGCATTTTCAGTACAGTGGCCGGCAGCTTCATAACGTTATTATCATGCAGATTAACCCTATAATGCAGGTTAATAGGATTAACGGACATGACAGGTTCCCTTTAATGTGTGTGCTACTGCGTTGATGGTGCATTTTAAACTACTAAACTGTTGCTTATTCACTGTCTCATTTTTAGCCAATGTTCACCAACATATTAGCCACCATACATGGTGCATGGACAAGTATGCAAAATACCGTATCCTTCATATATTAGCCACCATACAGTACATGAACAAGTATACAGAATATCACATCCTTCATATATTAGCCACCATACAGTACATGAACAAGTATACAGAATATCACATCCTCCATATATTAGCCACCATACAGTACATGGACAAGTATACAGAATATCACATCCTCTATATATTAGCCACCATACAGTACATGGACAAGTATACAGAATATCACATCCTCTATATATTAGCCACCATACAGTACATGGACAAGTATACAGAATATCACATCCTCTATATATTAGCCACCATACAGTACATGGACAAGTATACAGAATGTCACATCCTCCATATATTAGCCACCATACAGTACATGGACAAGTATACAGAATATCACATCCTCCATATATTAGCCACCATACAGTACATGGACAAGTATACAGAATATCACATCCTCCATATATTAGCCACCATACAGTACATGAACAAGTATACAGAAAATCACATCCTCTATATATTAGCCACCATACAGTACATGGACAAGTATACAGAATGTCACATCCTCCATATATTAGCCACCATACAGTACATGAACAAGTATACAGAATATCACATCCTTCATATATTAGCCACCATACAGTACATGGACAAGTATACAGAATATCACATCCTTCATATATTAGCCACCATACAGTACATGGACAAGTATACAGAATATCACATCCTCTATATATTAGCCACCATACAGTACATGGACAAGTATACAGAATATCACATCCTCCATATATTAGCCACCATACAGTACATGGACAAGTATACAGAATGTCACATCCTCTATATATTAGCCACCATACAGTACATGGACAAGTATACAGAATGTCACATCCTCCATATATTAGCCACCATACAGTACATGGACAAGTATACAGAATATCACATCCTCCATATATTAGCCACCATACAGTACATGGACAAGTACACAGAATATCACATCCTTCATATATTAGCCACCATACAGTACATGAACAAGTATACAGAATATCACATCCTTCATATATTAGCCACCATACAGTACATGGACAAGTATACAGAATATCACATCCTTCATATATTAGCCACCATACAGTACATGGACAAGTATACAGAATATCACATCCTTCATATATTAGCCACCATACAGTACATGGACAAGTACACAGAATATCACATCCTTCATATATTAGCCACCATACAGTACATGGACAAGTACACAGAATATCACATCCTTCATATATTAGCCACCATACAGTACATGGACAAGTATACAGAATGTCACATCCTCCATATATTAGCCACCATACAGTACATGGACAAGTATACAGAATATCACATCCTCCATATATTAGCCACCATACAGTACATGGACAAGTACACAGAATATCACATCCTTCATATATTAGCCACCATACAGTACATGAACAAGTATACAGAATATCACATCCTCCATATATTAGCCACCATACAGTACATGAACAAGTATGCAGAATATCACATCCTCCATATATTAGCCACCATACAGTACATGGACAAGTATACAGAATATCACATCCTCCATATATTAGCCACCATACAGTACATGAACAAGTATACAGAATATCACATCCTCCATATATTAGCCACCATACAGTACATGAACAAGTATACAGAATATCACATCCTCTATATATTAGCCACCATACAGTAAATGGACAAGTATACAGAATATCACATCCTTCATATATTAGCCACCATACAGTACATGGACAAGTATACAGAATGTCACATCCTCTATATATTAGCCACCATACAGTAAATGGACAAGTACACAGAATATCACATCCTTCATATATTAGCCACCATACAGTACATGAACAAGTATACAGAATATCACATCCTCCATATATTAGCCACCATACAGTACATGGACAAGTATACAGAATATCACATCCTTCATATATTAGCCACCATACAGTACATGGACAAGTATACAGAATATCACATCCTCCATATATTAGCCACCATACAGTACATGGACAAGTATACAGAATATCACATCCTTCATATATTAGCCACCATACAGTACATGGACAAGTATACAGAATATCACATCCTTCATATATTAGCCACCATACAGTACATGGACAAGTACACAGAATATCACATCCTTCATATATTAGCCACCATACAGTACATGGACAAGTACACAGAATATCACATCCTTCATATATTAGCCACCATACAGTACATGGACAAGTATACAGAATGTCACATCCTCCATATATTAGCCACCATACAGTACATGGACAAGTATACAGAATATCACATCCTCCATATATTAGCCACCATACAGTACATGGACAAGTACACAGAATATCACATCCTTCATATATTAGCCACCATACAGTACATGAACAAGTATACAGAATATCACATCCTCCATATATTAGCCACCATACAGTACATGAACAAGTATGCAGAATATCACATCCTCCATATATTAGCCACCATACAGTACATGGACAAGTATACAGAATATCGCATCCTCCATATATTAGCCACCATACAGTACATGAACAAGTATACAGAATATCACATCCTCCATATATTAGCCACCATACAGTACATGAACAAGTATACAGAATATCACATCCTCTATATATTAGCCACCATACAGTAAATGGACAAGTATACAGAATATCACATCCTTCATATATTAGCCACCATACAGTACATGGACAAGTATACAGAATGTCACATCCTCTATATATTAGCCACCATACAGTAAATGGACAAGTACACAGAATATCACATCCTTCATATATTAGCCACCATACAGTACATGAACAAGTATACAGAATATCACATCCTCCATATATTAGCCACCATACAGTACATGGACAAGTATACAGAATATCACATCCTTCATATATTAGCCACCATACAGTACATGGACAAGTATACAGAATATCACATCCTCCATATATTAGCCACCATACAGTACATGGACAAGTATACAGAATATCACATCCTTCATATATTAGCCACCATACAGTACATGGACAAGTATACAGAATATCACATCCTTCATATATTAGCCACCATACAGTACATGGACAAGTACACAGAATATCACATCCTTCATATATTAGCCACCATACAGTACATGGACAAGTACACAGAATATCACATCCTTCATATATTAGCCACCATACAGTACATGGACAAGTATACAGAATGTCACATCCTCCATATATTAGCCACCATACAGTACATGGACAAGTATACAGAATATCACATCCTCCATATATTAGCCACCATACAGTACATGGACAAGTACACAGAATATCACATCCTTCATATATTAGCCACCATACAGTACATGAACAAGTATACAGAATATCACATCCTCCATATATTAGCCACCATACAGTACATGAACAAGTATGCAGAATATCACATCCTCCATATATTAGCCACCATACAGTACATGGACAAGTATACAGAATATCGCATCCTCCATATATTAGCCACCATACAGTACATGAACAAGTATACAGAATATCACATCCTCCATATATTAGCCACCATACAGTACATGAACAAGTATACAGAATATCACATCCTCTATATATTAGCCACCATACAGTAAATGGACAAGTATACAGAATATCACATCCTTCATATATTAGCCACCATACAGTACATGGACAAGTATACAGAATGTCACATCCTCTATATATTAGCCACCATACAGTAAATGGACAAGTACACAGAATATCACATCCTTCATATATTAGCCACCATACAGTACATGAACAAGTATACAGAATATCACATCCTCCATATATTAGCCACCATACAGTACATGGACAAGTATACAGAATATCACATCCTTCATATATTAGCCACCATACAGTACATGGACAAGTATACAGAATATCACATCCTCCATATATTAGCCACCATACAGTACATGGACAAGTATACAGAATATCACATCCTCCATATATTAGCCACCATACAGTACATGGACAAGTATACAGAATGTCACATCCTCTATATATTAGCCACCATACAGTACATGGACAAGTATACAGAATATCACATCCTTTATATATTAGCCACCATACAGTACATGGACAAGTATACAGAATATCACATCCTTTATATATTAGCCACCATACAGTACATGAACAAGTATACAGAATATCACATCCTCCATATATTAGCCACCATACAGTACATGGACAAGTATACAGAATATCACATCCTTCATATATTAGCCACCATACAGTACATGAACAAGTATACAGAATATCACATCCTTCATATATTAGCCACCATACAGTACATGGACAAGTACACAGAATATCACATCCTCCATATATTAGCCACCATACAGTACATGGACAAGTATACAGAATATCACATCCTCCATATATTAGCCACCATACAGTACATGGACACATATGCAGAATATCACAAGCTCCATATACAGTATTAGCCACCATAGAGTATATGGACTAGTATGTAGAATATCACATTCTCATTTATTAGCCACCACATATGCTGCATGGACAAGTATGCAGATTATCACATCCTCCATATATTTGCAACCATACAGTACATGGGCAAGTATGCAGAATATCACATTCTCCATATATTAGCCACCATACAGTACATGGACAAATATGCAAATTACTACTGTAGTGCCTGCTGCAGCGCAGTAGCACACAACCTCCACCAGGGGGTGCGGGTGAAGGAAAACAGGTACACTCCGTGAAATCACAGAGCAGCAGGCAGAAGCCACTAGGTGGCGAAAGAGTAGTCAGAAAAATCTGGGTCAGTAACAGAGAGGGAACGAAGTACCAGAGGTTACAGCAATACACAAGGTCAGAAACAAGTCAAAGAAGTTGGAGCCGATCGGAAGCAGGAAAGCCAGAGACGCAAGACAGTCAAACTGGTCAGAGGACAAGCCGACTCAAATACCAGGGGGTCACAACACGGAGAGCAAGTACTACAATGAGCGAAGTCACAGGGGAACACAGGAACGGGACCTAGGTAAACGGTCAGAGGACAAATCAGGGTATAACGGGTCTGCTGCTCAAGCCAGAGACAGGAACTATAACTGACAGTGCTTGCAGGTAACAGCAGACTGAAATAGCCAGACCGATCCCAAAACGAGGCAAGGAAGATTAACCCCCGCATGACCATCCCGGGGAGAGAATAAACAAACAAACTGGATCATGACAATCACATCCTCCATATATAAGCCACCATACATGCTGCATGGACAAGTATGCAGCTAAGTTAACAAAGTTTTAGACTATAACTTACCAAAAACTCTGGCTACAAATCCTAGAGGGAACTGTGAGGCAAACAGTGTAAGGAACCAGGGAGCAGCATAGAGACTAGGACTTATCTCATTCTCTTCCAGATGGTTGTAAAGATCCCGGTGATAGTCATGTAACAGTCGCGAAAGCTGGTACATTTGTATCTATGAAAACATAAGAGAGAGGAACTGTGAAGGAACAAATTATGAAAGGTTCTCCATTTTGTGTTAGATTCTCCATTTTGTGTTTTTGACTCCATTTTCTTGTTGCTTTAAGATAAATTCTGTTATTTAATTAGGTAAAAGGTTACAGCTGCCATGAAGTAATTTTATCTTGTTGTTCACAAGCCTGGTATGCAACTAGGCTATGGTTCATAATTGGTATAAAGACCTTGAGTTTTCTGACTCAAGCCAGATAATAGATTCGGGGGTGTATCACTATACAAGACTGAGGCATCTGTTAGAAAAACACATACTGTGCCAAAAAGACATGACCATATCTGTAGTTTCCATTTTTCCTGTATCCTCATGGGTTAAGTTTTTCCTGCATTCTTATAGGTTAAGAACTGTGAGCGTGTTCTTATGCTGATTGGTTGAAGTATAATTTCTATGACAATGAAAACTCATACACAAAATAAACGGAGGCCAGAGATCAGCTCGATCCCCCATACAGAGACACACGTCTCCGTCTGGTCATTTTCAGTTGCCGGCAACACCTTGTATATTAATTTGGAAATCACTGGGTTAACCGTGAAGGATCAATTTAAATCCTCCCTCACCAGAAATAGTCAAATAATTTTTTTCAGATACAGACTTTTTCATGTCCGTGATATCAATGAAAATCTAGGCCTGGAATCTGCGCCTAAAGTGTAACCGTTGTTTTAATTTTTATGTTATAAATCAATAGTACACATGAAAATAAGTATCTTTAATATACCGTATCTAATCAGAAAAATTAGCTTTTTTCTCTGACAACATTGATCAGTCATTATCAAAATTCTTAATTCTGAGGTAAAATCTGTATAGGAGGGGGAGGAGCTCGGCTTGTAGCTCCTCCATCCTCCCATCTACACAGAATCTTATCGGCAGCAGCTGCCATCTCCTATCTCAGTAATGGGAAAGTCTGTCTTCACTGTATACAGATTTTACCTCAGTTGAGAATTTTGATAATGACTGATCAATTGTGGCTGAGAAAAAAGCTAATTTGTCTAACTAGACACATTACAAAGTTGCTTATTTTTACATGTATTATTGATTTACGAAATAAAAGTTTAAATGACAGCTACTCTCTAAGGCTTCTTTGACACTTGCGTCTTCTGCTTTCCGTCGTTGTGCAGTGAAATGACGTATCGTCGGATGTCACGAAAATAGTGAAAAACGTGTGTGACGCATCCAGTGTAGAGAGAGAGAGAGAGAGAGAGAGAGAGACTTCTTCCCGGATTTATAAATCCTTCCGAGCATGCTCAGAGGGGAAAAACGTGATACGTCGCTGGATTCCTGTGTGTGACGGTCAGCAAAGGATCCTGCGTCCATAGGCTTCCATTATAGCCGACGACGGGCAGCGCAGGATGACAGATTTTCCGAAGTGCAGAAAAACGTTCCTATGAACGTTTTCTCCGCACGACGGACCGCTATTTTCCGACGGATCCAGTGCACGACGGATGAAACGGATGGCCATCCGTCACAATCCGTCGCTAATACAAGTCTATGGGAAAATGCAGGAGCCTGCATTCTCAAAAATCGACGGATTGTGACAGAAGCTGAAAAACGCAAATGTGAAAGTAGCCTAAGTCTTCATCAAAACCTGAATGTATGAACAAAGCCTTATTTTATAACCCCAGAAGTTATTGGCCGGCTGCCAATAACTTCTGACAACAATGTAATTTTTGGATGAGCCGCTAAGAAACGAGAATTAAATAGATTCCATGACTAATACAGTAATCTGCATAGATATTAATAGGGAACCTGTCAGCTGATTCATGCTGCCCAAACCAACCTGTCTGTTCTCTACTGTAGTTCGTACCCGGACCATCAAACTAAAATGCCAGAGCATTTCAGAATATACCAGGCTGCCATCGTGCGGCCAGGCTCTGATCCATGCGGCCCAGATCAGACTGTACACTAATCAGTCTACGAGAGGTGAAATCCCCCCATATACAGACCTTTATGTCATTTACTTACGGCAAAAATGCTCCTACCATAGCCCTCACACCATGAGGCCCTGCAGAAGACAACAATATCTGAAGCAAATCATTTACACTTTAGGGCAGAGGCGCATCTAATGGTAGGCAGTCAGGGCATGTGCACTGGGCGCAGCTGGCAGGGGGCCGCTGTCGGGCTACCTAATGCGGCAGTCCGAAGTGTCTTCCCTGGTGACGGTATTCTGCTGCCCCCTGGACTGGGAATCGGCAGTTCTCTGAGCTGGCTATCAAGCTGACATCCAGCACAGACAAGCTGCAGCGTGCCAGCTCCCAGTGTTCAATTGTACTGGCGTCTAACAGACACGAATACAACTGAAGCTCTGCCCGCCAGGTCAGAGCGACGCCAGCAGTGTGATCATGTCATGTGATCATGCTGCAGATGTCACTAGCCAGCGCTGCAGAGGGGCAGATTGGTGGTAAGTGCTCCACCTCAGTGAAGCTGAAGACACCAAAGATATGGGGGAGTGTATTTACTGCTTGGAGGGGTATTTCATTTCCTGGGGTGTGTTTTTACAGGTGGGGGTGCATTTACTGTGTGTGAGGGTATTTCATTTGTGTGTGTGTTGTTGTATTTAGTGCGTGTGGGGTATTGACTGGTTGTGGGTGGTGTTTATTGGGGGGGTGCATTTGCTGTGTGTGTGGGTGGTATTTACTATGTGGGGGTATTTACTGTGTGTGGGGGGTATTTACTGTGTGTGTGTGTGAGGGAGGTATTTACTGTGTGAGATGGTATTTACTGTGTGTGAGGGGGTATTTACTGTGTGTGGGGGGGTATTTACTGTGTGTGTGAGGGAGGTATTTACTGTGTGAGGGGGTATTTACTGTGTGTGTGAGGGGGTATTTACTGTGTGTGGGGGGGTATTCACTGTGTGTGAGGGAGGTATTTACTGTGCATGTGAGGGAGGCATTTACTGTGCATGTGAGGAGGGTATTTACAGTGTGTGTTTGAGGGGGCTATTTACTGTGTGTGTGTGTGTGTGTGTGTGTGTGTGTGTGTGTGTGTGTGTGTGTGTGTGTGTGTGTAGGAGCGTATTTACTGTGTGTGAGGGAGGATATTTATGCTGTATGTGTGGGGGGTTGTTTACTGTGTGGGGGCGTTGGGGGTATTTACTGTGTGTGGAGTGTGGGGGATATTTACTGTGTGTGTGTGTGTGTGTGTGTGTGTGTGTGTATGTGTGTGTCAGGGGGGTATTTACTGTGTGGGGGAGATTTATTGTAACGGGCAGAAGATTTACTGTGATGGGGTATTTAGTATAATGGGGCTGGGTGATATTTTGTCTAACGGGGGATGATTTGAGGACACAAACTTGGGGATCAAGGAAGGGACAGGTGCAGACACAATATGGGGAGCAGGAGAAATTTGAAGACATAATATGAGGAAGAAGGTATGAGATGGGGGCATGTATGGGGGGGATGGGTGCAGACAGTATGGTGAGTGGTGGTATTGGTGCGGACACAGTATGAGGAGAGAGGGAAAAATGTATGAGGACACAGTATGGGAAGTGAGGGTGATGGGATGGGTGCGGACACAGTATGGGAAGTCGGAGGGATGTGTGAGGAGGCAGTATAGAAAGTGAAAAGGTAAAAGTATGAGGAAGGAAGAGGAAATGTGCGAGGAGACAGTAAGGTGGGAAAAAAATAAGAGTGGGCACAGAATAGAGATTGAATAGTGTGGGGGGTGTAGCATGGGGGAGCAGTGAAATGGCACAGAAAGGAGGCGACAGTATACCAAGGCGGGAGAGTGTGATAAGGGGACACAGTTTAGAGACTGGGCCCTATAGAGGTGACTCAGTGTGAGAGAACAGTGTGAAGAGGTGGCCCAGTATGGAAAGGAGGGAGCAGTGTGGAGAGCATGTACCATAAGACGGACAGCGTGAAGGGCATGTACCATAAGAGGGACAGTGTGGGGTCATATTTAGTGCATGGAATATAGTGCAGGGCAATTGTTTATTCAGGGACTCAGCGTAGGGCAGATATTTTTTTTTCAGGAGCATTATAATGACACTGGTATCTTTAAAGGCGTCGTGTGGGGATGTGCTGCAGAAGACCGGAGAAGATGGAAGTGTGCAGCGACGGCTGTGGAGAACGACTCCAGAGACAACGTCATCTATAAGGTACCTGGATTTCAATGTTTTTTTGTGATACTAATTCTCATTTTTATTTATGTTCGTGATGAGTCTGTAGTCATTCTATGTCACTGCAGACTTCTGAATTCTCACAGTGCGCACTGCATGTTGTCAGGTTTCTCTGGTGCTGGCGATTTGCATACATGCAGTCACGTGCTGACTAGACATATTTGGCCTCACTCAATGAAAATGAATTGAGCGAAGCCGGGCACGTCTATTCGGAATATGGTCAGAAATATACAAATCACATACTTGTGCAAGGGGAATCCTAAAAGTGTGCAGTGCCTGCTCTGTGAGAATTCAGAAGCCTGCAGCCACCTATAGTGACTGCAGACTTTCACCTCAAACCTGGACGCACCCTTTAATTCTAAAATGAAGCCCTGCAGCCAATGCTAACAGCCTGAAATATACTCACTGTCAAGATTCAGCTCTGCTTGCTGGTTCCAGCAGTCATCACATGGCCGCTTCACTAATTTGCGATTTTCATACTGTTGCGTATATATACAACGAGCTTCTCTTCTGCTTCTCTCAGTTTTTAGCTGAACAGTGTACTAGGGCGAGCAGCTCGTCAACATGTGACTAAGGCTACTTTCACACTAGCGTCGTGCACTGCACGTCGCTATGCGTCGTTTTGCAGAAAAAACGCATCCTGCAAAAGTGCTTGCAGGATGCGTTTTTTCTCCATAGACTAGCGTTAGCAACGCAGTGCGACGCAATGCAACACGTCCCAACCGTCGTGCGACGGTTGCGTCGGACGGTCGGCACAAAAAAACCCGCCCCCGCCTCCCCGCACCTCACAATGGGGCAGCGGATCCGCATCCGCTGCCCCCGTTGTGCGGCGCCTTCAACGCTAGCGTCGGTGCGCCGCAACGTCGCATAGCGACGTGCAGTGCACGACGCTAGTGTGAAAGTAGCCTTAGTGTGCAAATCGCATACATACTGGGGGTGGGTACAAAACTGAACTTTTGCCCCGGGTGCCAGAAACCCTAGATACACCTCTGCTTTAGGGTATGCAATAGCAGAGTTCATATTGCAAAACGAAGTGGACTTGTATGTTGGGCTACAAAATGATTTCTGAAGACCTGAAAACGCTAGGGTGACAATGCAGCAGGCTTAAGATTTTGTGATCCTTAAAAAGAAATTAATTTGGGTGAACCACACATACCTGAAGGGACATCATATCTGGCCGATACTGTTTACGGAACGCAAGGTCATACATAAGAAATTTTAGCATCTCGAAGGCTTGCTGTTCACTCATATGTAGCAGAAGTACCCCGGCCACAAAACTTATTCCCTGGCAATAGCCAACTTCCTTGTCAAGCAGTGAGTAAGCTTTAAGAAGGTTATACAGAGACAGCTGTCCTGCCCCGAGCTGTGCAGAGAAGTACGGGTGAGTGGGAAAAGTCCTTCCTGTAAAATAAATATATATATTCCTTAATCTTTGAATTCATACACAATAATGCCACTCATACATGTATATAATGTATACAATTCGAGCAGGTTACACTGATGACTGAACCTGACTTAAAATAATATCTCAGAGGTTTCAGATACAATAGTAACAGCTGTGGGAT
The DNA here is from genome assembly GCF_051348905.1 of Ranitomeya variabilis. Lineage (NCBI taxonomy): Eukaryota > Metazoa > Chordata > Amphibia > Anura > Dendrobatidae > Ranitomeya > Ranitomeya variabilis. The sequence continues at coordinate 573,508,484 of NC_135234.1, read as the reverse complement.
AAAATATTTATACAATGCAGAGGAGAATGAAATATGCAAAGATCTTCTATGGGGAAAGTTAACCACATACCGAGATCTACAAGGATGGCGTGCTGCTGAGCTGTGAGCTGCTTCAGAAGCTCGCTGTATGTCATATCTGGCGGCTGCTGCTTGTTTGGAAGTCGGTGCCTTAGACGATACTGCACAGAAAGAAACTGCCAGATTTCCCCACGCTTGCATTTTGGGACACCTATATGGCAGAAAAACAAATAAAAGAATATCTATATTAAAATATACATGATCTATTATGAAGAGTATATGATGGAGCAGAACATTTAGTCTGGATAAAGAGGAGGTTTTATTGTATCTGTGTATGTACATCTGATAATCCTAAACTACAAGGTACAGTTTGTGAACATTTGCCTAAATCTACCCGACCAATTACTGATGTGTGCTCCAGGAGGTCGTTGCTCTTACATGCATTAGCCTGGTCCATAACACACTGACAGCACACTGTGACATTATATTTTAGGAGCAACGCATATCTGTTTTTATTTTTGCTAACAGATAGATAAAACAAATTGAAGACATCCTATTTTAGTCTGGCTGAAGGACCAAACTCGCCCAAGTGAACGGATCTGCTAAAATATGAACAGCACATGGATATTATCTGATCTGTGCCCATGTTGTCTGTTTTCACCAACCAGGAACAGCTTGGGAATCCTCCATCAGATTATTTTGTGTAAGATAAAAACTGATGAAAGTCTCATGGAAAAAACCAACACAAGGATTCAATACTAATAAAAATCTGATTCAGCCCCGAGATGAAAGAACTGTCTGTTTTTATCGGAGGAGAAAAGAAAACGTGTGAATTCGGCCCAAAATTGAATTCACACATCCTGATATGGTCCATGTATGGCCTGAAATGGCCAATTGCAGTTCTGCAGAATTCCAGACCCAAATTAACAGCTTCCCCGACATATCTGAGACTATTAGGCCGGCGTCACACTAGCGAGTTTTACGGACGTATGAGCGCAGAAAATACGTCCATAAAACTCGCCAAACAAACGGCACAATTATTCTCAATGGGGCTGCTCCTATCAGCCGTATATTACGGCGACATATTATACGGCTTTCTACGGCCGTAGTAAATCGCAGCATGCTGCGTTTGTCAGCGTATTGCGCAAATAATACGCCAATGAAAGTCTATGGGGGCGAGAAAAATACGGATTCCACACGGACCAGCAGTGTGACTTGCGAGAAATACGCAGCGGTGTTAGTGAAAAGCCAGTAATTCAATTGCCGGCTTTTCATTTCTCCTTCCAAAACCCGACAGGATATGAGACATGGTTTACATACAGTAAACCATCTCATATCCCTTTTTTTTTGCATATTCCACACTACTAATGTTAGTAGTGTGTATGTGCAAAATTTGGGCGCTGTAGCTGCTAAAATAAAGGGTTAAATGGCGGAAAAAATTGGCGTGGGCTCCTGCGCAATTTTCTCCGCCAGAGTGGTAAAGCCAGTGACTGAGGGCAGATATTAATAGCCTAGAGAGGGTCCATGGTTATTGGCCCCCCCAGTGGCTAAAAACATCTGCCCCCAGCCACCCCAGAAAAGGCACATCTGGAAGATGCGCCTATTCTGGCACTTGGCCACTCTCTTCCCACTCCCGTGTAGCTGTGGAATATGGGGTAATGAAGGGTTAATGTCACCTTGCTATTGTAAGGTGACATTAAGCCAGATTAATAATGGAGAGGCGTCAATTATGACACCTATCCATTATTAATCCAATTGTATCAAATGGTTAAAAAAAACCACACACAATATTGCAAAGTATTTTAATAAAATAAAGACACAGGTTGTTTTAGTATTTTATTGCTCGCTCAATCCATCCGGAACACCCTCGCTTGGCAAAATAATAAACCCACAATATACATACCTTCGGATGAACTGTCAGGTCCCACGAAGTAAATCCATCTGAAGGGGTTAAATCATTTTACAGCCAGGAGCTGCGCTAAAGCACTCGCTCGTGGCTGTAAAAACCCCGGGTGCTGAAAGGAAATCAGGGTGATCTGTACTTACATTGAGTTGCGGTGAGGCGCCCTCTGGTGGATGTCCTCATGAACTGCAGCCTAGGAACTTTTTCCCATGCTCCAGGTCATATGAGGACATCCAGCAGGGGGCGCATCACCGCGACTGAAGGTAACTATAGATCATTGACCTACATTTCCTTCATTCGCCGGGGCTTACAGACACGAGCACAGCTGCATTAGCAGGGCTCCTGCCTGTAAAATATTTTAACCCCTTCAGATGGATTACCTCGTGGGACCTGACAGTTCATCAGAGGTTATGTATATTGTGGGTTTATTATTTTGCCAAGCGAGGGTCTACAAATGGATTGAGAGAGCAATAAAATATTAAAACAACCTGTTTGTTTATTTCATTAAAATACTTTTTAATCATGTGTGTGTGTGTTTTTTAACTCTTTCAAACAATTGGATTAATAATGGATAGGTGTCATAATTGACGCCTCTCCAATATTAATCTGGCTTAATGTCACCTTACAATAGCAAGGTGGCATTAACCTTTCATTACCCCATATCCCACCGCTACACGGGAGTGGGAAGAGAGTGGCCAAGTGCCAGAATAGGCGCATCTTCCAGATGTGCCTTTTCTGGGGTGGCTGGGGGCAGATGTTTGTAGCCAGGGGGGGGCCAATAACCATGGACCCTCTCCAGGCTATTAATATCTGCCGTCAGTCACTGGCTTTACCACTCTGGTGGAGAAAATTGCGCGGGAGCCCACGCCAATTTTACTAACATTAGTAGTGTGGAATATGCAAAAAAAAAGGGGGATATGAGATGGTTTACTGTATGTAAACCATGTCTCATATCCTGTCGGGTTTTTGTGAAGGAGAAATGAAAAGCCGGCAATTGAATTACCGGCTTTTCACAGATATCGCGCTGAATTAAATATAAATACAGAATATATATATATATGTGTCTCAATGACATATATATATATATATATACTGTATATATGTTTTACCGAACATTTGAGCACATAAATCCATTAGATGTCGGTTTTGCAAGCCTGCGAGAAAATATCGCAGTACGGATGCCATACGGATTACATACGGAGGATGCCATGCGCAAAATACGCTGACACACCCTGCCTACGGAGGACATACGGATCACTATTTTGGGAACATTTCTCCGTATTACGGCCGTATTACGGCCGTAAAAAACGGACCGTATTGTCTTACGCTGAGTGTGAGGCCGGCCTTAGTGGAAGGCAAGCGATCTGTAGGCCTGTGCAATCCGTATATGGACTGTATGGGACAGGCTAGTGAATTTCACCTAACATGGTTAATGCGTGGGTTAGTGACTATGATTTTATGCACCGTGCAAAGAAATCAAAGTGTGGTGGTGTACTGTATATTATAGTGTTATCTTGTTTTGTGCTGCTTTATTTAGTTATATCCAACATGTGGATGCACCCCAACAATAGTGTGTTTTGGTTATTATTCATTACTATTTTGCTATCTTCTGTAACTCCAGATATTCCTTGTAGTCAAATGTCTCATTAATGGCACAGCAGAGTCACGATTTTCCTGAAATCACTGTTAAATTGCTGTGTTTTCCCGACATATACATATAGGAAAAACTGTGTTTCTATGGCAAAGTGACAGGTGTGAAGATAGCCTTAAGGCCCCGTCACACATAGCGATTTACCAACGATCACGACCAGCGATACGACCTGGCCGTGATCGTTGGTAAGTCGCTGTGTGGTCGCTGGGGAGCTGTCACACAGACAGCTCTCTCCAGCGACCAACGATCAGGGGAACGACTTCGGCATCGTTGAAACTGTCTTCAACGATGCCGAAGTCCCCCTGCAGCACCCGGGTAACCAGGGTAAACATCGGGTTACTAAGCGCAGGGCCGCACTTAGTAACCCGATGTTTACCCTGGTTACCAAAAAAACAAACCGTACATACTCACCATCTGATGTCCGTCAGGTCCCTTGCCGTCTGCTTCCTGCTCTGACTGAGTGCCGCCGTACAGTGAGAGCAGAACGCAGCGGTGACGTCACTGCTGTGCTGTGCTCTCACTGTACGGCGGCACTCAGAGCAGGAAGCAAACGGCAAGGGACCTGACGGACATCAGATGGTGAATATGTACTGTTTTTTTTTTTTTACATTTACGCTGGTAACCAGGGTAAACATCGGGTTACTAAGCGCGGCCCTGCGCTTAGTAACCCGATGTTTACCCTGGTTACCAGTGAAGACATCGCTGGATCGGTGTCACACACACCGATTCAGCGATGTCAGCGGGACCTCAACGACCAAAAAAAGGTCCAGGCCATTCCGACACGACCAGCGATCTCGCAGCAGGGGCCTGGTCGCTGGTACGTGTCACACATAGCGAGATCGCTACTGAGGTCGCTGTTGCGTCACAAAACTTGTGACTCAGCAGCGATCTCGCTAGCGATCTCGCTATGTGTGACGGGGCCTTTAGCTCCATTCTCTCTCCACATTATCAGCCAGCCTCCTGTTGTCGGAACACAGCAAAGCCAAACTTAGCACAGCTGAATGGTGTTTTGTCCTGCTCACACTCTGCTTTATCAGCCAGCCTCCTGGTGTGCAGGACACAGCAGAGCTGAACAGACACAGCAGAGCTGAACATAGCACAGCTCACTGTCAGCCACTGTATCGGAGGGGAAACAGAGTATGGGGCCATCATTAGGGGGTTGATATCTTCAAAACTGAACCAATTGGAAAAGAAGTTGTATTGACACATAAGATTAGTCTGTGTGTACAGAATTATGACACCACATATGATTTTAGGAATAACTCTTTAAACTTGCCTGCAAAACCTATGCCATGCCTTTCATGAATTACCGTATATACTTGTGTATAAGCCGACCCGATCATAAGCCGAGGCACCTAATTTTGCCTCGAAAAACTGGGAAAGCTTATTGACTATAGAGTATAAGCTGGGTATGCACTGTCCCCTAATCACTATTCTGGTGTGCATGGTTCCTCATCCCCATCCTTGTCTGCATGGCTCCGTATCCCCATCCTTGTCTGCATGGCTCCTCATTCCCATCCTTGTCTGCATGGCTCCTCATTCCCATCCTTGTATGCATGGCTCCTCATTCCCATCCTTGTATGCATGGCTCCTTATCCCCATCCTTGTCTGCATGGCTCCTTATCCCCATCCTTGTCTGCATGGCTCCTTATCCCCATCCTTGTCTGCATGGCTCCTCATTCCCATCCTTGTATGCATGGCTCCTCATTCCCATCCTTGTATGCATGGCTCCTTATCCCCATCCTTGTCTGCATGGCTCCTTATCCCCATCCTTGTCTGCATGGCTCATCCCCATCCTTGTCTGCATGGCTCCTCATTCCCATCCTTGTATGCATGGCTCCTCATTCCCATCCTTGTATGCATGGCTCCTCATTCCCATCCTTGTCTGCATGGCACCTGATTCCCATCCTTGTCTGCATGGCTCCTTATCCCCATCCTTGTATGCATGGCTCCTTATCCCCATCGTTGTCTGCATGGCTCCTTATTCCCATCCTTGTCTGCATGGCTCCTCATTCCCATCCTTGTCTGCATGGCTCCTCATTCCCATCCTTGTATGCATGGCTCCTTATCCCCATCCTTGTCTGCATGGCTCCTTATCCCCATCCTTGTCTGCATGGCTCCTTATCCCCATCCTTGTCTGCATGGCTCCTCATTCCCATCCTTGTATGCATGGCTCCTCATTCCCATCCTTGTATGCATGGCTCCTCATTCCCATCCTTGTCTGCATGGCACCTGATTCCCATCCTTGTCTGCATGGCTCCTTATCCCCATCCTTGTATGCATGGCTCCTTATCCCCATCCTTGTCTGCATGGCTCCTTATTCCCATCCTTGTCTGCATGGCTCCTCATTCCCATCCTTGTCTGCATGGCTCCTCATTCCCATCCTTGTATGCATGGCTCCTCATTCCCATCTTTGTATGCATGGCTCCTTATCCCCATCCTTGTTTGCATGGCTCCTTATTCCCATGCTTGTCTGCATGGCTCCTCATTCCCATCCTTGTATGCATGGCTCCTTATTCCCATCCTTGTATGCATGGCTCCTTATTCCCATCCTTGTATACATGACTCCTTATTCCCATCTTGTATGCATGGCTCCTTATTCTCATCCTTATCTGCATGGTTCCTCATCCTCATCCTTGTATGTATGGCCCCCATGAGAAAAGCATTAAAAAAAAAAATCCTACTCACCTTCCCTCTTTATCCACATACTTGTATGCATGGCTCCTTATCCCCGTCCTTGTATGCATGGCTCCTTATTAACATCCTTGTATGCATGAGCTTTTTATTCACATCCTTATATGCATGACTCCTTATTCCCATCCTTGTAAGCATGGCTCCATATTCTCAACCTTGTCTGCATGGTTCGTCATCCCTATCCTTGTATGTATGGACCCCATGAGAAAAGAATTAAAAAAAACAAAAACAAAGAAAACCCCCATCCTACTCACCTTCCCTGCGGGCCCTTGCAGCATCTCATTCTGGTGCCAGCAGCTCCTGCGTCCAGGTTCTCATGGGTGCCCACTCATTAAGACAGTGAATATTCACCTCTCTACACGCCTATGGGAGTGGAGAGAGGTGAATATTCATTATCTTAATGAGTGGGCACCCATGAGAGCCCGGCCGCAGGAGCTGCTGGAAAACGGCGGATGCATCTGTAACTGTGCGCGTGCTATAAGAGAAATCGCCAGTGCAATGAATATTCATTTATCTTTAGCAGCGGGCACAGGCATTAGCCGCAGCCATCGGCTCCTGCTTCCTGTGACCCACTGCTCCGCCACTCTCCCTCCCCTGCCGTAAACTGGGACAATGACTCATGTATAAGCTGAGGAGGGCAATTTCAGCACAAAAAAGTGCTGAAAAGCTTGGCTTATACACGAGTATATACGGTAATTCTTTGTCTCTCTAAAAAGAGAACCTGGCCCTTCATCCTTACCCACACTGAGCTCATATTTCAGAACTAAGGGGATGTAAGACATGTTAGCCTCTTGGAGGTGCTCAGCAGTAAAGAATATTAGTAAAGTTACAACATATACCTATACAGCCTATAGAGCATGCAGTGTTCAGAGTGTCACACAATCTGTGAGATAAGGAGTCTTCTCAAAAAGATGTTGCACTGTATTACCAAAAAGTATTAATAATTCTAAACACAAGCATCTAAAATGTCAGTACCTTCTTTTAGTGTTGCATATATCTCTTCCATATCAAACCGGATCTTAGTTTTGCAGTTTAATTTCTTATCCCATAGACTTGAGACGTCTTTTTGACACATTCCAACTTCCTCATAATCCAGCTTTATTTTTCTAGACTGCAGCTCATCTCTGCTAGCTGGGAATTAAAAATTAAATAACAATAATAATGAAAACAAGGAACACAGAAATAGGAAAGACCTCTAAGAGAGTCCATATGTGGTGTTTTAGGTGCTTATTATTATTATTATAAAAAAGGATACTTAACTATGCAAAAATGCTTCAAAGTCCAGCATGTGCATTTACCCTAAAAATACCTAATGTCAATACACAATGTACTTATGGCTATATACATTCGCTAAATGCCACTGAGATAGATCTGGAAGTTTTGAGTGAGGCTGACAGCTACCCATCGGGTCATGTGACAACAGTGCATTTAATTCACCATAAGTCATAGCCATCAATAGATGCTAATCAGCTAATAATTTAATCATATAGTTGTATGGGCAGTAAGGTGGCTCAGTGGTAAGCACTGTTGCTTTGCATACACAGTACATATGCGGTTCTCGTGTGACCATTCAGATACAAAAACCTATAGAAGTGAAACACAACTAACAAATAACATTTAAATATTTATTGATATCTTTATAAAAAGATATAAATACAATAGCCTCATATCATTACTTTTGAATGCTGCTATTTGATCCACTATTAGCTTTAAGTGAATTGTGTCTTACCCCCACCTCCCGAATTTTTTCTTCCTGTTGAAAGTTCTATCTGTTATTATATTTATATGTTTTTTATGAAGATATCAATAAATATTTAAAGCACTATTGCCTTGCAGAGCTGAAGTCCTGGATTCAAATCCCACTGAGGACAACATCTGCAAGGAGTTTGCATGTTCTCCTCGTGTTTGTGTGAGTTTCCTCCGGGTTCCTCCCACATTCCAAACAGATACCGATGGGGAGTTTAGATTGTGAGCCCCAATGAGGACATTGCTGATCATGTCTGTAAAGTGCTGTGGAATTAATGGTGCTATGTAAGTGAGCTAAATAATAATAATAATAGTAAAACATCAGAAGGAGGCCAAAGATTGTCTGCTGTGGCAATATCCCATGGACGATACATCAACAGGCAGTGAAAGTACTGAAACAAAAAACCTGATATTGGTAGAAGCATAAGAGTTCTAGTAGAAACTACTGTAAAATGCAAAACGTGGATGATTCACAAAAAGGTAAAAAGACATCAGCACACATATTCATTCACTTTTTCATGTAGCCAATATTCTTGCTATTAGACCTCACACAGAATTTTCACCAAGGTGTTCCCAATTTTGATTGCCAATTCTATCCTTTTCCCCAACTTTTAACTTTTGGTGTTTATTTGAAATTATGAAATTATAACAATTACAAAACATTCAATGCGTTTCCTTACCTTCTGAAAAACGAAAAATTAAGAGTCATATATTCCATGGAAGCACAAAAGATAAAAAAACAAGGATATTATCAATGGGCTTTAATACCAGTAAGTTATAATATGTTTTGATAATCCAAAGATTTATGCTGAAGGCCTGATGATAAGCAATGTGATTGTTTGCTATCACACTTCCTAATGATCAGCTACTTCATGCTTCCACAAACCTGTTGGTCAGGGTGGTGCTCAGAGCAATGTATTATGACAACATTACCTCTTGCCAGAGACCTGTAGGGTAAGGGGATAGTATTGCAGAAACATAATACTAAAAAATGTCCAGCACTATACAACAAAAATGAATTCTCACAATAACATTATGATGAGAGAAATGTTACAATGACTTTTTGTTCTTATGAGGAACTTGGGATCATTGGGCATATAGACTGTACGAGACACCAATGCTGAAACACAAGGTATGAACATAGATCATTGTAAAATATCAAACTTTTCTACCTATGTACTGTAGTTTCACCTTACATCACATTTAGAACTAACCTTCAAGTTTCAGGTTCTCCTTTTCCATTCTCAGTAATAAAATCTGTTGATGGATTGCTTTCCTCCATAACCTCTGGAGATGTTCGGCCGTCCGCTTCCCATCTGTACTGTCAGCAGCATTGTCGTCCTGTAGAAGGGATGTCAGAGGGTCCTCTTCCATGGTTGGAGGAAAAGGAGATAAAGGTAGCAAATCATTCCCATCTATGTGATCTGAAATAATGGAGACACAGAATATCCAGCATCATTTCCACCGGATCAAACATTACACATCAGAGGTCACAACATTTTCCAGCTGACTGGTGTCGCGTCCTTGTGAAGAAAGCCTACATTCTGTCATGGACCAGACTTCCTGTTTTCTGTATAAACATGCTCATACTTCTTGTTTTAGTGACACGTTTAGATCTTTTTTTAAGCTTCTGGGTGTAATTTAGACTGTAGATACCAAGTACACTCCCAGTGCATTAAACAGATCAAGACCGGGCCATGTTCCATGATCAGGCACATTTTTTTTTTCATACCTGCAGTTTCAAGAGCTGTGAAATAAAATTCCAATTTGAATATTTAAATAATTTGTCCCACTTTTTTTGATACACATGGGGACTAATTTTATAATGCCGTTTTCATATTCTTTTTTCCTCGATATTGAGGACAATGTAAAAATTCAACATTATTATCATGCATTTCCACTGGTAACGTACATACAGCAAATAGAAAGGCAGAGATGGTAATAGACTGGCTCTGCCTTCTCTGACTTCCAGCTCCCCACTCCTGCTTGATTTCAGTGCAGCTTTGGATTCAGCAATGATGTTTTAGTAATTGTTTTAGCAATGTACCGCTGTGACATTTATATGCGGACTGCCCTGATGTTTTAAGTCACTGTGTGGTTTGCAACTTTTTGGAACATTTAAAAATATACAGTTTTTGGCAAGATTTTGTCCAAATCCACAATAATTCTATATAGTCACATATTAGCAGAGTAAGCATGAATTTTGCTAACAATTTCTTCTTCTCTGGGAGATAGCAGCTGAGAGTGGGGGTGATCTGAGTTGTGCTCAGAGGATTCTGGGTGAACAGAATAGACAGCTTGTTTTGCTGTTTTGACAATTCACAGAATTCAATGAGGCCAATCACAGAACTACATAGAATTAAGAGCTTGTTTTAAATATAAGGGAGATACCAGTGTGATGTGTAATGGTTACCAGTGTGATGTGTAATGGCCGCTCTCTGCTCTCTTGATCTCACTGTGTGGTTATAACTGACACATCTGCAGGTTCCTCTCAGCTTCGACTCCCATATCACAGGTAGACAGGGTTGCAAAATTTTTATAATACAGCAGAGCTCAGAGAGAAGCAAAAAATGTGTTTGCAAGAAGACAAATTTCATTTCTCCTATTCTGTGTTAGTTACTTGTCTCACACTGGTAACTCCGTTCATGCTAAATAAGCTCTGGAGGCAGAGTTATCTTCCAGGCAGTGTCCTCCCCAGAGCCTGGAAGACGTCATTTATATAAAGCGATGAAAGATGATTTCTCAGTAACAAAGCATCTGCTCTGAGGTATAAAGGTATCACTCTCCACAGCAATAACCTGTATGCCTATATGCTTTAAATAGGTCAAATGTGTTGACAGGCTTCATTTAATAACTGCTCTAAAAGTTGTCAATAAAAATATATGTATGTTGCTTAGATATGACATGTGACTGAACAAAAAAAGCTTTGGTAACAAAAAGTGGATAGCAAGTATATAAATCACCAATTCCACACAGAACACATTACCTACCTATATGCTGCATATCTGAAGGGGAATTAGTCATTGGTGAAGCTACTCTCAGGAAAATCCGCTGTCGCCACGAAATTCGGCGTGGTGTGACTGGAGTACCAGAAGCACTTAATGAGTCATTACTGCAGGAAGAGAAAGTCCTCCTTCTTCCTTCACATTCACTGTAATAAAACACCAGGTTTAATATTTTTGTAAATGAATACATGATACACGAGACCTTGGAGTTGATTGTAACAGCCCCTGAAGTTCGTATTAAGCAAATTATAATAAATTACATTTTGATCTTGTAGACAGCAGTTTTCAAGCATATTGACCAGATACTATAAAGTCCACCGGTTTCTTTATACTATTTTATCTTCATGTATTTTGTAATAGGGTTGACTTATGAAAACAACTTTTATGTGAATGGAAGCCAAAGGTCTGGCCTCTGTAAAACCTCCACCCCAATGTGTGAAAACACTGCTGATCAAATATTTCCCCTGCAGCTGCAGTAATGCATGGTCAGACCTGGTCTGCCATTGTGGTGCTCCTTTTTTAAAAAAGTTATCCCCAAGCGGGAACTAAAACAACTTCTTAATAGAAATACAGATCATAACAGGAGAGATGATGGATTCTAATACTTTCTGTGAGACTTAAACTGATGCCAAAGTGCAGTATTCATTCGACGTGGTTCTTTTTTTTTTTAAAGATCTGTCATCATCTGCTTTTCATTAAATTAGGTTTACATTATTTTCATACAAGTGTAATATGGGAACAATGTAAACTTTAGTAATAGCCTATGCTGCACTATTTAGAAAAAAAAAAAGGTTGGTGTGTTTTTTTAAGAATAGTGTAGAGATTTTTGTGTGTTCCTTTATATGGCTTCTGTTATACCTGTATTAGTTGATGTTCCTTATCTGATTTGTCTGCTATATTGATTCCTTCTTCCCCACTGATATTGATCCCCAAACACGGACTACATTTCCCAAAATGCCAGAGTCCCAGCAGAGTATGAGTATATCCTAAGTGATGTATACAGCAGTCTCAGTGTATCCTATGTGATGTATACAGCAGTCTCAGGGTATCCTATGTTATGTATACAGCAGTCAAAGTGTATCCTATGTGATGTATATAGCAGTCTCATTGAATTCTATGTGATGTACACGGTGGGCCATGTATATGGATACACCTAAATAAAATGGGAATGGTTTGTTATATCAACTTCCTGTTTGTGGCACATTAGTATATGGGAGGGGTAAAACTTTTCAAGATGGGTGGTAACCCATTTAAGTCGGCCATTTTGGATCGAACTTTATTTTTTTTCCAATAGGAAGAGGATCATGTGACACATCAAACTTATTGAGAATTTCACAAGAAAAACAATGGTGTGCTTGGTTTTAACGTAACTTTATTCTTTCATGAGTTATTTACAAGTTTCTCTTTGTTTACAGCCATTGACATGTCGCAGAGGTTATCACGTGAGGAGCGGATAGAAATTGTGTTGATGTCTGGTGAACGCAGTACCCGGGCCATTGCAGCAGAATTCAATGCAAGACACCCTACACAAGAAAACTGTCACCATTCCCATGTTATTTAGGTGTTTCCATATAAATGGCGGCCCACCCAGAAAAGTTTGCCTCATCACTGAACATAATGTTCTGTGTAAATTGAGGGTCCTGTTCAAATTTTTGTTATGCCCATTCCGCAAATTCAGCACACCGATCTGGCATCAGTCGAACATCCCTTCAGCAGATATTAAGGCAGCACACCAAAAAATGAAAAAAAAACTATGCAGTTTATTGGCCCATATGCGACGTTTCGGTCCCAAGTGTGGACCTTTCTCAAGCTATTGAGGATTGATAAAGGTTCACACTTGGGACCGAAATGTCACATATTGGCCAATAAACTGCATCATGTTTTTCATTTATTGGTGTGCTGCCTTCATTTTTCATGTACTATTGGATAGGTTTGGTATATACCTGGAAGGTTTGCAAGCTTTTGTATTTTTTTGTGCTGTTTTTTGTTTTTTTATTTTTATTCAGCAGATATTAGCTACTCACAAATGGCACCCTTACAAAATCCAGCTGCTGCAGCATCTCAACGAGGATGACCCAGATCGGCGGGCTGAATTTGCAGAATGGGCAAAACTTGAAAAGTTTTCCCCCTCCCATATACAAACAAGAAGTTGGTATCACAAACCATTCACATTTTATTTAGGTGTATCCATATACATGGCCCACCAAGGTGTATACATATACATGGCTCACCCTGTATATACAGCAGCTTCAGTGTATTCTATGTGATGTAAAGACAGTAGTCTCAGTGTATCCTGTGTAATGTATACAGCAATCTCAGTGTACCATGTGAGATGTATATAGCAACATCTTAGTGCATGCTATGTGGGACAGGGTATCCTATGTTCTGTATATAGCAGAGTCTCAGTGAATCCTATGTGATGTATATACAGCAGTCTCAGTGTATCCTATGTGATGTATATATAGTAGTCTCAGTGTATTCTATGTGATATATACAGAAGTCTCAGTGTATCTTGTGTGATATGTACAGCAAAATCTCAGTGTATGCTATGTGGGACAGGGGATCCTATGTGCTTTATATAGTTTCAGTGAATCCTATGTGATCTTTAGAGCAGTTTCAGTATAAACTATGGGATCAGATACCAGCACTGCTTAGAAAAACTACAACTCATCACAAAAGGAATATCTTACAGCTGATCTAATCATATTACAAGACAGATGGGAATCAATTTTTATTATTTATTTAATATGTATCCCCAAAATCCAAATACAGTCAAATAATGGATTATGGATCAGTCAGTGTGAGCTGCAATCAGTACTGCTCCCAACAATATTGACTAAAAAAATTAAACAAATAAAATATAAAAAGGTGTACATTGGAGTCCCCTTTAAAGGCATCACAGAGATGACATTACTAGAATCAAAAGTGACTTATGACACCATGATCTTTAGTATTATTGATATAAGGAAGAAATACAATGCGGAATTCTAGAAATCCAAAAAACAATAGGCCCCATCCCTATACACTAACACTTACGCAGACAAATATTCGGAGCAGTTGCAAACAGAAATTAGACTCAAGATGTTATTTTGTAACCTGGACAGACAATTTCATTAGTTATTATGGGTAACTGACTCCACTTTTTCTTCTACCAGTTTTTTATGTAAGGAGTACACTGCTGCAGAAAAAATAATGTACAATATTGGAGGGACTACAGCTCACACCCAGGACTCCTGCTTGCCTTCTACTTCCTTCAACATGCCAAGGAAATCCTTGGTGAATAAGCTGGAAATCTTCTGCAGTAAGCACAAATGGCTGACTGCATGGACAGCACCATCAGAATTATTCACACTAAAGGTATGTTCACACATGTCGGATGTTCCGTGGATTCTCTGGTTGAACTCGTGGGCAGAAAGTCAATAACGTTTTATAATTTTGGTGAAAACAGATTTTTTTTGCTCCTTTATGAATAGCAGACATCATAATCTACTTGAGAAACCCAAGAAGGAAGAAACAGAGGCATACTAATGTCAGAGATCACTCACAAATATAAAATGTAAAACATTTGTACCTTTATTAACATACAAGAAATACTCCATTTGTAAAAACATAAAAAAGCCAAAACTGCCTCACATAACAAACAAGGCTATAATAAGGCTATGACCGTCCCACCACACTCATGACCCTGACCCAGCAAATAAAGTGCATGTGTAAGGCCTCTTTCACACTAGCGTCGTGCACTGCACGTCGCTATGCGTCGTTTGGTTGAAAAAACACATCCTGCAAAAGTGCTTGCAGGATGCGTTTTTTCACCATTGATTTGCATTAGCGTCGCATTGCGACGCTTTGCCACACGTTGCAACCGTCGTGCGACGGTTGCACCGTGTTGTGGCGGACCATCGGCTGCAAAAAACGTTACCTGTAACGTTTTTTGCTGCCGATGGACCGCCATTTCCGTCCGCGCATGCGCGGCCGGAACTCCGCCCCCACCTCCCGGCACCTCACCGCACCTCACAATGGGGCAGCAGATGCATGGAAAAACAGCATCCGCTGCCCCCGTTGTGCGGCGCATTCACTGCTAGCGTCGGTACGTCGGCCCGACGCACTGCGACGGGCCGAGTACGACGCTAGTGTGAAAGTAGCCTAAAATACTCACAAAATACCACTCAAATTACATGATGTTGGAACCCACTATTTGAACTATACTGTACAATTAAATTAAGAAGTTGCCTTATTTAGCAAAATATTTTTTATATATCTATACAGCTGCATGCCCATCAATCATGCACCAATTTGGGCAGGTAAAGCGAAAGATATCAAACTCAAGCACCTCCGGGTCATGAGTGTGGTGGGACGGTCATAGCCTTATTATAGGCTTGTTTGTTATGTGAGCCTGTTTTGGCTTTTTAATGTTTTTACAATTGGAGTATTTCTTGTATGTTAATAAAGGTACAAATGTTTTACATGTTATATTTGTGAGTGATCCTGACATTAGTATGCCTCTGTTTCTTCCTTCTTGGGTTTCTCATTTCACTTAGCATACTACAGGTGATCCTTGTTTACTGGAGTGGTGCCCTCCGCCCTAGATCATCATCAGCTACTTGCACTCAAGCATAATATTGTATTCTGTACTTTCCTTTGTCAACTCAAAATATCCTAAAAATAAAATTAAAAATATCTATAAACACCAAAAAGTATAATGAATACTGTCTATTTCTTAGTATAAATTTAGACTAAACAGTCTTAAAATCTGCCAGATGTATCGTAGTTAGTGATGAGACATTATCCGAGCATGCTCGGGTGATATCTGAGCATTTGGGAGTGCTCGTATATTATGTTCAAGTCCCTGCCGTTGCATGAATTGCGGCTGTTAGACAGCCTGAACACATGTGGAGATTAACTAACAAACAGGCAATCTCTGCATGTGTCCCGGCTGCCTAACAGCCACGAATCATGCAGCCACAGGGACTCGAACATAATATATGAGCACGGCCAAGATACAGCCGTTATCCATGCACATTCGCTCATCACTAATTGTAGTGGTTCATGCTTGTTGGTGCATCTTTAGACTGTAAAATCGAAGTTTACACCATTTACTTTGTGAAATAAATTTTTGTCAAAATTTGGGCGCAAGGGGCCATTTCATTAGTGTTTATACCAGTGTTCTGTCATTAATCACTTTGAAAAGTTGCAACTTTTTGTGCAACAGAGAAGTTGTGCAAACATTTTGCGACTTTTGATCTTGTTACGCCAGTCCCAGCCAGCTCCACCACAGATGATGGAGAATAGGCGGGACAGGGAATGATGGCACCTGCCTGCTGATTTCAGAACTTATGACAGAAATGTTACGTCAGTCCCTGACTGGAATAGCATTTCTGGTGAGGAGCATGCAACTGAGAAGATGCGTAGAATTTATCAAGTGGTGTGCGCTGCATAATGAATGTGGTATAATGTTACCCAAACATACCCCTTCATTAAGACTGGTGTGTACACCAGTCCTAAAGAATAAGCCCTTATGTGTTGCTTATTAGGCTACACCCATTTCCGCTAAGGCACACTCCATTGCAGTGAAGCCAAGCCATCCTTGCATGACATGGGGTATGACAAATTAAATAATAAAAATTAAATAAGTACAAAGCAACTAAAAAAAAATTACGACACATTCAGCTTCATAAATCAACACTACAAATATATTGCAAACAATTGCATGAAAAACATTCCCATTTTAGCCAACTAGATTATTATTATTTATCCTTGGCCAAGCAAAAAAATTGCCTCATGATATACACATTTCTATGATATGGTGGGTTTTCTAGAAAAATCCTAGTCGTCAAGTCACTTTCTTCACTTGTGCTGCAAATTCTAACAAATCTACAACATTGCAAGGAAGCCCAGTTTTGGTTTTCAGTAAATCTATGCCCTGTACACAGTGTTTCAGGCTTTATCTCCTTCTCAATAGTTGTAGCTCACACACCAAGTCAACATTTTATGCTTGAAAACTTATATAGGAATAAAAAGAAGTACAATACATACAGTACAGGATAGCGCCAAGAGACTAGGATACAACACTGAGAAGCCAGCATCCAACACAGAGATTATTACGGAGCCAGCCATATGAACATATTTAAAGGGAAGCTGTCATTCGATTCATACTACCCAAACCATGGGCACCATGAATCGGACACTGGCTACATGATGGTTTTTCTCTACTGCTGCAGGTGATGAAGTCTCTCCCATGTGTGTACATACAGTAGTATCTGTGTACATGGGGTAAGACCTGGCAGTTACCTGGAGTGGTGCGGGGAGCAGCCATCCAGGGGTAGAGACAAACTAGTCTTGTCTATTCCTATAGTCCAGGCTGGCTAAGAGCCAGGCTCTGATTCATGCTGCCTGTGGTTTGGGCAATATGAATCGACTGACAAGTTCCCTTGACCATGTATTAAACAACATTCCAATTACTAAGAGGAATTGAATCATGCAAAATTAGTCAGTTTTATTAGTATTGCTATACAGGAAGAAAATGGTGAAATGTTCATGGTACTAATGTCAGCTGTGCAGTGACATGCTTGTATTGCGGTACAAGACACGGGAACCATCCTGAAGGGCGTTTTATACAGCCTCAGCAGCAAAAGGGCAGCACAGAAAAGTCTTCATATAAGGCTTTAATTAATTTTTTTGCAACGTCAAAGGAAGATATTACAGGTATTTCCCCGCATATATTATGCCCCTGTATGAAGCAAGGATCAGCAACCTGAACCACACTGATGGTGTGAAACTACACCTCCCAGAATGCCCTGACTGAAGTAGTAAGTGTACAACTGGGTGCCGCATACTGTCGGTACATGCTGGAAGTAGTAAGTGTACAACTGGAGTGCCACGTGCTGTCGGCACATGCTGCAAGTAGTAAGTGTACAACAGCTGGAGTGCCACGTGCTGTCGGCACATGCTGTAAGTAGTAAGTGTACAACAGCTGGAGTGCCACACACTGTCGGTACATGCTGGAAGTAGTGAGTGTACAACTGGAGCGCCACGTGCTGTTGGCACATGCTGGAAGTAGTAAGTGTACAACTGGAGTGCCACGCGCTGTTGGCACATGCTGGAAGTAGTGAGTGTATAACAGCTGGAGTGCCACAGGATGTCGGCACATGCTGGAAGTAGTAAGTATACAACAGCTGGAGTGCCACAGGATGTCGGTACATGCTGGAAGTAGTAAGTATACAACAGCTGGAGTGCCACATGCTGTCGGTACATGCTGGAAGTAGTAAGCATACAACAGCTGGAGTGCCACATGCTGTTGGTACATGCTGGAAGTAGTAAGCATACAACAGCTGGAGTGCCACATGCTGTCGGTACATGCTGGAAGTAGTAAGTATACAACAGCTGGAGTGCCACATGCTGTCGGTACATGCTGGAAGTAGTAAGCATACAACAGCTGGAGTGCCACATGCTGTCGGTACATGCTGGAAGTAGTAAGTGTGCAACTGGAGTGCCACGTGCTGTTGACACATGCTGGAAGTAGTAAGTGTACAACTGGAGTGCCACGTTCTGTTGGCACATGCTGGAAGCAAAGAGTGTACAACAGTTGGAGTGCCACATGCTGTCGGCACATACTGGAAGTAGTAAGTGTACAACTGGAGTGCCATATGCTGTCGGCACATGCTGGAAATTGTAAGTGTACAACTGCTGGAGTGCCACAGGTTGTCGGCATATGCTTTAAAAAGCAAGTGTATAACATCTGGAGTGGCGCAGGCTGTCAGCACATACTGGAAGTAGTAAGTTTACAGCTGCTGGAGTGCCGCAGGCTGTCAGCACATACTGGAAGTAGTAAGTTTACAGCTGCTGGAGTGCCGCAGGCTGTCAGCACATCCTGCAAATAGTAAGTGTACAACAGCTGGAGTGCTGCAGGCAGTCAACACATGCTGGAAGATGTAAGTGTACAACAGCTGGAGTGCCACAGAGTGCTGATCCCTGCTCTAGAGCTTAGTGTAATGCTTTACAGTGCACCTCTGCATAGGAAAGCGTAGATGACTATGCATTTCTGCACAGAAAAAAGGTATGCAGGTACTGGCGTCCATTGTTGGCCAAAAGTGTAGTTTATTGCCATATGTCGAGTGCATAGTAGCAGATGGACACGTCAGAGGTATACAGCAGAGAATACTCAACATATACCTTCACCATGTACAACAGCTAGATGTGAGCATAGCATAACTGATTCTGCAGGCCCATAACACAGCCCTGCTCTGCCTATGGATGACTTATACACTATATTCTGTATACTACTATCTGCCGCAGTTCACACAGCATCATCACATGCACAGCTGAACATTTTACCATTATAAGAGGCCAATTAAGGTAATTACTGGAAGATATGGAAGCAGATTTCCCCCTGCCACAGCCCAAAATTGGGTTAATTCCCCAGGGCAAGCGAGCTGCTGTGACCAGACATACACAAAAGTGCAGGAGGTGTATGGGAAGCAGCCCGCCATGTCTCACCTCTTGAGTACATCATTTTCACAATGTGATGGACGTCTCCCTGAACCCTGGTATAAATTTTTCAGGAAAGAAGGGGTAGAAAAGGATGAGGGGAGACTGGAGGACGAAGGCTCGCTCTCAGTGCGGACACGTCGGACAATGGGAACAGGGCTGAGTGTCAGAAAACAATATTAGCAGGGAAACTACAAAGCGCCTAAACGCTAGAAAAATGTAAAACTTAAACTATACATGCCATATAAGAGTCATAATCATGTAATTGCTATGAAATTTAAAAAGCCATCTTTAAGGTAATACATTCAGTTTTAGAATCCAGGACACAACTAATATGAACACAAAGGGTATATTACTAATAATTATTTCTAAGCAGTAATGCCGAGTAATCAAAAATATATGTCACGATTACTGTACAATGCAGAATGAAGAAAGGGATTCTTTTTGAAATGATGTGAAATTTATTGTCTGAACTGTCTCTAAGTTTATCAGTATATTCCTCATTTTACAGGCATCCCTATGAATGCAAGTATATAGAAAAGCACATGCTGAATATACCTTATAGCAGTAAGCACATAAATGCAGCTACATGCACATGGTAAACTAGTGACCTAACTATAGGGAGTGCAAAGTTACTACTTGCACCTGACTGATGGAGCACTAAGACACCATAAGTATTAGACTAAACACACCAATGTGTATGGGGGCCCCCGACAAATGATGTTGGGGTAAAGAAGAATTAGCCTGTTGCATTTCCAGCAGATGATCCTTTCGTTCACCAGGAGACAAGCTTCTGTAAGAGGCTATGGCAGAGACTTTCCCATAGAAAACAATGGAGTGCTCGGTTGTGACATGAGTTCTTGGGGAAGTCAAGAGAAACCACTGTCGGACGAAAGATTGTGGCAGCTATTTAATGTTTATGGGTGTTTTTATAGGGGCCAAAAACCCTGTCTGTATGCCAGATATGAAAAGTCCACTAGTCAGAGGTGAGCTAATCGATCTGCAGAACCCTGCTCCAATACCCAGGTCAGCACGGTTTGGCACCATGATGAGATGTGATTAGACCCTACCTGACAGCATCCCCGGGGGTTTATTTAACTAGCTCTTGTAGAAAACATGGCACTCAGGTAAATGTTTGAAGCAGATCATTTTATTTGTGCAGCAATCTAAAAATACAGAAACGTTTCGGTCCTACAGGGACCTTCATCAGTCAGACTGCCTATAACCCTGTGCACGCTGCAAGCTGTCTGACTGATGAAGGTCCTTGTAGGACCGAAACGGTTCTTTATTTTTTGATTGCCTGCACAAAATAAAATGATCTGCTTACATTTACCTGAGTGCAAAGTTTTCTACCAGATTTACATGGGATAGGCTCCTACTTGGGCACCATCCACAGGAGTGCTGTAATTACCAATTTTGTTCACTTAACTAGCCGGCCTGGCACGATATCATTACTGCGGCATAAACCACACACAACATCGCGCCAGGCCGGCTACTCAAAGAAAGATGTCGGGGATGCTGGCAGAAAAGGTGATGATTTGCTGGGCTCATGGCCAGGAGCCAAGGACCTAACCACTGGTGGTAGTAGAAATAATGTGTAGCAGTTAGGACAGTTAGCAGATCTTGCTCTGCAGCCCAGGAACTCCATGTGTTGGGAAACACTATCCCAGTGATATAATAAGCCCAGCATTTTAAGTTTTCAATTGATATTTGTCTATTAAAGTGGATCTGTCACCAGATTCCAAAGTACAAACCGAATACAGTGTAAAATAAATATCTAAGACCTGATGAGGCTGGTGTACTTCATGAAAATCCTTGTCAAAATTGCTGTATAATTCTAATAGCTGGACTTGTGTCATGCAGGAAAACTTTCAAATGGATTATACAGTCATTCTCACATAGATTTTTAAAGTAAGCACATCAGGCTCATCAGGTCTAAGATGTGAATTTAATAAAGTATAGAGTTTGAATAGTAAAAGCTGGTGGCAAATCCGATTTGAATAAAAATCCTGACAAGTCGTTTAACTTCACATAGTCATATTGTTGTATTTAATACTGGGTTATAACAAAAATCAATTCACTAAGCATGCGTCATACATACATTCTGTAAAATATCGATTACTGGTATGGACATAGGGGTACATTAAATAATTAGATAGTCAATGGATCACTACATATCATCCCAAAAGAATTCTTCATGTAATGC
The DNA here is from genome assembly GCF_051348905.1 of Ranitomeya variabilis. Classification (NCBI taxonomy): domain Eukaryota; kingdom Metazoa; phylum Chordata; class Amphibia; order Anura; family Dendrobatidae; genus Ranitomeya; species Ranitomeya variabilis. Next base: position 573,486,777 of record NC_135234.1, on the reverse strand, counting down.
ACATGACAATACAAGCATGTAACTGACCTGCTGTGCCCCCCATCACAGGCTACCGAGTGCTGCCTCTGCAGGGGTGACTTGCTGTTTGGTGATTTGGCATCAGGAAACGTTATCCTTTTCTTGGCACTGGATGTAGGGTGACTAAAAGTGTGAGCCCGTCGGCGAAACTGGGGCGAGTCTGGATCTTCTTCTGGAAACGACTGCCAAGACGATGACACAGGAGAAGATGGTGGAGTGGCGGGCGGAGAATCTCCTGGCGAGCCGTCCTAAGGTAAGATAATACTTTCTGAGTACAGACTGCAGCTCCTCACAACATTAGTCCTGATCTCTCCCACAACTTTGGAGCACACCAAGCCTGACATCAAAAAGTAAAAAATGCTCGGCGATCTCAAACTGCTCTCATCGAGCGGCCAACGCTCCTGGCTTTGTGGTGGAGAATAAAGCCCTTCTGGCTTTTTTCTTCTTGTCTCATGCTAGTTTCCTGGACACAGGTTTCCTGTGCTGTCAGTGGAATATCCTGGAAAACATGCTATTATTGTGATGGAGGCTGGTAGCTTGGCCCTACAAGAACACCGGACTCCTGCTGCTGTTGTGTCTATCACATGGGTGCTGGAGGGCCGTTCTCTGCGAAGCACGAAGTACATGAGGAAGTTATATGGCTGTATACGGCACGGCCTCTGGGGAGGAAAGTGTTACCCAACCGCCACACGTCTCTGTATACCGTGCACATAACACTTAGCTATTTGCTTTCATTCCTGCTAGAATAGAAACAAGCCAGCATGGTGACAACTACATCCTGTGATCACAGAAAATGCAGATTCCGAGCTTGGGCTTTCATTGCCACACTTCTCACCATAGCTGTATAAATACCTCGCGTATAGGATCAGGTACCTTGTCAGAAGCAAAGCTGTTGCAGCGATCAAAGCTGTCCATACTGCCCAGTCGGCCTCTCATACGATTTGCCCCCTGTGAAAAGACACCATGAATATATTTTTAGTCTTGCTTAGATGGATATTATGCTGGCAGCAGTTATCCACCTACTGATGATACAAAATGCACCACAAGGTATAGAAATATCTGCCCAAGGCACCTTGTGCTACTGAGGTCAGAATAGGGCTAGCATGCTGTCACCTCCTGCTCTTTTCTGTTCCTTTATACTCATCATATTATTATTTTTTTCTATATCCATTTCACTTTTCCGATTTGCAACTATATAACATAATTGGGGGCATATCGATGCAGGAGGCGCATGTAACTGAGCCTGCAATATACCTGGCAAATGCTGGCTGTATTATACAACTGTCATCCGCCTGTAGCAGCAGCGACCAGAGCTAGCTCCAATTTCTGCTGTTTACTCATTCAGATGACTGACATCAGGCACCTATTGACACCCAGCAATGCAACTGAAGTGTGCTGATGGGTTCCATTGCACACAGAAGCCTTGTGAAAGCCCCAATGGCAGCCATGTTATTCCTGCAACAAAGACCACATGGTGGCCTAATAGTAGAATGTCTATTTAATTACAAACTACAGCATATAAAAATCTAATGAAACTGGTCAAAGTAATAAAGTAAATTAAAAAATAAAGTAAACATAAAAAAAAGTTACAGAACAATATACAGTGGGTACAGTAAGTATTCAGACCCCTTTACATTTTTCACTCTTTGTTTCATTGCAGCCATTTCGTAAATTCAAAAAAGTTAATTTTTTTCTCATGTACACTCTGCACCCCATCTTGACTGACAAAAAACAGAAATGTAGACATTTGAATGAATGACCTGCATAGAGCTGGGACCACCGTAACAAAGGCTACTATCAGTAACACACTACGCCGCCAGGGATTCAGATCCTGCAGTGACAGACATGTCCCCCTGCTTAAGCCAGTACATGTACGGGCCCATCTGAAGTTTGCTAGAGAGCATTTGGATTACCCAGAAGAGTATTGGGAGAATGTCATATGGTCTGATGAAACCAAAGTAGAACTGTTTGGTAGAAACAAAACTCGTCGTGCTTGGAAGAGACAAAATGCTGAGTTGCATCCACAGAACACCATACCTACTGTGAAGCATGGGTGTTGCAACATCATGCTTTGGGGCTGTTTCTCTGCAAGGGAACCAGGATGACTGATCTGTGTACATGAAAGAATGAATGGGGCCATGTATCGTGAGATTTTGAGTGCAAACCTCCTTCCATCAGCAAGGGCATTGAAGATGAAATGTGGATGGGTCTTTCAGCATGATACTCCCAAGCACACCACCAGGGCAACAAAGGAGTGGCTTTGTAAGAAGCATATGAAGGTCCTGGAGTGGCCTAGCCAATCTCCAGAAAACCTTTGGAGGGAGTTGAAAGTCCGTGTTGTCCAGCGACAGGCCCAAAATATCACTGCTCTAGAGGAGATCTGCATGGAGGAATTGGCCAGCATGCTTACAGAAAACGTTTGACCTCTGTCATTGCCAAAAAAGGATATGTAAAAAATATTCAGATGAACTTTTGTTAATGGTCAAATACTTATTTTCCACCACAATTTGCAAAATAAATCTTGACAAATCAGACAAGGTGATTTTCTGGATTTATTTTCTCATTTTGACTCTTATAGTTGTGGTCTACCTATGATGTCAATTACAGGCCTCACTCATATTTTTAAGTGGGAGAACTTGCACAATTGGTGGCTGACTAAATCCTTTTTTCCCCCCCTGTATATATATACCCACACACCACATACATGTATTTAAATTACATAGTCTCCTTTATTATGTATATTGCTGTCCCTTATTACACAGTGCCCTCTCTTGTTATATAAAACACTGTTCCTTTCATATTGGATTATATAGAGCCCTGTCTTTATTACATACCGTCCTGTCTTGTTAGATATATAGTTATATGAAAAAGTTTGGGTACCCCTATTAATCTTAAGCTTAATGTTTTATAAAAATTGTTTTTTTTGCAACAGCTATTTCAGTTTCATATATCTAATAACTGTTGGACACAGTAATGTTTCTGCCTTGAAATGAGGTTTATTGTACTAACAGAAAATGTGCAATCTGCATTCAAACAAAATTTGACAGGTGCGTAAGTATGGGCACCCTTATCATTTTCTTCTTTTAAATACTCCTACCTACTTTTTACTGACTTACTAAAGCCCCTTTTTTGGTTTTGTAACCTCATTGAGCTTTGAACTTCATAGCCAGGTGTATGCAATGATTAGAAAAGCTACTTAAAGTGGACACTTGCAGGTTGCTCTCCTGTTTGAATCTCCTCTCAAGAGTGGCATCATGGGCTCCTCAAAACAACTGTCAAATGATCTGAAAACAAAGATTATTCAACATAGTTGTTCAGGGGAAGGATACAAAAAGCTGTCTCAGAGATTTAACCCCTTAAGCCCCGAGGGTGGTTTGCACGTTAATGACCGGGCCAATTTTTACAATTCTGACCACTGTCCCTTTATGAGGTTATAACTCTGGAACGCTTCAACGGATCTTGGCGATTCTGATATTGTTTTCTCGTGACATATTGTACTTCATGTTAGTGGTAAAATTTCTTCGATATAACTTGCGCTTATTTGTGAAAAAAACGAATATTTGGCGAAAATTTTGAAAATTTCGCAATTTTCCAACTTTGAATTTTTATGCCCTTAAATCACAGACATATGTCACACAAAATACTTAATAAATAACATTTCCCACATGTCTACTTTACATCAGCACAATTTTGGAACCAAAATTTTTTTTTGTGACGGAGTTATAAGGGTTAAAAGTTGACCAGCAATTTCTCATTTTTACAACACCATTTTTTTTTAGGGACCACATCTCATTTGAAGTCATTTTGACGGGTCTATATGATAGAAAATACCCAAGTGTGACACCATTCTAAAAACTGCACCCCTCAAGGTACTCAAAACCACTTTCAAGAAGTTTATTAACCCTTCAGGTGTTTCACAGGAATTTTTGGAATGTTTAAATAAAAATGAACATTTAACTTTTTTTCACACAAAATTTATTTCAGCTCCAATTTGTTTTATTTTACCAAGAGTAACAGGAGAAAATAGACCCGAAAAGTTGTTGTACAATTTGTCCTGAGTACGCTGATACCCCATATGTGGGGGTAAACCACAGTTTGGGCGCATGGCAGAGCTTGGAAGCAAAGGAGCGCCATTTGACTTTTCAATGCAAAATTGACTGGAATTGAGATGGGACGCCATGTTGCATTTGGAGAGCCCCTGATGTGCCTAAACATTGAAACCCCCCACAATTGACACCATTTTGGAAAGTAGACCCCCTAAGGAACTTATCTAGATGTGTGGTGAGCACTTTGACCCAACAAGTGCTTTACAGAAGTTTATAATGCAGAGCCGTAAAAATAAAAAATCATATTTTTTCACAAAAATTATCTTTTCACCCCCAATTTTTTATTTTCCCAAGGGTGAGAGAAGAAATTGGACCCCAAAAATTGTTGTGCAATTTGTCCTGAGTACGCTGATACCCCATATGTGGGTGTAAACCATTGTTTGGGCGCAGGGCAGAGCTCGGAAGGGAAGGAGCGCCATTTGACTTTTCAATGCAAAATTGACTGGAATTGAGATGGGACGCCATGTTGCATTTAGAGAGCCCTTGATGTGCCTAAACATTGAAACCCCTAACAAGTGACACCATTTTGGAAAGTAGACCCCCTAAGGAACTTATCTAGATGTGTGGTGAGCACTTTGACCCAACAAGTGCTTTACAGAAGTTTATAATGCAGAGCCGTAAAAATAAAAAATCATATTTTTTCACAAAAATGATCTTTTCACCCCCAATTTTTTATTTTCCCAAGGGTAAGAGAAGAAATTGGACCCCAAAAATTGTTGTGCAATTTGTCCTGAGTACACTGATACCCCATATGTGGGTGTAAACCATTGTTTGGGCGCAGGGCAGAGCTCAGAAGGGAAGGAGCGCCATTTGACTTTTCAATGCAAAATTAACTGGAATTGAGATGGGACGCCATGTTGCGTTTGGAGAGCCCCTAATGTGCCTAAACATTGAAACCCCCCACGAGTGACACCATTTTGGAAAGTAGACTCCTTAAGGAACTTATCTAGATGTGTGTTGAGCACTTTGACCCAACAAGTGCTTCACAGAAGTTTATAATGCAGAGCCGTAAAAATAAAAAATCATATTTTTTCACAAAAATGATCTTTTCACCCCCATTTTTTTATTTCCCCAAGGGTAAGAGAAGAAATTAGACCACAAAAGTTGTTGTGCAATTTGTCCTGAGTACGACGATACCCCATATGTGGGTGTAAACCATTGTTTGGGCGCATAGCAGAGCTCAGAAGGGAAGAAGCGCTATTTTACTTTTCAATGCAAAATTGACTGGAATTAAGATGGGATGCCATGTTGCGTTTGGAGAGCCCCTGATGTGCCTAAACATTAAACCCCCCCACAAGTGACACCATTTTGGAAAGTAGACCCCCTAAGGAACTTATCTAGATGTGTTTTGAGAGCTTTGAACCCCCAAGTGTTTCACTACAGTTTATAACGCAGAGCCGTGAAAATAAAAATTATTTTTTTTTTTCACAAAAATGATTTTTTAGCCCCCAGTTTTGTATTTTCACAAGGGTATCAGGATAAATTGGACCCCAAAAGTTGTTGTCCAATTTGTCTGGAGTACGCTGATACCCCATTTGTGGGGAGGGACCACTGTTTGGGCGCATGACAGAGCTCGGAAGGGAAGGAGCGCCATTTGGAATGCAGACTTAAATGGATTGGTCTGCAGGCGTCACGTTGCATTTGCAGAGCCCCTGATGTACCCAAACAGTACAAACCCCCCACAAGTGACCCCATATTGGAAACTAGACCCCCCAAGGAACTTATCTAGATGTGTTGTGAGAACTTTGAACCCCCAAGTGTTTCACTACAGTTTATAACGCAGAGCCGTGAAAATAATTTTTTTTTTTTTTTCACAAAAATGAAATTTAGCCCCCAGTTTTGTATTTCCACAAGGGTATCAGGATAAATTGGACCCTAAAAGTTGTTGTCCAATTTGTCCTGAGTACGCTGATACCCCCTATGTGGGGGGGAACCACTGTTTGGGCGCATGACAGAGCTCGGAAGGGAAGGAGCGCCATTTGGAATTCAGACTTAAATGGATTGGTCTGCAGGCGTCACGTTGCATTTGCAGAGCCCCTGATGTACCCAAACAGTACAAACCCCCCACAAGTGACCCCATATTGGAAACTAGACCCCCCAAGGAACTTATCTAGATGTGTTGTGAGAACTTTGAACCCCCAAGTGTTTCACTACAGTTTATAACGCAGAGCCGTGAAAATAAAAATTATTTTTCTTTTTCACAAAAATGATTTTTTAGCCCCCAGTTTTGTATTTTCACAAGGGTATCAGGATAAATTGGACCCTAAAAGTTGTTGTCCAATTTGTCCTGAGTACGCTGATACCCCCTATGTGGGGGGGAACCACTGTTTGGGCGCATGACAGAGCTCGGAAGGGAAGGAGCGCCATTTGGAATGCAGACTTAAATGGATTGGTCTGCAGGCGTCACGTTGCATTTGCAGAGCCCCTGATGTACCCAAATAGTACAAACCCCCCCATATTGGAAACTAGACCTCCCAAGGAACTTATCTAGATGTGTTGTGAGAACTTTGAACCCCCAAGTGTTTCACTACAGTTTACAACGCAGAGCCGTGAAAATAAAACATATTTTTTTTCCCACAAAAATGATTTTTAGCCCCCCAAATTTTTATTTTCCCAAGGATAACAAGAGAACTTGGACCCCAGAAGTTGTTGTTCAATTTGTGCCTAGTACGCTGATACCCCATATGTTGGGGTAAACCCCTTTTTGGACGCACGGGAGAGCTCGGAAGGGAAGGAGCACTGTTTTACTTTTTCAACGCAGAATTGGCTGGAATTGAGATTGGACGCCATGTCGCGTTTGGAGAGCCCCTGATGTGCCTGAACAGTGGAAACTCCCCAATTCTACCTGAAACCCTACCCCTAACCGTTTACTGAACATTTTCTGACAGTCATAAGTGCCACGTATGTAAGTGCCACGTATATAAGTGCCACGTATTTAAGTGCCACGTATTTAAGTGCCACGTATATAAGTGCCACGTATTTAAGTGCCACGTATTTAAGTGCCACGATATTTCAGTGCCACGATATTTCAGTGCCACGTATTTCAGTGCCACGTATTTCAGTGCCACGTATTTCAGGCACTGAAAAATACGTGGCACGTAAATACTTCAGTGCCACGATATTTCAGTGCCACGATATTTCAGTGCCACGTATTTCAGTGCCACGTATTTCAGGCACTGAAAAATACGTGGCACGTAAATACGTGGCACGTAAATACGTGGCACGTAAATACGTGGCACTTAAATACGTGGCACTTAAATACGTGGCACTTATATACGTGGCCACTGAAATATCGTGGCACTTATATACGTATATACGTATATAAACGTATATTTCAGTGCCACGTATTTCAGTGCCACGTATTTCAGGTTAGGGGTAGGGTTAGGGTTTTTTGTTTTTTTCTTGTTTTCTTGTGTTTTTCTATAAAAACGCATGCGTTTTACCGCGTTTACATGCATTTTTTCACACATGCGGTTTTTTTAAAAAACGCATGCAGATAAAAACGCAAGTGTGAAACCAGACTAAAAGACGCTTTTTATAGCAAAAAAGTTTTTGCGTCTCCACATTTTGAGACCTATAATTTTTCCACATTTTGGTCCACAGAGTCATGTGAGGTCTTGTTTTTTGCGGGACGAGTTGACGTTTTTATTGGTAACATTTTCGGACACGTGACCATTTTTTATCACTTTTTATTCCGATTTTTGTGAGGCAGAATAACCAAAAACCAGCTATTCATGAATTTCTTTTGGGAGAGGCGTTTATACCGTTCTGCGCTTGGTAAAATTGATAAAGCAGTTTTATTCGTCGGGTCAGTACGACTACAGCGATACCTCATTTATATCATTTTTTTATGTTTTGACGCTTTTATACGATAAAAACTATTTTATAGAAAAAATAATTATTTTGGCATCGCTTTATTCTGAGGACTATAACTTTTTTATTTTTTTGCTGATGATGCTGTATGGCGGCTCGTTTTTTGCGGGACAAGATGACGTTTTCAGCGGTAACATGGTTATTTATATCTGTCTTTTTGATCGCGTGTTATTCCACTTTTTGTTCGGCGGTATGGTAATAAAGCGTTGTTTTTTGCCTCGTTTTTTTTTTTTTCTTACGGTGTTTACTGAAGGGGTTAACTAGTGGGCCAGTTTTATAGGTTGGGTCGTTACGGACGCGGCGATACTAAATATGTGTACTTTTATTGTTTTTGTTTGTTTTTTTTAGATAAAGAAATGTATTTATGGGAATAATATTTTTTTATTATTATTATTTATTTAGGAATTATTTTTTTTTTTTTTTACACATGTGGAAATTTTTTTTTTTACTTTTTTACTTTGTCCCAGGGGGGGACATCACAGATCGCAGATCTGATAGTGTGCACAGCACTCTATCAGATCTGCGATCATACTTTCATCGGAGCAGGCTGCAGCTTTCATCTGCAGCCTGCTCCGACCCGGAAGTGCTCCCTGCAGGACCCGGATACAGCCCCTCGGCCATTTTGGATCCGGGGCCTGCAGGGAGAAGACGTTCGGTACGAGGTGAGTACATCACCTTGTACCGATCGTCTCAGGGAAGCCCGCAGGGAGCCCCCTCCCTGCGCGATGCTTCCCTGTACCGCCGGTACACCGCGATCATGTTTGATCGCGGTGTGCCGGGGGTTAATGTGCCGGGGGCGGTCCGTGACCGCTCCTGGCACATAGTGCCGGATGTCAGCTGCGATATGCAGCCGACAACCGGCCGCGATCGGCCGCGCTCCCCCCGTGAGCGCGGCCGATCGCGTATGACGTACTATACCGTCACCGGGAATTAAGGCCCACCCCACCTCGACGGTATAGTACGTCATATGGGATTAAGGGGTTAACCTGTCAATTTCCACTGTGAGGAACATAGTAAGGAAATGGAAGAACACAGGTACAGTTCTTGTTAAGGCCAGAAGTGGCAGGCCAAGAAAAACATCAGAAAGGCAGAGAAGAAGAATGGTGAGATCAGTCAAGGACAATCCTCAGACCACCTCCAGAGAGCTGCAGCATCAACTTGCTGCAGATGGTGTCACTGTGCATCGGTCAACTATACAACGCACTTTGCACAAGGAGAAGCTGTATGGGAGAGTGATGCGAAAGAAGCCGTTTCTGCAAGCACGCCACAAACAGAGTCGGCTGAGGTATGCAAAAGCACATTTGGAGAAGCCAATTTCTTTTTGGAAGAAGGTCCTGTGGACTGATGAAACCAAGATTGAGTTGTTTGGTCATACAAAAAGCCGTTATGCATGGAGGCAAAAAAACACAGCATTCCAAGAAAAACACTTGCTACCCACAGTAAAATTTGGTGGAGGTTCCATCATGCTTTGGGGCTGTGTGGCCAATGCCGGCACCAGGAATCTTGTTAAAGTTGAGGGACGCATGGATTCCTCTCAGTATCAGCAGATTCTTGACAATAATGTTCATGAATCAGTTGCAAAGTTGAAGTTACGCAGGGGATGGATCTTTCAGGCAGACAATGATCCAAAACACTGCTCCAAATCTACTCAGATATTCATGCAGAGGAACAATTACACTGTTCTGGAATGGCCATCCCAGTCCCCAGACCTGAATATCATTGAACATCTGTGGGATCATTTGAAGAGGGCTGTCCATGCTCGGCGACCATCAAACTTAACTGAACTGGAATTGTTTTGTAAAGAGGAATGGTCAAAAATACCTTCATCCAGGATCCAGGAACTCATTAAAAGCTACAGGAAGTGACTAGAGGCTGTTATTTTTGCAAAAGGAGGATCTACTAAATATTAATGTCACTTTTCTGGTGCGGTGCCCATACTTATGCACCTGTCAAATTTTGTTTGAATGCAGATTGCACATTTTCTGTTAGTACAATAAACCTCATTTCAAGGCAGAAACATTACTGTGTCCAACAGATATTAGATATATGAAACTGAAATAGCTGTTGCAAAAAAAACAATTTTTATAAAACATTAAGCTTAAGATTAATAGGGGTGCCCAAACGTTTTCATATAACTGTATAATGCAATGATGGTTGATGGAGCATGGAAAGGCTTCTTTTCCAATGGAGGAGCTGATAGACTTGTCTTCTGGTCACCGGCTGCTCCATCAGCAGTCATTTTATATCTAACAAGAGAGAGGACTATGTAATAAAAGAGGGAGCTGTGAATAACAAACATAACAAGAATAAACTATGTAAGAGACAGCACTGTACATAACAGCAGAGGAAGCTATGTAATAAGGGACGGCACCATACATAACTAGAGAGGAAGGTACGTAATAAGAGACGGTGTTATACATAAAAGATAAAATTATGTAACAAAGAACTGTGTTATACATAATAAGTGAGTACACTATATACTAAGGAACTGTGCTATATATAAGTGAGTAAACTATATACTAAGGGACTGTGTTATACATAATAAGTGAGTAAACTATATACTAAGGGACTGTGCAATACAAAATGAGTACACTATATACTAATGGACTGTGTTATATATGACAAGTGAGTATACTATATACTGAGGGACTGTGCTATACATAATAAGCGAGTACACTATATAGTAAGGGACTGTGCTATACAGTGGGGCAAAAAAGTATTTAGTCAGTCAGCAATAGTGCAAGTTCCACCACTAAAAAAGATGAGAGGCGTCTGTAATTTACATCATAGGTAGACCTCAACTATGGGAGACAAACTGAGAACAAAAAATCCAGAAAATCACATTGTCTGTTTTTTAATCATTTTATTTGCATATTATGGTGGAAAATAAGTATTTGGTCAGAAACAAACAATCAAGATTTCTGGCTCTCACAGACCTGTAACTTCTTCTTTAAGAGTCTCCTCTTTCCTCCACTCATTACCTGTAGTAATGGCACCTGTTTAAACTTGTTATCAGTCTAAAAAGACACCTGTGCACACCCTCAAACAGTCTGACTCCAAACTCCACTATGGTGAAGACCAAAGAGCTGTCAAAAGGACACCAGAAACAAAATTGTAGCCCTGCACCAGGCTGGGAAGACTGAATCTGCAATAGCCAACCAGCTTGGAGTGAAGAAATCAACAGTGGGAGCAATAATTAGAAAATGGAAGACATTCAAGACCACTGATAATCTCCCTCGATCTGGGGCTCCACGCAAAATCCCACTCCGTGGGGTCAGAATGATCACAAGAACGGTGAGCAAAAATCCCAGAACCACGCGGGGGGACCTAGTGAATGAACTGCAGAGAGCTGGGACCAATGTAACAAGGCCTACCATAAGTAACACACTACGCCACCATGGACTCAGATCCTGCAGTGCCAGACGTGTCCCACTGCTTAAGCCAGTACATGTCCGGGCCCGTCTGAAGTTTGCTAGAGAGCATTTGGATGATCCAGAGGAGATTTGGGAGAATGTCCTATGGTCTGATGAAACCAAACTGGAACTGTTTGGTAGAAACACAACTTGTCATGTTTGTAGGAAAAAGAATACTGAGTTGCATCCATCCAACACCATACCTACTGTAAAGCATGGTGGTGGAAACATTATGCTTTGGGGCTGTTTCTCTGCAAAGGGGCCAGGACGACTGATCCGGGTACATGAAAGAATGAATGGGGCCATGTATCGCGAGATTTTGAGTGCAAACCTCCTTCCATCAGCAAGGGCATTGAAGGTGAAACGTGGCTGGGTCTTTCAACATGACAATGATCCAAAGCACACCGCCAGCGCAACGAAGGAGTGGCTTCGTAAGAAGCATTTCAAGGTCCTGGAGTGGCCTAGCCAGTCTCCAGATCTCAACCCTATAGAAAACCTTTGGAGGGAGTTGAAAGTCCGTGTTGCCAAGCGAAAAGCCAAAAACATCACTGCTCTAGAGGAGATCTGCATGGAGGAATGGGCCAACATACCAACAACAGTGTGTGCCAACCTTGTGAAGACTTACAGAAAACGTTTGACCTCTGTCATTGCCAACAAAGGATATTTTACAAAGTATTGAGATGAAATTTTGTTTCTGACCAAATACTTATTTTCCACCATAATATGCAAATAAAATGATAAAAAAAACAGACAATGTGATTTTCGGGATTTTTTGTTCTCAGTTTGTCTCCCATAGTTGAGGTCTACCTATGATGTAAATTACAGACGCCTCTCATCTTTTTAAGTGGTGGAACTTGCACTATTGCTGACTGACTAAATACTTTTTTGCCCCACTGTACATAATAAGTCTACATTCCCGTATCCGTGTGCAGTGACAGTGTGCTGCTTTTATAGACGAATTGAGCATGCCCTATTCTAATCCTCAAAATCGGTTCAGAACAGAACATTCTCTGACCCTCACGGATCTCATTCTCAGATCCGTGATTTTCATGTATGTGTGAATGGACCTACAAAACTCTGAGTCCGTGTGCCATCCGATAAAAAAAAACCTGGAAGCACACGGACATTTCACACAAATGTGAAAATGTAGAATAAGGGATTTTACAAAAAAAATCACTCCAAATCACACACTGCAGCATGTACTGCTGACATCTCGTCTGATTAGGAGCCGCTTTCTCCTGTTTCTTCTCCATCTGGTCAGACCTTCGACTTGTCGCGATGATCGTCACAGCCCTGAAAATAACAAGGTCACATACATTGTATACATACATGTGTCTCTCCCCTGAATATAGATATGTACCCCACCATTAATAAGCCATGTACCATTAAAAATATAAAGTGATGAGCAGCACTGTAACCCCCATCTACTATATAATTGTCTATGGCTATGTGCACACGTAAGAAATGTGGTGCAGAATTTTCTGCACTAAATCTGCATCTGCACATTTGATGCAGTTTCTGTGCAGTTTCTGTGCAGTACAATGTAAATCAATGTGAAAAAAAAAGCTGTGCACATGGTGCAGAAAAATCTGCGCAGAAACGCTGCAGAACTGCACAAAAGAAGCGACGTGCACTTCTTTGAAATCTGCAGCGTTTCTGCACAGATTTTTCTGCACCATGTGCACAGCTTTTTTTTTTCACATTGATTTACATTGTACTGCAAATCACAGTGCAGTTCTGCAGCGTTTCTGCAGCAGAAAAATCTGCTGCAGATCTGCACCAATTCTGCACTAAATCTGCATCGTGTGCACATACCCTAAGGGTCACTTCCGTCTTTCTGTCTGTCTGTCTTTCTATCTGTCTGTCTGTCACGGATATTCATTGGTCACGGCCTCTGTCTGTCATGGAAATACAAGTCGCTGATTGGTCGCAGCAAAACGGCCACGACCAATCAGCGACGGGAACAGTCCGACGGCAAAATGGCCGCTCCTTCCTCCCCGCAGTCAGTGCCCGCTCCATACTCCCCTCCAGTCAGCGCTCACACAGGGTTAATTGCAGCGGTAATGGAAAGCGTTATGTCGCGGGTAACGCACTCCGTTACCGCTGCTATTAACCCTGTGTGACCAACTTTTAACTATTGATGCTGCCTATGCGGCATCAATAGTTAAAAGATCTAATGTTAAAAATAATTTAAAAAATAAAAAATCGTTATATACTCACCATCCGTCGGTCCCTCGGATCCAGGTCCGGTCTTTCCCGCTCCTCGCGACGCTCCGGTGACCGCTCCATGCATTGCGGTCTCGCGAGATGATGACGTAGCGGTCTCTCGAGACCGCTACGTCACCATCTCGCGAGACCGCAATGCACTCTTGGGTCCGGAGCGCCCAAGGAGCATCGGTAACCTCTTCGCTTGGATCCGGGGCCAACGGAAGGTGAGTATATAACTATTTTTTATTTTAATTCTTTTTTTTAACAGGGATATGATGCCCACATTGCTATATACTGCGTGGGCTGTGCAATATACTACATGGGCTGTGCAATATAGTATGTGGGCTGTGCAATATACTACATTGGCTGTGCAATATAATACATGGGCTGTGCAATATACTACGTGGGCTGTGCAATATACTGCGTGGGCTGTATAATATACTACGTGGGCTGTGCTATATACTGTGTGGGCTGTGCAATATAATACTTGGGCTGTGCAATATACTACGTGGGCTGTGCAGTATAATACGTGGGCTGTGCAATATAATACGTGGGCTGTGCAATATACTACGTGGGCTGTGCAATATACTACGTGGGCTGTTATATACTACGTGGACTGTGCAATATACTACGTGGGTGTGCAATATAATACGTGGGCTGTGCAATATACTACATGGGCTGCACAATAGAATACGTGGGCTGTGCAATGTACTACGTGGGCTGCTATATACTACGTGGGCTGTGCAATGTACTACGTGGGCTGTGCAATATACATGGGCTGTGCAATATACTATGTGGGCTGTGCAATATACTACATGGGCTGTGCAATATACTACGTGGGCTTTGCAATATACTACGTGGGCTGTGCAATATACTACGTGGGCTGCTATATACTACGTAGGCTGCTATATACTATGTGGGCTGTGCAATATACTACGTGGGCTGTGCAATATACTGCGTGGGCTGTATAATATACTACGTGGGCTGTGCTATATACTGTGTGGGCTGTGCAATATAATACTTGGGCTGTGCAATATACTACGTGGGCTGTGCAGTATAATACGTGGGCTGTGCAATATAATACGTGGGCTGTGCAATATACTACGTGGGCTGTGCAATATACTACGTGGGCTGTTATATACTACGTGGACTGTGCAATATACTACGTGGGTGTGCAATATAATACGTGGGCTGTGCAATATACTACATGGGCTGCACAATAGAATACGTGGGCTGTGCAATGTACTACGTGGGCTGCTATATACTACGTGGGCTGTGCAATGTACTACGTGGGCTGTGCAATATACATGGGCTGTGCAATATACTATGTGGGCTGTGCAATATACTACATGGGCTGTGCAATATACTACGTGGGCTTTGCAATATACTACGTGGGCTGTGCAATATACTACGTGGGCTGCTATATACTACGTAGGCTGCTATATACTATGTGGGCTGTGCAATATACTACGTGGGCTGTGCAATATAATACGTGGGCTGTGCAATGTACTACGTGGGCTGTGCAATGTACTACGTGGGCTGTGCAATGTACAATGTGGGGTGTGCAATGTACTGCGTGGGCTGTGCAATTTACTACGTGGGCTGTGCAATTTACTACGTAGGCTGTGCAATATACTACGTGGGCTGTGCTATATACTACGTGGGCTGTGCTATATACTACGTGGGCTGTACAATATACTACGTGGGTGTGCAATATACTACGTGGGCTGTGCTATATACTACGTGGGCTGTGCTATATACTACGTGGGCTGTACAATATACTACGTGGGCTGTGCAATGTACTACGTGGGCTGTGCTATATACGTGGGCTGTGCAGTATACTACGTGGGCTGTGCAATATACTACGTGGGCTGTGCAATATACTATGTGGGCTGTGCAATATACTAGGTGGGCTGTGCTATATGCTACGTGGGCTGTGCTATATACTACGTGGGCTGTGCTATATACTACGTGGGCTGTGCAATGTACTACGTGGGCTGTGCAATGTTCTACGTGGGCTGTGCAATGTACTACGTGGGCTGTGCAATGTACTACGTGGGCGGTGCTATATACTACGTGGGCTGTGCTATATACTATGCGGGCTGTGCAATACACTACGTGGCCTGTGTTATACACTACGTGGCCCGTGTTATACACTACATGGCCTGTGTTATACACAACGTGGCCTGTGTTATACACTACGTGGGCTGTGTTATATACTGCGTGTGTGGGCTGTTATATACTACGTTTTTTTCCGGAGCTTTCCCAATGCTTTATATAGCGGGAAAAACACGAAAAAAAACCCCGCAAAATTAATGAACATGCTGCGTTTTTTACCGCAATGCGTTTTTTTTCACGGAAAAAAACGCATCATGTGCACAAAAATTGCAGAACGCATTCTAAATGATAGGATGCATATGTATGAGTTTTTTAATGCAGTTTTAGCACGAAAAAAACGCAACATGTGCACCCAGCCTAAGGCTATGTGAACATGGAAAATATGCAAGGTTTTACAGTACAAGCAAACTGAATGAGATCCCTTTAGTCTCATGCACAAGCTGCTTAGTTTTTCCTTGCAGATTTGCAGCAGATTAAAATTTGCATAATGTCAATTCTTGCAGTGTATTTCACCCATACTAATGGGAGAAAATAAGTAAAGCATGGGAAAAATGTGGAAAAAAATAAATATATTTTACGCAACTTTCTTCCTGCCAACACATTAGGATATGCAGCAGAATTTTCTCCTGCAAATCCTGAAAGTGCTCACATAGCCTTAGTCCCTGTCCTGTGTCCCCCCATTCATTATAAGTCCTTGATAGCATAAAAATGAATTTGGAAGTGGGAGAAGACGCTATCAGGTACAGAGCATCCTCTGCCACCTCCCAATTCATTACAAGTCTATGACAGTGTCTTCTCCCACCTTTCAATTAATTATAAAGGGTCCTATGCAACTTATCGCCTCCTCTCTCAATCCCCAATAAATTTTAAGTCCCGGATAGCATGATAGCATCAAAATTAATTGTGAGATGGGGTAGGACGCTATCAGGGGCTTAGCATCCTTCTCCACCACCCAATTAATTTTACATCCATATTTTATTTTCCTCCCCTCAACCTGTTTGCAAGTCCATTAAAAGTTCTCCATCCTCCCATCCCAATCCCACACCTCATTGTCCTCCTCCCCTCCTGCATCCCATCATTGTTCTCTCCCCCATCATTGCCCTCTCCAACACCCCCATCATTGCCCTCTCCACCACCTGTCATGTTGGACGCTGTTCACACTAGGGCGTCCGACAGACAGCGGTAATTCCGCTTTTGTCCACTATGCGCTCAGTGGCGTCGGCTAGATTTTATCTAGCTGGTCCGGGGTTAATTTAGCTGGGGCTCGGATTGGAAGCTGGGCCACGCCCACTGCCTTTAAATAGTTCTTCTGAACATTGGGCGTCGCCGATTATAGCTTCTGTCTTGTGCTTGGTTATCTCAGTCTGGAGTGGTGAGCTAGGAGTTGGAGTATCGTATCTGGTGGTGTATTTCCCTTTGTCTTATTTTCTCCTTCCTATATTTGTATTTGTTTTGCCCTGTGCACTTATAGTGTATTCCTGTGTGACTGCGGCGTGGTGCATATTTTTCCGTTATCCTTGTCTGTGCTAACTGTGGGTACTGGTGTGTGGTCTCTTCACTGGGTGGTGGGTGGTAGTTTTCAGCCTAGGGTTGAAACAGGAGACAGGGTGAGGATGGAGGCCCAGACATGCACACCATCAGTGTAAACTCTGGGAGAGGGTCAGTCAGGGTTTCCCTAGTCTGAGGGAAATCGCAGGGGCCCGGGTTATTAGCAAGTGCCTACCTAGGTCTCCCGTGACACCACCCCATCATTGCCCTCTCTACCACCCCCAGTATTGCCCTCTCCACCCCCATCACTGCCCTCTCCACCACCCCATCATTGCCCTCTCCACCACCCCCATCATTGCCCTCTCAACCACTCCCATCATTGCCCTCACCACTAGCTCTATCATTGCCCTCTCCACCACCCCAATCATTGCCCTCTCCACCACTCCAATCATTGCCCTCTCCACCACCTACATCATTGTTCTTTCCATCACCTCCATCATTGCCTTCTCCCTCCATCACCCCCATCATTGTCTTCTCCCCACATCACCCCCATCATTGCCCTTTCCACCATCTCTATCATTACTTTCTCCCCCACCACCCCCATCATTGCCCTTTCCACCACCTCTATCATTGCTTCGTCCCCACCACACCCCCATCATTGCCCTCTCCATCACCTCCATCATTGCCTTCTCCCCCACCACCCCATCATTGCCTTTTCTACCACCTCCATCAATGCCTTTTGCCCTACCACCCCCATCATTGCACTTTCCTCCACCTCTATCATTGCTTTCTCCCCCACCACCCCATCATTGCCATTTCCACCACCTCCATCAATGCCTTTTACCCTACCACCCCATCATTGTCCTTTCCTCACAGCCATCATTGCTTTCTCCCCCCCTCCCCATCATTGCCCTTTCCACCACATCTATCATTGCTTTCTCCCCCACCACACCCATCATTGCCTTCTCCCCCCACCTCCATCATTGCCCTTTCCACCACCTCTATCATTGCTTTCTCCCCCACCACACCAATCACTGCCCTTTCTATCACCTCCATCATTGCCTTCTCCCTCACCACCTCCATCATTGCCCTTTCCACCACCTCTATCATTTCTTTCACCCTCATCATTTCCCTCTCCACCACCTACACACACACCACTCACCTCTCTGCACATTCCCCCACAGCCGCACGCACACACACACACAGCACCACTCACCTCTTCGCACGGTCCTTGCAGCCACACATACACACACACACAGCACCACTCACCTTTCCGCACGTCCCCTGGAGTCGCAGGATCTTTGTCGCTGGTAGCTTTCTCTCTGACACAGCCGGCGCTGAATGCTGACGTAATTTAGCCGCTCTGCTGTGTCAGAAATGGAGCGCGGGTAGGAAGCAGGACGGATCCCTGCAGCTCTGCTCTGCTGCAATTTTCTCCTTTAGGCAGCAGAGCTGCAGGGATCATTCCCCACCCGCCGCACATGAGGGCAATCTGGTCAGGACCCCCCCCCCCCGGAGTCTTGGGGCCGGATAAGCAGGCCAGATTGCCCTCAGTGTTAGCCGCCCGGAAGGGGTCCCCTTCCACCTCCGGGCACAGATGCAGCCGCACTGGCTGCAAGTGCGGTATGTCCGCCCCTGTACAATATACTTAAGATTATTATCTGTCATCTCTGTAAAAAAGCAATTCCTAAAAAGTATGTAATTAAAGAAACATATAACATGATCCTGGTTCTTTCACCCATACCCTTGAGAAGATGTTTTCTAGAGAGCTGGTCAAGGACTTCTTAGCCTTGTTCTTCAAAATATCTAGCTTGAAGCGACCACTAGGGGCAGAGTTCTCCGGGATTGAGCTGCTTGATAAGCTCTGAAACCAAGGACAAAAAGTTATTATGGTGGAAACAGAAGACATCTGCAAAAAAAAAAAATGGGATTCAATTTTGGGAGAATTACTTTATATGGAGTGGTAACTCTTAGCTTCTTAATACCTCTCATGTTTATCGATGTAGATATATTTTGTGCATGTAGTGGTAGTAACAAAAGTAGCTCACAAAAAAAGACACATCCATTCATTTGAATAGGGTTTCTGGAGTATAAATATGCATGGATTTCTGCACGGTCCGTTCAGGTGAATGGGGAAGTTACTGTATAAACATGCACAGTCTGGTCACCGGGCCGAGAACCGTGAGCTGTAGGCAATGAACTTAGTATAATTACTGCATGAAACATGAAGCAAATTTGATAAACTAGTTTTGTTTTATATTAGAGTTATAGGAATCAATTTTAAAGCACTGGAGTTAATATGTTGAAAAGCCTCTTCGTATGTACTTTCTCATTAAGCAGACAAAGCCTGTGATAGTCTTCGCCTGGCCACAAATACATGCTGGGAGATAAACCTAGATACTAATTTGGTGCGATCTAATTATCAATGTTTAAATCGTTAAATGCTTCTACCAATATTCACAAAATCAGGAAGCAGATCCGAGCCTTTTTCTTCATGGATCATGTCCTGAGCTCAGATTTAATGAAGTGTGATATGAGCCCAGCTGTGAAGCCATAGGCAGAGATTTAGCCGTACATTGCGAGGATGAATAGAAGGAATGCTGTCCCTATACGCAGCAGCCATCATTCACAAAGACTGCAATAGGACTAAGGAAACAATTGGTCACATAAGGCTACGTGCCCACGATCAGGACTAGCACCGTATTTTTGCTGTGTCCAAAGCGCTGTGTTCTAAGCCTGCAGGTAAATCCGCATGTACCTTCTATTGTGGACATTTCTGTTGTGGGGACTAGTGTCTCCGCAGCAGAAACTGACACGCTGCAGCTCGTAAACCTGCACCACGGGGGAGTATACGCAGCATCAAATAGAAGCACAGTGGGCATGGGATTCCTATAAATCTCATGCACTGTGCTCGTATCATACAACGCAGCGTTTTCAAAGCAGCGCAAGTGCAAAACGCTGCTATTCCTGATCGTGGGCACGGACCCTAAGACGAGCATGTCAAGCAGGGCCGGCGTCAACACCCGGCCTAGCCGGGCAATTGCCGGGGCCCTGACGAGACAGGGGGGCCCACTCACACAGTCATAGAGCCATCTGGCTGCTTTAACCCTTTCTACCCTTTCAATTTGCGCTGGCACAAGCATCTTCTCACTGTCAGTGCAGGGCCAGGCACACATAGGGGTTAATTAAGGACACAGCCAGCGTGACATTGTGGGCGGAGAGTTCTCCTGCTCTGAATCTCCTGACTGTGTGCACTCCTGAACTTATGGAGGAGACGGAGCTCCTACCAGCACCTGAGTGAGTGCAATGCTATATCGCTGTATGTTCTGACAGTCTGGGACTGGGTGACCTGGGGCGGCCATGGGCTGGGCGGCTGCAGCTGATATATATATACTACAGCAGCCTCCCAGCCCAGGCCCCCAGCACAGCCTGTATAGATACAGTGTATATAATATATATACAGGACAGGTGCTGGGGGCCTGGGCTGGGCGGCTGTTGAAGTATATACACTGCACAGTACCACTCCCCTGTATATATACACTGTACAGTACCACTCCTGTCCTGTATATATACACTGCATAGCACCACTCCTCCTGTATATATACACTGCACAGTACCACTCCTCCTGTCCTGTATATATACACTGCACAGTACCACTCCTCCTGTATATATACACTGTACAGTACCACTCCTCCTGTCCTGTATATATACAGTGCACAGTACCACTCCTCCTGTCCTGTATATATACACTGCACAGTACCACTCCTCCTGTCCTGTATATATACACTGCACAGTACCACTCCTCCTGTCCTGTATATATACACTGCATAGCACCACTCCTCCTGTATATATACACTGCACAGTACCACTCTTCCTGTCCTGTATATATACACTGCACAGTACCACTCCTCCTGTATATATACACTGTACAGTACCACTCTTCCTGTCCTGTATATATACACTGCATAGCACCACTCCTCCTGTATATATACACTGCACAGTACCACTCTTCCTGTCCTGTATATATACACTGCACAGTACCACTCCTCCTGTCCTGTATATATACACTGCACAGTACCACTCCTCCTGTCCTGTATATATACACTGCACAGTACCTCTCCTCCTGTATATATACACTGCACAGTACCTCTCCTCCTGTATATATACACTGTACAGTACCACTCCTCCTGTCCTGTATATATACACTGCACAGTACCACTCCTCCTGTCCTGTATATATACACTGCACAGTACCTCTCCTCCTGTATATATACACTGCACAGTACCTCTCCTCCTGTATATATACACTGTACAGTACCACTCCTCCTGTATATATACACTGCATAGCACCACTCCTCCTGTATATATACACTGTACAGTACCACTCCTCCTGTATATATACACTGCACAGTACCTCTCCTCCTGTATATATACACTGTACAGTACCACTCCTCCTGTATATATACACTGCATAGCACCACTCCTCCTGTATATATACACTGTACAGTACCACTCCTCCTGTATATATACACTGCACAGTACCACTCCTGTCCTGTATATATACACTGCACATTACCACTCCTCCTGTCCTGTATATATACACTGCACATTACCATATCTCCTGTCCTGTATATATACACTGCACAGTACCACTCTTCCTGTCCTGTATATATACACTGCATAGCACCACTCCTCCTGTATATATACACTGCACAGTACCACTCTTCCTGTCCTGTATATATACACTGCACAGTACCACTCCTCCTGTCCTGTATATATACACTGCACAGTACCACTCCTCCTGTCCTGTATATATACACTGCACAGTACCTCTCCTCCTGTATATATACACTGCACAGTACCTCTCCTCCTGTATATATACACTGTACAGTACCACTCCTCCTGTCCTGTATATATACACTGCACAGTACCACTCCTCCTGTCCTGTATATATACACTGCACAGTACCTCTCCTCCTGTATATATACACTGCACAGTACCTCTCCTCCTGTATATATACACTGTACAGTACCACTCCTCCTGTATATATACACTGCATAGCACCACTCCTCCTGTATATATACACTGTACAGTACCACTCCTCCTGTATATATACACTGCACAGTACCTCTCCTCCTGTATATATACACTGTACAGTACCACTCCTCCTGTATATATACACTGCATAGCACCACTCCTCCTGTATATATACACTGTACAGTACCACTCCTCCTGTATATATACACTGCACAGTACCACTCCTGTCCTGTATATATACACTGCACATTACCACTCCTCCTGTCCTGTATATATACACTGCACATTACCATATCTCCTGTCCTGTATATATACACTGCACAGTACCACTCCTCCTGTCCTGTATATATACACTGCACAGTACCTCTCCTCCTGTCCTGTATATATACACTGCACAGTACCTCTCCTCCTGTATATATACACTGTACAGTACCACTCCTCCTGTATATATACACTGTACAGTACCACTCCTCCTGTATATATACACTGCACAGTACCACTCCTCCTGTATATATACACTGCATAGCACCACTCCTCCTGTATATATACACTGTACAGTACCACTCCTCCTGTATATATACACTGCACAGTACCACTCCTCCTGTATATATACACTGCATAGCACCACTCCTCCTGTATATATACACTGCACAGTACCACTCCTCCTGTATATATACACCGCACAGTACCACTCCTCCTGTCCTGTATATAGACACTGCACAGTACCACTCCTCGTGTATATATACACCGCACAGTACCACTCCTCCTGTATATATACACTGCACAGTACCACTCCTCCTGTATATATACACTGCACAGTACCACTCCCCTCTATATATACACCGCACAGTACCTCTCCTCCTGTATATATACACTGCACAGTACCGCTCCTCCTGTATATATACACTGCACAGTACCTCTCCCCTGTATATATACACTGCACAGTACGTCGCCCCTGTATATATACACTGCACAGTACCACTCCTCCTGTATATATACACTGCACAGTACGTCGCCCCTGTATATATACACTGCACAGTACCGCTCCTCCTGTATATATACACCGCACAGTACCTCTCCTCCTGTATATATACACTGCACAGTACCGCTCCTCCTGTATATATACACTGCACAGTACCTCTCCCCTGTATATATACACTGCACAGTACCTCTCCTCCTGTATATATACACTGTACAGTACCTCTCCCCTGTATATATACACTGCACAGTACCGCTCCTCCTGTATATATACACTGCACAGTACCTCTCCCCTGTATATATACACTGCACAGTACCTCTCCTCCTGTATATATACACTGTACAGTACCTCTCCCCTGTATATATACACTGCACAGTACCGCTCCTCCTGTATATATACACTGCACAGCACCTCTCCTCCTGTATATATACACTGCACAGTACCACTCCTCCTGTATATATACACTGCACAGTACCTCTCCCCTGTATATATACACTGCAGAATTTACAATAGCTATCACTCATGTAAGAAGTGAAATCTGGCATTGTACTATACCTATATTTCTCCGCTGTATCTGGGCATCATGAATCGTGATATATTTTAAAGGGGGGGGGGGCCCACTGAGACTCTTTCGCCCGGGGCCCTCAAAAACCTGGAGCCGGCCCTGATGTCAAGCACGGTCTACACTGAGCCGGCAAAGTATCGCACATGATCACAGAAGGCGAGGAGGTTAAAAGGTAACAAGTTTATTATTAAGCGTGCGCCATGTAATAAATGCACTCCGGCTCAGTGTACGCTATGTAAAGGCACAAGTTCAACGGGAAGGTCAGTACATGATCAGATGATTTTCCTCACAGAAAGCCTGAAAATTACAAAACTATCAATGAGAGAAAGATTATTGATGGGAAACTGCCACATAAAACCAAGCAAAATGTACCTCAGTAAGACTAAGGCAGGGTTCATATTGCGTTAGGGCAGTCAGTTCAACTCATGCATTAGCGCAAGTGCCGTTAAAGATCGCGTTATGCAATCATGCTAGCGCAGATTCTCCATCTGCGCTAGTGGAGACAGACCCCGAAACACTGCAGACCGTGTCCGAGGGTCCGTCACAGTATGACGGCACTTCGCTAACGCATGCCGATTATGACATGCGTTAGCGATGCGCTACATAATTGCAGTCAATGGGTGCGCTAACCCATCCGTTGCATAGCGTTAGTGCCGCTATGTAACGGATGCCATCAGCGCATTTCCATTAACGCAATGTGAACCCAGCCTAAGTTCAGATGATCCGTGAACTTTGTGAACCCATGAATTGCTCACGTGACGACCACAGTGTGCCTGTCCAGATAGAGGATGGGTGCAGGGGCTGCCGGCATTTACATGCACTAGTCTGTTCCATAAATTAGATGACACTATCACCTGCCCTGACATTTCTCACATGGACCTGAGGTCTTTGTGGAAAATAGTCCATGTACACTAACACCATGGCTAACAGCGGACCATACTCGGTCTCTTGCACACACATGAATAACACACAGACCGAAGAAACGCTTATGTGCCGTTAGTCTTATGGGCAAAGGCTGGAGTTTCCCTTTCAGCTTCATGTTGATGAATATTTGCTTATTTATATCTTCCTATTTATATGTCGTGGCCATCATCCAATATGGGAGTAAAAGTCTTGTTGGCCACCCTCCTGGAGTCCTACATGGCAGAGTGGTTAAGAATCATAATGAGCATCATTTACCGTCTGCATTTCTCCGATATGAACATGGGTTTTCTGCTTGGATTCACACAACTGTCTTAGGTGAAGTATGACAAGCTCGTTCTCCTCCTGGTCACTGGTCGCTTTCATTTTCTGACAAGTGAATGAATATATACAGCGGGTGAAACAAGAATTGAACATGTCACATGTCAATTTACTAAGTAAATATATTTTTAAAGGTGTTTTTGATATGAAATTCTAACCAGATCTCAGTAAAAACCCATCCAATCCACACAGGCAAAGAAATCAGACCATAGATGTCCATACATGATGTTATGTGTAATATTGAGAAATGACACATGGAAAAGGTATTGAACACATGAAGAAAGAGAGGTGCAAAAAGCCATGGAAAGTCATGACACCAACTGAAATCTATCAGAAATTAGAAAGCAATCCTGCCACTTACATGTCAATCTGCTGCACTCCATAGAAAATACAGGAGTGCTTGGCTGAGTGACAAAGCTAACCGTGCCCACACAAGGCTCTGTATTTACATTGTCTATAGACGGTGAGCTGCTTACTGCAGGAGGAGGCGGAGTCGGACTACTTTGCATGCGCTGCTGTAACATGGGCAATGATAATCACCAGGAGATAAAATCTTCAGTGTCAGTAAACAGCAGACAGCCTGACATGTGACACATAATTGAAATGTGTCTTTTAACCCCTCATGCTGTCCTCAGATTACATAGCAAAAACCTGCTGTCAGATTCCATATAAGGCAATCACCACAGAGAGAGCTCCTGTTTTACAGGTCCACTGGGGAGACCCAACTACACAGGACATGTACCTCTCCCATAGATCTATATTAAAAAACAAGTTTTTGCAGCTTTTGATTGTTGTACAGGACAGATCAAAAGTTTGGACACACCTTTTCATTTAAAGATTTTTCTGTATTTTCATGACTATGAAAATTGTAAATTCACACTGAAGGCATCAAAACTATTAACACATGTGGAATTATATACTTAACAAAAAAGTGTGAAACAACTGAAAATGTCTTATATTCTAGGTTCTTCAAAGTATCCGCAGCATTTCCACAACTCCCAGCTGCAGGTAAAACACATGCGGAATTTGCATGCGTTTTCCCGCAAAACAGAAGCGTTTTAGGCTTGCAGAATGCTTGCGTTTTCCAAGCGCTTTGAAGCATCGCTTGGAAAAGTGATTGACAGGTTGGTCATACTTGTCAAGTATAGATAGAATATTAAAAATAATAAAAAAAATAAAAAATATGGTTATTCTCACCTTCCGACGGCCCCCCATCTCCTCAGTGGCGCTCCCGCTACGTTCTGTTCCCAGAGATGCTTTGCGCGAAGGACCTTTGTGACGTGACAGTCGCTTGACTGTCATGTCATCTCAGGTGATTCGCGCAGTGCATACCTGGGAACGGAAGCCGCCGCGTGCACCGCTGAGAGGCAGGAGGACTCCGGGGCCATCAGAAGGTAAGTATATCTCTGTTTTTTATTTTAATTCTTTTTTTTTGCAGGAATATTGTACCCAGGGCCTGAAGGAGAGTCTTCTCTCCTCCAAACCCTGGGTACCAACCGCACATGAAGCGCTCACTTTACGCATGGTGGGCATAGCCACATGCGTAAAGTGAGTGTTTATGCAATCCTATGGTGGCGGAAATTCTGCAGAAATAATGAACATGCTGCGGATTTTACCGCTATGCGATTCCGCAGCGGGAAAACCCGCAGCATGGGCACAGCAACTGCGGAATCCCATAGGATTGCATGGGAATGCGTTTTTAAGCGTTTCCGCTTCGGCAACAAACGAGGTGGAAACGCATAAAAAACGCAATGTGGGCACACAGCCTATCAGTCCACAGGACTTGTTTCCAAAATGTTTGTTTACATTTTCTTTTGTACACTTCTGATGTAGAATTTTATGGTGAGCATGCAGGAGAAGTTTTCTTCTGATGACTAGTCCATGAAGGCCATATTTGTGCAAGTGTCTCTGAAAAGGAGAACAATGAACCACAACTCCAGAGTCTGCTACATCTTTCTGAAGGTCTTTTGCAGTCAAGCGGGTGTTCTGATTTGCCTCTCATGGAATCCTACGAGCAGGTCTCACTGAAATGTTGCTTGGTCTTCCTGACCTTATACTGAGTGTTAGGCAGCTGCTTAGAAGAAACCATGGCTGCTGTTTTTTGGCACAAGTTTAAAGGAAGCTGGGTTTTTATAAAGCTGGGGAATCTGCATCACCTGGCCTTTCCTAAAGATGACAGTGAACAAGCCATAACCCTAACAGGCTAAGGTCTGAAACGTTGGTCAAAGTTTCTGAGCACATAAATCTCCTAGGGTGCCCAAACATTTTCATCAGCCCATTTTCTTTTTTGTAATTTTTAAAATGAAAAAAAACAAACAACCATATTTTTTTGCCTAAAAATACAAAGGAAATGTGTCATTTTTAACTTTAGGCCTTTTGCTTAAATGTTCACAATAACAGTAAAGTTGACCGGGGTGCTTGAACTTTTACATGTCAATGTAATAATTTGCTGAATGTATTACACATTTTTAATAGCACGTCTATCTATGCTTCATCGTCAACTGATGAGTCAGAAGTAGAAATACTCAGTGGAGTGCAATGTTTTTCTGTGCCTTGACAGATTACACAGTATTTTTTGATACAACCAAATATTATTTCTTTCGTAGCCGGCATACATACTATGTACCGTGACATATGTTTGGTTATAAGCATAATAAAACAAAAGGATACCAACCTGGACTTTTTCAAAAATGTCTGCTTGCTCATTATCAGAGAGCAAAGACAACTGTCGCTGTATTACCAGCTTGGCTCTGGGTGGGTACAGTCCTAGGAGAGAAAGACATAGCCATTAGCAAAAATGAACAGGCAGAAAAGAACTAAAACTAAGAGGTGAACATTTTCACGACCCTCAACTATTCATCAACGCTATGGTAAAACCACACAATTTGTAAAACAGATGCTTTTCAAGACATTTCTTCTTGAAAATTTCCTAGTATCTATGGATACATAAATTATTCTCACCATGTATACTTTAATTAAACTACTTCTATTGTTGTTTGCTTATACATAGTGCAACATACATAGAAATGTTGTGATCTTTTTATGATACTGTATGATAAATTTGTCTGAACACAATGAATGACATTCAATTGAAAATGAACGATTTTTTTACAATTACCCTGACATCTTGTCTGCCAATTCACAATAGATCATTCAATTTAATCGCTTAGAAGATCATCTACTCAATCCCGTGGACTATTAGGAGCGGACATGTGCAGGGCTTTGTGACACCTCTTATTGTATGAGCAGGTTTTAGTTATGCTGTCCTGTTCAGGAAAAATGCTCTCATACCTTCAATTCGCTCACAGAGTTTGTGCAGAGCATGCATAGGACAGGCTTCACATAGCTTGATCTGCGTCTTGGCATTTTGCAGAGCAGCAGCAGTGCTGAATGCTTGCTTTAAGGTCAGCATGACTTCATCCACCTGATAAATGGGAAGCAATATAGAAAAAAACAATTACAGAAATATGGGTTTATTGGTCCTCTTTAAATGGTCCAAAACAGTCCTCCACAATTTTATAAGACATATACACATACAGACTTCTGAGTAACATGGCACACCAAGGATACTGGTGCCTTTATTTGTGTTGTTCCTGGCTGCATCCTTGTCAGATAACGGGATTTTTGGTTGCTTACCGTAAAATCTGTTTCTTGGAGCCTCCATTGGGGGACACAGGAACCATGGGTGTAAGCTGCTGCCACTAGGAGGCTGACACTATGCACACAAAAAGTTAGCTCCTCCTCTGCAGTGTACACCCCACCGACTGGCATTATACTCTACAGTTAGTGAGAAAGCAGTAGGAGAAAAAACAGTAAGGTTGAAACATAACCACAAACATGAGAAAGGTTGAAACATAACCACAAACATGAGAACTGTAAACATGAGAACAGTCATAGAAAACAGAACAGCGAAAACTAACATGGGAGGGAGCTGTGTCCCCCAATGGAGGCTCCGAGAAACAGATTTTACGGTAAGCAACCAAAAATCCTGTTTTCTCTATCGCCTCTCATTGGGGGACACAGGAACCATGGGACGTCCCAAAGCAGTCCCTGAGGTGGGAAAAACCGACTTCCATCAGGTCAGAGAACTCACCACTGCCGCCTGCAGGATCCTTCTGCCTAGGCTGGCGTCCGCCGAAGCATAGGTATGGACCTTGTAAAATTTGGCGAATGTGTGGATGGAAGACCAGGTTGCTGCCTTGCAAAGCTGTAGGGCGGAAGCCCTGTGGTGCCCCGCCGAGGAGGCGCCAACTGCCCGGGTAGAGTGAGCCTTTATCCCAGAAGGGGGCACTCTGTTCTTGACCCGGTAAGCCTCCAGAATAGCCATTCTGATCCAGCGAGCAATAGTCGCTTTGGAAGCCGGCAGGCCTCTACGCGTGCCATCAGGAATGACGAAAAGAGAATCCATCTTCCGGAAGGCGGCCGTTCTAGTCAGGTAGATCTTCACTGCCCTGACGAGGTCCAGCTTGTTCAACGATCTCTCCAGAGTCGGAGCTGGACAAAAGGAAGGTAGTACGATGTCCTCGTTGAGGTGGAAGGTGGAAACCACCTTAGGCTGGAAGGAAGGCGGAGGCCTGAGGACCACCTTGTCCTGGTGGATAACCAAGAAAGGAGGTCGGCAAGAAAGGGCCGCCAACTCGGAGACGCGGCGCATAGAAGTGATGGCCACAAGAAAGGCCACCTTCCAAGATAGAAGTGACAGGGAATCCTCCCTGAGAGGCTCAAAGGGGGCACCCCTCAGAACATCCAGCACAAGATTTAAGTCCCATGAATCCACCGGGGCCCTGTACGGAGGAACAGCGTGGGCTACACCTTGAAGAAAGGTCTTAACCTGTGGCCGAGAAGATAACGTCTTCTGAAAAAGGATGGAGAGCGCAGAAACTTGGGCCTTTAGGGAACTAAGAGCAAGGCCCGAATCCAGTCCTGCCTGCAGGAAGGCCAAAATGGAAGGCAGGGAAAAGGACATGGGTGAAACGTTGTTCGACTCGCACCAACGGAAGTAAGACTTCCAGATAAGATAGTAGATCCTGGAAGACGAAGGCTTCCTAGCCTGGATCATACTGTGAATCACCCGGTCCGAAAGGCCGGACGCCCTTAGAATTGCGGTCTCAACAGCCATGCCGTTAAACTGAGCGACTGAGAATTCGGGTGGCAGATCGGACCCTGAGACAGCAGATCGGGTCAGTCTGGAAGGCGCCAGGGGGCGTCCGCAAGGAGGTTGACGATATCCGCAAACCAAGATCTCCTGGGCCAATCCGAGGCGATGAGAATGACCGGCACCCCCTTCCGCCTTGATCTTTTTCAACAGCTTGGGAAGCAAAGGAAGGGGTGGGAACAGATAGGGGAGCGTGAATTGCGACCAAGGAATGGCCAGAGCATCGACGCCCACTGCGAGAGGATCGCGGGATCTGGAGACGAACCGAGGAACCTTCCTGTTCATTTGGGATGCCATGAGGTCTACATCCGGAGTCCCCCATCGAAGGAAAATCTGATGGAAGACCTCCTGATGCAAGGACCATTCCCCTGCCGCGAGGCCCTCGCGGCTGAGGAAGTCGGCGGCCCAATTTTCCACGCCAGGGATATGCACCGCGGATATCACCGGAACCATTGCCTCTGCCCAGAGGAGGATCTCGGATACCTCGGCAAGGGCCAAGGAACTCCGAGTCCCCCCCTGATGGTTGCCATAAGCCACAGCCGTGGCATTGTCTGTCTGGATTCGGATTGGAAGGCCCCTGAGAATCCTTTCCCAGTGACGAAGGGACAGAAAAATGGCCCGAATCTCGAGGACATTGATTGGCAGAGTTGACTCCTGCGCCGACCAACGACCCTGAACAGTCAGGTGGCGAAACACCGCACCCCAGCCGAGCAGGCTGGCGTCCGTCGTCACCACTTGCCAGTGAACTGGAAGGAAGGACCTGCCCTGGGAGATGAGAGGTGACGTCAGCCACCAGTTGAGAGACCGTTTGACCCGGAGAGGGAGTCGGATCAGGCGATCCAGGGAGAAGACAGACCTGTCCCACTGGGACAGAATGGCTTGCTGAAGAGGTCGCGAATGAAATTGGGCGAAGGGAATCGCTTCCAATGTTGCTACCATTCTCCCCAGAACCTTCATGGCCGAACGGAAGGAGGGAGGCCGAGGACCCTGGAGCAAGCGTATGTCCCGATGAAGGACAGATCTCTTGACTTCGGGAAGGGAGACTTTGGTCTGACGAGTGTCGAAGAGCATGCCCAGAAAGACAATGCGCTGAGAAGGAATTAGGCAGGACTTCTTCCGGTTGACCAGCCACCCGAAGCGGGCTAGGGTGTCGAGAACGATGGACAGACTTTCGTGAGCCTGAGAAAAGGACGGAGCCTTGATGAGGATGTCATCGAGGTATGGGAACAGAACCAGGCCTCTGACCCTCAGGATGGCCATAAGCGCTGCCATGATCTTCGTGAAAACCCTGGGAGCGGTTGCAAGACGGAACGGCAGGGCGATGAACTGAAAGTGTTCCTGGAGCACCGCAAAGCGCAGGAATCGGTGATGTCCCAAGAATATCGGAACATGGAGGTAGGCGTCCTGAATATCTATGGATTCAACAAAACCCAGCACTCAACTTTGCGGTGAGAAACTGAAAAGAATTTATTGATCCCAATGCGTGATAAAGATGTTTCGGTCCCTACACGGGGCCTTCATCAGTAACGTACAGAGGGATATGTGGTAAGGAAAACGGCTATGGAAGCCAGTAGCATATGCTTCCATAGCCGTTTTCCTTACCACATATCCCTCTGTACGTTACTGATGAAGGCCCCGTGTAGGGACCGAAACGTCTTTATCACGCATTGGGATCAATAAATTCTTTTCAGTTTCTCACCGCAAAGTTGAGTGCTGGGTTTTGTTGAATTGATTACTACGGTTTGGGAACCTACCCATGCACCTTTCAGTTGCTGTGCACATGCCTTTCTGTCACCTGAATATCTATGGAACACAGAAATTCCTGAGCCTCCATGGAAGCGATTACTGAACGAAGGGATTCCAAGCTGAAGTGATTCAGACGAACTCTCCTGTTGAGCAATTTGAGATCCAGAATGGGACGAACCTTGCCATCTTTTTTCGGCACCACAAAAAGGTTTGACTAGAAACCTGTGAAGCGTTCTTTTCCTGGGACGGGAACGATCACCCCGACTTTGAGGAGAGAAGCGATGGCTGCGAAGAAACCCGGAGGTGGATCTTCCGGTCCTGGGCCTGGAAGATCTACCCTGGGAGTAGCGGGGATGCCAGGAAGGAGTGGGTCTAAAGGATACCGACTTCTTCTCTTGACGGGCCTGTGGCCTCTGTTGCTGTTGGTAAAAGGAGTTTGACGCCGCGAAGCAACGAAAAGGCCGAAAGGACCGAAATTGCTGTCTAGGAGGAGGGCGACGAGGTTTCGACTGTGGAAGAAGAGAACTTGTGCCCCCGGTGGCGTCCTTAATGATTTGGTCTAGCTTAGAACCAAAGAGTCGTGAACCCTGAAAAGGCAGGCTGGTAAGGGATTTTTTAGAAGACAAATCCGCCTGCCAGGCTTTGAGCCAAACGGTCCGACGGATAGCAACAGCATTGCTGGACGCCTGAGCCGCACAAGACACAGCGTCCAGGGAGGCGGAGACCAGGTATTCACTGGCATGAGAAATCTGGTCGGCAAACTCCGCCAGCTGTCCGGGAGGAGCCCCGTCCAGGATGCCCCGACGGAGCTGTTTGGCCCATTTGGATATGGATTTTGAAACCCAAGTGGAAGCAAAGGCCGGGCATAGAGTAGCTGCAGCCGCTTCAAAGGCTGATTTCGCAAAGGATTCTATAACCCTATCGTTAGAATCCTTTAGAGATGCTCCGGCGGACAGTGGGAGGACCGTGTTGGTGGATAGCCTAGAGACTGGAGGGTCCACCGAGGGAGAGACAGTCCAGTTTGTGGTAATATCTGGAGAAAAAGGATATAAAACGCCAAGGCGCTTTCCCCTCTGAAAGCGTCTGGTCGGGTTCTGTCTTTCTCTGGTCATGATCTCCTCGAATTCAGGATGCGGAGTGAAAAACTTGGAAGGTGGTTTAGTCCGTCTAAACGAAACCGCCTGATCTGCGGGTTCCGTAGAGGAATCCTTGATGCCACAGGTCTGATTTATTGCTCCAATGAGGTTCTGAACCATATCCCTCATGCTAGCAATTTCGTTAGAATCCAGCTCCGAAATATCCTCCGAAGGATCATCAGAGAATGCCTCGCCTGACTCAGAAGAGGAGGACCGGGAGGAAGCCGCCCGCAGAGAAGGACCGTGTGGCAAGATGGAGCGGGAAGAGGACTCAGAGCGGCGTTCATGTCTGGACCTTTTGCGGCTTATAATGGAGGGCTCGGACGGAGGCTCCTGTGACCCGCTGGCTACTGCGGGGGTCTGCAGAGGTAAACGATCCAGCACGGACACCAGAGTCTGAGACACCTGTGTTAGATCGGCCACCGATTGTGAGAGAGAGGAAGCCCAGCCTGGGGTGGGGGTATCACTCTCGGGCGGATCGGCCGGGGGATCCTGGGCGGTGGGAACAATCGGGTTGCTGCAGGCCTGACAGAGTGGGGAGGACTGACCTGAGGGAAGTTTGCAGTTACAAGACGAACATGCAAAGTACTTGACTAAGGCAGAAGAGGAAGAAGTAGGGGGACGAGAGCGGCTTCCTTTAGAAGTAGACATTTTTACGGGTCCCTGAAGAAATGCCAGAGGGTTAGGGGACAGAGGGACAGAGGTGAGTGTCAGTCTGCAGAGCAGAGCTACTCACGGCAGACGAAACGGGATCCAGGTGGAGGAAGTTGTCCGGCTTGCGTGTGGACCTTCGGGGAAGTCTTTAGACAGGGAGGCGATATGAGCTTCTGCCACAATACAAGAAGGGGAACCGCAGGAAAACGGTAGACTGCGCATTCTGCAAGGTGGAGGAGAGGCGATGTGTGGCGCCA
Organism: Ranitomeya variabilis; assembly: GCF_051348905.1. NCBI lineage: Eukaryota > Metazoa > Chordata > Amphibia > Anura > Dendrobatidae > Ranitomeya > Ranitomeya variabilis. The sequence goes on along the minus strand of NC_135234.1, from coordinate 573,452,783 downwards.
GCGAAGTGGGGGGGGCGGAGTCTGCTGAGCGCCCAGGAGCACCAAGATGGCGCTGGTGGGTGGAGAATGCGGGGAGAAGGTTGTCAGGCGGGAGAAAAGCCCGCCCGAGCAAACCGGAAGTGGCAGAGATGCGGCGCCGGAAGTAGGCCCCGGCCGAAGCCGGGACCTAAATTTAGAGGCCGGCGCCACTGGAGAAGAGAACCGCCGCGCTGGAGCAGTGCACCGCAGGGACTAAGCAGCGTGGCAGCCTGACCGCTGCGCAGACACAGGGCGCATAGCGGCCGCCGAGCAGTGTGGCCGCAGGGGGAAGCGGCGCGGCAGCCTGTTAGGCTGTCGCACTGAAAATGGGGACACTGCGGCCGCCGAGCAGTGCGGCTGCAGGGAGAGCACTGCGCCACCGAAGAAGGAGACAGATCCAGCGTCGCTAGTCGGCCTTCACGGCGGAAAAAAAACGGCGCAACTCAGGAGGGAGCGCGGCAGCCTGAAAGGCCGCCGCGCGATGCGATTCTGCCCGTGGGATCCCTAATGAAAATAAAGGTAAAAATGGACCTCTTCTCCCCCACACTGCGAGTAATCTGGGAATGGGAGTGGGAAATACTCACCTAAACATCCCACGTCGTTACTAACCTGAGGGGAATGAGACGTCCAGGGAGCTGTGATGGACGTCCTTGTCTACTCCAACCGACAGGCTCTGGTGGGCGAGTGGGTGGGGGATGGAGCTAGGTCCGGACTTCTAAGCACTCTTGTGTGCTAGGATCATGGTCCTGCTGAGGGATCTATGAGGATACGGGGTGGCAGTACACGCTGTACTCATAGTCCGCATTGTGGGATTACAGGTGTGATTGTTCACCCTGTATCTCTCTGGAGAACCTAAAAGAAAAACGACGCACATTGAGGTACATAGGGGTCTAATAAAAGACCCGTGTCCATCTCCTACTGACACTAAGCTAAACTGAAGAGTATAATGCCAGTCGGTGGGGTGTACACTGCAGAGGAGGAGCTAACTTTTTGTGTGCATAGTGTCAGCCTCCTAGTGGCAGCAGCATACACCCATGGTTCCTGTGTCCCCCAATAAGAGGCGATAGAGAAAACTCATATTACACAACGTTGATGTGTAATATAATAATATAGACCACAGAAGGCCATCATAATGCCAAATCCTAGAAAACCCCTTTAAAACAGAGTGTTGTCTCCTCCTCAGTGCCTCTATAATTATCCTTACTGATGTACCGTAGGTCTTTTTTACTTGGTCCCCGCTTGGAAAATCCTGTATAAAACTTGAAACAGCCTTTTGCTGATGTAGATGTCCAATCAAACTGTATCAACCTTAGTCTTAAAGTTCCACTACGGAGCTTCTTAATGTGATCATCTCCTAGGCATCAATAATATATGTTCCATGTGTGTAGTAAAGTTCCAGTCGCCATCTTCTGCCATTGCTGCTCCGCTCCTTTCCTCGATCATGAGACCGCTAGTTGTGACTAGCCTGACCACTCCAGTGTTTGTTGGGTGAACAGGAAGCCATTTCTCAATGTAAGTCTGTGAGACTCAGAGCGAGGCTGACCTACACTTAGGTCACACTATCAGCAGTTGCTCAGTATTTGTAAGCCAAAACCAGGAGTGGATGATAAATACAGAAGTGGTGCATATGTTTCTATTATACTTTTCCTCTGACTGTTCCACTCCTGGTTTTGGCTTACAAATATTGATGTAAAATACTGATAGTGTGACCGCAGCCTAAGGGTGGGTTCACATTGCGTTAATGCAGTCCGTTAGACAGTGGCATAACGCGGTGTAACGCAGTCCGTTAACGCTGCCATTAACCCCTATTATCGGGCGCATCGCCAACGCATGCCATAATCGGCATGCGCTAGCGATGTGCCGTCATTCAGTGACAGAGCCTTGTATGCGGGCTGCAGCATCTGAGGCTCCGTCACCGCTAGCACAGATGAATCATCTGCGCTAGCGGTATAGCACAACGCGATGGCGTGTATGCTATAGCGGTAACGCAGCCCGTCAACGCTATGCTTTGAACGGCCTGCTTTAACGCAATGTGAACCTGGCCTAAGAGAGGAAACAACAGTTCTTAGTGTGAGCCAGCAAGAAAAAGCGTCAGCCACAAAACTGTGGAGAAAGACTGGAGCAGCACTGGTAATGGCAGAAAACCGTGACTGGTAAGTATTTTACACATACAAAACGTACATTACGGATACCAAACTGATTGTGAAATTTAAAAAAAATGTTGGATTGGGACTTTAAACTTTAAATCTCTATCTTTCCATTGATGAAAATCTCCCTGCAGCATTTTTCTTTTTATTTCACCACTGGAGTGGTGCTTAAAATCCAAGTCCCCAGGCCCCTGTCTGATATTCACCTTCTGGCATTTTCATCTCTTTTCACCATCGCTCCAATCTGTCTCCTGCCGTTTGTGACCTGCCCGGCTGCTCCAGTGTTTCATTGAGCTGTGCAGAGGTCACTTTTCAATACAAGTCTATGAGAGTCACGTTCTGGCCTTGTTCTGGCTCTCATAGACTTGCATTGAGAGCTTGTGATGTAGCTTCTGAGTTCCAGCTACTCAGAAGCTATGCTCACAAGATGGCGCCATAGGACTTGGCTGGTGCTGAAAAACAGTGAAGACAGCGGAGGGTAAGTATATGACCAGGGGCAGGGGACTTACACTTAAGCACCACTCCAGGCCTGAAAAAAACGCTGCAGTGGTGCTATAATTTAAGTTTCTGGATATGAGGCATTATAACGGCAGCTGTTAAGCCTATCATTATAATGGGTGTTGTGAAGAATATGTATAATTAGATGGCCACTAATAATACTTTGCTTGTTACTCACCAAGGCTTCTGTGGCACACTGGAAGACATAGCTAACATACTGGTTTATGCCAGGCTCCAAACTTTCACGGCAGACAAAACCAAAGTGATCAATATGTGTAATACCCTGAAAAATAGAAAATTAATAAATTACTATTGAATGTTACCATGCAAAGTGTGTACACTAACGAAATACAATTTACAGAATTATAGCTATACATATGTACCCAAATAGATGTCTACTATGAAGATGATCAATGCTACTCCATTTACAATCACACTATAATATAATAAGCTTAAACTGATATACAAAAGTTGTGATGATAAATGCAAGACATTTAACCCCATACATGTACTGCACATGCCCTGTCCCTCCCTTTGATGGCGGTCGGCGCTCATAGCAACTCAACAATTCTGCTACATACAGGCGATCATTGCCTGTATGTAGCAGAGGCGATCGGGTTATGGCAGCTTCTAGTCTCCCAAGGAGACTATTGAAGCATGCCAAAAGTTTAAAAAAAAATGTTTTAAAAATATAAAAAATATATAAAAGTTCAAATCACCCCCCCTTTCGCCCCATTCAAAATGAAACAATTAAAAAAAAATCAAACATACACATATTTGCTATCACCATGTTCAGAATCACCCGATCTATCAAGCTATAAAAATAATTAATCCGATCGGTAAACAGCGTAACGAGAAAAAAGTCTAAACCCCAGAATTATGTTTTTTGGTGGCTGCAACATTGCATTAAAATGCAATAACGGGTGATCAAAAGGTCAAATACACACCAAAATTGTAAAATTAAAAACGTCAGCTCGGCATGCAAAAAATAAGCCCTCATTCAACCCCAGATCCTGAAAAATTGAGACGTTATGGGTCCTGGACCTGGAGAATCATAATGGCAGTTTTACATCAGGAACAGAATAGCCGGTCTCAGGAGCGCAAAAGGAGAACACAGACACCAGTTAGGGTAAAACCACAACGCGTTTCAACGGCGTACGCCGTTTTCTTCTGAAGCTCTTCTGTGCTCTCACTGTGTGCTCCTGAGACCGGCTATTCTGTTCCTGTTGTAAGTTCCTGTAAGTTTTTCTCCCCCGTTGTGGGGTATCCGGCTGGAGCTGCGGGTACCTGCGCACTTATTTCCTCCTCATTGAGACGGTCCCTAGCGCTTCTTCTCCAAACCGCCATTTGTTGTTCTACATAATGGCAGTTTTAGCATTTAGTGATCACAGTAAAAAAAAAAATCCCAAAAACAGTTGTGGAATTGCATTTTGTAGCAATTTCACCGCACTTGGAATTTTTTCCAGTTTTTGAGTATACGATATGGTAAAACTAATGAAGTCGTTCAAAAGTACAACTCGTGCAGCAAAAAACAAGCCCCCACATGGCCATATTGACAGAAAAATAACAAAGTTATGGCTATGGGAAGAAGGAGAGCGAAAAACAGAAACGCAAAAACGAAAAAGGGCTCCATCATGAAGGGGTTAATGCAAGAAGGTTACTTCTATTACAAAGTTATTCATTTATCTTCTTGTCTTATTATGGCTTATATGCCATAGTTGAAACTAGCTATTAGGTGATACTGTACCTGCCGAATCCACAACACCTTTCTTGAGCGTGGTACAAATACACTGTTATAAAGGAAATCTGTCACCAGGTCAAAAGTGACCAGTTTAACAGTGTTTTTCCTATTATTTTATTCCCGCTGATCCCCTTAGTATTACATTTGTTTTCTTTTATTAGAGAATTCATATGGTTCCAGAGATATGGGCCTTTTTATTTATTGCACAGAATGAAGATTGTCGGTAGACACACCCCCACAGAATTCTGTGAGCAAAGCCCCCCTTAATAAAGACACATATCCTATTTCTGGATGGGCCATAGACTATAAACATCTGTGCAGTCCACACTTTACACTTCAATGATGATCTAAAACAACAATGGAAAGCATCTTGCAGGAAAATTGTGCAGCAGTGGTGGTGGGGAAACAGCTGTCATGGTTTATTACCTTCTCAATTGCTGTATAAAAAATGCTGAACCAGGGCTTGTATATACCCATTAGAAAGCACTGACAGTGCTTCCTCCTCCAGACCCAGGGATCACCAGGTCTATGATGAATAGTCATTAAACAAGCCTTTTTAACAAGGCTCATCACTACCTTGCAGAAAATGCCCCTTTAAAAACTATCAATCCGATCATGATTGCGGACTGACTGAGAGATTTTCAGTTAACACCTACTACAGCCAGCATCATCAGGGCTCTAAAGACAAACACTGCAACATTTTTAATGAAAGCAAGTTCCAAAAATGATTTTTAGATCTAATTACCGTACATGAATTTCAAGAAAAAAAAATATGTTCCCAAAAGGTCAGCAACTTCATTAAGAATGCTTTCTAAGCACTATAGGCATAGGAATGTGCTCCAGTGGGGCCAAGAGCAAACTTAAATGCAATCTGTCAGCACAATTCACCATTTTCCCCCCAAACTTTTTATGTGGTCATTATGATGCTCTCCGAAAGAAGTTGCCAATCACACCTTTACTGAAGCAATCTGTTACTTGCTGTCTAAAAAAATGCAGTTTGAAATGTATATGCAAATGAGGTTGAAGTGCTTTGAGCATGGCAAAGCACTTCCCAAGCACTTCCGAAGTCTTCCCTTCGCTATTCCCTGCCCAGCCTCACGTTCCCCTGCTTGTCTGACAGCTCACTGTCTTGACTACACAGCATTTGAGCTATCAATAAAGCGCGAGGATGTGGGGATGGGCGGGGAATAGAGAAGGAAAGGCAGAGACATGGGAAGTGCTTTGATACACCCAGAGCACTTAAATCTCATTTGTACATAAAATAAAGCAGTTATTTGTATTCAGTCAGGGAGCAGCACATTGCATCAGTAGATGACATTATCTCTAACTTTAGAGAGCAATATTAACAAATACGCAGTTTTGGGGGTGCATAGAGCTGACAGATTCCTTCTAATGAAAGTTTCCTCTACCCCAGTTATTTTCTTTCAGTCTCCACAGCATTACACATACTTACATTTTCAGCCTAAATAATGTTTTCTACATCAAACCTTACAATAGTGATAATAACGGATACTGCAATTATGTTTCATATTAAGTAGCAATTTGTCCATTATAAACGCCAAGTAGCTTTTAATTTGGATTCTGCTAGCGAGTAAGCCCAAAGCCTCTTACAATAATCTATTTATTCAATAGCGCAGGCTAAATCCTTAATCCAGTCACCTTCACCTTACTGGTTGCCATGACTTGGTCTTATACAAAGTATTGTTCAAGAGAACAAACCTCACACACTTCACATAGATATCCACAAAGGAAGATGTCCAGGTGATTTATTTACTGTGCTTTTCATACATCTTAGGGGTACAAAGTACACTAGTTTGTTACTTGCTGTACTAAGCACATAGGGCTTAAGTAGTACCGTAATTTACACTGAGGTCTAAAACACAAACTGAAATAGGTCTCTTTAGGCTGCTTTCATACATCAGTTTTTTGCCGTCAGTCACAATCCGGCGAATTTTGAAAAAAACGGATCGGGCAAAAGTTGCCGCCGTATCCGTTTTTTCTCATAGACTTGTATTAACGACGGATGGCCTCATGTCTCATCCGTTTTTTCCGGATCCATCGAAAACTGTTTATCCGGCAGCCAGAGAAAACGAACATAGTAAGGTTTTTTGTGTCCGTTGAAAAAACGGACAGTGACAGACCCGTCGCTTGCTGGAATGGAAGCCTATTGCGCCGGGTCCGTCAAATGACGGAATCCAGTGACGGAATTTGTTGTTTTTTAACTGAGCATGCTCGTTTTTTTAAGGAACCAATTAGCTGGATCAGCTAGTCGGATCCGGCAAAAAAAGGATCTGTCACATCAGTTTTTCACAATCTGCGACGGATCCAATTTTTCAAAATTCAACGTTATGTGACTTAGTATTTACTTTGGCAAGCATGCGGAATAAAAGAAATTATTTTGGGAAAATCCTTTCCTGCCAGAGCCCTTTGTCACACAAAAGGGTAACGAAACAATAAATGGCATATGTTGGGTTATTGGAATAAGCAATAATAGGCCAGACTAAAAACATGTGCTGTGAATATGTCAGTGTTTGAAGCGGTGCGTCAATTATGGCCATTTGCATACAATGTTTTTTTTCAGGCCGGTGAACCTACCAAGTTAGCAAAAGGAAGACACGCCAGGAAACGTTGGCATTTTTTTTCAGACATTCCATTGTCTTGTATTGTACAGTATATAACTATATTTAAATGGAATTATGGATACCACTGGGAGAATGGAAACCTGGCCGCAGTACATCATGGATGTCACTTTTGTGATGCCACACTTTCCTAGAGCCTCCTGAAGAACCTTATAAACGAGGGGAAACGCGCTGAGGCTACCTACAGCGAGAGATGCAGATGAGTGAATTCATTATTCTTGTGCCCATTATATTTGTTTGGTTCATCGCGTATGAGCTCCACATAATAAGTGCTTACATAATAATTAATGCTCTGGTTTGAGATTTTTAGGTCTCTGTATTATCCTAATATAATAGTAGTATCCATGGTTAGCAAACAATAGGACCTAATAAGGTCAGCCATCGCTGAGCGGGGGTACCATTGCGTTAATTGTAGGGTGCCAACCTCCACGGATATGTAGTCCTCTACTCTTTGGCTATCTAGGGAGAAACTTTCTATACCCTCAGGGCATAATTTTATTATTGGAACATTTTGCCTATGGATATAGTTACTTATTATAGTGTGTATCTGAGGTTTCTTTTTTTTTAATTAATAATAAAGGTTACATTTTAGAAGGTTAAGTTTTTGTAAGCTGCTGCGTATAAGCACACGTCGACAACAATCTCACAGACAAGTCGGTACTTGAAGCACTGACTTCCAGGAAACATCTAAACATCAAGAAAACATTTACAAGCCAATGAATGGGGTAAGACTGGAGTTTTGTTAAATGTCATTTATGTCAAATTAAATTGCGTCAGGAACTGGACAAGAGCCATGTGAACTGCAAATATCACGCAACACATTCATTTAAAGGGTAACTGTACTTTCAAGTCATTTTTCAGAATAAGCTGTCCTGTGTGTGAACATGAAGGATAACACTATTTCTTCCCATAATATGACTTCTATCCTGTATTTTCACCAGTTTTCTCCTCAGCAGGTTTATTCTCTTAATTTTCAACTGACTATTATCCTGTATGTAGACGTGGATTCCTTCTTTTCATTCTGTATGTAGCACATGAACAGAAGAAGAAGTAGCCTGGAGGAAACTACGGTATGTATCACTACCGAACAGTGGAGATGTGAATTCAGCTCTGTGGTGAGGTAAAAGACTTGATAGAGAGCTCAGCACAATCTTTCTGTTTCTCCCTCTGCCTGTTTTCTGACTCTGCTCCTCGCTCCTCGTCACCCTCTATAGAGTAAAATAAGAGGTGTAACCTGACACTTCATTGTGCTGACAGTCCACCTCAGAGTTGAGCCAAAAACAAAGGAAGTCTAGAAACATTCAAATAAGCACTGAATATTGTTTAAAGGGGTTGTCTGGTCTTCTGATAAAAATCTGCAGTCACTCTACAAGGATATGTGAACAGTGTTCACTGAACACGTTGCAGATTTGCCTGTGTAATTTTCTGTGCAGATTCTGCATCTCTTGGCAGAAAACGCAGGTAAAAATCCACATGGATTTGATGCATTTTTAGGCGTTTTTTGTGCGTTTTTGCTGCGGATTTTCATGCGGTTTTTTTTTTCATGCAGATTTGTATGCATTTTTGTAGGATAAATAAAGATCTATTATTTAACAAAAAAAAGAATTGTGATGTCATTTCTTGTAATTTCTTGTTCAACCTTTTCATTTACATACTCCATTGAAGAATAATGTTTACAAACACAGATATAGATAGATCGATAGATAGATAGATAGATAGATAGATAGATAGATAGATAGATAGATAATTCCAAGCCTGATGTTTAGTAATAAACATAATAAAATGGTACATAAACAGTTAAATAAAGACAAAGACACACACACACACATACATACATACTCTGTGTTAGGCCGGGGGTCACACTTGTGAGAAACTCGCACAAGTCTCGCACCTCAATACCCGGCACTGCTGCCGCCACTTGAACTCAAAGGAGCTAATGGTGGTGACCCATGGTGAGTGGCCACTCTGGGGTCCTCCACTCACACCCCCAACTGTTTGGACGCTCCTGCCTGGTCTACTTTTTTCCTGGCTTCATTGCTGTGAGTGTTTTCCTTGCTATATTGGGCCTTTTGGACACTTTTCTCTGCTGTGACTTACTCACCATGGGTCACCACCATTAGCTCCTTTGAGTTCACTGTCACTCACAGCCTTGTTATCACAGCCCAGGTTTGGGTTGCTTTTTGTTTACAACCCTTATTGCAAGGGTGCCTTATGCTGGATTTCCAACATTTAGGGGTCATACCCTGATCTGATTTCTTTTCAGGGTTACCAGGCATAGTCCAACCTTCATGGTTCGAACTATTGATTTTCCTGGGTGCATTGGACATTACATATACTATGGGTTTATATTACCTCGGGGTCATGTGATCGTTATATTTATTACACTTGGTGAATGTATTCATTGTAGGGGATTGTGAGTGGTTTTCCTGATATGTTTTACTTATGTTTTATGCTTCTCTTTTTGCTATTGTGTGCCAATAAAAATTATTATTATATTTTATGATTTTTGGTGTAGTGTGCATGCCTTACAGTAGTGCTTTCCTCTTCTTTGTCATATGATTCATTTTACTACTGGCCTTTGCACCTCCCTTGATTGTTTATCATCATTGTAGTGTGTCTGGGTTCATTATTACTCATTTAACAACGAGTTTTCCATGACTATCTACCCTATAGAGCTGTCACATCAGGAGATGTGACCGCTCTTTGAGGCCTCCACTGACACACTGACAGGAGACAATGGCCCTGCAGTCATATCACTGAGGGTTCAATGAGTTCAGTCTCTCACTTTACGGCATTGCTGTGTGAGAATTTTCCCACGCAGCGGTGCCGCAAGTGATAGTGTGAACTCACTCTGCTGAACTCGGTGGAGGAATACAGTGCGGAGGATTACCTGCCGTCATTGTATCACCGGAGCCCTTGGAGAGCCAGTCACATCTAATGATGTGACAGCTCTCCACGGGAGATCATCAAGGGACACTCGTTATTAAATGGATTACATCGGATCAGGGGGTATACTGTTGGTTTATTATTTTTTTTTTTTTTTTTTACAGGTGATCAAGGGCTTTGGGAACTAAGTGTATGATGAGTATATACTGCATGTTGTATGTACTGTATGTGTATATGTGTGTGTGTTGTTTTTTTTTTTTTTTACACAGTAGCCGGATGATGGGACTACTGCTGTTCCATCATCCAGCTAGCTGTCACTGTAGCTGGCATAGCCGGATGGGACTAGTAGTCCCATTGGACGATGCCTGCCTACACACACACACACAGATACACAGAAACACCCGCACACAGACAAGCAATCTTCTCCGCACACACAGTCTCCGCCCACACACAGTCTCTGCCCACACACAGTCTCCGCCCACACACTTCCTCCTCCCTATCTGCAGCATTACTTGCGCCCAACTCAGCAGCAAAACTGCAGATCTTTTTAAACCCGCGGTTTTGCTTGACACAATGGTAGTCAATTGGTGCAGAAACGCTGCAGATCCGCAAAAAGAATTGACAAGCTGCGGAAAATAAAACACTGCAAATCCGCGCGTTTTTTCCCCGCAGAATGTGCACACCAATTGTCAATTTCCCATTGACTAACATTGCTTGTGCACTACACTGCGGATTTGATGCAATTCCGAGCGTCCAAAAACACTGCGGAAATTCATCAAAATCTGCACCGTGTGCACATAGCCTAAGATTACAAACTATTGAACTTGGACAGTATATGTTGCGAATGCTGTCAGGATTCATTGCTGGTGAGAACAGGAGATCACGTAACTACAAGCATGCAACTTACATACAGTACATACGATCACGTGCTGACTAGACATGCTTGGTTCCTCTGAATTCTCCTGTATTGAGAGAACCCAGGCACATCGCCCACAACCACTGGCAGGATTCAGATGTCTGTAGATCTCTATGAGAAGACCAGACATCCTCTTTAATTAACCTGCCGCAGTGCTGTAATTAGATGGGGATGGCTGTTCTAGTGACAGACCATCTTTAAAGAATTGGGTGCAAATGCACTGAATATACAGTAACCCCCAAACTAATGATTAGGGAACTTCCTTTTAATTTTCATTAATCACCTGCATTATAGTGCAAAGCAAGCTCACAGTGTAAATTTGATCTTTTCTAGAATGTTCTTCGTTTAGTTCTTGGGCAGGCCTCATTTTATGCAGCCATAAAGGCAATGTCTATTCAATAAGTCAGACAAAATCTCCACTCTCTAGAATAACTAAACAAGAGGATGTAGCATCCTGACACTTACCTGAGAACATGAGGAGATATCTTTAAAGTTCTTTTCCAGCACTACAGATTTGGTGTCAGGACTTATGAGATTAATTTCAAACCTTCCAACCTGGAAAATAAATGTAATTATCAGCATTACAATTGTGGTCATTAATGTACCCGCTCCTCAACTTTGAAACTGGGTAATACTTTTTGCAAAATTGTTCCTTAATGCAAAAACACAGAGACATATACATATTACACATACAATATATGCTGTACATAAGTATACACTCCTCAACAGTGAAACTGCAGCGCCAAGAAGGAAAAGTCATAAAATCATAGAAATCACAAGATCAATAGATATGTTAATTATATGCAGAGGCTGAAAATATGGAAATAAAATTTTCAAAACAATACGATTTATTCAATATCGAGTATGAGCGTGGAGGAATATTTGCACTCACATGCCTTGGCTGCTATCAATGAGGTTATTAATGGTTGTCTGCGTAATGTTCTGACATAATGAATGCACTTAGGTGCGCAAATCATCATTATCCGCTGCTGGCAGCTCTCTTTGCTATTGAAGACCAACAACATCCCAGATGTGCTGGATAAGACAAGTACAAACTACAAAGACACTGCAGATTATTGTAGCACAATCAAGACATGCAGGCTGCTCACAGTGGCACGAGCAACATGTGGCTTCGTGTTGTATTGAAAAACAGCTCCTGGAACACTTTTGAGTAACGGCTATGTCATTCATTCCACCCCCACACCATAATCTCACTAGTATGACCAGTGTGATGTTTCCTCGTGACAGCCTCTTCATGGAGTTGCCCACATGGTCTCCAGGTGAAGTCCGAAGGCTGGAATGGAGCATTAAAGGCTAGAATGAAGGTCTATCCTCTTCAGCGATGACTCCTGCTTTTGTCTTGGACACAATGATAGCTAAACATTGGTCTCATAGCCATGTGGGCAATGCAATGAAAAGGCCTTCACATGGAAGTATCACACTCTTGGGATTATGGACAGTAGCATGATCTCTAGACTCTTCTTTCCAGATACATTGACAGCTCAGCATTAGATTAATTTGGTTTGTTCAATTCTCAAACTGTAACAGGAGCTTCCATCCAAATGACAACACCAGGCGGCATGTGGCTCGTGCTGTTGTGAGCAGCCTGCATGGCTTAAATGTACTGCCATGGCATGCAGCATCTACAGACTTTTCACCCATTGAGCACATCTGGGAAGCAACTACAAAGGCAGCCGTCAGCAGCACATCTTGATGATTTGGATGCCCAAGTGCATTCAGCGGCCGAACATTCCTCAGACAACCATTAATAACCTCACTGATAGTAGGCAACGTGTGTAAGTGTGTATACTTCGGCATGTGGCGCTCATACTTGATACTGAATGAATCAAAATGTTTTGAAAAATTATTAAAAAATGGAAATAAATGTCTATTGATCCTGTTATTTTCATAAATACACAAGTTTTCCTCCTCAGTGGTTCAAGTGCAATGTTAAGGAGTGGATTAGCTCTAAACAGGGTGTAAAGGTAATTCCACAAAAAAAGAGCTACTTCAGAATTGCAAAAAAAACAATTCTGCCGCATATTACAGAAGCAGCAAAGTGCTTGTGTTGCATGAGATTATTGGCAGATCCACAGCAAAAACTGCAGGGGTAAAAAACTGTCTAAAATAAAAATAAAAAATGTACTTTACCTACCATTCCCTTCACTTACAGTACTTCACTTGCGAGGTTTCCCTTGTCCCATAGTCTTGGATTACTAACTCATTCTGGTGAGGTGCTGACACAAGTCATAGTCCTCAGCATTCACACGTGTCAACATGTCATTATAAGGAGTCAGAAGTGCAGGGACCTGCTGGGGGGCACAGGGATGTCTCGGTAGAAGAGGTAGAAGCGGGTATCAATTGTTTTTCCTATTGCTAGAATACACTAGTAAAATCTGTACAAAATCATGCTGATTTCGTTGAACATTTTTTACAGCTTATTCTATGTCAGATTTGCTGTGGAATCATCTGCAACAAATCTGCTAAAGTGCACAAGTAGCAATATTGAATATGTTATTTTGCTTTTGTATTGTATTTTTACAATTGCCTCATACCCTAAATATTACATAACTAATATTGTTTATTGCTTGTTTATTGTATGCCTTTTTTACTGTTTATTTGTGAGCACATATGCATGTACTAAACGTGCATTTTAACTGGCTAATAATTAGCTACAAGAGTTCCTGATTATTGTCCAGTTTAAAAACGCTGCCAATCACCCAACAAAATATTTGTTTGTCAGGTGAAATGAGCTTTAAGCGTGCTTGGAAATCATCATTCTCTGCAGCACATCATCTTGTGTGAACAGAACACATGCTGCCGAGAACAATGACAGCCTAAGCACACAGAACGATCATATTAGTGATGCTGCTAAGTGCATGTGGTCGGCTGCTCTACACAGGCTAGCATGTAGCCAATCGACATCTTTTAACAACAGTAAATCGCAAATGTTCTCTCATTTAGGTGACATCTTGTTGGTCTCCTCTCCCTACATATACATAATGATGCCATCACTGACTGACCCTGCAGTCCTGACTCCAACTGCAGTGGTGAGATCGTTCCACTTTTCTATTTCACCATTGTGTTTTTGAAGGTTTGGTAACATGATTTTTATTTGGCACCATTGCAGCGTTATTTCATACAGTACCACAGTCATTTAACTGTATCAGCACATTTATTCCATTTTCAGTTTGTCTTATAGGGGTCACGGCTGTATTTTCAGCCTTTTTCGCTAACCACCGGTGGCTAAGTCTTGTGTCCCTATATTCAATTATACGTTATATCTGTTTTGTCTGCTGGTTACTGAACATGTCTTATAGGGGCAGTGAATGTTTTTCATTATTTGTGCGCAACTACTGTTGGCCCATGTGACCGCGTGTCCAATTCTCTTTTCTGGAATTGTGGGTTAGATTCCAATTTGTGATCATGTAGCTATATATCGCAGAGATACATCGGGTCCCCTGCAATTGGAATCAACAACCGTCACAATTCCTTTGTGTATGTAAAAAGGAATGTTTATATGTCTACTTATTGATACCAATAAAATGGATATAACTACTAAATTGCCCAACAATTTATTAGGATAGTGCTTATAATATATAATACTTATACTTGATAAGGTCTATTTCACTATCCCCATTTTTTTTGATTGGTCTCAGGTTTAGTTTTGTTGGTTTTTAACATCATTCTCACATTTTTGCTGTATCTACAGTATACATTTTTCCTGGATTTCATTAAAAATCTACAGTAGAAACAAAAGTCGCCACAAATAATCTTAATCTGGATTTACAAGGGCAGACATGGGAACCGATTACAAGCACTGAACGACAAAATTTGTCAGTCAGGGCTGGTTTAATGCCTTTTTACACAGCCCCCTGCAAACTGTATTGGGACCGCACAACTGATAAATGTGGTTATTCGTTCCCCATATACAGCATTCATAATGTCAGCAAAACACCCATTGCCTGTGGAGAGACACTGACAACGATGATCTTTGGGATGTATAAACAATCAGCCAACAACCGAGCGTTATTATGAACTCTAGTTCTGAATTATTGGTTCAGGTGAAGAGGCATTTATAAACCTATAGAAAATATGCACGAGTCAGACCTCAAAATACAAAAAATACCAAATTTTATTAAGAGACAAAAAAGTAACAAAAGACAGCAATGATGGTGATGTATACCAGTATAAATGACACCATAGATCTGAGGCACGTATTAGTACCAATATCCCTCTTGCCACACATACAAGTATCCCATATACTAACAACTTATTACGCCCAATGGCATGATACATATAGTATTATATCTCTAGTGTGGCATAGTAAAATACGTTTAGCAATAACAAACTACATTACCTCAGATCTGATGGTGCCAGGTCCCCTACGCGCGTTTCGGCAGCGTGAGCCTTCTTCCGGGGGAGTGGCATCATCAGATCACTAACCAGATTATATAGTGCTCCCGCCCAATCATATTTAATAAAAATGCTCAGCGTCATGAAGCCACCTCCTTATTGCGGCGCATGCTCCGACCGCCGCCACAAGACCCGAGTCCCTCACGGCGTCATCAGATGCCCACAAGAAGGCCCGCCCAGGCAATCACGTAAGCGCAGGACCCGATAGAGACGCCAGTGATCAACGCACAGCCAAGTAGCGAGGGGCGCGCACGCGCACAGAGGCGGCCACACACGGAGCAGAGCGACCATAATAAAACCAGGTAACAATAGCGCTCAATTCAAATTCTAACCCGAGCATCATAAATGAACAGCGGACAAACCGGATCCCATATATTACAATGGTGTATATATACATAAAATGGGTGCCATAAAAAATGCAGCAATAAACGTGCATAATGCACAAATAAATTCATATGAAACACACATAAAAAGTGCAAAGTGCCATAATTATAATGTGCAACCTACAACAAAATAACAAAAAATGCCAATATCCTAATATATATTGACACCAAATATATTCTATAAATATCATAGCAAATAAATATGCTATATATATATAAACGTGTTATTATATAAAGTGCAAAGCGCATAAAAACTACAGACATACTGACAAAATAAACAAATATATTGTACACAAATAAGTGGAGAACACTCTCAAAATATACAAATATTATATAAAAAGTGCATATTTATTATGAAGTGAATAAAATATGAGAATTCTTCCATTTTCGTCCGACTTCGATCACAACTCACAAGGGTCAAAAATCTTGGCAGAAACTAAAAAAATATAATAACAAAAACAGTTAAAGTCAACATAAAAAAGAAAAGGTTAAAATCCAATAAACCACACATTTAAAAACAGCAACCATGTTAAAGAAAAGGTGCAAAGCTCAGAGTTTCATTTAAGCCGTCAGGTTTCAAGGTGCGAAGTTCCCAAATCCAACGGGATTCTTTTTGGGCCAACATTTTACTCACATTCCCTCCCCGTGGATTTAAAGGGATACAATCTATCCCTTTTACCCTCAGACACGAAGGATCACT
This sequence comes from Ranitomeya variabilis, assembly GCF_051348905.1. Classification (NCBI taxonomy): domain Eukaryota; kingdom Metazoa; phylum Chordata; class Amphibia; order Anura; family Dendrobatidae; genus Ranitomeya; species Ranitomeya variabilis. The sequence goes on along the minus strand of NC_135234.1, from coordinate 573,436,439 downwards.
GGCATGAAATTGTTTAAAGTGCCTCGGGACACTTTTCAATAAGTCCAGATTATCTTCCTCCTTCCCAGCAATGATATCTCTCACATGTTCTCTGATTCGTATCTTCAGGGCTCTTGTTGTCAACCCTATATAGATTTTAATACATGTACAATACGCGTAATAAACTACCGCAGTGGTCGTACACGTTATTGTGTGTGTAATTTTGAAATTTCGTCCATCAGAAGATACAAATTCAGTTGCTGTGTCAACATTGGGGCATGCCACGCACTTCTCACATGGCTTGCAACCCCATGGGGATCTTGGCTGTTGTTTCTGTAGCCCAAATAGTGGTCGTTCTTTTGGGACATATAAACTCTTGACCAAAGTATCCCTTAAACTTTTCGATCTTCGCGCAGAGAGAGGGCTTCTGTGGCAAGTACTGTCTAAGCATCGGATCCGCCAATAAAACTGGCCAATGTTTTGCCACACTATCAGAAAGTTTACTCCATTGGGAGTTATAGGTTGTCACCAACCTTACCTGATTAGTTGCAGCTCTTTTCACAGATGAATATAGAAGTTGGTGGCGGTCCGTATTTCTAGCACGATTGTACGCTCTTTTTATACTTCTGCGACTGTAACCCCTCTCCAGGAATCTTGTTCTCATTTCCAGTGCACGAATTTCAAAATCCTCCATAGTGGAGCAAATTCTTCTGATCCGAAGAAATATAACATGAGACGGATCAGAAGAGCTAGCATGCAGAACAGCATTAACCGCAGTATCTTTACGAAAGGCATCGGAGATAAGGAGACTATTGGGGTCTCTTTTGACCAAAACATCGAGGAATTCAATCTGCTCATAACTATATTTATATGTTAAATGAATATTATAATAATTATTATTCAAAATCTGAAAAAAAGTTTGAAGCTCAGATGGTGTACCACGCCAGATCAAAAAAATGTCATCGATGTAACGGGTCCAAAAAATGACCCGCTCCATCGATGTACCCCGATCTGACGTGAATAGATCCCTCTCCCACAGCCCCAGGAACACATTTGCATACGAGGGCGCAAAAGCCGCCCCCATCCCAGTGCCCTGGAGCTGTAGGTAGAGGGATTCATTAAAAATAAAAAAATTATGAGTTAAAAGGAATTGTAAAAGACTTACCAAAAATTCGATTTCCTCCCTCGAAAAATTGGTCATGGTCAAAAAACTTGAAACCGCCCTCAAGCCATCATGGTGTCGGATGTTAGTATATAGTGACTCCACATCACAAGTCACTAAAAGCATGTCCTCATCTATATGTACTGAATCTATTTTTTTCAAAAAATCAGACGTGTCTCGAGTGAATGAGGGAATGGCTTCCACCAATGGCTTGAGGAACATGTCTATATATCTCCCGTTGCCCTCCGTAAGGCTGCCTATCCCAGAAATAATGGGCCTTCCGGGAGGATTTTTCTGATTTTTATGCACCTTTGGCAATAAATACAACGTTGGTATACGTGGATCCTTTACCAACAGGGTATCCCTTACCTCCACAGTAATGATTCCCCTCTCCTCAGCCCTCCATAGAATTTTGCGTAACTCCTCTTTATATGAGACAAGGGGATTGAAAGTTAATTTTTTGTAACAGACAGAGTCTCTCAACATCCGATATACCTCTGTCTCATATAAACTGGTGGGCCAGATTACCACATTCCCGCCCTTGTCCGCAGGTTTTATTAGGACATCTTTGATGTTACTCGGGACCTTTATAGATTGATGTTCTTTCTTTGTTAAATTGTCCTGCCAAACTATTGGTGGAATCCCCTCAAGCTCTTTTGTCACCAATTTAATAAAAATATCCACATTCGGACATAAGGACAGGTGAGGAAATTTTTTAGATTTCGGGCGGAGTGAGGGTGGTATCTTACCCAAAGATGGATTAATATGCTCTTCCGCAAGGTCCTCCAAATCCCTCAATGTAGCTTGTTCCTCAGGCAAAGGAAATAACTTTTGAATCTCTTCACTATGATGCCACTTTATGAACAATAATGATCTCCCGAACACATGCAGGTCCTTAATCACCGTGAAGGTGTCAAGCCGCGTGCTAGGTGAAAAAGTTAAACCTTTAGATAAAACCGATAGTTCTTCATTACTAAGCTCATAATTAAATAGGTTAATTACCTTTAATGCATCATTTCTGGAGTTAGGGATCTGCGGACGTTTATTTGTATCCACTTTTTGTTGTTTCTTCCTTTTACTATTCCCAAATCTCGTTTGAATAGAGTATTGGGTTCCGTCAGATCTCCCTCCAGAAGATGCCAAAGATGATACCGAAGAAGTTCTTCTGATATAACTCCCAGAGTTATTGAGCGCTATTGTTACCTGGTTTTATTATGGTCGCTCTGCTCCGTGTGTGGCCGCCTCTGTGCGCGTGCGCGCCCCTCGCTACTTGGCTGTGCGTTGCTCACTGGCGTCTCTATCGGGTCCTGCGCTCACGTGATTGCCTGGGCGGGCCTTCGTGTGGGCGTGGGCATCTGATGACGCCGTGAGGGACTCGGGTCTTGTGGCGGCGGTCGGAGCATGCGCCGCAATAAGGAGGTGGCTTCATGACGCTGAGCATTTTTATTAAATATGATTGGGCGGGAGCACTATATAATCTGGTTAGTGATCTGATGATGCCACTCCCCCGGAAGAAGGCTCACGCTGCCGAAATGCGCGTAGGGGACCTGGCACCATCAGATCTGAGGTAATGTAGTTTGTTATTGCTAAACGTATTTTACTATGCCACACTAGAGATATAATACTATATGTATCATGCCATTGGGCGTAATAAGTTGTTAGTATATGGGATACTTGTATGTGTGGCAAGAGGGATATTGGTACTAATACGTGCCTCAGATCTATGGTGTCATTTATACTGGTATACATCACCATCATTGCTGTCTTTTGTTACTTTTTTGTCTCTTAATAAAATTTGGTATTTTTTGTATTTTGAGGTCTGACTCGTGCATATTTTCTATAGGTTTATATATTTATTTGTACGGGACCGTTGTGGTTGTAACATCTCCTGAAAGGCACAGGGGTTAATGTTTGTATTGAACCTGTGGTTTTGTTTGTCTCATTGGTTAACAGTATTTTGCTGTGTATTTTCACAGAGTGTCTTTTGACAAACAATGGATTATAGAAACCGAGACACGACCTGGCAGATACAAGCTGCTTCGGTCTTTGATGGTGCAGGTACCAGTGCAGCAACCAACAGTAATGAAGAGGTTAAAAATTTGCAAGCACAGTTAAAACGTCTGGTATATAAACGTACCAAGCTATGGTGGAATAGAACGTTCCTTGAGAATTATTTGAAAAAGAAATTGATCCCTAGGGGATTAAGGATCCAGGTTTTCCCCTCATTTCCAGTGCATGATGAAAATTTCATTACCAAGTGGGAGGAAGTGTGTACTGCATCATCGTTTCAGTTTATGGAATTATTGATTGAACTAAATAAAAAATCTGTAACTGGTTTGGAGTCGGAGATCGATGAGTCTTATGGAAATTTGAAAAAACTGATATCTGCAGAATCTCTGTCCAGCTTCAATTTGAGTATGGATAAAAATTCAGATGAATGGGAAGCACAGATAAAAATAGTGCAGGCTAAGAAGGTGTCCCGCGACAATGCTGATTTCCAACAAGGCACTGTATATAGATGGAGAAGGAAAAACTCTGGGAGTTATATCAGAAGAACTTCTTCGGTATCATCTTTGGCATCTTCTGGAGGGAGATCTGACGGAACCCAATACTCTATACAAACGAGATTTGGGAATAGTAAAAGGAAGAAAGAACAAAAAGTGGATACAAATAAACGTCCGCAGATCCCTAACTCCAGAAATGATGCATTAAAGGTAATTAACCTATCTAATTATGAGCTTAGTAATGAAGAACTATCGGTTTTATCTAAAGGTTTAACTTTTTCACCTAGTACGCGGCTTGACACCTTCACGGTGATTAAGGACCTGCATGTGTTCGGGAGATCATTATTGTTCATAAAGTGGCATCATAGTGAAGAGATTCAAAAGTTATTTCCTTTGCCTGAGGAACAAGCTACATTGAGGGATTTGGAGGACCTGGTGGAAGAGCATATTAATCCATCTTTGGGTAAGATACCACCCTCACTCCGCCCGAAATCTAAAAAATGTCCTCCCCTGTCCTTATGTCCGAATGTGGATATTTTTATTAAATTGGTGACAAAAGAGCTTGAGGGGATTCCACCAATAGTTTGGCAGGACAATTTAACAAAGAAAGAACATCAATCTATAAAGGTCCTGAGTAACCTCAAAGATGTCCTAATAACACCTGCGGACAAGGGCTGGAATGTGGTAATCTGACCCACCAGTTTATATGAGACAGAGGTATATCGGATGTTGAGAGACTCTGTCTGTTACAAAAAATTAACTTTCAATCCCCTTGTCTCATATAAAGAGGAGTTACGCAAAATTCTATGGAGGGCTGAGGAGAGGGGAATCATTACTGTGGAGGTACGGGATACCCTGTTGGTAAAGGATCCACGTATACCAACGTTGTATTTATTGCCAAAGGTGCATAAAAATCAGAAAAATCCTCCCGGAAGGCCCATTATTTCTGGGATAGGCAGCCTTACGGAGGGCATCGGGAGATATATAGACATGTTCCTCAAGCCATTGGTGGAAGCCATTCCCTCATTCACTCGAGACACGTCTGATTTTTTGAAAAAAATAGATTCAGTACATATAGATGAGGACATGCATTTAGTGACTTGTGACGTGGAGTCACTATATACTAACATCCGACACCACGATGGCTTGAGGGCGGTTTCGAGTTTTTTGACCATCACCAATTTTTCGAGGGAGGAAATCGAGTTTTTGGTAAGTCTTTTACAATTCCTTTTAACTCATAATTTTTTTATTTTTAATGACTCCCTCTACCTACAGCTCCAGGGCACTGCGATGGGGGCGGCTTGTGCGCCCTCGTATGCAAATGTGTTCCTGGGGCTGTGGGAGAGGGATCTATTCACGTCGGATCGGGGTACATCGATGGAGCGGGACATTTTTTGGACCCGCTACATCGATGACATTTTTTTGATCTGGCGTGGTACACCAGCTAAGCTTTAAACTTTTTTTCAGATTTTGAATAATTATTAAAATATTCATTTAACATATAAATATAGTTATGAGCAGATTGAATTCCTCGATGTTTTGGTCAAAAGAGACCCCAATGGTCTCCTTATCTCCGATGCCTTTCGTAAAGATACTGCGGTTAATGCTGTTCTGCATGCTAGCTCTTCTGATCCGTCTCATGTAATTAATGCAGTGCCATACGACCAATTTCTTCGGATCAGAAGAATTTGCTCCACTATGGAGGATTTTGAAAATCGTGCACTGGAAATGAGAACAAGATTCCTGGAGAGGGGTTACAGTCGCAGAAGTATAAAAAGAGCGTACAATCGTGCTAGAAATACGGACCGCCACCAACTTCTATATTCATCTGTGAAAAGAGCTGCAACTAATCAGGTAAGGTTGGTGACAACCTATAACTCCCAATGGAGTAAACTTTCTGATAGTGTGGCAAAACATTGGCCAGTTTTATTGGCGGATCCGGTGCTTAGACAGTACTTGCTACAGAAGCCCTCTCTCACTGCGCGAAGATCGAAAAGTTTAAGGGATACTTTGGTCAAGAGTTTATATGTCCCAAAAGAACGACCACTATTTGGGCTACAGAAACAACAGCCAAGATCCCCATGGGGTTGCAAACCATGTGGGAAGTGCGTGGCGTGCCCCAATGTTGACACAGCAACTGAATTCGTATCTTCTGATGGACGAAATTTCAAAATTACACACACAATAACGTGTACGACCACTGCGGTAGTTTATTACGCGTATTGTACATGTATTAAAATCTATATAGGGTTGACAACAAGAGCCCTGAAGATACGAATCAGAGAACATGTGAGAGATATCATTGCTGGGAAGGAGGAAGATAATCTGGACTTATTGAAAAGTGTCCCGAGGCACTTTAAACAATTTCATGCCAGTGATCCTTCGTGTCTGAGGGTAAAGGGGATAGATTGTATCCCTTTAAATCCACGGGGAGGGAATGTGAGTAAAATGTTGGCCCAAAAAGAATCCCGTTGGATTTGGGAACTTCGCACCTTGAAACCTGACGGCTTAAATGAAACTCTGAGCTTTGCACCTTTTCTTTGACATGGTTGCTGTTTTTAAATGTGTGGTTTATTGGATTTTAACCTTTTCTTTTTTATGTTGACTTTAACTGTTTTTGTTATTATATTTTTTTAGTTTCTGCCAAGATTTTTGACCCTTGTGAGTTGTGATCGAAGTCGGACGAAAATGGAAGAATTCTCATATTGTATTCACTTCATAATAAATATGCACTTTTTATATAATATTTGTATATTTTGAGAGAGTGTTCTCCACTTATTTGTGTACAATATATTTGTTTATTTTGTCAGTATGTCTGTAGTTTTTATGCGCTTTGCACTTTATATAATAACACGTTTATATATATATAGCATATTTATTTGCTATGATATTTATAGAATATATTTGGTGTCAATATATATTAGGATATTGGCATTTTTTGTTATTTTGTTGTAGGTTGCACATTATAATTATGGCACTTTGCACTTTTTATGTGTGTTTCATATGAATTTATTCGTGCATTATGCACGTTTATTGCTGCATTTTTTATGGCACCCATTTTATGTATATATACACCATTGTAATATATGGGATCCGGTTTGTCTGCTGTTCATTTATGATGCTCGGGTTAGAATTTGAATTGAGCGCTATTGTTACCTGGTTTTATTATGGTCGCTCTGCTCCGTGTGTGGCCGCCTCTGTGCGCGTGCGCGCCCCTCGCTACTTGGCTGTGCGTTGATCACTGGCGTCTCTATCGGGTCCTGCGCTCACGTGATTGCCTGGGCGGGCCTTCTTGTGGGCATCTGATGACGCCGTGAGGGACTCGGGTCTTGTGGCGGCGGTCGGAGCATGCGCCGCAATAAGGAGGTGGCTTCATGACGCTGAGCATTTTTATTAAATATGATTGGGCGGGAGCACTATATAATCTGGTTAGTGATCTGATGATGCCACTCCCCCGGAAAAAGGCTCACGCTGCCGAAACGCGCGTAGGGGACCTGGCACCATCAGATCTGAGGTAATGTAGTTTGTTATTGCTAAACATATTTTACTATGCCACACTAGAGATATAATACTATATGTATCATGCCATTGGGCGTAATAAGTTGTTAGTATATGGGATACTTGTATGTGTGGCAAGAGGGATATTGGTACTAATACGTGCCTCAGATCTATGGTGTCATTTATACTGGTATACATCACCATCATTGCTGTCTTTTGTTACTTTTTTGTCTCTTAATAAAATTTGGTATTTTTTGTATTTTGAGGTCTGACTCGTGCATATTTTCTATAGGTTTATATATTTATTTGTATGGGACCGTTGTGGTTGTAACATCTCCTGACGGGCACAGGGGTTAATGTTTGTATTGAACCTGTGGTTTTGTTTGTCTCATTGGTGAAGAGGCATTTAGAAGAGTTTAGAAGAACACTGATAAAGAATATACCATGCCATAGATTCACCGTCAGCTCATTCAGAAGCTAGCTGTGTAGTGTGATACATAGAGGTTGTAAAGCCAACAATTTGAATATGAACCTATTGAAAAAAATATTTTTAGCCAAAAAGGCGTGCACTTTGGAAAAAAATGATTCTCCATTACAAAAGGTGTCCAATGGCTTTATGTTATAGGTCCTACAACAATGACCTGATCCTAGAACGCTGCGGCTACTGTCATTTCAGCTCAACAAGGAGAGACCTCCAGAAGAAGACCTTTATTTAAACAGATTTTTCACTCCCTTCTATTGCGTACACTTCAAAATGAACCTTTGCAGGCTAATTTGCTTCATTATGCCCTGATATATTTGTGGTGAAACACATACTATTTGGATGGTTCAAAATGCCTAGGGCAACACAAAACCCAGTCTACAAGGCACCACAGCAACTTGGCCCTAGAAACCAAATATAGCTTGTTATACCTCCACCCATTATCTAATGCATGGACCAAGAAGATGAAGTCAGCAGAATACATGAAATTACTATTTCTTGGACATGTAAGAATGAGCCTGTGGTGCTACTGTTTGGTGGTTGATGAACAAAACCAAGAACATGAAGCAATACAATGTTTAAAATGCTGAAACAGAGAACCTCCAGGGAGTTATTCTAGATTTGTACATACCTGAAAGAGCATTGTTCTGTTCTTCTCAGAGTCAGAGGGTTGCACATGGCTTGGTGCACTTGCATGTCTTCTTCTTGACTGTACTTTTCCATCATAACCCTTCTTCTGAATAGTCACACTACTACATCGAGACCTAAACTCCTGCTGGTCATCAAAGCCTGAGTCTTCAAGTATCCTCTCCGGAAAAGATACCCGCATACCAGCAAGATTGTTCTGGCTACCTACTGTAAATATCCCTGAATGGTTCCTGGAGGCAGAATTGGCATTAGAGTCAGTGTCCAGATCCTGAAATGTACTATCAGATGGAGAGAGTGGAAAGTTAGTCTCAGCCAAGGTGAGGTCACAGCTCGAGTCCACACTCTGTTGCTCGCTCAGCAGTTTCAGACGCTGACGTTCGTGTAGAGAGAATTTCTCGATACAGTCATCAATAAGTGTTGAAGGGGCATTTTTATGGGCAATTACCACCTTCCCACAATATAAAACCTCAAACTTCTGTGAATTATAAAAGGCATCTTCACTGTCTTTGTTGGGCTTTGAGTCTTCCTTCAGGGCAACCTTGGAAACCTGACGAATGCTACTGATGACTGTGGAAACCTGAATAGAAAGAAAGCACAAGAATTAGGCATGTGTATAGATATTTTACCTATTACTTAGCGGAGGTCATCTTGTTACTGATCCCTAACATTAGGGATTTCCTTATCTGTCCCTTAACAAACAAGACATAATATCTGAGACTAGGATATACAACAGTGTCGGATGATTTTTGGCATGTGGATTTTCCCTTTCTTGATAGAATGCTAATCCAGTTTTGAAGTGAACAGGACATTGCTCACATTGCTAACAGGCTGGCTATTTAGATTCCTCAGGTCTTCTGCTCATGACCCAGCTGACATTAAACTAAGGGCAAGGAAGGGCCAGAGAGCTTGGCAATATACAAACCAGCCTCTTACAGTGTATTTAGACCAGCAGATATTGTTCCGATAATGAATGCTGAAGTAAGGAGAAATAGCTTGCTGTTAATGGGGCTATCCCAAGTTTCATGGCGTAGCTCACTTCTGCAACAGAAATGAGCAGTGACGATGGTGGTTATGGGCCCACACACCCGTTGAGATGTGTACAATCGGTAGTTATCATGTATGTATCTTATTCTAATGTGCACAAAACCTACTGATTGTGCACGTGTCTCAAAGCTCACAATGTCATCAACACTCACTTACAATGTGGGGTTCCTCCTTATCAACCATAACTAATGCAATTTTTCTAACATATCTCTGAAACAAGTGAAAAGACTACGGTCTTCATAGACATGTGACTACAGAAGGTGAAGGTTGTACATTGTGTCTTCATATTACCCAGTACACTCGGACAGGATATTACGTTTCCTACAGTTAAAATTAAATGGGTTGCCAACTTAAAAACATATATATTTCTCCATCCAAGTCAGGTCACAAAGACTGTACAAAACAGCGACCTGACTGCAACATTTAAGATATGCTAAAGAAATTTATAGGGTTGAACGTTAGTTTCATTCATCTGAATGGGTTGGTTAGACAGAAAACACTTAGACATCTGGAAACCCATCATATGAATGAAACAATAACAAACTTCTGCAATAAATCTACATTATGTAAAAAATCCTTAGGCCTTCTTCCCATGTAGCATAAACACAACATTTTTTATTTGCAGAAAATCCATTGCATTCAACAGTTAAATCAAACAGGAAGTAATTTCATGAAAACTCATGACTACTGTCAGCAGGAAAACTACAGACAGTGTCAGGTTGGTAGTATTACACTGATTAAAATGATAACTGGGGTGAAGAAATGTGGTTAAGGCCATGTGCACACGTTCAGTATTTTTCGCGTTTTTTTCACGTTTTTTCGCTATAAAAACGTGATAAAAACGCGAAAAAAACGCTAACATATGCCTTTTATTATTTACAGTGTATTCCGCATTTCTTGTGCAAATATTGCATTTTTTTCTGCGGAAAAATCGCATCGCGGAAAAGAAAGCAACATGTTCATTAAAAATGCGGAATTGCGGGGATTCCGCACACCTAGGAGTGCATTGATCTGTATACTTTCCGCACGGGGCTGTGCACACCATGCGAGAAGTAAGCAGATTATGTGCGGTTGGTACCCAGGGTGGAGGAGAGGAGACTCTCCTCCACGGACTGGGCACCATATAATTGGTCCAAAAAAAAGAAATAAAATAAAAAATAGTGATATACTCACCTTCGATGTCTTCCCGCCTCTCCGGTGCATGCTGCCGCTTCGGTTCCTATAGCTGGTGTGCGGTGAAGGACCTGCGATGACGTCGCGGTCCTGTGATTGGTCGCGAGACCGGTCATGTGACCGCTCACGTGACCGCGACGTCATGGAAGGTCCTGCGCACACACACCAGCTATAGGAACGGACGCCGCTGAGGAGATCAGCTGTCTGCAGGTGAGTATAAGCATTTTTTAATTTTTTTTATTATTTTTAAACATTCTATCTTTTACTATAGATGCTGCATAAGCAGCATCTATAGTAAAAAGTTGGTCACACTTGTCAAACAGTATGTTTGACAAGTGTGACCAACTTGTCAGTCAGTTTTCCAAGCAATGCTACAGATCGCTTGGAAAACTTTAGCATTCTGCAAGCTAATTACGCTTGCAGAATGCTAAAAAACCCGCGAAAAAAACGGAAAAAAAACGCAAAAAAAAAATGCGGATTTCTTGCAGAAAATTTCCGGTTTTCTTCAGGAAATTTCTGCAAGAAATCCGGACGTGTGCACATACCCTAAACGTTCTCAGCTAATGATATGCCTGAACTCTGGAGTCGGACTGTAGGCAGAGTCTTATCTTCTTTCTCTAAGCCAGAGAAACCAAGGAAAGACCTGCCCACAGGCCGCCCCAAAGCACAAACAGTCTGTCCCTATGATGAAGAACATGTTTGTGCGTGGGGCGGCCTGTGGGCAGGTCTTTCCTTGGTTTCTCTGGCTTAGAGAAAGAAGATAAGACTCTGCCTACAGTCCTGCCCCGAAGCACGAGCATCTCATTAACTGAAAATTTCTAACACTGATTTCACAAGAGCCATACGATGGATTTCTTCACCCCAGGTATCATTTTAATCAGTATTACAGAGCCAACCTGACATTGTAGTTTACTTAGCAAAATCCTGCTGACAGGTTCGCTTTAGGGTAGGTGCACACGCTCTGGAATCAGCAGCGCTTCGGACACAGCACATGTCCGCTACGTCTAAAGAACTGCCGCTTATTGAACGTAGGTGACTCCACATGTGATTAGAGAACCGTGCAGAATGGTTGTATCCAATACATTGTATGGGTGACATTTATCTTGCAGAAACTCGCATCTCCGCAAGATAAGCTGACATGCCGCGGTCTAGAAAGACGCGCCACATGTCCTTTTCCGCAGGTAAGCCGCAGGAGTTGGTGCACGCATAGTGGACATGGGATTTCTTGAAATCCCTTCCACTATGCTGTAACACTGTGGACACTGTGGGTTTGACGCTGCGCAAGCGCGCGATGTTTACAGACTGTGTGCACATACTGTTAAAGACTGTTGAACATTTTGGTGCGTTTTTTTTTTTTTTTTTTACAGGCTTTTATGGGGAGCCTAAAAAAATGCAGTTGCTTTTTAAAGACCAGATTCCCAGCTTTACTGCAGTAGAAAAAAATGCATGAAAAAAAACAGCTTCAAATCTGCAGCAAAAACTCATAAAAAAGGGGAGAAAACGCATTAAAAAAACACAATAATCAGAGCAGATTGATATTATGTAGCAGTCACCTGAAGAGAAAATGTAACCCTCCACAAAAAAGCAGCATTTTTTCATCTGATAACTCGGTAAAGGATGTGCTGTGACAAATGTGAATTCTGCTGAACTGTAATCACTGCATCCTTTGTAGCTTTACAGCCTCATGTCCAGTATTTTTCCTAAGAAGTATGATTACTGAAATCTGTGAGTCACATGTACCCTGGGTCATACTAATCCGCTGTCCACCGTAAAGCTAATAATAAACGCAACAACGTTAATTGCAGATTAGTTTTTTCTTTGGCACTACAACAATTGCCTCTGAGCACTACTTTTATTTGAGTACTTTTTGACAGTGATTTGGGTGAATTATAGCATTTTGCAGGTGATCAGACAATCCATGATCCGGAAGTAGCAGCGATTTGGACACAGTGCATGTTCGCTGCGTCCAGAGTGCTGCCTGCCAATGAACACAGGTAAATCCGCATGTGCTCACTAAACCGCGCGGATTCAACGCATCCAATACATCCTATTGGTGAAGAGAATGTCAGCATGTCAATTTCTCTTCTCTGCAAGGGAAATTGACATGCGGTGTGGAAAGACGCACGGATATCAGTCTCCGCGGGCGTCTGTGGATGCATCGTGGACATGGGATTTTTTGAAATCCCATCCACTATGCTGTAATAGCTGGCAGCTGCGGGTTTGATGCTGCACAAGTACGCAGTGCAGTAGCGTAGCTACCGGGGGGGCAGAGGGGGCCATCGTCCCGGGCCTGGTGCTCTGTGGGGGCCCACCCGGAGCTACGCTACTGTAACTGCATCGGCGCTCTGCCGCTATGGGGCCCCTGAGCAGGCGGGGGGCCCGGTGCCAGCAGTGGGCCCCCTGCCCATTATCGCAAGGTGAGCTGTATTGGGGGGGCGCTGCCTTATATACAGGATCTGCCTATTGGGGGGGTGCTGCCTTATATACAGGATCTGCCTATTGGGGGGGGGGGTGCTGCCTTATATACAGGATCTGCCTATTGGGGGGGGGGGGTGCTGCCTTATATACAGGATCTGCCTATTAAGGAGTGCTGCCTTATATCCAGGATCTGGCTATGGGGTGGTGCTGCCTTATATACAGGATCTGCCTTTGGGGGTGGGGGTGCTGCCTTATACACAGGATCTGCCTATTGGGGGGGTGCTGCCTTATATACAGGATCTGCCTATTGGGGGGTGCTGCCTTATATACAGGATCTGCCTATTGGGGGGGGTGCTGCCTTATATACAGGATCTGCCTATTGGGGGGTGCTGCCTTATATACAGGATCTGCCTATTAGGGGGGTGCTGCCTTATATACAGGATCTGCCTATTGGGGGGTGCTGCCTTATATACGGGATCTGCCTATTGGGGGGGTGCTGCCTTATATACAGCAGGCATGTCAAACACGCGTCCCGAGGGCCGCATGCGGCCCTTTACAGGCATATCTGCGGCCCTCACAAAAGTCTCAAACTTTGTCTCTAAACACAAAGTTTGAGACTTTTGTGCGGGCCGCAGATGCTCAAAACTTCACGATCAGCACTTCCGGCTCTTCATTCATTGGCCCATATCCCTGCATATGACCTGCTTACGTGATCAGCAGCCGACCAACTAGCTCCGTGTCAATCCATGACGCGTGTACTTTGGTCGGCTGCTGATCACGTAAGCAGGTCATATACAGGGATATGGGCCAATGAATGACGACCCGGAAGTGCTGATCGTGAGTTTTGTACATCTGCGGCTCGTGTGGCTGCTGATCACCTAAGTCAGTTTTGTTGTGAGCGGAGGAAGAGTCGTGGCTGAGAGTGACTGGGATACTGTGACCGTGCTGAGGAAGAAGGGACCCACTGCCGCACAGGCAAAGTCCAAGCAAGTGAGTGGCCCTCCTGTATGTAACCATTAAAAACTAAAGAGAGGGGTGAGCACTCAGATTATAAATAATTGTGATGCAAATGGAGAGCTGTTACTCTATGAACTGGTGGAACACCATCTGTATGTAACCTGCCATTGGTGCTGTTAGCGTAGCTACTGGGGGGGCAGAGGAGGCCATCGTCCCAGGCCCTGTCACATGAAGGGGCCCACTGGGAGCCAGGGCCACTTCTGTGACGAGGCAGAACACCGCATAGGAGCAGAGCAGTATAATGTCTGCTCCCGTCTGACGGAGACTGCAGGCTGCTAGCACAGTGGCCGGCTGCAGTCTCCCCCCTGCAGTGAATGGTTTCGCCCGTCTGACCTGATCATGAAGCATTTCCTATGGCTGCAGTTTTCCTCACTCTGTGCACGCTGGGATTGGCTCAGGCACGCTGGGTCCTAGTGCCCACCTTGCATTACACTTACACTTCCTGGTCCTGCCTGCAGTGCAAACGTTATCAGTAAGTGCTGGGGATGGAACATTTTAGGTTTATTAAATTCAGGTTTGTCACTGAGAGCGTTGGGGTATTGTGGGGGCTGAAAGTGAGTGAGGGGGGACAGGGTACTGGGGGGGGGGGGTGAATGTGAGACGATGGGGGTATTGTGGGGGCAGAAGGTGGGTGAGGTGGGACAGGGCACTGAGGGGGTGGATGTGAGTTGATGGGGGTATTGGGACTGAAGTGGGGGAGGGGGGACAGGTCACTGGGGGCTGAATATTATGTTTAGTTCTGATATTATATGTACTCCATCACATAATATTTGCTGTCTGGGGAGCCTGGAGATGGGGGGAGGCTGGAGATGGGGGGGTCGGGGCCTTTTGATACGTACCACCTGGGCCTTTTATGAGTATTAGTATAAGGAGCCCCCATACAGTAACCAAGAGCTGCATCACATTTACAGCACCACTCCAGCATTATTTTGTATTTCATTGCTGGAGCTGTGCTGAAATCCGCGTCCCCTGCCCCCTGTCTGATACCTTCTGGCGTTTTCATATGTTTTAGTCTCTGCTTGGCTCCGTCTCCTGCAGTTTGTGGCCTGTCCAAGGCTCCAGTGTTTCATGGAGCAGCGCAGAGGTCACTAATCAGTGTGAGTCTGTGGGAGCCTCGTTCTGGCCTCTCTCTCACTGTCAGGCTGTGTGCACACGGTGCGGATTGGCCGCTGCGGACTCGCAGCAGTTTTCCGTCTGGTTTACAGTACCATGTAAACCTATGGAAAACCAAATCCGCAGTGCACATGGTGCGGAAACTACCGCGCGGAAACGCTGCGTTGTATTTTCCGCAGCATGTCAATTCTTTTTGCGGATTCCGCAGCGTTTTACACCAGCTCCACAATAGGAATCCACAGGTGGTAAAACGCAGGTGAAATCCGGACTAAAACACAGGAAATCCCCACACGAATCTGCAATAAGTGGACATAGCCTCATAGTCTTACATTGAGCGCTTGTGACATAGCATATCAAGTGCTTCCTTGCAAAACTAAGCTTATGGAAGTCGCAGTTGTCAAATGAAAATTTAGTTCATTTTCCTACGTGCAAAGAGTTAAAAAACACAGCTAATACTGAGTCTGTACTTATCTTTGCTAAGTATGACAGTCATCTGAAGCTATTGTCAAAGGAATTCCAGGAAAGATTTTGTGATTTCTCATCTTTTGAACATCAGTTTGCATTATTCTCAGCACCATTCACCTTTGATGTTGCAAAGGCAGAAGAAAGCCTGCAGATGGAACTTTTAGGGCTCATTTCCACTGGCGAGGAAAACGGACGAGTGCAATCCGATAAAAAATCGGATTGCACTCGGACCAATGTTATTCAATAGGTGTCTTTTCATTTGCGATTTTTTTCTCAGCCGAAATCGGACTGAGAAAAAAATTGCAGCATGCTGCGATTTGCTGCGAGTCTCGGACGAGACTCGCCAATGCAAGTCAATGGGTGCGAGAAAAAAAACGTACGGAATACGGACCATCCGTATTCCGTCCGTTTTTTACGGATACATCACCATTCTGTGGCCTAGAACACTGTCCATGGTTCTGTAAATGACTGTCTAAAAATAGTTGCAGAGAAAAAAAACGGATTGCATACGGATGTCATACGGATGTAAAACGGATGGTGCGATTAAAAATCGCATTGCACTCGCATTACACTCGCATGACAATCGCATACGCTACATCCCTTTTTTCGGTCCAGATTACGGACCGATTTGTCTCTCGCCAGTGGAAATGAGCCCTTAGAAATACAATCTGATTCTACACTCAGAGCAAAGTATCTTGAAGTGGGAATGCCTGGTTTCTTTTCATACCTTCCTGAAAAGTTTAACAACTTTAAAAAGTTTGCCACAAAGATTATGGCAATGTTTGGTTCAACCTATGTTTGCGAACAGTTATTTTCTTTTATGAAACTAACAAAATCTTCTCAGAGACCAAGGCTGACTGAGCACCACTTATCATCTTTGATCAAAGTAGGCACTGCGTTGTCATTTCAGCCTGATATACCAACAATTGTTAGCACAAAGAGGTGTCAAGCCTCAGGACAAAACACTAATGATTGAAAAAAATGATGGCAAATAAATGTTTAGTTTTTAATTGCTGTATTTTTGTTAAATATATTAGTTGCTGTTGCGCACTGCAAATATATGTTGCTGTTACATATTACTACTTCATATCTTGTTTTCATGACTGCTGTTAAAATACGTGTGTGACATTAGCTGCTGTGTGCGGCCCTCGCAACAACCTCTTGTTAGGCTAGGTTCACATTGCGTTAGGGCAATCCGTTTAGCGCTAGCGGATTGCGCTAACGCAATGTTTATTTAGGGGCCGCGTTAGGGGGTCGCGTTAACGTCCCCGCTCTCACAGATCCCCGATCTGCGAGAGCGGGGAACGGACCTCGGGCGCGCCGCGGACGCTGCAAGCAGCGTCCGAGGCGCGCCACAGAAGAACGGCACATCGCTAGCGCGAGCCGAAAAAGGCACGCGCTAGCGATGCGCTACAGGGAAACTTCACATTGCTGTCAATGGGTGCTCTAACGGACCCGTTGCACGGCGTTAATTGCGACATTTTCGCCGTGCAACGCTGTCCGTTAGCGTGCACACATTAATGCAATGTGAACCTAGCCTTACTCATGTGGCCCTCGGGGTACCCTGAGTTTGACATGCCTGATATACAGGATCTGCCTATTAGGGGGGGTGCTGCCTTATATACAGGATCTGCCTATTAGGGGGGTGCTGCCTTATATGCAGGATCTGCCTATTGGGTGGGTGCTGCCTTATATACAGGATCTGCCTATTAGGGGGGTGCTGCCTTATATACAGCATCTGCCTATTGGGGGGGTGCTGCCTTATATACAGCATCTGCCTATTGGGGGGGGTGCTGCCTTACATACAGCATCTGCCTATTGGGGGGGTGCTGCCTTACATACAGCATCTGCCTATTGGGGGGTGCTGCCTTATACACAGGATCTGCCTATTGGGGGGGGTGCTGCCTTACATACAGCATCTGCCTATTGGGGGGGTGCTGCCTTACATACAGCATCTGCCTATTGGGGGGTGCTGCCTTATACACAGGATCTGCCTATTGGGGGGGTGCTGCCTTACATACAGCATCTGCCTATTGGGGGGGTGCTGCCTTACATACAGCATCTGCCTATTGGGGGGTGCTGCCTTATACACAGGATCTGCCTATTGGGGGGTGCTGCCTTATATACAGGATCTGCCTATTGGGGGGGTGCTGCCTTATATACAGGATCTGCCTATTGGGGGGGGGGGTGCTGCCTTATATACAGGATCTGCCTATTGGGGGGTGCTGCCTTATATACAGGATCTGGCTATGGGGTGGTGCTGCCTTATATACAGGATCTGCCTATGGGGGGGTGCTGCCTTATATACAGGATCTGCCTATGGGGGGTGCTGCTACAGGATCTGCCTATGGGGGGTGCTGTGTTATGCTATAGGGTCTGCCTATGGGGTGCTGCCTTATACTACAGGGTCTGCCAATGGGGGTGCTGCTTTATACTACAGGGTCTGCCTATAAGGGTACTGTCTTATACTACAGGGTTTGCATATGGGGGTGCTGCCTTGTACTATATTGAGGACTATCTGGTACATTATACTATATGGAGGTGATCTATGGGGCCATCATACAGTGTGGGGATTACAGTGAAGGGGAATCATACAGTGTGGGGATTACAGTGAAAGGGCCATCATACAGTGTAGGAGCCATCTAACAGTTTGGAGGCTAATAAGGGGTCAGTATAGTCAGTATACTGTGTGGATGGTACTATACAGTGAGTGGGCATTAAACTGTATAGGGGAGCTGTACAGGGGGGAGACTCTGGACATTATTAAATGTAAAGTGGGCACTTATTGTTATAGGGGAACTCAGGTTACTTTGACTATCAAAGGGGCACACAGGGCAATATTACTTTCTAGGGGGCAAAATGTGGGCACTGATTTCTAGGGCACTTGCACCCGGCATTACTTTAGAGGGTACAGAGAACCACACAGCAGGTGCAGTAATAGGGACACATATGGCAGCAGCGGCTCAGTATTGGGGTATCAGGTGCAGAAATAGGGACACATATGGCAGCAGGGGCTCAGTATTGGGGTATCGGGTGCAGCAATAGGGTCATATACGGCAGCAGCAGCTCAGTATTTGGGGTATCAGCAGGATAAGGAGTCTGTGCAGGTTGGGAATAGATGGTGATTGCTGGAACATGAGAAGTGAAACGTGTCTTTGTTGTAATCTCTGCAGACGAGTCCTAGCTGGAAGAAGTTGTCATGTCGGTCTGGGCCAGAAGGAAAAGATGGGAAAAGTGAACGATTCCATCATAAAGGACATCAGCGGTAAGTCATTATCTGTAACTCTGCTGTGATCTCTTACATGTTCTGCAGGGCTGGTATCTACCACTGACCATATGGCGGTAATATCCATGTTGGTCTTTGTATAGAGATTATCTTCAGTAACAGTGCAGTCCTCTGCTGAGGTTCTCCTCCACTATTAGGGTGCGTCACCCAGTTATAATCAAGGTTACCTGGTTAGGGGCCCACTCAGAAGCTTCGCCCCCTCTGAACCAAAACCCTAGCTACGCCTCTGACACAGTGTCAAACCGCAGCAACTGCGGATCGTGGGCACATACCCTTAAAGCTTGTCCAGCAATCCACACAAGCTAAATCTGCAGGCATCAGGCCAGATTCAAAAGGCTATGGATCTCTATGCAATGACCTGCTGCCGGTCTTTATATGACCGTCTTCAATATGCCTGTGAGACTTTTGGGTTCAGGAGAGCCTTAGGCCATAAATGCAGACTAAGGAAGGAATAGAAAACTATTCCAATCACTTTCGGCAAACATTTCCAAAAAAAGAGTCTGGCAATACAAAATGACTATTCATACCAAGCACAGCAACTTGTAGAGAATATAGCCACAATAAAAAATGTTACCTTTGGGTCCAAAACTGTTGCCGTGTTTTCTAGAACTTACTCTTTATTCAATACACAATGAGATGCTTGGTGCACCCCTACAGTGGCCGAGCAGATCAGAGCACATTATTACCACCTCCTGTATATCTTCACCCTCCTCTTTGCTTTTGTAAAGTCATAGCTATCAATCAAGATGGAGAAGGGAGTACATTGATGGAAAACAAGAAGTTGGAAAGGTGCACTGAACTGCTCGGCCATGCCAAGGGTGCACTGTGCATCTCATTAGCATATCTGATTAAAGAACAATTTCCAGAAATGAATTTGGACACCAGAGATATGATTCTTCATTAGGGTTATGTTCTCTAGAAGGTGTTGTGTTTGGTTTGAACAGTCCCTTTTTTGCAGACACCTTTTAACCATTTTGATACTAAGACTATTTTCACACTTTATAAGAAAAAAAATTATAAATAAAAAAGCAATATTTTGAAGAAATATAAGAATAAAACACTCCCATCCTGATCTACTTTTGTAAAGTAGACAAACACCGGTCACTTTGTGAAAACTCCAATCAGAACTTTCCAATCATAGACGGAATAAGTACATTTTGCAGTAAAAATCAACATTTTGTAAAATATGCATTAACACAAAAAAACAAGATGCTCCGGATGTGCACTTCTTATATCTCACTTATGCCTATGCTCACATACACTGACAATGATTAGAATTAAACAAACCCAAAATCTCCACAATACAGAACCGGTAAATATTGTCGATGGTCATGATTATTCATAGGGGGATAAATGGATGTGCTGCTGCTCTATTTTCCGTTCTGATAGCATATAAAAAAGACCTTTCCCATCCCCCTAAATGTGTCAAATACAAGGCAAATAAAATACACTTCCTAATTGGTAAAGTGGGTGATAACATGAAGAAAGGTTCCTCTAAGAGCCTGTACAGGGAGAGAAATGTAAGAGGGTTATACACTGAAAGAGAATTGTGAACGAGCATTGTTGAAAACGGTAATTTCAGTTATCTGGCTGTGTACTTAGGCTGCCGATCACCCGATGACCGAGCAAAACATTCATTCATGGGGTGAAAAGATCTTCTGTCCAATACAAAAGATCATTGTTCTTGGCGGTGTATTGTCCTGTGTGAACAGGACTCACACTATGTGCACTAAGCGATCTACAGTGTGGTATTCAAAGGACTACAGACCAGTAACAGTTCACCCATCCGTGGTCATCTGTCACTTGCTCCTTCCATCTGTCACTTGCTCCTTTCAGGATATCTAGGGATATTTTGGTCTTTGATGTCCAGACCAAACTGTACATTTTTATAAAAGGTGATTACTTTGTAGTTCTACAAAAATACTTTTTAATAAACATAAAAGGCTAAATGCTTTAGGATTATTAAAAATTAGAGGGGATATCTTATTTGTCACATTGTCTTGATGTAGTTTGCTGAAACAATAATATTAAGCTCAAAAACTATTTAAAAAAACATCAGTTTTACATGACTTCACTCCTTTGAAGATAATTGGTTAGGAGAATTTTGCAGGGACAGAGATCCTAATTTCAGAGGTGTCACTTACTGGTCAGTTTGTAGCAGTTTTAATAAAATCAGTATTTATCAGCAGGAGATTATCAAGACAGGACTAATTGTCTCGTGCCATGTGGTCCTCCTGCTCTCTGTAACCTCCTCTCCACTCCCACTGATTAGCAGATTCCTGGCAATGTACAGTGTACACACAAAGCAGTAAATTAGTGATGTGAGCGGGGTTGTACAGAGCTCAGCATTCAAGGAACTGCAGCAGATAAAACTGATTCAAAACTGCACCAAGCAGGCAAGTGAGTGAGACACATTCCTGGAATCAGGGTCTCTACCCCTGCATCATGCTGTTTGCAGATTACATACCAAACACCAGATGACAGATTCATTTTAAGCGTTGTATAGATATGTTCACCATAGCTTTAAGCTTAGCATCAGCAAGTGTTCATCCAGGTACAGAAATGTTGAAGTGAATTGAAGATTTTTTGCCATTTATGGCAAAAAACATGATTTGACCACAATGTATGAATGCATCTCAATGTCGATTCTTGTGGGTTTGAGTTGATATGGGCTTTTTGGGGGGCATGGTATTATTTTCATCATTGTTTTATTTGTTCTTATTTTATTTTTATTACATTTATATTTCTCACTATATACTACAGGTGCGCTCACAAAATTAGAATATCATCAAAAAGTTACTTTATTTCAGTTCTTCAATATAAAAAGTGAAACTCATATATAGTCATTACAACCAGAGGGATCTATTTCAAGAGTTTATTTCTGTTAATGTTGATGATTATGGCTGACAGACAATGAAAACCAAAAAGTCATTATCTCAGTAAATTAGAATACTTTATAACACCAACTTGAAAAATTATTTTAAAATCTGAAATGTTGGCCTACTGAGATGTATGTTCAGTAAATGCACTCAATACTTGGTCGGGGCTCTTTTTGCATCAATTACTGCATCAATGCGTTGTTGCATGGAGGCGATCAGCCTGTGACACTGCTGAGTTGTTATGGAAGCCCAGGTTGATTTGATAGCAGCCTTCAGCTCGTCTGCATTGTTGGGTCTGGTGTCTCTCATCATCTTCTTGACAATACCCCATAGATTCTCTATGGGGTAAAGGTCAGGCGAGTTTGCTGGTCAATCAAGCACAGTGATGCTGTTGGTTTTAAACCTGGTAATGGTACTTTTGGCAGCGTGAACAGGTGCCAACTCCTGCTGGAGAATGAAATTTCCATCTCCAAAAAGCTTGTCGGCAGAAGGAAGCATGAAGTGCTCTAAAATGTCCTGGTAGACGGCTGCGCTGACTTTGGTCTTGATAAAACACAGTGGACCTACATCAGCAGATGACATGGCTCCCCAAACCAACACTGATTGTGGAAACATCACACTAGACCTCAAGCAGCTTGGATTGTGAACCTCTCCTCTCTTCTCCAGACTCTGGAACCTTGATTTCCAAATGAAATGCAAACTTTACTTTCATCTGAAAACAACACATTGGACCACTGAGCAACAGTCCAGTTTTTTTTCTCCTTGGCCCAGGTAAGACGTTTCTGGCGATGTCTATTGGTCATGAGTGGCTTGACACAAGGAATGCGACACTTGTAGCCCATGTCCTGGATACATCAGTGTGTGGTGTCTATTGAAGCAATGACTCCAGCAGCAGTCCACTCCTTGTGAATCTTCCCCAAATTTTTCTGAACAATCCTTTCAAGGCTGCGGTTATCCCGGTTGCTTGTGCACCTTTTTCTACCACACTTTTTCCTTCCACTCAACTTTCCATTCATATGCTTGGATACAGCACTCTATCACTATATTTTTTTGCTGTCCTGTAATTCCCTATAGCTTGCTGTATACATTAGAGAGGTATCGTTGGAAAGCTAGATAGGCAAACTCCCCTATAGACATGGACAATGATGGGTAATAATATATAATATAATATACCCGATCCTAGCACTCTGAGTATATTGGGCCCTGTAATATTCAGAGTAGAGACTGTCATAGGGTGAACTACTGGAGCCACCACATATCCATCAGGGGCTCCACATTACACGCTGGACAGAATACAGAAGAAGCTGTCACTGTCTTGGGATCAGGTTGATTTATCGTTGGCTCTGTGGCCTTAGAATGGCCTATGGTATTTAAACATACATGCGCCATATGCGGCGATACTTAGACCAGGACATTTATGGATAATGCAGCTGAGAAATGCATCAAATGCATTAATTTATGTAGCTGAGCTGTTAGCACAGAAGACAGAAGTGAAGCTGTCCCTGATGGCAGGAGTGGGCGACCCAGACGAGGCGTGTAAATAAACAAGTTTCTGGCCGCAAAGCGCTCAGCATGCTGCTTCATGCCATGTGACAGCTGTTCTCTCCTGTAATGAAGGCAGACAGACCCCTGGAAGCCCACAATGAAGTAGCAGGATCAGTGCCATTGTCTGAGATGAAGAAATGCAAACAGGCAATAGTGTCTACATGTTCAAATCCATAAGAATCATACCAGAAAGTACAGAGTGCCGTCTGAGGCTCTGCATCTAAAGCCAAACCTGATACAATAAGGCACGTGCACACTTTGAGTATTTGGAGAGTTTTTTACCTCAGTATTTGTAAGCCAAAACCAGGAGTGGGACAATCGGAGGAAAAGTAGAATAGAAACACGTCACATCTGTTTTTATCACTCACTCCTGGTATTGGTTTGCAAATACTGAGGTAAAAAAAAAATCACCAAATACTCAACTTGAGGATGTGGCCTAATTCTGAGAATAAGGACAGAGATGCAGTAAAAACGGTTTAAAAAACCCCACAGAAACCAGCAATTCTCAGCTCACGGATAATCCGTCACTCCCGTTTAGACATTGCCCTGTCTCCTGGCAGATTCTACTTTCCCTTGCAATGATGACTCCACATCACAGGGAGATGTAGCGGAAGTATTGCAAAGTGTAAATAAAAAAATGAATTGAAGTTGGGCAGTGCAAAAATAATTAACTATAGAGTGCACATCTACCTGTATCTGCATTACATAGCACTGACTCAATGGGGAGTCTGTGTCATACATGGCAGGTCCTCCAGAGCCTGAGGTGTGCTCTGTAACCACTCTTCCATCCACGACATTTCTACACAAGACTGAGAAGATTGTAGTGTTGTAGTGTATAATAACATGCTCATATTTCTCAGTACAGGGTTTTGTGGAGCAATAATGCTTATACAATTGACCCTGCCCAGGTTCTCGGCTGTCCGGATGCTGAGTAAATACTACAGCTGCAGTTCTCTGCATAGCACCTACAGAGAACAGCCTCAACCTAAAGGTACCTTCACACGAAACGACATTATAACGATATCGCTAGCAATCCGTGACGTTGCAGCGTCCTCGCTAGCGATATCGTTTCGTTTGACACGCAGCAGCGATCAGGATCCTGCTGTGATGTCGCTGGTCGCTGAATAAAGTCCAGAACTTTATTTGGTCGTCCGATCGCTGTGTATCGTTGTGTTTGAAAGCAAAAGCAACGATACCAGCGATATTTTACACTGGTAACCAGGGTAAACATCGGGTTACTAAGCGCAGGGCCGCGCTTAGTTACCCGATGTTTACCCTGGTTACTAGCGTAAAATGTAAAAAAAACAAACAGCACATACTCACATTGCGTCCCCTGCAGTCTGCTTCCTCCTCTGACTCAGCGCCGCAAAGTGAAAGTGAAAGCAGCACAGCGGTGACGTCACCGCTCTGCTCTCACTGTACGGCGCTCAGTCAGTCAGGAAGTGGACGCAGGGGGACGTGAATGTAAGTATGTGCTGTTTGTTTTTTTTAGATTTTACGCTGGTAACCAGGGTAAACATCGGGTTACTAAGGCTAAGTTCACACTAGCGTTGTGCGCCGCTGCGTCGGCGACGCAACGCACAACGCACGCAAAAACGCGGCAAAACGCACGCAAAAACGCTGCGTTTTGCGACGCATGCGTCGTTTTTTGCCGAAAATCGGACGCAAGAAAAATGCAACTTGCTGCGTTTTTTTGGTCCGACGCTTGCGGCAAAAAAGACGCATGTGTGGCACAACGCAACACAAAAAAACGCATGCGTCCCCCATGTTAAGTATAGGGGGCGCATGACGCATGCGTCGCCGCTGCGTCGCCGACGCAAACCCGACGCACATTAGCTTAACGCTAATGTGAACGTAGCCTAAGCGCGGCCCTGCGCTTAGTTACCCGATGTTTACCCTGGTTACCAGGGGACCTCGGCATAGTTGATCGCTGGAGAGCGGTCTGTGTGACAGCTCTCCAGCGACCAAACAGCGACGCTGCAGCGATCGACATCGTTGTCGCTATCGCTGCAGCGTCGCTTCGTGTGAAGGTACCTTAAGCCATTTTGTTGAAGTGATGGTGGGGTCCTGAGTTTGGACTGATAAGCAAGTGAATGCTTATCCCAACAATATGCTGTCCTTTACCAGGAACATTCCTTTAAACAGGGTTACAATCTTCACAGCAGCAATTTGTGCCTCAGAGCTGCTTTCTCTGTAACTGAGGCAGGAAGGTGAGACTTCAGTCAGCTATTTTGGATGCTTTAAAGAACTGAGCATTTATACAAGTACACAATTCCCTGTACATTACTGCTTCCTCCTCTGAGTCTCATGAATGTAGCTTCAATAGGCAAGCCCTTGTGCCTTCTAGAATTCCTTGATAAGTACACATGGAAAAGTTACTCCTGCACTGGGGCTCCAACTGGCCCACAGGGGAACAGGTGAATCCCCAGGTGGGCCCCTGTGCAGGAGTAGGCCACTTACCACCCAACATCAGCAGAAGTTAGCCCTTTATATTTTATTTTCTATGTAGAGACAAAAGCAGCATCTCATCATTCATCAAACTACGCAGTTTATTATGATATAGAAGCATAGCTACATTTGTGAAAGCAAATAATGTAAAATTTGCCTGTAGATGAGCAATGTTACTGGTGGGCCCTTGCCCTTGTCTATGTACACTGATTTTCAGCTTGGCAGGTACCTGTCATTCAGGTAACTTATCAGAATGAGTTGTGCATCAACACTATTTCTGGCTATTATACGACTTTTATCGGGCATTTTCAACAGTTTTTCCATTTGCATGTTCTATCTCTAACTTTCAATTGTCTCTGAACTAGTAGGGGAGACGAGTGGCTATGATATTAACTACATTCTTCAAACATAGAAATTAAGAGACTCTTGCTCTTCTTTCTCAGCAGCACTTAAGACAGAAGCTGCAGTAGCATGGAGGATATTATACAACATCACTGAGCAGTATAGCTGTGAATCCATCACTGAAACAAAATAAACATACTACAATCTGAAGAACAATCAGCCTGTTATCTCACGGTGCGGCTGTGCTCACTGCTCTTCCCAACTTCTCTTTGCATAAAGTTTAATAGGCTCTGTAATCTATCACTTGGCAGTTCATCTTGCTTAGACCAAGACGAATTTGAATAGTTCTTCAGACAGGATGGTGAGCTTAAAAAACAAGAGTGAAGAAGCGTCTCTCAAGTTGAGAAAGAAGCATGTTATAAAGTGTCTGCTGGCACTATTAAAGAAGCAGTCACACTTTTTTATTCAGTAAATGTGTGTGTATGTGCATGTAATGTAGTGTGAGCACATTAATCTACTCACCTACCGCTGCTCACTCCAGTGTCCAACGCCGTTCTTCTGTTTCTGAGTGACGCCACTCGGAGAATATAGAACCAAGCCTTACATGCAGTAAAGGGGTGTGAGAATAAATTTAGGGCCTCAAAGACTAAGCATCATCATCACTTAGGGATTATTACGCAGACGACATTATTATTATTATTTATTGTTATAGCGCCATTTATTCCATGGCGCTTTACATGTGAGGAGGGGTATACATAATAAAAACAAGTACAATAATCTTAAACAATACAAGTCATAACTGGTGCAGGAGGAGAGAGGACCCTGCCAGTGAGGGCTCACAGTCTACAAGGGATGGGTGAGAATACAGTAGGTGAGGATAGAGCTGGTCATGCAGCAGTTTGGTCGATCGGTGGTTACTGCAGGTTGTAGACTTGTCGGAAGAGGAGGGTCATTAGGATTCAATCAGCTGCTGATCTTACAGAAAGGGTCATTTGTTTCTATAATTAAGAAAGTCTCCTCACAGACTCAATATTGTTCTCTTATTCCGGGATGGTAGAATAAATGTAGTAACTTGAAAGTCATCTATAATCAAAGAGGCTTCAGGAAACAGAGTTTGTACTGAAGTTGGGGGACATGGTAATTATTAGGCAGCTCACTGTCACCCGGAAGCCAGGACAATGTACAGAATTTTTTGGAAGGAGGATCATTTTATCTACGGTACATTCACCCCAGAAGGAATAGAGAGGAAGAAGTCAGAATTTTGCACTTTTCATGGTCTAACATGATCTCAGATTGTGGTAGTAAAAGTTTAGTACTGAACAGGACAGTGAAGAGGCTGTGAACAGGTTAGCAATGTCTGGGACCTTAGGTCAATGGGCACAATGTGGAACTTACCCCAGTTGATTTTAATGCAAGAGCAAAAGCCAAATTGTTCATTTGAGGGACAAGACTGTGAGGGAATGATTTTCAGCTTGCCATGTACAAATGTGGTCTTGTGCACAGAAACTAACAGTTCAAGCCAGATGGCTAATTTGAATCCCAAAGCACCCAGGGTGGGTACATACAATAACGACAAGGGGTTCTACTGCTATTCCATAATGCCTCCATGGTGTCTAAAAGACTAAGAATAGATCAGAAAAAATCTTTAAAAGCGCTAAGATGGACCCATTTAATAAAGTTAAGGGGAATCAAAAGCTCTCCATAGTCATCCATACATAAAGCCATTACACTTAATCATAATCTTCAACAATGTCCAACAACATCAGGACCCTGAAGCCGCCATTACGATGGCTTGCATTCAAAATTTCAATTCAAAATATAAAAGATTTAACTGGCAATCCATCCATCCTAGGATATACAATGGGCAAATATGTATTTGATACACTGACAATTTTGCAAGTTTTCCCACTGTCAAAGAATGGAGAAGTCTGTAATTTTTATCATAGGTACACTTCAACTGTGAGAGACAGAATCTAAAAATAAAAACCAGAAAATTACATTGTATGATTTTTAAATAATTACATTGCATTTTATTGCATGAAATAAGTATTTGATCACCCACCAAACAGCAAGAATTCTGTCTGTTATAGACCTCTTTGCTTTTCTTTAACCCCTTCACCCCCGGAGCTTTTTTCGTTTTCGTTTTTCGCTCCCCTCCTTCCCAGAGCCATAACTTTTTTATTTTTCCGTCAATATGGCCATGTGAGGGCTTATTTTTTGCAGGACGAGATGTACTTTTGAACAACATCATTGGTTTTACCGTGCCATGTAACAGAAAAAAATTCCAAGTGCGATGAAATTGCAAAGAAAGTGCAATCTCACACTTGTTTTTTGATTGGCTTTTTTGCTAGGTTCACTAAACGCTAAAACTAACCTGCCATTACTATTTTCCAGGTCGTTATGAGTTCATAGACACCAAACATGTCTAGGTTCTCTTTTATCTAAGTGGTAAAAAAAAATTCCAAAGTTTGCTAAAAAAATAAAATAAAAAAAATTGCGCCATTTTCCGATACCTGTAGCGTCTCCAATTTTCGTGATCTGGGGTCGGGTGAGAGCTTATTTTTTGCATGCCGAGCTGGCGTTTTTAATTATACCATTTTGGTGCCGATACGATCTTTTGATCGCCCGTTATTGCATTTTAATGCAATGTTGCGGCGACCAAAAAAACGTAATTTTGGCGTTTTGATTTTTTTTCTCGCTACGACATTTAGCGATCAGGTTAATCCTTTGTTTTTATTGATAGATCGGGCGATTCTGAATGCAGCGATACCAAATATGTGTAGGTTTGATTTTATTTATTGTTTTATTTTGATTGGGGCGAAAGGGGGGTGATTTGAACTTTTATATATTTTTTATTTTTTTTATATTTTTAAACACTTTTTTTTTTAATTTTGGCATGCTTCAATAGCCTCCATAGGAGGCTAGAAGCATGCACTACTCGATCGCCTCTGCTACATAGAGGTGAAGAACAGATCACCTCTATGTAGCAGATTGCAGGATTGCTTTGAACGCCGACCACAGGGTGACGCTCAAAGCAATCGGCCATCAACAACCATAGAGGTCTCAAGGAGACCTCTGGTTGTTATGGCAATGCACCGATGACCCCCAATCACGTGACAGGGGTCAGCGGTGCGAGCACTTCCGGCCGCGTGGCCGGGAGCGCTAGTTAAATGCCGCTGTCAGTGTTTGACAGCGGCAGTTAACTAGTTAATGGGCGCGGGCGGATCGCGATTCCACTCGCGCTCATTGCACGCACATGTCAGCTGTACAAAACAGGTGACATGTCGCCGGCTTTGAAGTGGACTCACCGCCGGAGCCCACCTCAAAGCGGGGGTTCTGCCAGCTGACTTACTATTCCATCAGCTGGCAGAAAGGGGAACTCTCCTACTGTGTATTCATTACCTGTAATTAATTGCACCTGTTTGAACTCATCACCTGCATAAAAGACACCTGTGTACACACTCAATCTCACTCCGACCTCTCCACCATGGACAAGAGCAAAGAGCTGTCTAAGGACACCAGGGACAAAATTGTAGACCTGCACAAGGTTGGGAACTGTTGGCACAAATTATTAGAAAATGGAAAGAAAAAAAAAACACAAAATGACTGTAAGGGTATGTGTCCACGTTCAGGAAACGCTGCGTGTTTGACGCTGGGCAGAGCCGCAGCGTCAAACACGCAGCGTCCAGATGTTACAGCATAGTGGAGGGGATTTTATCAAATCCCGTCTCCACTATGCGTGGTAACACGCACCCGACGGCCCTGCGATTCCGGACATGCTGCGCGTCTTTTAAGATTGCAGCATGTCCGTGTACCTTGTGGTGACGCTGCGCTGCCGCAAGGTATATCACAGGGCCCTATGTGTGGGGTGCGATGATGCTAGATGTGTGCAATGAACACATCCGGCATCATCGCGTCACAGAGGGGGCGGGGCTTAGGGCGGAGCGGGTTTGCCGCTCCGTCTAAACCGCCGGCCATCCTGAAAGTGGACACATACCCTCAATCTTCCTTGGCCAGGGGCTCCATGCAAGATCTCTCCTTTGGGTAAGGATGATTCTGAGAAAGGTCATTATTCAGCCCAGAACTACACGAGATGACCTAGACAATAACCTGAAGAAAGCTGGGACCACAGTCTCAAACATTACCATTAGTACCACACTACTCCGTCATGGTTTCAAATCCTGCAGGACATGCAATGTCCCCCTGCTCATGCCAAGCACATTTCCAGGCCCGTTTGAAGTTCGTCAATGATCATCTGCATGATCCAGAGAAGGCATTTGAGAAGGTCATGTGTTCAGGCGAGACCAAAATAGAACCTTTTTCGTATCAACTCCACTCACCGTGTTTGAAGGACCAAGAATAAGTCCAACCCCAATAATACTGTCCCAACTGTGAAGCATGATGGAGGAAACATCATACTTTGGGGGTGTTTTTCTGCAAAGTGAACAGGACAACAGCACTGTATTGAAGGAAAGATGAATGGGGTCATGTATCCTGAGGATTTGGCCAGCAACCTTATTCCCTCAGTAAGAGCATTAAAGATATGTCGACGCTTGGTCTTCCAGCATGACAATGACCCAAAACACACAGTGGCTCCATAAGAAGCATTTCAAGGTCCTGGAGTGGCCTAGCCAGTCTCCAGACCTGAACCCAATAGAAAATCTTTGGAGGGAGCTAAAACTCAATATTATCCAGTGACAGCCCCGAAACCTGAAAGATCTGGAGAAGATATATATGGAGTAGTGGGCCAAAATCCCTGCTGCAGTGTGCGCAAATTTGGTCAAGAACTACAGGAAACGTCTGACCTCTGTAATTGCAAAGGTTTCTGTACCAAATATTAAGTTCTGTTTTCTATTGTATCAAATACTTATTTCCTGCAATAAAATGCAAATTAATTATGTAAAAATCATACAATGTGATTTTCTAGTTTTTATTTTTAGATTCTGTCTCTCAGGCTGCCGTCACACTAGCAGTATTTGGTCAGTATTTTACATCAGTATTTGTAAGCCAAAATCAGGAGTGGAACAAATAGAGGAAAAGTAATAGAAACACGTCACCACTTCTGCATTTATCACCCACTCCTGGTTTTGGCTTACAAATACTGATGTAAAATACTGACCAAATACTGCTAGTGTGACGGCAGCCTTACAGTTGAAGTGAACCTATGATAAAAATTACAGACCTCTCCGTTCTTTGTAGGTGGGAAATCTTGCAAAATCGTCAGTGTATGTAAATTTAACAGAAACAATTAATAGCTAAAGTACGACAACTTAAAGGGCAAAAATATAATAAAGGGTACACTTTTGGGGCATAACTCAACGAAAAAATGAAATTATTAACTAGAAATGTTAATTTTATAAGGTACAATATTTGGTGTTCTAGTAAAAACAAGTATGAAACTAGGAAGGGAAATGTGTTCACCTTGTTATTGACTTTCCTTGTATAAACAGAGCGACTAGTAGGAAGCAGCCAATATCACATGATCACGTGCTGCTATCTGAGGATATACGCCAGGACCTCGTGTACCTATATGCCACTATGTTGTGCCAAATGTCCTTCATGTGATGTTTGCAAACACAAGAGCAGTCTAATAGATTAGATTATTCTGTACAGTCAAAAAGAAAGGAAAACACAGAAGTATTATCAGGTGAAGACAGTAGCAGTACAACATGACATTGTCTAGCTATAGAGTTGTACCTGGATAAACTATAGTGCGTAGAAAACATACTTGTGCCACAAACTAAAGGAAGAGAAAAAAGACGGATAAATGTCACTATGTAAAGCAGCTCTATTACTAAGCGTAATGTTACATTATAGGAACTGTTCGGTCTTCTGATAAAAGTCTGCAGAGACTATAGACTTCTGAAATCTTGCAGCATGGGCACTGCACACTGTCAGGATTCTCCAGTATTTCCAGCGAGAGCAATTGGACCCTTGCCTTTCTTGATAAATATAAGGCTGGTTTCACACTTGCGTTTTTGAACGCTGCGTTTTAGCGCTAAAAACGCATGCGTTTTTTTCTATACTTAACATTAAAAACGCATGCGTTTTTTTGCATGCGTTTTGACGCGTTTTTGGCAACGCATGCGTTTTTTATGCATGCGTTTGTTTGCAGAAATGCAACCTGTAGTAATTTCTAGCGGCGTTTTTTTGCCGCAAAAAAACGCATGCGTTTATTCGCGGCAAAAAAATGTATTGCTGTCTATGTAAACGCATGCGTTTTTAAGCACATGCGTTTGCATGCGTTTTTAAACGCATGCGTTTCTATAGAAAAACACAAGAAAACACAAGAAAACCCTAACCCTAAGGTTAGGATCCATAGTAACCCTAGGGATCCTAACCCTTACCCTAACCCTAGGGATCCTAACCCTTAGGCTTAGGATCCTAACCCTTAGGGTTAGGATCCCTAGGGTTACGGTTAGGGTTAGGATCCCTAGTAACCCTAGGGATCCTAACCCTAACAGGGTTAGGGTTAGGATCCCTAGGGTTAGGGTTAGGATCCCTAGGGTTAGGGTTAGGATCCCTAGGGTTACTAGGGATCCTAACCCTAACCCTAGCTATTTCTGTTTATAGTGGGTTTTCTATTTGATTTTGATGATTGGCAGCTGTCACACACTTCTCAGCATGCGTTTCAAAAATGCAAACGCAGGAAAAACGCATGTAAACGCGTCAAAACGCCGCGGTTTTTTTTCTGCATGCAAAAACGCATGCGTCTAAAAAACGCAGTGTTTGCACGCGTTTACATGCGTTTTTTCACCACATGCGTTTTTTTTTTAAACGCTGCAGATCAAAACGCAAGTGTGAAACCAGCCTAAGATTACAGGTTATGGATACTAAGTTCTGTGATGAATTAGGAAGGAATTTTCCTCTATGGAGCAATTAGCATATGCCTCATGGGGTTCTTGCCTTTGTATGGATCAACATTTTAGGTTATAGGTTGAACTCGATGGACTTGTATCTTCTTTCATTCTTAACCCGTTAATAACCGCCAATACGTCTTTTTACTGACCTGAGATATAAGTGACTAGCCTCCCCATACAGGTGACAATCCAGCAGCTGTTAGCTGTACACTACAGGCCTCTTTCACACTTCCGTTTTTACAATCTGCACAGGATCCGTCAAAATGTTGAAATGACGGATCCTGTGCAGATTGTAAAAAACGGGTGCACTGGGCTATGTGCACCTGTTGTGTATGCGTGCACCTGCTGTGCATGCGTCTTCGCAGCTGTTTTCGGATCATTTCGCAAGGCATTACTGGGAACGGCAGTTGCCGGGAGCATCGCGAGCATTGGTACCGCTGCGGGGACGCCGGAAGGTGAGAATATTGCGATTTTTTTTTTTTTTTTTAACATATCTTTTAAGCATTGATGCTGCATAGGCAGAATCAGCCTCAGCTTAAGATAATCAAACTGTTGCACAACTCTCAGGGTAAACAGTAAATAGCAGCTAGAAGGCCATGTTCACACGCTGCGGTTTTTACCGCGGAACCGCCGCGATTTTGATGCTGCGGGTCCGCAGCAGTTTCCAAAGCGTTTACATTTACATGTAAACCCTATGGAAACCGCAAACCGCTGTGCACATGCTGCGGGAAAAACCGCGCAGAAACGCAGCGGTTTACAACCCGCAGCATGTCACTTCTTTGTGCAGAATCGCTGCGATTCTGCACCCATAGGAATGCATTGAACCGCTTACTTCCCGCATGGGGCTGTGCCCACGTTGCGGGAAGTAAGCGGATAATGTGCGGGTGGTACCCGGGGTGGAGGAGAGGAGACTCTCCTCCAGGCCCTGGGAACCATAAAATAGTGTAAAAAAAAAAATTAAAATAAAAAATGAAGCTATACTCACCTCTCAGCGCTGCCCGCGGCGTCCGGTCTCAGTTGCTGTGCCGAACAGGACCTGTGGTGACGTCGCGGTCACATGACCGTGATGACGCCGCGGTCACATGACCGTGACGTCACGAAGGTCCTTGTCGGCACAGCCGCTTGCAGCGCCGGGGAGATCGCGACGTCAGAGGGTGAGTATAGCCAATTTTTATTATTTTTTACATTACTATTGATGCTGCATATTGCTGCATATGCAGCATCAATAGTACAGCAGTAATCCCGCAGCGGAAACCGCGGAACAAACCGCGATAAATCTGCAGGGATAACCACAGCGGTTTTGCCCTGCAGATTTTCAATTCCGCTGCGGGATTAACCCGCAGAGGAACCCGCAGCGTGTGAACATGGCCGAAGAGTTTTTCCCAATTCTTAAAACATAACCTTTCCTAGTTAAATTTAAAATAGACAAACTAAACACATACAATATCAAAACAAGTGCTCATGACGAAAACTGTGCTCTAATAAAAAACTGGTTTGATCTCACCAATTATGGACGAAAGGGTCCCCACACTGGTTATGTAGGGTCCAGGGAGGGTCCACGGTAGCAGGGTGGGGTAGAGGATATGGGGACCTTTTCTCTAAACCCCTGTCGTGCCCCAGCAGTAACTCCTGTCCTCACAAGGGCAGTCCCCAAGTGAGCCCTACTATGGACACCCCCAATAGGAACAGAAAATACAGACGCCTCCCTACGCGTTTCCTCTCCAATCCCGGAGATTCATCAGGGGAGTTTTTACCGGCCAAAAGGCCTACATCTCAACTCAAATGTCCATAAATATCGGGTATTAGCAGTGGCTAAATAATCCCAGGAGTGAGCGATCCTGTGTAACCGTGTGTCACTGTGTGTGAGTCCTCGGGCAGGAGTTACTGCTGGGGCATGACAGGGTTTAGGGAAAAGGTCCCCATATCCTCTACCCCACCCTGCTACCGTGGACCCTCCCTGGACCCTACATAACCAGTGTGGGGACCCTTTCGTCCATAATTGGTGAGATCAAACCAGTTTTTTATTAGAGCACAGTTTTTGTCATGAGCACTTGTTTTGGTATTGTATGTGTTTAGTTTGTCCATTTTAAATTTAACTAGTAAAGGTTATGTTTTAAGAATTGGGAAAAACTCTTCTAGCTGCTATTTACTGCATAGGCAGAATCAATAGTAAAAAGAGAGAGAGAGCGCGCAAAAGAATTTTCCTGACGGGAAATTCTTCCGCACATGCTCAGTTTGAAAAGACGGCATCCGTCGCTGGATTCCAGCTTTTCACAGTCAGCGACGGATCCTGTGTCCATAGGCTTCCATTGTAGCCAACGACGGGCCGCGCAGGACCCGTCGCTGAGCGATTTTCCGACATGCAGAAAACACGTTCCTCTGTGCATTTTCTCCGCCCGACGGACAGCAATTTAACGACGGATCCAGTGCACGACGGATGAAACGTGTGGCCATCCCTCACAATCCCTCGCTGTCGCTAATACAAGTCTATGAGAAAAAAAAAAAGCATCCTGCGGGCAAAATCGCAAAACGACACATTATGATGGGAGATGAAAGATGGAAGTGTGAAAGAGACCATAGCTGACAACTTGCTGCATCAGCCACGATCAGTGTTGGCACCGTCCATATCAGTTTAACCCCTTAGATGCTGCTGTCAATACTGACTACATCATATAAATGGTTAACAGAGTGTGGGGGCTTCCTCTTTATCCCCATTGGCACCCTGGGATCATGATTGTGTGGTCCTGATGTTTGTCATGGCAATTCATGGCCAAAAAATGGCGACATTTAGGTGGTATCAATACACTTTTTCATTTCTGTCACGCCACTTTGCATTAATTACTGAAAATCGCCTGAAGGGTTAATAGTAGTGTTGAGCATTCCGATACCGCAAGTATCGGGTATCGGCCGATACTTGCGGGTATCGGAATTCCGATACCGAGATCCGATACTTTTGTGGTATCGGGTATCGGTATCGAAACAACATTAATGTAAAAATGTGTAAAAGAGAGAATTAAAATAAAAAATATTGCTATACTCACCTCTCCGACGCAGCCTGCACCTTACCGAGGGAAGCGGCAGCGTTCTTTGTTTAAAATTCGCGCTTTTCTTTCCTTACGTGAAGTCCCGGCTTGTGATTGGTTGCGTGCCGCCCATGTGACCGCAACGCAACCAATCACAGCAAGCCGTGACGTAATTTCAGGTCATTCAGTATTTTAAAATTACGCTCCGGCTATGTGATTGGTTGCGTCGCAGTCACATGGGCGACGCAACCAATCACAGCAAGCCGTGACGTAATTTCAGGTCATTCAGTATTTTAAAATTACGTCCCGGCTTTGTGATTGGTTGCGTCGCAGCCACATGGACGACGCAACCAATCACAAGCCGTGACGTCACGGGAGGCTGGACACGCGCGCATTTTAAAATGCGCGCGTGTCCAGCCTCCCGTGACGTCACGGCTTGTGATTGGTTGCGTCGCCCATGTGACTGCGACGCATCCAATCACAAAGCCGGGACGTAATTTTAAAATCCTTAAGGACCTGAAATTACGTCACGGCTTGCTGTGATTGGTTGCGTCGCCCATGTGAGTGCGACGCAACCAATCACAAAGCCGGAGCGTAATTTTAAAATACTGAATGACCTGAAATTATGTCACGGCTTGCTGTGATTGGTTGCGTTGCGGTCACATGGGCGGCACGCAACCAATCACAAGCCGGGACTTCACGTAAGGAAAGAAAAGCGCGAATTTTAAGCAAACAACGCTGCCGGTTCCCTCGGAGAGGTGAGTATAGCAATATTTTTTATTTTAATTCTTTATTTTACACATTAATATGGTTCCCAGGGCCTGAAGGAGAGTTTCCTCTCCTTCAGACCCTGGGAACCATCAGGAATACCGTCCGATACTTGAGTCCCATTGACTTGTATTGGTATCGGGTATCGGTATCGGATTGGATCCGATACTTTGCCGGTATCGGCCGATACTTTCCGATACCGATACTTTCAAGTATCGGACGGTATCGCTCAACACTAGTTAATAGACTACCTGACAGCAGTTTTCAATATGTCAGGGGGTGCTGCTTTCAAAATAGTATCACTTTTTGGAGGTTTCCCAATATATATATATATATATATATATATATATATATATATATATATATATATACTGTATATATATATATATATACACACATATATATATATACACTCACTGGCCACTTTATTAGGTACACCTGTCCAACTTCTTGTTAACACTTAATTTCTGATCAGCCAATCACATGGCGGCAACTCAGTGCATTTAGGCATGTAGACATGGTCAAGACAATCTCCTGCAGTTCAAACCGAGCATCAGTATGGGGAAGAAAGGTGATTTGAGTGCCTTTGAACGTGGCATGGTTGTTGGTGCCAGAAGGGCTGGTCTGAGTATTTCAGAAACTGCTGATCTACTGGGATTTTCACGCACAACCATCTCTAGGGTTTACAGAGAATGGTCCGAAAAAGAAAAAAAATCCAGTGAGCGGCAGTTCTGTGGGCGGAAATGCCTTGTTGATGCCAGAGGTCAGAGGAGAATGGGCAGACTGGTTCGAGCTGATAGAAAGGCAACAGTGACTCAAATCGCCACCCGTTACAACCAAGGTAGGCCTAAGAGCATCTCTGAACGCACAGTGCGTCGAACTTTGAGGCAGATGGGCTACAGCAGCAGAAGACCACACCGGGTACCACTCCTTTCAGCTAAGAACAGGAAACTGAGGCTACAATTTGTACAAGCTCATCGAAATTGGACAGTAGAAGATTGGAAAAACGTTGCTTGGTCTGATGAGTCTCGATTTCTGCTGCGACATTCGGATGGTAGGGTCAGAATTTGGCGTAAACAACATGAAAGCATGGATCCATCCTGCCTTGTATGGAGCATCTTTGGGATGTGCAGCCGACAAATCTGCGGCAACTGTGTGATGCCATCATGTCAATATGGACCAAAATCTCTGAGGAATGCTTCCAGCACCTTGTTGAATCTATGCCACGAAGAATTGAGGCAGTTCTGAAGGCAAAAGGGGGTCCAACCCATTACTAGCATGGTGTACCTAATAAAGTGGCCGGTGAGTGTATATATATATATATATATATATATATATATATATATATATATATATATATATATATATATATATATGACCCACAAATTCACTAGATAGGTCCCTAAAAAATACATTTTGTAAATTGCCTTGAAAAAAATAAAAAGAATACGGCTAAATTTTTAAACCTTCTAAAAGACTAACAAAGTAAAATAACATTTTACAAATGGTACTGATATAAAGCAGACATGAGGGAAATGTTATTTAGTAATGTTTTTCTATAGTATGACTATCTGGATTAAAGGGATAATCAAAGTTTGAAATTCAAAGTTTGAAAATTGCAAATTATTTTACATGTTTTTGTCAAATTTCTGATATGCCTTATAAATAAACACAAAACATATTGACCTAAATTTACCATCATCATAAACTATAAAGTGCCACAAAAAAACAATCAACAATCTCAAAATCACAGGGATTTGTATTCCAGAGTTAGTAACACACAACGTGACATTGGTCAGATTTCAAAAATTTGGCCCGGTCACTAAGGGGTTTAAAACTATGAAATTATGGGCCCGAATCATTAAAGGGAACCTGACAGCTTATATATCTAAGGGCAGCATGTATCAGACGCTGCCTATTTTGACATTTAAATGACTAACTTGAAACCTTTCATGGTATTCTTCACACAGCAATGATATTTGTAGTTTGGGTCATAGGTCCCCCAAAACATATAATAAACTTTCTAACATTGTTACGGAGTCTCAATAGATTCAGAATAAATGTCAGCTAGTTATGTAAACCTGGCTCCGTACAATCCAGCAATGTTACAGCAGCCATCCTCATTCCATGCACACAGCTTATTCAGCAACAAGTTAGGACATCAGAACTAGCTGTTATCTCACATCAGGACTAGCTGTTATTTCACATCAGGACTAGCTGTTATTTCTCATCAGGACTAGCTGCTTTTTCATATTAGGGCTAGCTGTTATTTCACATCCGGACTAGCTGTTATTTCAAATCAGGACTAGCTATTATCTCACATCAGGACTAGCTGTTATTTCACACCAGGACTAGCTGTTATTTCACATCAGAACTAGCTGCTTTTTCATATTAGGGCTAGCTGTTATTTCACATCCGGACTAGCTGTTATTCCGCATCAGGACTAGCTGTTATATCACATCACGACTAGCTGTTATTTCACATCAGGACTAGCTGCTATCTCACATCAGGGCTAGCTGTTACATCACATCAGGACTAGCTGTTATCTCACATCAGGACTAGCTGTTATATCACATCACGACTAGCTGTTATTTCACATCAGGACTAGCTGCTATCTCACATCAGGGCTAGCTGTTACATCACATCAGGACTAGCTGTTATCTCACATCAGGACTAGCTGCTATCTCACATCAGGGCCAGCTGTTACATCACATCAGGACTAGCTGTTATCTCACATCAGGACTAGCTGCTATCTCACATCAGGGCCAGCTGTTACATCACATCAGGACTAGCTGTTATTTCACATCAGGACTAGCTGTTATTTTACATCAGGACTAGCTGTTATTTCACATCAAGACTAGCTGTTATCTCACATCAGGACTAGCTGTTATTTCGCATCAGGACTAGCTGTTATTTTACATCAGGACTAGCTGTTATTTCACATCAGGACTAGCTGTTATCTCTCATCAGGACTAGCTGTTATCTCTCATCAGGACTAGCTGTTATTTCACATCAGCACTAGCTGTTATCTCACATCAGAACTAGCTGTTATTTCACATCAGGACTAGCTGTTATCTCACATCAGAACTAGCTGTTATTTCACATCAGGACTAGCTGTTATTTCACATCAGGACTAGCTGTTATTTCACATCAGGACTAGCTGCTTTTTCATATTAGGGCTAGCTGTTATTTCACATCCAGACTAGCTGTTATCTCACATCAGGACTAGCTGTTATTTCACATCAGGACTAGCTGTTATTTCACATCAGGACTAGCTGCTTTTTCATATTAGGGCTAGCTGTTATTTCACATCCGGACTAGCTGTTATCTCACATCAGGACTAGCTGTTATTTCACATCAGGACTAGCTGTTATTTCACATCAGAACTAGCTGCTTTTTCATATTAGGGCTAGCTGTTATTTCACATCTGGACTAGCTGTTATTCCGCATCAGGACTAGCTGTTATATCACATCACGACTAGCTGTTATTTCACATCAGAACTAGCTGCTTTTTCATATTAGGGCTAGCTGTTATTTCACATCTGGACTAGCTGTTATTCCGCATCAGGACTAGCTGTTATATCACATCACGACTAGCTGTTATTTCACATCAGGACTAGCTGTTATTTCACATCAGGACTAGCTGTTATTTTACATCAGGACTAGCTGTTATTTCACATCAAGACTAGCTGTTATCTCACATCAGGACTAGCTGTTATTTCACATCAGGACTAGCTGTTATTTTACATCAGGACTATCTGTTATTTCACATCAGGACTAGCTGTTATTTCACATCAGGACTAGCTGTTATTTCACATCAGGACTAGCTGATATTTCACATCAGGACTAGCTGATATTTCACATCAGGACTAGCTGCTTTTTCATATTAGGGCTAGCTGTTATTTGACATCCGGACTAGCTGTTATTTCACATCATTCAGGACTAGCTGTTTTATCACTGCTGCAGAGATTAATTTATCTCTTTGGATCTGCACAATGTTATTATTAGTGAATACATTTTCTTGTACTTCTACGTATAAACATAGTGGGCTACGAAAATAAATTATCCCACATACCATGCTAGGTTGTGCTAACCTGTTGACAAATAAGTCTCTGCTTTTATATTTTAACAAAGTTTTCCCCTTTAACATTCAATGAATTTATGTGGAGATTGTCCTATAAAAACTATAAACAGCATATACTAGCCCATGGATCCTCCATCTGTCCTTCTGGTTGGGTGCCCCTCCAGCCTCCGCTCCTTCTTTTTCGACCTGGTCAGCATTTGACCACTGCAGCCAATCAGTGGCCACAGTGACCAATGAACATATCTGAAAGTATGCGATCTGGATACTTGCAGTAACATAATGACTGGCAATTTTAACTGCTTCTATCAATTTCTATTGAAACAAGCTAATTAGAAGCTGGTCAGCATGTGAACGACAATATGAAAATCACATACTTGTGGTCATGTGATATCTTCTTGAGCTGACAAAAGAGGGGAATCCTGACTTGTGGTCATGTCACATCCTCCTGAGCAGGCCAAAGAAGGTTATCCTGACTTGTGGTCATGTCACATCCTCCCGAGCTGGCAAAAAGGAGAATCCTGACTTATGGTCATGTGACATCCTCCCGAGCTGGCAAAAGAGGGGAATCCTGACTTGTGGTCATGTGACATCCTCCTGAGCTGGCCAAAGAAGGTTATCCTGACTTGTGGTCATGTGACATCCTCCCGAGCTGGCAAAAAGGGGAATCCTGACAGTGAGGCTATTGCACAGTCAGGATTTGGCAATATGCAGTCACATACAGTGAATGCACACATTTAGGTTCAGGCCGGAAAAACCATTTAAAGAGAGAACATTTCACCAAATGTTTTATGTTTTAGTGGATAAACTATGTAACAGTGGCTGGAAAGCACAATAAAAAGCTGTTTTTTAATTCGACCTTTCCGTTGCACAGAAATTATCAAAGTATTTGGGACTTAATGAGTTAACTTTTGTTAACTCCCATTTCTATTTATCAGATAGATCTCACTGGCACAGTACTTCTCCCTGTATGATGCTGATCAATCATAAGCAACACACTGGAGAAAGTAAACAACCCCACCACAGATTAGAGCAGTTCAGCATGAAACATTACAATTGCCTGTACTGGCATACTGTCTGCAGGTTACATCTTGTATTTTCCTTTTTTATATAGGAATTGCTTGAATTTAATTTACAGCAGCTTGCGAAAGTATTCACTCCCTTGACTTTTTCCCTATTTTGATACATTATAATCTGCGTTTAAATATTTTTGTATTCCAATTTGTGTCAGCACAAAATAGTCTAAGTTGATAAAGCGAAATGAGAAAAATATAGGCATAATTTAAATTTATGGGATCAAATTAGAATGGGCATATGTATTCACCCCTAAATATTTCTGGTGCAAGCAATCACCTTTATAAGTCACATGTTTAGTGAGAGGAAGCCCATCTGTGTGCAATCTAAGTGTCACATGGTCTGTCAGCATATACTCACCTTTTCTGAAATGCCACAGAGGCTGCAACACCATTAGCCCCTTAAGGACCAAGCCACTTAGTAGGTTAATGACCAGGCCTTAATTTTTAAATTTGACCACTGTTGGAACGCTTTTACGAATTCCACTGATTCTGAGACTGTTTTTTTTTTACAACATATTGTACTTTATAATAGTGGTAAAATGTCTTCAAAATTACTTGTGAAAAAAAATTACATTCGCCAAAAATTTAGAAAATTTCACAATTTTCAAAATTTTTATTTTTGAAACAGAATTTTTTTTGTTAGGACGTTATGAGGGTTAAAAATTGACCAGCGATTTCTCATTTTTCCAACAAAATTTACAAAACCATTATTTTAGGGACCACAACACATTTGAAGTGACTGTGGGAGGCTATATGACAAAAAATACCCAAAAGTGACAACATTCTAAAAACTGCACCCCTGTTCAAAACCACATTCAAGAAGTTTATTAACCCTTCAGGTGCTTCACAAGAACTAACGTAGAAGGAAAAAATGAACAGTTTTTTTCACAAGAATTTTACTTCGTACACAATTTTTTTTTATTTTCTCAAGGGTATCAGGAGAAAATGAATCACATTATTTGTTGTGCAATATCAACTGAGTATGCAGATACTCCATGTGTGGAGGAAGACTACTCTTTCGGCGCACAGCATGGCTCAGAGGGGAAGGAGCACCATTTGAGGTTTTGAACAGAAAATTGGCTGGAATCGAGAGTGGACACCATGTCGCGTTTGGAGAGCCCCTGATGTGCCTAAACAGTGGAAACCCCCCACAAGTGATCCCATTTTAGAAACTAGACCCTGCAAGGGACTTATCTAGATGTTTGTTGAGCACCATGAACCCCCAAGTGATTCACATAAGTTTATAACGTAGAGCCGTGAAAATTAAAAATCAAATTTTTTCTACAAAAATCATCTTTTAGCATCAAATTTTTTATTTTAACAAAGGTAGAAGGAGAAAATAGACCCCAAAAATTGTTGTGCAATTTCTCCTGAGTACGCTGATACCCCATGTGTGCAGGAAGACCACTGTTTGGGCACACAGCAGGACCCGGAAGGGAAGGAGCAAGGTTTGACTTTTTAAACACAAAATTGGCTGTAATCGACAGCGGACGCCATGTCACTTTTGGAGGGCCCCTGAAGTGCCTAAACAGTGGAAACCCCTCATTAGCAGTGGCGGATTATAATGAGGTCAATCTGGGTGGTAGCCCAGGGCCCAGTGGTGTGGGTTTTTTTTTAATGTTTTTGCACTTTTACACAATAAAAACTTTTATAGAAAAAATATTTATTTTTACATCACTTTATTCTGAGAGCTACAACTTTTTTTTATTTCTCCGCTGATGGAGCTGTATGGCGGCTTGTTTTTTTGTGGGTCAAGACGGCAATTTCAGTGACACTATTTTTATTTACATTTGTCTTTTTGATTGCATTTTATTCCACTTTTTCCAAGCAGTATGATGATAAAGCATAGTTTGATACTTTCTTGTTTTTTTTAACGGTGTTCACTGAAGGAGTTAACTAGCATGGCACTTTTAGGCTATGTGCACACATTGCGGATTGCATGCGTTTTTGCCGCGTTTTTTTCGCTGCAAAATCATGGCGAAAACGCATACACAACACAACCCATTGAATTCAAATACGGAAAATACGCAGCATGCTCATTCTTTGTGCGGAATCGCAGCGATTTCGCACACATAGGAATGCATTGATCGGCTTACTTACCGCATGGGGCTATGCCCCGGGTCACCATGGCAACAATCGGGCCCCCGTGATTATGTCGTGGAGACGTCGATCTGAAGGCAGAGGGAGCTCCGGTCCCTCTGCCTCCCTCCTGAATGTTGCAATCGTGCTCGATCACAGCATTTAGGGGGTTAACAGCCAGGGGTGGCGCGGACACCGCTCCTGGCTGCTGGTGAAGACACTCAGCCACTGGCAGAGCTGAGCTGCAGCACTGATCAGGTGGAAGGTGCTGATATTTCAGCATCTCCTGCGCGACCATGCTGTGATCGTTCAGTCAGATTGACTGACTGTTTAAAGCGATCTGGGTGTGGGGACCGACAGCATGGGTCCCGGCACCTCTTCCCATGCCTCTCAGCTGTCACAGACAGCTGTCGGCACTAAACTGTTTAAATGCCTGACGGACACAGCCTGTTCTGGTGCAGGAACTGACACCCGGCCATGACGGACTGTGTCCATCATTGGACGTTAAGGGGTTAAGCAAGAAGCACCACTAACCCAGCACTGTGAAGACCAAGGAGATCACCAAACAAGTTAGGGACAAAGTTGTTGACGGTATGTGCCCACTATCAGTAAACACTGCGTATAGGTGCAGCGTCCATCACGCAGAATCCAAATTTTACAGCATAGTCGACGGGATTTTAAGAAATCTTATGCCCACTATCCGTCCACAGACGCTCTCCCGATGGACATGCGGCATGTCTTTCTCATCTGCAGCATGTCAATTTCACCCATAGAATGTACTGGATGCATTGAATATGTACGATTCAGTGAACACATGCGAATTTACCTGCGTGCAATAGACAGCAGCGCTTGGGATACAGTGAACATACGCTGTGTCCACAGTTCTGCCAGTTCTGGATCGTGTGCACATACCTTGAGAAGTCAAAGTAAGGGTTCGGTTATAAAAAAAAAATCCCATTCCCTGATGATCCCCCCGAGCACCATCAAATCCATTATC
Organism: Ranitomeya variabilis; assembly: GCF_051348905.1. Lineage (NCBI taxonomy): Eukaryota > Metazoa > Chordata > Amphibia > Anura > Dendrobatidae > Ranitomeya > Ranitomeya variabilis. Next base: position 573,391,553 of record NC_135234.1, on the reverse strand, counting down.
ATCAAATGGAAAGAACATGCCAAGAGAGAGCCGCCCAACAAAACTCTCAGCCCGGGCAAGGGGGCATTAATCAGAGGTAGCACAGAGACCAGAGGTAACTGTGAAGGAGGTGCAGAGTTCCCAAGCAGAGACTGGAGTCTCTGTCGATACGACCACAATAAGCCGTACACTCAATAGAGGTGGAAGAAGAAAGCCTTTACTTCCATTCATTTCATTTATACTTTAGCATTATTTCATCTATTCCTCTACCAGAGGTCCCCAGCGTTTCTGACCTTGAGAGCCACATTCACCTCTGACAGAGGGTCGCGAGCCACACTCAGCTCCCGCCCCCTCACAATAGTGTGCTCTTCACATCTGTATGCTAGAACTGGAGCTAATGCACCAAGCTGACAGACAGCCGCGAGCCACAGTTCATGGGACCACCAGCCACATGTGGCTCCAGAGCTACAGGTTGGGGACCCTGCTCTAAGCAGGGTATTATATATAATCATGTATTATATTTATTTGTGCCTGATCATTGGGGATTATCTTTTGTTTATTATATCAATCCTCCTGCTTGTTATTTACAACTTTTCAAATGTTCTTAATTGTTTGTCAACCTCACTTCTTGTCATTTAATAAAAATTGTGTTTTACCTACTATCCGGAGTGCACTTTAATTTGCTGTGCAGTTTCTCTCTTAAATACTAATATAGTGTTACAGTACGTATCAATGAGGATATCGTGATACCAAATGTGACATTTTAATCTGCGTTAATTTTGTTTCCTTTTTATTCCATTTTTTATTTTTCCTTGAATACTTGTTTATTTCTAGGTTTTGTTTACAAAATTTCTTAGTTCCCCAATGGGATTTTGACATTTCGCCTATCAGGCCCCCGATCTGGCAGGATCTGATTGGCTATAGGGCATGGCGGGTCCAGCATCCCTTGTCAGGCCTCCGCTTTCCATAACAACCTGTCAACACCCACAACTTAGCTGCAGGGGTGCCAACGGGCTGAAGAGAGAGGGTTTGACCTGTGTCAAAAACCTCATGTACCACTGACATTATTGACAGCAGTGTTTGAGGGGTTAAACTGCTAAGATTCTCAATAACGCAAATCCCAGCATTACAGCAGAAGCTCGGCTGTTTATAACAGTTGGGCCTCTGCAGATGAGCCTGACAATCATTCCTGCATGATGGACATATCAGTCATGGAGCAGAAAGTAACGTGCTCATAACGTATACCGTATATACATCATGAAGCATTGTAGGATTAAAAAGTTCTCAAAAATGATCAAAACATTTCTGTCTACATATAAAAAACAGCAACACCCTGTCTACAGGTTGTGTGTGGTATTACTGCCCAGCATCATTCACTTGAGAGCATTCGGTAGACAGGAATGGCAATGCTTTTAGAAGAAGGCAACCATGTTTATCTAATTATGACAAACTCCTTTAACATTTCTGTAGGCCTCAATTGACCAAATGGAGGCCAAATGAGTTTTGTCACGACTGTGTTGCCGGGTGTCCTGAGACTAGGGACTCCTTCCCTGTCTCTAACACTAGGTGCACCCTAGCTCGCCCTGTTACCCGGATTACTTCTGATGGTGAAGATGCTGGGGCCACGCACCTTGCCTTAGCTCCTGAATCCGCCTTCAGTCTGTACCCTTCCCCCACCCAGGCAAGAAGGGAGTAGTAGTGTACCGTAATACACCAACCAGACTAACAAGGTAATACGAACAGGGGTAATGAAAAATAAAAAAACATACACATACAACAGAGGAATGCACCAGGGAGTGCAGGATGGGGTAAACCCAAAGTAGGAGAAGAAAGGGAATTATCACACACTCAAAACCTAGCAACAGTCACAGATAAATCCACCAAACGCCTTCTCCTGTATTAACCAACAACCACCTGCAACCATGCAGCATAATCTCTGACAATGAGAGCTAGCCAGGGCCCAGATTATATACGAGATGGGAGTGGCTAACAGAGCACAGCTGAGAGCGAGCAGATTAACCCCTACACTGCCAAAATAAATTTACACCGTTTAATAAGAAGGTGAAGTGCTTCTAATCAGTGCTAGAGCAGAAGAAATCAGATGCTGCGGTCTTCCGGCTCCTCTCTGTCATGGTAAACCTGTGACAAGTATGCTTTTGGCTTCTGTATGACCAGTTTACTGTTATGGTTACCCCAATGACCAGGGGAATAAAAATACAAAACGGACTAGCTCTCGGGTGATGGAAACTAAGGTCGACCGTGACCTGAACCTGACCCAACACTTACAGTAGCCGGGGGATGTACCTACGATGCCCTAGACACCACGCGCCAGCCGGAGATCTAACTACCCCTATAAGAGGAATATACAGGCCTGCCTTACCTCCAGATGAACCCCAAAAGGTGATAGTAGCCCCCCACAGATATTGACGGTGAGTTCAGAGGAAATGACATACGTAGGATGAACAGCAGATTTAGCACAGTGAGGTCCGCTTACTAGATAGCAGAAGGACAGGAAAGTGTTACTTCACGGTCAACCTAAAAACACTATTCAAAAACACCATCCAGAAACTACTTTAAACTCCAGTGACAACTCATGCCACTGGAGTAGTAATTTTCTGTCCACAAGAGCTTCCAGCACTGAAAGGTCACATTGCAGATAGCTGGACAAAAATAGCAAAACAAGAAACAAAATTCAACTTAGCTGAACTGGGACTTGAAGCAGGTGAATGCAACAGAATGCTACTAGCACATTGTTGGCCGGCATATGACTAACAGCCAAGCAGCCTTAAATAGGAAACTCCCCTAGAGGGTGGCGACAGGTAATCAGAGATGGAAGAAGGCACATAAGAGACACTACCATAACAAACCACCGGGGGAGCCCACAAACCGAATTCACAACAGTACCCCCCCCTTAAGGAGGGGGCACCGAACCCTCACCAGAACCACCAGGGCGATCTGGATGAGCACTATGAAATGCACGAACCAAATCGGGAGCATGAACATCGGATGCTGTCACCCAAGAATTATCCTCCTGGCCATAACCTTTCCACTTAACCAGATACTGAAGTTTCCGTCTGGAAACACGGGAGTCCAAGATCTTTTCCACCACATACTCCAATTCACCCTCAACCAACACAGGAGCAGGTGGATCGGCAGAAGGAACAACCGGTACCTCATACCTCCGCAATAATGACCGATGGAAAACATTATGGATATTAAAAGATGCTGGGAGGTCCAAACGAAAGGACACAGGATTAAGAACCTCCAGAATCCTATAAGGGCCGATAAACCGAGGCTTAAACTTAGGAGACGAGACCTTCATAGGAACAAATCGAGAAGACAGCCACACCAGGTCCCCAACACAAAGACGAGGACCAATACGCCGATGACGATTAGTGAACTGTTGAGTCTTCTCCTGGGACAACTTCAGATTGTCCACAACCTGTCCCCAAATCCGATGCATCCTATCAACCACAGCATCCACTCCAGGACAATCCGAAGACTCCAATTGACCGGACGAAAACCGAGGGTGAAACCCTGAATTACAAAAAAATGGAGAAACCAAAGTGGCAGAACTGGCCCGATTGTTAAGGGCAAACTCTGCCAACGGCAAAAAGTCAAGCCAATCATCCTGATCAGCGGACACAAAACACCTCAAGTAAGTCTCCAAGGTCTGATTAGTACGCTCAGTCTGGCCATTAGTCTGAGGATGGAATGCAGACGAAAAAGACAAATCGATACCCATCCTGGCACAGAACGTCCGCCAAAATCTAGACACAAACTGAGTACCCCTGTCAGACACTATATTCTCAGGAATACCATGCAAACGCACCACATTCTGAAAAAATAGAGGGACCAACTCAGAGGAGGAGGGCAATTTGGGTAAAGGTACCAAATGAACCATCTTAGAAAAACGGTCACAAATCACCCAGATGACAGACATCCTACGAGAAACCGGAAGGTCAGAAATAAAGTCCATAGAGATGTGCGTCCAAGGCCTCTTAGGAATAGGCAAGGGCAACAACAACCCACTGGCCCTAGAACAGCAGGGCTTGGCCCGAGCACAAACATCACAAGACTGCACAAACATGCGCACATCTCGAGACAAAGAAGGCCACCAGAAGGACCTAGACACCAAATCCCTGGTGCCAAAAATTCCAGGATGACCTGTCAACGCGGAAGAATGAACCTCCGAGATAACTCTACTGGTCCAATCATCAGGGACAAACAGTCTACCAGGCGGACAGCGATCAGGCCTATCCACCTGAAACTCCTGCAAAGAACGCCGCAGGTCTGGGGAGACAGCTGACAATATCACCCCATCCTTCAGGATGCCGGTAGGTTCGGAATCACCAGGCGAGTCAGGCTCAAAACTCCTAGAGAGGGCATCCGCCTTCACATTCTTGGACCCAGGCAGATATGACACCACAAAGTTAAATCGGGAGAAAAACAACGACCAGCGCGCCTGTCTAGGATTCAGACGCCTGGCCGACTCAAGATAAATTAGATTCTTGTGGTCAGTGAGGACCACCACCTGGTGTCTAGCACCCTCAAGCCAATGACGCCACTCCTCAAACGCCCACTTCATGGCCAGAAGTTCCCGATTTCCCACATCATAATTTCGCTCAGCGGGCGAAAACTTTCGGGAGAAAAACGCACATGGTCTCATTACTGAGCAGTCAGGATCTTTCTGCGACAAAACTGCACCTGCTCCGATCTCCGAAGCATCCACCTCAACCTGGAACGGAAGTAACACATCAGGTTGGCGCAACACAGGAGCGGAAGAAAAGCGGCGCTTAAGCTCTTGAAAGGCCTCCACAGCCGCAGAGGACCAATTAGCAACATCAGCACCCTTTTTGGTCAAATCAGTCAAAGGTTTAGCAATGGCAGAAAAACCCGCTATAAATCGGCGATAGAAATTAGCAAAACCCAAGAACTTTTGCAGACTCTTCAAAGAAGTAGGTTGCATCCAATCACAAATAGCCTGGACCTTGACAGGGTCCATCTCCATAGATGAAGGGGAAAAAATATATCCCAAAAAGGAAATTCTCTGAACTCCAAAACTACACTTTGAGCCCTTTACAAAAAGAGAATTAGCTCGCAAAACCTGAAAAACTCTCCTGACCTGTTGAACGTGAGATTCCCAGTCCTCCGAAAAAACAAGAATATCATCCAAATACACAATCATAAACTTATCCAGATATTCACGGAAAATATCGTGCATAAAGGACTGAAAAACGGAAGGGGCATTTGCGAGACCGAAAGGCATTACCAAATACTCAAAATGGCCTTCAGGCGTATTAAATGCGGTCTTCCACTCATCCCCCTGCTTAATCCGCACCAAATTATACGCACCACGTAGATCGATCTTAGTGAACCACTTAGCCCCCTTTATGCGAGCAAACAGATCAGTCAGTAAAGGTAACGGGTACTGGTATTTAACTGTAATCTTATTCAAAAGTCGATAGTCGATACAAGGTCTCAATGAACCATCCTTTTTACCTACAAAGAAAAATCCTGCCCCTAGTGGAGACAACGAGGGGCGAATATGACCCTTTTCCAAGGATTCTCTGATATACTCCCGCATAGCAGTATGTTCGGGCACAGACAAATTAAACAAGCGACCCTTAGGAAACTTACTACCGGGGATCAATTCAATAGCGCAGTCACACTCTCTGTGGGGAGGGAGAGAATCAACTTTAGGCTCTTGAAAGACATCATAAAAATCTGACAGAAATGCTGGGATCTCAGAGGGAGTAGATGAAGAAATAGGAACCAAAGGTGCATCCCCATGAATACCCCGACATCCCCAGCTCAACACAGACATAGATTTCCAGTCCAAGACGGGATTATGAATCTGTAACCATGGTAATCCAAGCACTAAGACATCATGTAGGTTATATAATACAAGGAAACGAATAATCTCCTGATGGTCTGGGGTAAGACGCATAGTCACTTGTGTCCAATATTGTGGTTTATTGCTAGCCAAAGGTGTAGAATCAATACCCTTCAGGGGAATAGAAATTTCCAACGGCTCCAAATCAAACCCACAACGCTTGGCAAAGGACCAATCCATGAGACTCAGAGCGGCGCCAGAATCCACATAAGCATTCACAGTCACAGATGATAAGGTACAAATCAATGTCACGGACAAAAGAAATTTTGACTGCAAGGTACCTGTAGAAAAAGATTTATCAACCTTTTTATCAACCTTATTTATACGTTTAGAGCATGCTGATATAACATGAGCTGGATCACCACAGTAGAAGCACAATCCATTTTTGCGCCTGTAATTTTGACGTTCGCCTCTAGACAAAACACGATCGCATTGCATATGCTCCAATGCCTTTTCAGAAGTCACCGCCAAATGGTGCACAGGTCTTTGCTCAGAAGACACCGCCATATGGTGCACAGGTTTTTGCTCAGAAGATACCGCCATATGGTGCACAGATTTTTCCTCAGAAGACCCCGCCATATGGTGCACAGATTTGCGCTCCCGCAAACGCCGATCAATCTGGATAGCCAATTTCATGGCATCATTCAGACCTGTAGGCACAGGGAACCCCACCATGACATCCTTCACGGCATCAGAGAGACCTTCTCTGAAATTAGCTGCTAAAGCGCACTCATTCCATCTAGTAAGCACCGACCATTTACGGAATTTCTGGCAGTATATCTCAGCTTCATCTTGCCCTTGGGAAAGAGCTATCAAGGCTTTCTCAGCCAAAATCTCCAAATTAGGCTCTTCATAAAGCAACCCCAAAGCCTGAAAAAACGCATCTACATTTAACAACGCAGGATCCCCTGGCGATAATGCAAATGCCCAACTTTGTGGGTCGCCGCGCAGTAGAGAGATAACAATTTTAACTTGTTGAGTATGATCACCAGCAGAGTGAGATCTCAGAGACAAAAACAATTTGCAATTTTCCCTGAAACTCAAAAACCGGGATCTGTCTCCGGTAAAGTATTCAGGCAGAGGAATCTTAGGTTCAGACATTGGAGCACGTATAACAAAATCTTGTAGGTTCTGTACTTTTGTCGCAAGGTTATGCAAACCTGCAACTAAACTCTGTGAATCCATGATTCAAATGGGTGTAACCCAAGCATTCAGAGGTTAAGAGGAGAGGAGAAAAAAAAAAGGCTGAAGACTGCAGTTTAAGCAAGGAATACAAATGAGCAAACTAAGGTGCACTTTCAAACACAGAAAAAAAAAAACCTTTTCTCCTCCTTCCTGCTTTAGTGCATATTTTAACACATAGATTTTTTACTGGCCGGCCAAACTGTTATGGTTACCCCAATGACCAGGGGAATAAAAATACAAAACGGACTAGCTCTCGGGTGATGGAAACTAAGGTCGACCGTGACCTGAACCTGACCCAACACTTACAGTAGCCGGGGGATGTACCTACGATGCCCTAGACACCACGCGCCAGCCGGAGATCTAACTACCCCTATAAGAGGAATATACAGGCCTGCCTTACCTCCAGATGAACCCCAAAAGGTGATAGTAGCCCCCCACAGATATTGACGGTGAGTTCAGAGGAAATGACATACGTAGGATGAACAGCAGATTTAGCACAGTGAGGTCCGCTTACTAGATAGCAGAAGGACAGGAAAGTGTTACTTCACGGTCAACCTAAAAACACTATTCAAAAACACCATCCAGAAACTACTTTAAACTCCAGTGACAACTCATGCCACTGGAGTAGTAATTTTCTGTCCACAAGAGCTTCCAGCACTGAAAGGTCACATTGCAGATAGCTGGACAAAAATAGCAAAACAAGAAACAAAATTCAACTTAGCTGAACTGGGACTTGAAGCAGGTGAATGCAACAGAATGCTACTAGCACATTGTTGGCCGGCATATGACTAACAGCCAAGCAGCCTTAAATAGGAAACTCCCCTAGAGGGTGGCGACAGGTAATCAGAGATGGAAGAAGGCACATAAGAGACACTACCATAACAAACCACCGGGGGAGCCCACAAACCGAATTCACAACAGTACCCCCCCCTTAAGGAGGGGGCACCGAACCCTCACCAGAACCACCAGGGCGATCTGGATGAGCACTATGAAATGCACGAACCAAATCGGGAGCATGAACATCGGATGCTGTCACCCAAGAATTATCCTCCTGGCCATAACCTTTCCACTTAACCAGATACTGAAGTTTCCGTCTGGAAACACGGGAGTCCAAGATCTTTTCCACCACATACTCCAATTCACCCTCAACCAACACAGGAGCAGGTGGATCGGCAGAAGGAACAACCGGTACCTCATACCTCCGCAATAATGACCGATGGAAAACATTATGGATATTAAAAGATGCTGGGAGGTCCAAACGAAAGGACACAGGATTAAGAACCTCCAGAATCCTATAAGGGCCGATAAACCGAGGCTTAAACTTAGGAGACGAGACCTTCATAGGAACAAATCGAGAAGACAGCCACACCAGGTCCCCAACACAAAGACGAGGACCAATACGCCGATGACGATTAGTGAACTGTTGAGTCTTCTCCTGGGACAACTTCAGATTGTCCACAACCTGTCCCCAAATCCGATGCATCCTATCAACCACAGCATCCACTCCAGGACAATCCGAAGACTCCAATTGACCGGACGAAAACCGAGGGTGAAACCCTGAATTACAAAAAAATGGAGAAACCAAAGTGGCAGAACTGGCCCGATTGTTAAGGGCAAACTCTGCCAACGGCAAAAAGTCAAGCCAATCATCCTGATCAGCGGACACAAAACACCTCAAGTAAGTCTCCAAGGTCTGATTAGTACGCTCAGTCTGGCCATTAGTCTGAGGATGGAATGCAGACGAAAAAGACAAATCGATACCCATCCTGGCACAGAACGTCCGCCAAAATCTAGACACAAACTGAGTACCCCTGTCAGACACTATATTCTCAGGAATACCATGCAAACGCACCACATTCTGAAAAAATAGAGGGACCAACTCAGAGGAGGAGGGCAATTTGGGTAAAGGTACCAAATGAACCATCTTAGAAAAACGGTCACAAATCACCCAGATGACAGACATCCTACGAGAAACCGGAAGGTCAGAAATAAAGTCCATAGAGATGTGCGTCCAAGGCCTCTTAGGAATAGGCAAGGGCAACAACAACCCACTGGCCCTAGAACAGCAGGGCTTGGCCCGAGCACAAACATCACAAGACTGCACAAACATGCGCACATCTCGAGACAAAGAAGGCCACCAGAAGGACCTAGACACCAAATCCCTGGTGCCAAAAATTCCAGGATGACCTGTCAACGCGGAAGAATGAACCTCCGAGATAACTCTACTGGTCCAATCATCAGGGACAAACAGTCTACCAGGCGGACAGCGATCAGGCCTATCCACCTGAAACTCCTGCAAAGAACGCCGCAGGTCTGGGGAGACAGCTGACAATATCACCCCATCCTTCAGGATGCCGGTAGGTTCGGAATCACCAGGCGAGTCAGGCTCAAAACTCCTAGAGAGGGCATCCGCCTTCACATTCTTGGACCCAGGCAGATATGACACCACAAAGTTAAATCGGGAGAAAAACAACGACCAGCGCGCCTGTCTAGGATTCAGACGCCTGGCCGACTCAAGATAAATTAGATTCTTGTGGTCAGTGAGGACCACCACCTGGTGTCTAGCACCCTCAAGCCAATGACGCCACTCCTCAAACGCCCACTTCATGGCCAGAAGTTCCCGATTTCCCACATCATAATTTCGCTCAGCGGGCGAAAACTTTCGGGAGAAAAACGCACATGGTCTCATTACTGAGCAGTCAGGATCTTTCTGCGACAAAACTGCACCTGCTCCGATCTCCGAAGCATCCACCTCAACCTGGAACGGAAGTAACACATCAGGTTGGCGCAACACAGGAGCGGAAGAAAAGCGGCGCTTAAGCTCTTGAAAGGCCTCCACAGCCGCAGAGGACCAATTAGCAACATCAGCACCCTTTTTGGTCAAATCAGTCAAAGGTTTAGCAATGGCAGAAAAACCCGCTATAAATCGGCGATAGAAATTAGCAAAACCCAAGAACTTTTGCAGACTCTTCAAAGAAGTAGGTTGCATCCAATCACAAATAGCCTGGACCTTGACAGGGTCCATCTCCATAGATGAAGGGGAAAAAATATATCCCAAAAAGGAAATTCTCTGAACTCCAAAACTACACTTTGAGCCCTTTACAAAAAGAGAATTAGCTCGCAAAACCTGAAAAACTCTCCTGACCTGTTGAACGTGAGATTCCCAGTCCTCCGAAAAAACAAGAATATCATCCAAATACACAATCATAAACTTATCCAGATATTCACGGAAAATATCGTGCATAAAGGACTGAAAAACGGAAGGGGCATTTGCGAGACCGAAAGGCATTACCAAATACTCAAAATGGCCTTCAGGCGTATTAAATGCGGTCTTCCACTCATCCCCCTGCTTAATCCGCACCAAATTATACGCACCACGTAGATCGATCTTAGTGAACCACTTAGCCCCCTTTATGCGAGCAAACAGATCAGTCAGTAAAGGTAACGGGTACTGGTATTTAACTGTAATCTTATTCAAAAGTCGATAGTCGATACAAGGTCTCAATGAACCATCCTTTTTACCTACAAAGAAAAATCCTGCCCCTAGTGGAGACAACGAGGGGCGAATATGACCCTTTTCCAAGGATTCTCTGATATACTCCCGCATAGCAGTATGTTCGGGCACAGACAAATTAAACAAGCGACCCTTAGGAAACTTACTACCGGGGATCAATTCAATAGCGCAGTCACACTCTCTGTGGGGAGGGAGAGAATCAACTTTAGGCTCTTGAAAGACATCATAAAAATCTGACAGAAATGCTGGGATCTCAGAGGGAGTAGATGAAGAAATAGGAACCAAAGGTGCATCCCCATGAATACCCCGACATCCCCAGCTCAACACAGACATAGATTTCCAGTCCAAGACGGGATTATGAATCTGTAACCATGGTAATCCAAGCACTAAGACATCATGTAGGTTATATAATACAAGGAAACGAATAATCTCCTGATGGTCTGGGGTAAGACGCATAGTCACTTGTGTCCAATATTGTGGTTTATTGCTAGCCAAAGGTGTAGAATCAATACCCTTCAGGGGAATAGAAATTTCCAACGGCTCCAAATCAAACCCACAACGCTTGGCAAAGGACCAATCCATGAGACTCAGAGCGGCGCCAGAATCCACATAAGCATTCACAGTCACAGATGATAAGGTACAAATCAATGTCACGGACAAAAGAAATTTTGACTGCAAGGTACCTGTAGAAAAAGATTTATCAACCTTTTTATCAACCTTATTTATACGTTTAGAGCATGCTGATATAACATGAGCTGGATCACCACAGTAGAAGCACAATCCATTTTTGCGCCTGTAATTTTGACGTTCGCCTCTAGACAAAACACGATCGCATTGCATATGCTCCAATGCCTTTTCAGAAGTCACCGCCAAATGGTGCACAGGTCTTTGCTCAGAAGACACCGCCATATGGTGCACAGGTTTTTGCTCAGAAGATACCGCCATATGGTGCACAGATTTTTCCTCAGAAGACCCCGCCATATGGTGCACAGATTTGCGCTCCCGCAAACGCCGATCAATCTGGATAGCCAATTTCATGGCATCATTCAGACCTGTAGGCACAGGGAACCCCACCATGACATCCTTCACGGCATCAGAGAGACCTTCTCTGAAATTAGCTGCTAAAGCGCACTCATTCCATCTAGTAAGCACCGACCATTTACGGAATTTCTGGCAGTATATCTCAGCTTCATCTTGCCCTTGGGAAAGAGCTATCAAGGCTTTCTCAGCCAAAATCTCCAAATTAGGCTCTTCATAAAGCAACCCCAAAGCCTGAAAAAACGCATCTACATTTAACAACGCAGGATCCCCTGGCGATAATGCAAATGCCCAACTTTGTGGGTCGCCGCGCAGTAGAGAGATAACAATTTTAACTTGTTGAGTATGATCACCAGCAGAGTGAGATCTCAGAGACAAAAACAATTTGCAATTTTCCCTGAAACTCAAAAACCGGGATCTGTCTCCGGTAAAGTATTCAGGCAGAGGAATCTTAGGTTCAGACATTGGAGCACGTATAACAAAATCTTGTAGGTTCTGTACTTTTGTCGCAAGGTTATGCAAACCTGCAACTAAACTCTGTGAATCCATGATTCAAATGGGTGTAACCCAAGCATTCAGAGGTTAAGAGGAGAGGAGAAAAAAAAAAGGCTGAAGACTGCAGTTTAAGCAAGGAATACAAATGAGCAAACTAAGGTGCACTTTCAAACACAGAAAAAAAAAAACCTTTTCTCCTCCTTCCTGCTTTAGTGCATATTTTAACACATAGATTTTTTACTGGCCGGCCAAACTGTTATGGTTACCCCAATGACCAGGGGAATAAAAATACAAAACGGACTAGCTCTCGGGTGATGGAAACTAAGGTCGACCGTGACCTGAACCTGACCCAACACTTACAGTAGCCGGGGGATGTACCTACGATGCCCTAGACACCACGCGCCAGCCGGAGATCTAACTACCCCTATAAGAGGAATATACAGGCCTGCCTTACCTCCAGATGAACCCCAAAAGGTGATAGTAGCCCCCCACAGATATTGACGGTGAGTTCAGAGGAAATGACATACGTAGGATGAACAGCAGATTTAGCACAGTGAGGTCCGCTTACTAGATAGCAGAAGGACAGGAAAGTGTTACTTCACGGTCAACCTAAAAACACTATTCAAAAACACCATCCAGAAACTACTTTAAACTCCAGTGACAACTCATGCCACTGGAGTAGTAATTTTCTGTCCACAAGAGCTTCCAGCACTGAAAGGTCACATTGCAGATAGCTGGACAAAAATAGCAAAACAAGAAACAAAATTCAACTTAGCTGAACTGGGACTTGAAGCAGGTGAATGCAACAGAATGCTACTAGCACATTGTTGGCCGGCATATGACTAACAGCCAAGCAGCCTTAAATAGGAAACTCCCCTAGAGGGTGGCGACAGGTAATCAGAGATGGAAGAAGGCACATAAGAGACACTACCATAACAAACCACCGGGGGAGCCCACAAACCGAATTCACAACAGTTTACGTTTGCATTATTTATTAAACGATTTCTATACAGAGGGCCACCACAAATGTATAGCGTGCAGTATACTTTTTTTTTGTAAAGGGTTGTTATGGTGGATCGAAGCCAAGCCAAGTTATATCATTAAACTTTACTAAACTCAATTTTTTTTTTTAATTACAGTATACTAGAGAATCCTGTAAGCTTTGTATTGTACATGGATTTTACAAGGCAATATAGCCTGTCAATGCAGCACTGATGAGCCACAGACTAATTAGCAGATGCCTATGGCAGATTCAGGGGCCATGGAAACCCATTAGCGCTTTGTGTTAGCTTCACGGGGTGCTGATGGACTGACAGAGGGGCACTTTACAAGCTTCTGGAGTGCTTTTGAGGTGTTTTGGTAACTATTGGAAATTACAGTGGGTACGGAAAGTATTCAGACCTCTTTAATTCTTTCACTCCTTGTTTCATTGCAGCCATTTGGTAAATTGAAAAAGTTATTTTTTTCTCATTAATGTACACTCTGCACCCTATCTTGACTGAAAAAAACAAAAACATATATTTTTGCATATTTATTATAAAAGAAAAATTGAAATATGACATGGTAATAAGTATTCAGACCCTTTGCTCAGACACTCATATTTAAGTCACATGCTGTCCATTTCCTTGTAATCCGCCTTGAGAAGGTTCTACTCCTTCATCGGAGTCCAGCAGTGTTTAATTAAACTGAAAGGACTTGATTTGGAAAGGCACACACCTGTCTATATAAGACCTCACAGCTCACAGTGCATGTTAGACCAAATGATAATCATGAGGTCAAAGGAACTGGCCAAAGAACTCAGAGACAGAATTATGGCAAGGCACAGATCTGACCAAGGTTAGAAAAGAATTCCTGCAGTACTCAAGGTTCCAAAGAGCACAGTGGCCTCCATAATCCTTAAATGGAAGAAGCTTGGGACCACCCGAAGTCTTCCTAGACCTGGCCGTCCAGCCAAACTAAGCAATCGTGGGAGAAGAGCCTTGGTGAGAGAGGTAAAGAAGAACCCCAAGATCAACGTGGCTGAGCTCCAGAGATGCAGTAGAGAGATAGGAGAAAGTTCCACAAAGTCAACTATCACTGCAGCCCTCCACTAGTCGGGCCTTTATGGCAGAGTGCCCCGATGGAAGCCTCTCCTCAGTGCAAGACATATGACAGCCTGCACAGAGTTTGCTAAAAACACATGAAGGACTCCCAGACTTTGAGAAATATGATTCTCTGGTCTGATGAGACAAAGATAGACCTTTTTGGTGATAATTCTAAGTGGTATGTGTGGAGAAAACCGGGCACTGCTCATCACCAGCCTAATACAATCCCAACAGTGAAACATGGTGGTGGCAGCATAATGCTATTGGGGTGTTTTTCAGCTGCAGGGACAGGACAACTGGTTGCTATTGAAGGAAACATGAATGCAGCCAAGTACAAAGATATCCTGAATGAAAACCTCTTCCAGAGTGCTCTGGACCTCAGACTTGGCCGAAGGTTCACCTTCCAACAAGACACACAGCTAAAATAACAAAGGAGTGGCTTCAGAACAACTCTGTGACCATTCTTGCCTGGCCCAGCCAGAGCCCTGACCTAAACCCAATTGAGCATCTCTGAAGAGACCTGAAAATGGCTGTCCACCAACGTTCACCATCCAACCTGATGGAACTAGAGAGGATCTGCAAGGAAGAATGGAAGGATCCCCAAATCCAGGTGTGAAAAACTTGTTACATCATTCCCAAGAAGACTCATGGCTGTACTAGCTCAAAAGGGTGCTTCTACTCAATATTGAGCAAAGGGGCTGAAGACTTATGACCATGTGATATTTCAGTTTTTATTTTTTTAATAAATTTGCAAAAAGTTCTACATTTCTCGTTTTTTTTTTTTCAGTCAAGATGGGGTGCAGTGTACATTAATGAGAAAAAATGAACTTAATTGAATTTACCAAATGGCTGCAATGAAACAAAGAGTGAAAATTTTAAAGGGGTCTGAATACTTTCCGTATCCACTGTATATAAAGAAAAAAACCTTTTCTACAGATTTTGCACCCTGACCCTCATTTATCCCCAATGTTAAACCGCCAGAATACAGAAATATTGGAGTACGACCACTGCAGGCTTCGGGCCTGTGACTTGAATCAATATGACCTTCACATAGGAAAGAAAATGGAGCACGCATTATATTTTGTGTCACATGTTGTCTTCTTGTACACGGATGTTACAAAGATCAGTTTATCCCAGAATGGATCAAACATGTCATAGGTTATAAAGTGTATAAATGTTACCAGTCTCTAAAACCAGTGCACTTGGCGCCTTTACAAAATGTCCATTATTGTGCCTCACGTTAGTGGCAATGTCACTTAGACGATAATGGGCCTAGCAACAAGCTTTTCCCATATACCGGCGTCTACACGGCATCTCACTGAATTGTTCCTATATGAAAACGTAGAGCGTCTAATGGACAAGAAGTAATTGCATTTATTTCATCTTCAAGCTGACACAATGACATCAGCGCTGGCAATTAGGGCAGAGCGAACATCTGCCGCCAGACGAATGCCACGTCTTAGAGATAATGGCTTTGACAGCGAATCTGCAAAGGTTTTAACCCTTTTTTTTCATTCTTAGAGGCTACAACATTGTGGCTTGGCTAGGACAGAAAGCGGTTTGTGTTTGACTGCTTCCATTACCCTATGGCGAGTCAATGAGAAGAAGCTGCATTACCAACACAACGCAAACATAGCACCAATCTGCAATATCAGAGATTTTATCAAATATTATTTTACACATTGCGGATAATTTCTGTACGTAAAGTGACCTGTGGTGCAGATTTTTTTTTATCTATACACATAGGCTGATGAACAGTAGGAAAACTGAGTCTCATTTGGCTGACAATAATAATATTTTTTTATTATTCTTATTAGTATTATTATGATGTAGTGTTTACTTATATACTTTATATACTTTTTCGGAGTACTAGATAATTAGGAATATTCAATAATCTGATTCCTTTGATCCTTCTAGTTCCCACTAATGCGTGACTTACAGGATTTTACTACATTCTAATTGCCATAATTAGCATTCCTCCAATATAATATAATATTTCTGAATTGGTCAGTCTCTAAAATCCAGCACTGGACCTACTATTTCATTATTGGCTTCCTATACGGTGTGTCCCGTAACATCCTCTTCCCTTTGTTCACAGTATTATTCTGGCACTGGCACTTTTTGTCGGATCTCCCACACAATAGAAGGAGAGGTTCCCTATGATGGCGGCATAAAATCACGTAGATCTCACTGGCGGCCGCCTGACGCACTTTTCTTTACTCTCCGATCCATAAACCTGATTGCAGTGTGGGAGGTATAAACTAAATAGAAGATAAACAGATTTTCGATCTTCCCACGCTCCACAGCACTCATCATAATGTTATTGTAACAATCAGCACAAGCAATTGACTAGACTAATAGCGGCCTGCACAGAACTCTGCTCCGCTTCTAAAGAACAGCTTTTAGCCTGCATTATAAAGGCAATGTGACCTTGAGAATGCAGCTGGTCAGACATCACATTAGCACTCAACTGTACAAAGGATATTTAGGACAGAGGTCACATCAGCGAAGGAAAAAACAAGGAAAATGCTACTTCACAGTAAGAGTATGCACAGAAGACATCTCCTGCAGGCAATCCTCTCCTCTCCAGAGATTCGTGCCACCCATAGATCAGACACTGGTTGCATTATTGCAACCATATAAATTTTACTCGAAAACTATGCAACATTTCATAGAAAACATAGTTTAAAAAGCCTAATGTCTCAGAAGTCTAGTCCGAGTCCAGTCCTCCAGATATCATTATATTAAATATACATCTTAGTAGCGTAGCAACTGCGGAAGCAGAGGGGCAGTCGGCCCAGGCCCCGCGCTTAGAGGGGCCCACCCAGAGCTACTCTACTGTTAACTGCATGGCAGTGCGCAGTGAGTCCATACAGTTAAACTCTGTGGCAGAGCAGGGAGGCTCGATCTCCTTGCACAGAAACCCGTCTGGATGCTGATACAGCTGAAAGCAATGATAAGAGAGGGAGCCATCATTCCCCCTCTGCGTCTGAGGTCACTGACACAGACACTGACAGTGGGCACGATGACATCATTACTTGGCAAACGCTGTCCCGAGATGTGCGGGCGCTCAGAGCAGAAGGGGAAAGAGGAGGAGAGGCGAGTAGTATTTATTTATTTTATTTGGCAGTGCTTGATACTGTATGGAGGCCTATGGGGACTACATTATACTATATAAAGTCTGCCTAAGGGGACTGCATTATACTATATAGAGTCTGCCTATGGGGAGTACATTATAGTATATAAAGTCTGCCTATGGGGGATGCATTATACTATATAAGGTATGCCTATGAGGAGTGCATTATACTATATAGCGTATGGCTATGGGGAGTGTATTATACTATATAGCATCTGACTATGGGGAGTGCATTATACTATATAGAGTCTGCCTATGGGGAGTGAATGATACTACGTAGAGTCTGCCTATGGGAAGTGCATTATACTATATACTATATAGAGTTTGCCTGTGGGAGTGCATTATACTACACTGCTCAAAAAATAAAGGGAACACTTAAACAACAGAATATACCTCCAAGTAAATCAAACTTCTGTGAAATCAAACTGTCCACTTAGGATGCAACACTGTTTGACAACAGATGGAAAGTATTGGCAATTATCAAGACACACTCAATAAAGGAGTGGGTCTGCAGGTGGAGACCACAGACCACATCTCAGTACCAATGCTTTCTGGCTGATGTTTTGGTCACTTTTGAATATTAGTTGTGCTTTCACTCTCGTGGTAGCATGAAACGGACTCTACAACCCACACAAATCGCTCAGGTAGTCCAACACCATGCAGGACGCTTGGCATTTGCCACAGAACACCAGGATTGGCAAATTCGCCACTGGCGCCCTGTGCTCTTCACAGATGAGAGCAGGTTCACACTGAGCACATGTGACAGACGTGACAGAGTCTGGAGACGCCGTGGACAGCGATCTGCTGCCTGAAACATCCTTCAGCATGACTGGTTTGGCAGTGGGTCAGTAATGATGTGGGGTGGCATTTCGTTGGAGGGCCTCACAGCCCTCCATGTGCTCGCCAGAGGTAGCCTGACTGCCATTAGGTACCGAGATGAGATCCTCAGGCCCCTTGTGAGATCATATGCTGGTGCGGTTGGCCCTGGGTTCCTCCTAATGCAGGACAATGCCAGACCTCATGTGGCTGGAGTGTGTCAGCAGTTCCTGCAAGATGAAGTAATTGAAGCTATGGATTGGCCCGCCCGTTCCAAAGACCTGAATCCGATTGAATACATCTGGGACATCATATCTCGCACCATCCACCAACGTCACGTTGCACCACAGACTGTCCAGGAGTTGATGGATGCTTTAGTCCAGGTCTGGGAGGAGATCCCTTAGGAGACCATCTGCCACGTCATCAGGAGCATGCCCAGGCGTTGTAGGGAGGTCATATAGGCACATGGAGGCCACACACACACAACAGAACATCATTTCTTTGTCTTGAGGTATTTCCACTGAAGTTGGACGTGCCTGTAATTTGATTTTCCACTTTAATTTTGAGTATCATTCCAAATCCAGACCTCAATGGGATATTAATTTTGATTTACGTTGATCATTTTTATGTTTTATTGTTCTCAACATATTCCACTGTGTAATGAATAAAGATTTGCAACTGAAATATTTCATTCAGTGATATCTAGGATGTGGTATTTTAGTGTTCCATTTATTTTTTTGAGCAGTGTATATAGTCTGCATATGGGAGCGCATTATACTATATAGAGTCTGCCCATGGGGAATGCATTATTCTATATAGAGTCTGCCTATGGGGGATGCATTATACTATATATAGTCTGCCTATGGGGAGTGCATTATACTATATAGAGTCTGCGTATGGGGAGTGCATTATACTATATAGAGGCCTATGGAGAGTGCATTATACTATACAGAGGCCTATGGAGAGTACATTATACTATATAGAGGCCTATGGAGAGTGCATAATACTATAGATGCCTTTGCTGAGTGCATTATACTATAAATAGGCATATGCGGAGTGCATATATGGAAGCCTATGGGGAGTGCATTATGGTACATAGAGGCCTATGGGAAAAGCATTATACTATATGTAGGCCTATGGGGAATGCATTATACCATAAATTGCCATATGGGAAGTGCATTATACTATATAGAGCTGCGGAATATGTTGGCGCTATATAAATAAAAATGATTATTATAGAGGCCTATGGGGAGTACATTATACTATATATTGGCATATGGGGAGTGCATTGTACTATATAGAGGCCATGGGTATTGCATTGTACCATATTGGGGACATTATACTATACGGAGGCTATTTAGGCGACTATCATACAGTGTGGGGGCCATCATGCAGTGTTGGAACCATCAAACAGTTTGGGGGCTACTAAAGGGTCAGTATACTGTGTGGGGGTACTGTATAGTGAAGGGACATTATACTATGTATAAGAGAGCATCATACTGTGTAGAGGGGAGCGGTACAGTGGGGAGACTCAGGACATTATTAAATGCTAAGTGGGCACTTATTGTTATAGGGGAACTCACTCAGGTTATTGTGACTGTCAAAGGGGCGCACAGAGGGCATTATTACTTTCTAGGGGGCAAAATGTGGGCACTGTTTTCTATGGCACATGCACCCGGCATTACTATATTCTAGAGGGTTGTTTTACCATTCATAGGACACACAATAGTTGCAGTAATAGGGACACATAAGGCAGCAGTTGCTCAGCATTGGGGTTTCATCAGGAAATGTGAGAAGTCAAGTTAATGTGTCTTTGTTGTAATCTATGCAGCTGAGTCGTGGCTGTTGTGTCGGTTTGGGCCAGATGGAAAAGATGGGGAAAAAAACTATTCCATCAGAAAGAACATGAGCAGTAAGTCTCTATCTGTAACTGTACTGTAATCTATTACATGGTCTGCAGGACTGGTGTCTACCACTACATGGTAACCATATGGTGGTAATATCAGTGTTGGTCTTTGTATAGAGATTATATTCAGCAACAGCGCGGTCATCTGCTGAGGTTCTCCTCCACTATTAGGGTGCACCATCATAGTAGTAATCAAGGTTACCTGGTTAGGGGTCCACTCAGAAGGCTCTCCTCCCCGCAGCCCATAACCATAACTACACTTCTGATGTTAAACCTAATGAGGCTGGTGTATTTACTTTGAAAATCCATACCAAAACGGCTGTATATTTATTTTTTTCCTGATTGATTTTATAATGAGCATTTTAAGTTCGAGTTAAAAAAAAAATGGCAATTTTATTATAAGGCAAGGTTTAGGGTAGAAGCAAGAATGCAGTGGCCACAAAGGGTGAGTTATGTGATACTACAGAATAATTCATGCTGGAGTATGGCACAACCGTACACCTGATCAGAACGAAGATAGCTTTACCACCTGGACTCCAGCACACCATGAGGGAAGAAATAAGAAGAATGTTTTATCTTTATTGGATCACATGTCTATGTTGGAGCAGCTGTATCCAGATAAATCTTGGAGGATATAAACACAAGATACTGTATGTTTGTGATAATCTCAGGCAAGTTAGGAAATGTCTAATAAATCCTCAGTGATCAGCACAGCGTGGTACAGCAATAGCTAGCAGAGCTTGCAAGGAAATTAAAGGTGAAAAAAACTGCTCTCACTGTTACCTGGCGAGGGTGCATAAAGACTAATATTCAGAAACATGCCGAAATCTGGTTTACAATTTTTCATTACAAACACAATTATTTTTTTCTGATAGAAAGCATGACGTAACTGTGGCCTTGGCCTTATTATGAAGCATCATATTGCAGACCACATCTTACATTTTTGGCAGATCTGAGTGTATCCAGACACTAACCGGTCAGAGTATGAAGTGAACCCTGCTGGCATGCTGAGAGCCAGTGGTTGCTATTTCAGAAAGAGAAATTCAGGGGTGTTTGGTTACAAGTGAGAAGGAAGGAGGGAGGGTAAAATAGTAATATTACTGCCGCCAGTTCTAAGAAACTAATTACACCCCTTGCTCTGTCCCAGATTCATGGGTTTATGTGACATGAAGTTCAAGAGTGAACAGATGGACAAACAGTCAAATGGCAAAAATGAGGTTTATTATGGAGAAGAAAGGCTACCAAACACATGAAATAACCTACTGAACACTAATGGAACTACATACAAAGAAAAGTACAGGCCCAGTAACTCAGAGTGGAACTCAACTGAAATCCTTGTTAGGCTGGAGTTATACACAACGTATAAAAAAAATCGGTCCGTTGGACGAGAATCGCAGAAATGTTCCCTGAACATTGATCTGTGTGTCATCCGTGTGCAGTGCGAGGATGCGATTTTCTCACATGTAAGTATCCGAGTGACATTTGTATGACATCCATATGGCGATTTTTTTTTTCGCCGGCTTGCAAAATGGACATATAATGGATCCATGGGCTAAAATATTTGTGAAAACGTGTGTATATATATATATATATATATATATATATATATATATATATATACACACATATGTGTGTGTGTGTGTGTGTGTGTGTGTGTGTGTGTGTGTGTTGTATCAGTGAAACACATACCTCTCGGGGTTCATCATCTCATTAAGTACATTTACATTTGACCAGCTTAATTTTCCTGAAATTGCCTGCGCCCCCGACAACCAATATGCGAAAATTTTGCACGGGCCAACTAGTCTATTAGTATACCCAAGTCATTTTCACATGTGCTGTTGCTTAGCCCTATTCCTCCCATTCTTTATATGCTTTTTTTCATTTTTCTTGCCCAGATGTAGGACTGCATTTCTACCTGTTAACCCCTTAGTGACAGAGCCAATTTGGTACTTAATGAACGAGCCAATTTTTACAATTCTGACCAGTGTCACTTTAAGAGGTTATAACTCTGGAACGCTTTATCGGATCCCACTGATTCTGAGATTGTTTTTTCGTGACATATTGTACTTCAAGTTACTGGTAACATTTCTTCGATATTACTTGTGATTATTTATGAAAAAAATGGAAATATGGCGAAAATTTTTAAAATTTTGCAATTTTCAAACTTTGTATTTTTATGCCCTTAAATCCGAGAGATATGTCACAAAAAATAGTTAATAAATAACATTTACCACATGTCTACTTTACATTAGCACAATTTTGGAAACAATTTTTTTTTGTTAGGGAGTTATAAGGGTTAAAAGTTGACCAGCAATTTCTCATTTTTACAACACCATTTTTTTTTAGGGACCACATCTCATTTGAAGTCATTTTGAGGGGTCTATATGATAGAAAATAACCAAGTGTGACACCATTGTAAAAACTGCACCCCTCAAGCTGCTCAAAACCACATTCAAGAAGTTTATTAACCCTTTACGTACTTCACAGGAACTGAAACAATGTGGAAGAAAAAAATGAACATTTAACTTTTTTTTGCAAACATTTTACTTCAGAACCATTTTTTTTAATTTTCACAAGTGTAAAAACAGAAATTTAACCACAAATTTTGTTGTGCAATTTTTCCTGAGTACGCCGATACCCCATATGTGGAGGTAAACCACTGTTTGGGCGCACCGCAGAGCTTGGAAGTGAAGGAGCACCGTTTGACTGTTTCAATGCAGAATTGGCTGGAATTGAGATCAGACACCATGTCGCATTTCGGGAGCCCCTAATGTGCCTAAACAGTGGAAACCCCCCACAAGTGATACCATTTTGGAAACTAGACCCCTTAAGGAACTTATCTAGATGTGTGGTGAGCACTTTGAACCCCCAAGTGCTTCACAGAAGTTTATAACGTAGAGCCGTGAAAATAAAAAATCGCATTTGTTTTCACAAAAATGATTTTTTCGCCCACAAATTCTTATTTTCACAAGGGTAACAGGAGAAATTAGACCACGAAAGTTGTTGTGCAATTTCTCCTGAGTACGTCAATACCCCATATGTGGGGGTAAACCACTGTTTGGGCGCACCGCAGAGCTTGGAAGTGAAGGAGCACCGTTTGACTTTTTCAATGCAGAATTGGCTGGAATTGAGATCGGATGCCATGTCGCGTTTGGAGAGCCCCTGATGTGCCTAAACAGTGGAAACCCCCCACAAGTGATACCATTTTGGAAACTAGACCCCTTAAGGAACTTATCTAGATATTCGGTGAGCACTTTGAACCCCCAAGTGCTTCACAGAAGTTTATAACGTAAAGCCGTGAAAATAAAAAATCGCATTTTTTCTACAAAAATGATCTTTTTGCCCCCAAATTTTTATTTTCACAAGGGTAACAGGAGAAATTAGACCACAAAAGTTGTTGTGCAATTTCTCCTGAGTACGTCAATACCCCATATGTGGGGGTAAACCACTGTTTGGGCGCACCGCAGAGCTTGGAAGAGAAGGAGTGTCGTTTTACTTTTTCAATGTAGAATTGGCTGGAATTGAGATCGGACGCCATGTCACGTTTTGGAGAGCCGCTGATGTGCCTAAACAGTGGAGACCCCCCACAAATGACACCATTTTGGAAACTAGACCCCTTAAGGAACTTATCTAGATGTGTGGTGAGCACTTTAAACCCCCAGGTGCTTCACAGAAGTTTATAACGTAGAGCCGTGAAAATAAAAAAATCGCATTTTTTCTACAAAAATGATCTTTTTGCCTCCAAATTTTTATTTTACCAAGGGTAACAGGAGAAAATGGACACCATAAGTTGTTGTACAATTTGTCTTGAGTACGCCGACACCCCGTATGTGGGGGTAAACCACTGTTTGGGTGCATGGCTGAGCTCGGAAGCAAAGGAGCGCCATTTGACTTTTCAATGCAAAATTGACTGGAATTGAGATCGGACGCCATGTCGCGTTTGGAGAGCCCCTGATGTGCCTAAACAGTAGAAACCCCCCAAAAGTGACCCCATTTTGGAAACTAGACCCCCCATGGAACTTATCTAGATGTGTAGTGAGAACTTTGAATGCCCAAGTGCATCACAGAAGTTTATAATGCAGAGTCGTGAAAATAAAAAATATTTTTTTTTAACAATAAAGATTTTTTAGCCCCCAAGTTTTTATTTTCACAAGGGTAACAAGAGAAATTGGACCCCAAAACTTGTTGTCCAATTTGTCCTGAGTATGCTGGTACCCCATATGTGGGGGTAAACCACTGCTTGGGCGCACGGCAGAGCTCGGAAGGGAAGGAGCGCCATTTTGGAATGCAGACTTTGATAGAATTGTCTGCGGGCGTTATGTTGCGTTTGCAGACCCCTAATGTACCTAAACAGTAGAAACTCCCAACAAGTGACCCCATTTTGGAAAATAGACCCCCCAAGGAACTTATCTAGATATGTGGTGAGAACTTTGAATGCCCAAGTGCTTCACAGAAGTTTATAATGCATAGTAGTGAAAATAAAAAATATTTTTTTTTCCCACAAAGATTTTTTTAGCCCCCAAATTTTTATTTTCACAAGGGTAACAAGAGAAATTGTACCCCAAAAGTTGTTGTCCAATTTGTCCTGAGTATGCTGGTACCCAATATGTGGGGGTAAACCACTGTTTGGGCGCACGGCAGAGCTCGGAAGAGAAGGAGCGCCATTTTGGAATTCAGACTTTGATAGAATTGTCTGTGGGTGTTATGTTGCGTTTGCAGAGCCCCTGATGTACCTAAACAGTAGAAACCCCCCACAAGTGACCAAATTTTGGAAACTAGACCCCCTAAGGAACTTATCTAGATATGTGGTGAGAACTTTGAATGCCCAAGTGCTTCACAGAAGTTTATAATGCATAGTAGTGAAAATAAAAAATATTTTTTTTTCCCACAAAAAAGATTTTTTTAGCCCCCAAATTTTTATTTTCACAAGGGTAACAAGAGAAATTGGACCCCAAAAGTTGTTGTCCAATTTGTCCTGAGTATGCTGGTACCCAATATGTGGGGGTAAACCACTGTTTGGGCGCACGGCAGAGCTCGGAAGAGAAGGAGCGCCATTTTGGAATTCAGACTTTGATAGAATTGTCTGTGGGTGTTATGTTGCGTTTGCAGAGCCCCTGATGTACCTAAACAGTAGAAACCCCCCACAAGTGACCAAATTTTGGAAACTAGACCCCCTAAGGAACTTATCTAGATATGTGGTGAGAACTTTGAATGCTCAAGTGCTTCACAGAAATTTATAATGCAGAGTAGTGAAAATAAAAAAATATTTTTTTTTCCCACAAAAAAGATTTTTAGCCCCCAAGTTTTTATTTTCACAAGGGTAACAGGAGAAATTGGACCCCAAAAGTTGTTGTCCAATTTATCCCGAGTACGCTGATGCCCCATATGTGGGGGTAAACCACTGTTTGGGCGCACGGCAGAGCTCAGAAGGGAGGGAGCACCATTTGACTTTTTTAGCGCAAAATTGGCTGTCGTGTTTGGAGACCCCCCTGATGTACCTAAACAGTGGAAACCCCCAAATTATAACTCCAACCCTAACTCCAACACACCCCTAACCCTAATCCTTAACCCGATCCATAATCCTAATCACAACCCTAACGATAATCACAACCCTAACCCCAAAACAGCCCTAATCTCAACCCTAACCATAACCCTAATCAAAACCCTAAATCCAACACACCCCTAACCCTAATCCCAAACGTAACCCTAATCCCAACCCTAATCCAAACCCTAATCCCAACTCTAACCCTAACTTTAGCCCCAACCCTAACTTTAGCCCCAACCCTAACCATAACTTTAGCCCCGTCGTCACAAAAAAAGTTCAATGTAACCTTTTTTTTGTACGTCGCGTCCGCCATTTCCGCGCATGCGTGGCCGTAACTCTGCCCCCTCCTCCCCAGGACATAGACTGGGCAGCGGATGCATTGAAAAACTGCATCCGCTGCCCACGTTGTGCACAATTTTCACAACGTGCGTCGGTACGTCGGGCCGACGCATTGCGACCGCCCCGTACCGACGCAAGTGTGATAGAAGCCTAAGGCTACTTTCACACTAGCGTCGTACTCGGCCCATCGCAGTGTGCCGGGCCGACGTACCGACGCTAGCGTTGTAAGCGCCGCACAACGGGTGCAGCGAATGCTGTTTTTTCAACGCATCCGCTGCCCCATTGTGAGGGGAGGCGGGGGCGGAGTTCCGGCCGCGCATGCGCGGTCGGAAATGGCGGACACGTCGCACAAAAAAGTTACATGTAGCTTTTTTTGTGCCGACGGTCCGCCAAAGCACGACGCATCCGTCGCACGACGGATGCGACATGTGGCAATCCGTCGCAATGTGTCGCTAATGCAAGCCAATGGAGAAAAAACGCATCCTGCAAGCACTTTTGCAGGATGCGTTTTTTCTCCGACGCATTGCGGCGGAAGCCAAAAAACGCTAGTGTGAAAGTAGCCTAACCCTAACCCTAGCCCTAACCCTAACCCTAAATTTAGCCCCAACCCTAACCCTAACTCTAGCCCTAACCCTAACTCTAACCCTAACCCTAACTCTAACCCTAACCCTAACCCTAATTTTAGCCCCAACTCGTCTTCTCCTGCCGGCCGGCAGATGGCAGCAGATGGCGGGCGCACTGCGCATGCGCCCGCCATAAGGAAAAAGCCGGCTGGCAGGAGAAGACAGAAGAGGACCCAGGGACACCGGGTGAGTATGTTAGGGTCCCCGAATCCCCCTATTTCTCTGTCCTCTGATGTGTGATCACATCAGAGGACAGAGAAATACAGATCGCTTTTTTTTTTTTTTTTGCAGTCGCCGGTAAACTGTTAATTACCGGCGATCGCAAAACAGGGGTCGGTGCAAACCGACCCCGATCATGTTCTTTGGGGTCTCGGCTACCCCCGGCAGCCGAGACCCCAAAGATCTACCGGGTGCCGGGCGGCGGGCGTACTGCGCGTGCGCCCGCCATTTTTTCCCGGAAAAAAGATGGCGGCGCCCATGGGGACCCACGAGGAGCACCGGGGGAGGTAGGTAAGTATTGGGGGGCTATCGGGGGCCATCGGGGACCCCATTTCTCTGTCCTCCGATGTGCGATCACATCGGAGGACAGAGAAATTAAACGGCACATCGCGTTTTTTTTTTTTGTTGCGACCGCCGGTAAACGGTTAATTACCGGCGATCGCAACTCGGGGGTCGGTAAAAAACCCCCGAATCATGTTCTCTGGGGTCTCGGCTACCCTCGGCAACCGAGACCCCAGAGAAAATCCGACTCTGGGGGGCGCTATTCACTTTTGCCACAGCGCCGTTAATTAACGGCGCTGTGGTTTAAGTACCCTTAGCGGCCGCCGTTAAAAGGCGTATCGGCGGTCGTTAAGGGGTTAAACACCATTCTGTTTGTTGCTGCCCACTGCTCCAGTTTATTTATATCTTTTTGAATCCTCTCTATTCTCTAGTATTAGATATAACTCCTAGCTCTGTGACATCAGCAAATTTAATCAGTTTACCCTTAAGGCTATGTGCACACGTTGCGGAATGGGGTGCAGAAATTTCTGCACAAAATCCACATCTCCTGGCAGAAACCGTAGGTGCAGATTTGCCGCAAATTTTGTGCGGTTTTTATGCAGAATTGATGCGGATTTTGTGCGGATTTTCTGTTGTTTTTACCCCTGCGGATTTCTATAATGGAAGGGTGCAGAAACGCTGCAGATCCACACAAAAGAAGTGACATGCAGTTCTTTTAAATCCGCAGCGTTTCTGCACTGATTTTTACGCACCATGTGCACAGTTTTTTTTCACTATTGATTTACATTGTACTGTAGGATCTGCAGCGTTTCTGCGTGGAAAAACCCACTGTGGATCCGCACTAAATCGGCATCGTGTGCACATAGCCTAATTCCTTTATCTAAATCATTGATAAAGATGTTGAACAACACAGGGCTGTCAGGGAGAGACCTGAACATGCACACAATCTAGACAAAATCTAGCAGACGCCAATGAGTAAATAGTGGTCAAAAGCGGAATTACCGCTGTCTGTCGGACGACCTGGTCTGAACAGCGTCTGACATGACAGTACCCCGCCTTCTACGAGGGACCCCAGGGTCCTCACGGCTTACAGGACCCGGCTTGTCCGGATGACGGCGGTGAAACAACCTGAACAGCCGGTCAGCATGAACGTCCGAGGCTGGTACCCAAGACCTCTCCTCAGGCCCATAACCACGCCAGTGAACCAAGTACTGTAAAGTGCGACGCACTACACGAGAGTCAACCACCTTGGAGACTTCAAACTCCAAATTACCATCCACCAAGACTGGAGGTGGCATAGGCGCCGCGTCCACAGAACCCACCAACCTTCTTTAGAAGAGACCTGTGGAACAAGTTGTGTATCTTATACACCGTAGGGAGCTCCAATCGGTACGCAACTGGGTTAATGACGGCGGTGACCCTAAATAGACCAATAAACCGTGGACCCAATTTAAAGGACGGTATTTTGAGTCTTATGTTTTTTGTGGATAACCACACCCAGTCATCCACACTCAGGTCCGGACCTGGCACACGCCTACTGTCAGCCACACGTTTGTACCTAGCACCCACACTCAACAGGCGCTGTTTAACTCTCCTCCAGACTGATCACAATTGTGTTCCTAACTGGTCCTCCTCCGGAATGCCGAAAGAGCCCCTCTGACTCAAGGTACAAAATTGAGGATGTAGCCCGTAAACACAAAAAAACGGAGACTCCCCAGACGACTCCTGGCGGTGATTATTAATGGCAAACTCAGCCAAAGGAAGAAAGGTAGACCACTCCTCCTGGTTATCAGAGACAAAGCAGCGTAAGTACTGTTCCAAATTTTGGTTCATACGCTCAGTCTGACCATTTGACTGAGGATGAAACGCCGAAGAATGAGATAACTTGATTCCCAGCCGTGAGCAAAACGCTCTCCAAAATTTTGCCACAAACTGAGACCCCCTATCAGACACGATGTCAGACGGAACCCCATGAAGTCTGACCACTTCCTGCACAAATACCTGCGCCAGAGTCTTCGCATTAGGCAACGCAGGCAAAGACACAAAGTGCGACATTTTAGAAAAACGATCAACAATCACCAAGATGACCGTGTTTCCAGCTGATGAGGGCAAATCAGTGATGAAATCCATGGAGATTTCCGTCCATGGCTTACTAGGTACCTCAAGAGGAAGTAGTGTGCCAACAGGACGGGAGCGGGGCGTCTTAGCCCTAGCGCACGTGGTACAAGCTGGCACGTATGAGACCACGTCCTGTCGGATCTTGGGCCACCAAAACCGACGTGACACCAACTCCAAGGTACCTCTAACCCCTGGGTGACCAGCCAGGACGGCATCATGATGCTCCGCCAAAACCTTTAGGCGGAGATGAAGCGGAACAAAAGATTTGATGACGGGAAGCTCAGATGATACCTCCTCCTGAGCCTCGGCAATCTCAGCCTCAACCTCGGTAGTGAGAGCCGAAACCACAACACCCTTTTGGAGGATGGGTACTGGATCCTCCCGAGGTTCTCCCCCCGGAAAACACCTGGACAGAGCATCCGCCTTAGTGTTTTTAGACCCCGGTCTGTAAGTGACCACAAAATTGAACCGCGTGAAAAACAATGCCCAGCGAGCCTGCCTGGGGGACAGACGCTTGGCTGACTCCAAATACAGCAGATTCTTATGATCGGTAGTAACAGTTACCTGATGGACCGACCCCTCCAAGAAGTGTCGCCATTCCTCAAAGGCCAACTTAATTGCCAACAACTCCCTGTTGCCGATATCGTAGTTACGTTCGGCGGACGACAGTTTCTTGGAGAAATAGGCGCACGGACGTAAACCACTCAAATATGAGCCTTGAGATAGTACCGCCCCCACACCAACCTCAGACGCATCGACTTCCACAACAAATGGTTTAGATACGTCTGGCTGCACAAGAATGGGGGCTGAAACAAAACTGTTCTTAAGAAATTCAAATGCGCGCACAGCAGCCTCAGGCCAAACAGAGAAATTGGTACCCTCTTTAGTCATGTCAGTTAGTGGTTTAGCAATGATGGAAAAATCCTTGATAAATTTCCTATAGTAGTTAGAAAACCCGCTGAAGTGCTTTCAGGTTATCAGGACGTTCCCAATGCAGCACCGCCTGCACCTTAGCGGCATCCATTTTAAAACCAGAAGCAGACACAATATAACCCAAGAAAGGCAACTCTTGAACAGAAAATACACATTTCTCAAGTTTAGCATACAGCTTATTCTCTCTGAGAAGCTGTAACACCTGCCTGACATGATCTAAATGAGCCTCACAGTCGCAAGAATATATGAGAATGTCATCTAGGTACATGATAACGAATTTCCCCAAAACATGCGAGAACACATCATTGATGAAATGTTGGAACACTGCAGGTGCGTTAGTCAACCCAAACGGCATCACCAAATTTTCAAAATGACCCTCAGGGGTATTAAAAGCCGTCTTCCACTCATCACCTTGACGGACTCTTATGAGTTTGTACGCCCCCCTGAGGTCAAGCTTGGTGAACCACTTAGCACCTGCCACCTGGTTGAACAAATCTGGTATCAGAGGCATAGGGTATGGATCACGAACCGTAATCTGGTTCAACTCCCTGAAATCCAAACACGGGCGTAATCCGCCATCTTTCTTCTTCACAAAGAAGAACCCTGCTGCCACCGGCGAGGATGACGGCCTGATGTGCCCTTTGCTCAAGCTTTCCGCAATGTAATCTTTTAACGCTTGTCTCTCCGGACCGGAGATGTTAAACATCCTTGCTTTAGGTAATTTGGCCCCTGGTTTAAACCTGATAGAACAGTCATAAGGACGATGTGGCGGCAACTCTGAACAACCCTTCTCAGAGAACACCCACAAAATCCTGAAGTGACTCCGGAACGCTTGAAGTCACCGCAGCCACACATGTGGCCAGGCAATTCTCCTGGCAGAACTCGCTCCACCGAATAATGTCCTGAGTTTTCCAGTCAATTACCGGGTTGTGCATAGACAACCAAGGAAAACCCAAAACCACCTGAGCAGGAAGATTCCTGAGCACCTTACATGTAACCCGCTCAGAATGTAGAACTCCAATGTGGAGTTTCACCTCAGCCACAAATTCAGTAATCTCCCCCTGAGAGAGAGCAGCATTGATGGTGACCACGCGGATAGGATGAGACAGTTTTTCAATCCTAAAACCTGCTGTGCGCGCAAACCCCTCATCAATGAGATTTGTGGCTGAACCACTATCCACAAAAACAGTAATTGGCAGCTCACTGCCAGCAACAAAAAACCTTAGCAGGGAGCATGCACTGAGAAACCACCATGGAGGATATACATAAGCTCAGACTGGTCTCCTCCACACCCTCTGAGCTCAGAAGTTTTCCGCCGTTGCGTTTTTCTTAGGCAGCAGAGGACAGATGTTAATAAAATGACCAGTTTTACCACAGTAAAAGCATGCTCCCTGCTTTCTGAGCTCAGGGGCTCGATGCTTGACATGTGACACCCCTGCGATTTGCATAGGCTCCGTGGGCTCACCTGCAGCAACCTCACGTGAACCTAAACCCTCTCCCATAGGCGGTGTCTCATGCTCCCCCTGACGCAAACGGCGATCAATGCGGACAACCAGACTCATAGCGGAATCCAGAGAAGTAGGAGTCTCGTACATCTAACCCTTCCAGAAATCCCATGTATAAACTGACTCCGCAATGCTGGATCATTCCATTGGGTATCGATCGCCCAGCGGTGGAATTCAGAACAGTAATCCTCTGCTACTCGCTCCCCCTGGCGAATAGAGCATATCTTAGATTCTGCCAGAGCCATTCTGTCAGGTTCATCGTAGATTTTCCCAAGAGAAGAAAAGAAACTCTCCACAGAGACAAATGCCGCAGAATCAGATGGCAAAGAAAATGCCCACGCTTGGGGATCCCCACTTAACAATGACAACACCAGGCCAAACGCTGAGCCTCATTACCCGAAGATATCGGGCGCATACGGAAATATAGTTTGCAAGCTTCACGAAAAGAAACAAATTTACTGCGTTCCTCAGCAAATTTTTCAGGCAACGGAAATTTAGGCTCAGTAACTCTTCCTGTCGCTCCAGCTTGCACATTGGACACTGCTAGTCCCTGTTGCTGCACTGCCCCCCTCAACTCAGTGACCTGTAGGGACAGCGCCTCCAACTGGCGGGTTATGGAAGTCATGGGATCCATGACAAAAAAAAAAAAGAAACCCCTTTTTTTTGTTGTTGTCGTTGTTGGGCCGATTATAGTGTCAGGGAGAGACTTGGTGAGCGAGAGCTAATAACCCGGGCTCCTGCAATTTCCCTAAGACTAGGGAAATCCTGACTGACCCTCTACCTGAAGTTTACACTGATGGTGTGCATGTTCAGGCCTCGAACCTCACCCTAACTCCTGAGCTCAGCCCTAGGCTGAAACCTCCACCCACCACCCAGTGAAGAGGTAATACTTAAATACCCACAGTTAGCACAGACAAGGATAAAGGAAAATATACACCACGCCGCAGACACTCAGGAATACACTATAAATGTGCAGGGCAAAATAAACACAAATATAGGAAGGAGTAAATAAGACGAAGGAATATACACCACCAGCAACGAATCTCCAACCACCAGCTCTCCACACCAGACCGAGATAACAACGCAAGACAGAAGCTATAATCGGCGACACCCAATGATCAGGAGAACTATTTAAAGGCCATGGAAATGGCCCAGCTTCCAATCCGAGGATCAGGTAAATTAACCCCGGAACAGCTAGACAAAATCTAGCAGACGCCAATGAGTAAATAGTGGTCAAAAGCGGAATTACCGCTGTCTGTCGGACGACCTGGTCTGAACAGCGTCCGACATGACAAGGGCCCAGGACAGAGTTCTGTGGTATCTCACTTGAGATATTCTTCCAACTGGATGTGCAGCCATTTACGACCACTCTTTGAGTCCAATCACTAAGCCAATTATGAATTTACCTAACTGTTGCCTTGTCCATTCCGTACTTGGTCATTATTTCAATAAGGAGGATGGTATGAGACACTGTATCAAATGCTTTGCTGAAGTCAAGTTACACTATATCTACTGTGTTTTCCCTGATCCACCCAGTCAGTGATTTTATCATACAAGGAAATTAAGTTAGTCTGACATGACTTATTAGTTACAACCCCATGCTGGCTCTGGTTAATCACTTCATTCTCATAAAGGTACTTGTATACATGTTGTTTAATAATTTGTTCAAAGATCTTTCCTGGTATAGAAGTCAGGTGCACAGGCCCATAGTTCCCTAGGTCCACCTTCTTTCCCTTTTTGAAAATAGGGACAACATTTGTCCTTCTCCAATTTTCTGGGACTTCTGTTCTCCAAGAATTTTCAAAGATTATGGAGAGTGGTTCAATAATTTCCTCTGCTATCTCCTTCAGTACCCTAGGATGTAATTCATCTGGACCTAGAGACTTGAATTCATTTATGTTAGCTAAGTGTCCCCTCACTATCTCTCCGTTTATAGTGTGGATTCTTTTATTCCTTCAACAGTAGAGTGAAGATCAGTTGATGTTCCATTTACCTTCTGAGAGAACACAGATGCAAAATAGGAATTTAAAAGTTCGGTCTTCTCAACATAATTTTTTACCACTTCACCATTTTCATCCTCTAAGAATCCTAAAGCATCTTTGAATTTTCTTTTACTTTTGACATACCCCGCCAAATCGTTTTGTATTGCTTTTGACATCACAGATCATATTCCTCCATTACTTCCTTAGGTCATCCACGGGGGTCAAATGTTAGCTGTTGTAATCGGGGGGGGGGGGGAATAATGGTGAACATTATTACATTTCAGTTATAAAATGATTTGTGAGCTAGTGACCTGTAAAATAAACCCAATTCTTCTGAATTTTCAGTTTTGGGTGAATTTGATTTTTAATATAATTAAATACAGGAAAACCTTGTATTTATAATCTGGATAATCTACAAGACTTTTCACCTTCCCTCTTGGAATGTCGCAATTTTATTCCTATAAGGAAAACCTGCCCAAACTTGTGAGATGGTGAACACATGAAATAAAAAGTTTGAATCAGTTTGGCAACTTTTCATCATTTCTCCTTTTAATCGGACTAATTAGACATCTCTTTGGCGTGGGATCTTTCTTGCTGGCACATATTTGTAAAGCTCCATTGTATTGAAAGAAGAGATTATGGCTACACATATTCCATGTGTAGCTCCATAATTCAGAGTTTGGGGAGTTATGACAATTAAGCATGGAATAATTCAGTAACGCCCCAAAATATCTACCAGCAAAAGCTACTGTATATAAATAGCCACATCAATGCCCTGAGGAACAAAAATGCACACTCCATAACATCAGATCATGACTGGTTACCATGAGATCTGCATCCCTAACTGTGCCCTTCCAAAACTGGTCTATGCTTCAGATAAACTATGCTCAAGATCAATGTTTCCTAAACTCCAGTCCTCATGGACTGTGAGAAAGGTGACAGAATTCCTAATGTCTTGATGATACTTCCACCACTTGTGCACGACTAAGGAAATCCTGAGAACGTCACCTGTGGGGGGCCATGAGAACTGGAATTTGGGAAACCCTGCTCTAGATCAACATAGGATGAAAGTAGGGCACAGTTCACATTTGCCTTGTACCCTATGTTAAGCACTGCATGGAAGAATTCCAACTAAATTCCTGAAAAACAGGATTCAAATGGAGATATTAAGTATGATAAGACAGAAACATTTTAGACATAATTTGTCTCTATTCTAACAGTGTATGTCTTCTGTAGGTGGAAACAATTGTGTAGTAGTCTATGCTTTTGTGTCCTTCCCTTAAAAAAAGTCCAAACTGGTACGCTCTTTCCCATTATACTGAATGGCTCCATCTGAATTCTGTTTTTCATGGACTTGGAGGAAAACCTTCCACAGTGCTCATCACAGAGCACTGTATAATTTTGGACCTCATCTAATAGTTTACAACTTGATGGAAAAACTTCTCTATTAATCATACTAAGAGCACCACTAGGGTATGTTCACGTTTAGCGTCTATGTAAAAATGACTTGCAGTGCATATGTTCAGGCTTCTGGCCACTTCATGGTTCTAAAAACGCCAAGTGGTTAAATGATGTAACATGTTCATTCTTCTGGCGCTTTCTACTCGGAAGACGCAGTGTATTTTACAATACAAGTCAATGTGAAAGCTCAAAAGATACCTGGATGACAATCAGAATTTTTAAAAGCATTTTGCCGTAAGTTTTTGCTTAAAAATTAAACTTATTCTATGGAGTGGAAAAAAAAAAACAGAAAAAATACAGTAAATAAAAATACATAACAAATACCATAGCAAAAAAAAAGACAAATGAAAAAAAAAAAGTCTGAAAAATACTCAGGAAAGGGTCAAAAGAGACACAAGACAAAAAAAACTCCAGAGTTTCCTGATGCATGTGCTGCTTGAAAAACTTGTTGGGTTTGTTGGAGTTTAAAAGACTTTCTGTGCATATAGCAAATAGGGAAATCTGCTGTAAAAACGCTGAAAGAATGGACATGCTTATAAAATAATCACCAAGGGTCGAAGAACTTAAAGAATGAATCACTCTGTGAATGAGATTTTGCTGTTACTATAAAACGCTGTTTTTTTTAACAATTAGTAATACCATTATATGTACACTCCATATTTTGCATAATAGATAACAATAATATACATTGTCACTGTGTGGATCAAAATCTCCTAAAAAAGCCACATTAATAAAGTACAATTAAAGCACTGCTCCATCCAGAACTCAATGTACCTGTGGACGACGTGCAGCCCAAGCATAATGAACACATAATACTCCCATTAACATGCCGAACGTGGAGACTGCGGAACATCCAGTATTCTCAAGATTGAGGTCAGTCATACGGGTCAGAAAATAAGTGCAAGTCGCAGCAAGACGACGTGCGTTACAATAATAGATTTTACTAACAGTACTTAAAGCCCATCTCATATTACTGGACATTTGTACATATAAAACTAATAAAATATGACCTAGAAAACACCACCAATAACCATACGGGGTCATACCCCCAACCATTCTGCGCGTAACTGCTGCCAGCATGGTGCGCTGCCAAAGTGAGCGGTCCTGGGCACTGGCAGTAATAACAATGGAAGGTATTTATTACCAGAAGGAGAGGAGCTAGAGAAGATACAGAAAAACTTCTCTCTCTATCCAGCGCAGTAGAGTAACAAAAACTATTAGAGACTGCAAAGTGAAAGAAGGGGTTCAACAGGACAAAGTTTAAATAGGGCTTAGTGTAGAATTAGCACTTGATGCGAGGATATCTGCTGGTTTTACAAGGTTAGTATGCATGTCTCGACACTGTGATCATAACAATCAGCGTCAAGTACTGTAAAGCACAATAAAATCCTGTAAATGGTGACGATATTGGTAGTCACAATCCTTTCCCCACTTATCCCACTCTCTCGGTGTCATGCCTTCCCTCCATATCCCACTGTCTCGGTGCCATGCCCTCCCTCTATATAATCCAACTCTCTCGGTGTCCTACCCTCTGTCCAAATAATCCCACTCACTCGGTGCCATGCCCTCCCTCCATATAATCCCACTCTCTCGGTGCCATGCCCTCCCTCCATATAATCCCACTCTCCCTATACCATGCCCTCCCTCCATATAATCCCACTCTCCCTGTGCCATGCCCTCCCTCCATATAATCCCACTCTCTATGCCATGCTCTCCCACCATAAATTCCCACTCTCTCTATGCCATGCCCTCCCTCCATATAATCCCACTATCTCTATGCCATGCCCTCCCTCCATATAATCCCACTCTCCCTGTGCCATGCCCTCCCACCATATAATCCATCTATCTTGGTGCTATGCCCTCCCTCCATATAATCCCACTCTCTCTATGCCATGCCCTCCTTCCATATAATCCCACTCTCTTGGTGCCATGCCCTCCCTCCATATAATCCCACTCTCTTGGTGCCATGCCCTCCCTCCATATAATCCCACTCTCTCTATGCCATGCCCTCCCTCCATATAATCCCACTCTCTCTCGGTGCCATGCCCTCCCTCCATATAATCCCACTCTCTCGGTGCCATGCCCTCCCTCCATATAATCCCACTCTCTCGGTGCCATGCCCTCCCTCCATATAATCCCACTCTCTCTATGCCATGCCCTCCCTCCATATAATCCCACTCTCCCTGTGCCATGCCCTCCCTCCATATAATCCCACTCTCCCTGTGCCATGCCCTCCCACCATATATTCCCACTTTCTCTAGGCCATGTCCTCCCATCATATAATCCCACTCTCTCGGAGCCATGCCCTCCCTCCATATAATTCCACTCTCTCTATGCCATGCTCTCCCACCATAAATTCCCACTCTCTCTATGCCATGCCCTCCCTCCATATAATCCCACTCTCTATGCCATGCTCTCCCACCATAAATTCCCACTCTCTCTATGCCATGCCCTCCCTCCATATAATCCCACTATCTCTATGCCATGCCCTCCCTCCATATAATCCCACTCTCTATGCCATGCTCTCCCACCATAAATTCCCACTCTCTCTATGCCATGCCCTCCCTCCATATAATCCCACTATCTCTATGCCATGCCCTCCCTCCATATAATCCCACTCTCTCTATGCCATGCCCTCCCTCCATATAATCCCACTCTCCCTGTGCCATGCCCTCCCACCATATAATCCATCTCTCTCGGTGCTATGCCCTCCCTCCATATAATCCCACTCTCTCTAGGCCATGCCCTCCCACCATATAATCCCACTCTCTCTGTGCCATGCCCTCCCTCCACATATCACATCACTGGTTCCACTGCTCGTCTATATGTCAAACCACTCCTTCCTCACCTGATATTTCTCTCTTGCATTCCTATGAGTCCGGCCACTCCTTAATCCCAGTAAGGACTGAATGCTCCTCGCACACCCTGTTCAATACTATAGATATGGTCTGCGTAGTGAGGTTGATGAACACAGCAAACAAACTTGGAAGTGACAAGGATGACTTATGGTCACCATACACGCATTAGCCTGACAGATATTCCTCCCATCACTATGCAGGCTTAGCTTGGCCAAGACTACAAGTTTTAGTGCAGAAAGAGAAGTATAGGATGGCTCAGGCAGGACTATATTCTAGACAACAAAGGCAATAAGAGCAAAATGAACGTTCTTATACATAAAGGAGATCTTCAGAAGACGTCTCCTTGACTGGATCAGCCCATCCAACAATCTAATGGTCCAGAATAAAAAAGCCTAGTGCTTGCAGCTTACAGCAGATAAAATCCAGCACCAGTGAGGTCCGGGCACCTCTACAGGGATTCAGGGGTACCTAGATGACGACACATTACATGACAGACCCTGGACGTGTGAGCTGGGCCTTTCAGTTTTAATATTGTGTTTCCTTATAACAATACAAAGGAGCTCAAGAAAAACTATAACTTGGTGGCCACTTCAGTAGCAAAATGTCATCATGAAATCCAGAAATTTCTCAGCAACAAGACAGTCTGAGGCACAAGCTCAAATAACACTAAAGCTCCTGACCAAGTATTTCACTAGTTCCAGGCACACTAATGGGGAATAAAAGGTAAATTAGGATTTTTTTCTCAATTATTTGCAGATGATTTATTTCCCCACTGCTGTACTTTACCGTCTACAACAAGAGATGCCAAAGCAGAAATGTCTCCTGGCTAGAGATACCGGTAATAATAATCAGCAGTTTTGACAATAACAACCAGGGCTGCAAATCTCGTCTTTACGAGCAGAGATGTCACATGATTATCATCAGAACGCCCAACCACGCAGAGAAAAGGATTCACCACATATAAAGTAACCGTCCTGTTCTCTACTAGCAAATAATAAAGCCCATTGTAGACCGAACACTGTACTTTTTAACACTAGGTCGTAACTCTTGGGTTGTAGGACACACCATGTGGTGAGTTGTTACAAATTCAACAGTGACAACTTTCCAGCTGCTGCATTATATGAGCCATCATTGGAAGGTCGAGAATTCACAACACAGATAATTAATTTGTACCTACTGTCTGATAAATATCACATAGAAGCACGCGTTGTTCAGCCTCACCCTACACATAACACTACTAAAGTGCGCCAGATACCAGGATTGGAACCCAAGTAGTAGCTCCTATCAACCTTAATGAGCTGTCTGATTTTGGTCAGGTAACAATGTATAAACTAGATGGGTATTTCCTGAAGGAACTACAGATAGTGCTTTGGAATGGTGCCTAGGCTGCCCCTGCAAGAGTTTTACACTTGGATGCCCCTCAGGACCGATTTGGTGGGCGGGGAACCTCAGGTGCCAATTTGGTGGGCGGGGAACCTCAGGTGCCACTTTAGGGGGCGGGGCCACTCGGGGTCCGATTTGGGGGGCGGGGCCACTCGGGGTCCGATTTGGGGGGTGGGGGTGCACTTACTTGTCACCCACGGGACCGGGGGTGCACTTACTTTTCACCCACGGGACCGGGGGTGCACTTACTTTTCACCCACGGGACCGGGGGTGCACTTACTTTTCACCCACGGGACCGGGGGTGAACTTACTTTTCACCCACGGGACCTGGGGTGCACTTACTTTTCACCCACGGGACCAGGGGTGCACTTACTTTTCACACCCGGGACCAGGGGTGCACTTACTTTTCACACCTGGGACCGGGGGTGCACTTACTTTTCACCCACGGGACCGGGGGTGCACATACTTTTCACCCACGGGACCGGGGGTGCACTTACTTTTCACACACGGGATGAGAGGGTGTCATAGTCACTTTATTCTGATGTTTGACATTGATAAATGATCATATCCTAAAATGGACACCGTACATTTGCATAGCTGCCATCTTTGGAAGGTCAAGTTGGGGGTTAATGGAAAGTTCGCCATTATTTCCTATGGGAAATTTTTTTTTTAAAATGCGATTTTTAAAAAAACTACAAATCGGATCGACACGAAAAATACTTAGCACACCTCTCGTGGACGCTGGCTTCGAAATGACGCCTCACTGGAGTCTGTGCGTGCAGTGGTACGGGCCGCATTAATTGCGGAAAAAAGCCTAATAATAATAGTAAGAAGAA
The DNA here is from genome assembly GCF_051348905.1 of Ranitomeya variabilis. NCBI lineage: Eukaryota > Metazoa > Chordata > Amphibia > Anura > Dendrobatidae > Ranitomeya > Ranitomeya variabilis. The sequence continues at coordinate 573,351,420 of NC_135234.1, read as the reverse complement.
GAAGAAGTTAACCACGTTCGGATTACAATATAGTGCTTTGGCCGGATTTAACCCTGGGCACAGCAGAGATGATGTCATTCCGACAGGAATTCTGACAGGACACTGAATAAAATTTTTTCCCACCTGTCCACCCTCTTTCTTTCAACTTCTGCTGCTTTGCTTTATTGAAGGGAGGTAACACATAGCCTTCTGTCTTGGTGGTTTGCATAGAATATTTAACGATGGACTGGATGGCGACTTGAGTCGAGTAAGGACTGAGTTGTTATTATTGTTATATTATGTTTTGTTGGTTTAATTGGCTACTATTTAATCATTATCCTTAAAGGGAATCTGTCACCCCATTTTAGGCCTATAAGCTAAGGCCACCAGCATCAGGGGCTTAGCTACAGGCGAATTTTGGGGTGACAGATTCCCTTTAATAAAGCACTGCGGCCTTTTTTATCCAACCAGTTGTTGAGTCTTTTTGTGTATGATTGTTTAATTTTAATTATTGTATCTGATTTAGTAGAATAAGTCCTTATATTTCCATGGTTGAAGTAAAATATCATGTAAAATTTGTAGGAATTGCAACCATTTTTCTACAAAGCTTCCTCATTTCAGGGGCTCAAAAGTAATCACCACAAATAAAATGCTAATTTTTAATACTTTGCAGAGAATCCTTTGCAGGTAATGACTGCCTGACATCTGGAAGTCATGGACATCACCAAACACTGGGTTTCCTCCTTTATGATGTTGTGTCAGGCCTTTTCTTCAGCTGACTTCAGTTGTTGCTTGTTTGTGAAATGCATGCTCGATGGGGTTGAGATCTAGTGGTTGACCGGCCATTGTAGAATATTCTACTTCTTTGCTTTAAAAAACTCCCGGGTTGCTTTTTCAATATGTTTTGGGTCATTGTCTATCTATACTGCAAAGTGCTGCGCGATTAACCTTGCTGTTTTGGTTGAATCTAAGTAGAAAGTATTGCCCTGCACACTTGAGAATTCATTCAGTCTTCAGCCACTTTATCAATAAACACTGTAACACAGTGCCATTGGAAGCCATGCATGCCATCATACTGCCTCCACCAGGTTTTACAGAAGATGTGGTGTACTTCCGATGATGAGCCGTTCCAACCCTTCTCCATACTTTCTTCTTCCCATTATTCTGGTCCAAGCTGATCTTAGTTTTATCTGGCCAAATAATGGTTTTCCAGAACTGGGCAGGCTTCTTTAGGTGTCTTTTTGGCAAAGTCTAATCTGTCCTTTCTATTTTTAAGGCTGATTTATGGTTTGCACCTTGTGGTGAACCCTCTGTATTTACCCTCATGAAGTCTTCTTTTTATGGTAATCTTACATACTGGAACACCTACTTCCTGGAAAGTGTTCTTCACTTGGGGGGATGATGTGAAGGGGTTGTCTTCAACATGGAAAGATTCTGTGATCATCCACCACTGTTGACTTCCATGGACGTCCAGGCCTTTTTGAGGTCCCAAGCTCACCAATGTGCTCTTTTTTTGTTGCAGACTGTACCAAACTATTGCTTTGGCCACTCCTTACATTTCTGCTATCTCTCTGATGGATTTCTTTTTTCAGTCTAATGATGGTCTGTTTCTCTTCCATTCTATTCCTCATGTTAAGAGTTCACAGCAACAGCTAACAAATGCAAATGCCACACTGGGAATCAGCTCCAGACCTTTTACCTGCTTATTTGACGATAGATTAAGAAGGGGAAAAAAACAATGCAGTACATTAAAGAGTATTTGAAACAACTGTCCAAATATTCTTGGCCCCTTTGAAAAGATGCAGCTACATATTACAGATCTATAACCCTAAACCCTTACTCCAATTAGCTACAATTCACACAAATGTAGTGAATCTGAGATGACCTGCAGTAGCCAGGAAGGGCCACTAAGCAATATATGGCGCTGTGGTGTTCCAATCTTTACACTGTGTATAGACAACCGCCACCTGAGCTGGCAGCAGCTGCTCGGCGGGTGCACCAGGTGTCAGACCCCCATCAACCTGGGGATCACCAAGTATAGTTCATTAATATCATACTAGTGGACAACCACTTGAAGTTTTTCTTTAGAAATTGCAAATGTAGAAAACATTTGGAAGTTCATCTCAGGTCCTGTACTCTCACATCATTGCTACGAAATAAGCACGTTGTGTTACTTCTTATCTTTTATTTCATCATGCACGGTGTTTGCCTTCTGTGGCTTAATATACAGTCCCAGGGATTTGTACAAAAAGCGTTCTGTATATGTATGATAGGGTCTGCAATGAAAGTGTGGGGATTTATTAATTCTAATCCATTAGGTTGCACATAAATTGCACCACAAGTGACCAATTTTCTTAATATTTAATTGAAGAGCAAACACCGTATATACTCGAGTATAAGCCGAGATTTTCAGCCCATTTTCTGGGGCTGAAAGTCCCCCTCTCGGCTTATACTCGAGTCATACCCAGGGGTCGGCAGGGAAGGGGGAGCGGGGGCTGTCTAATTATACTCACCTACTCCTGACGCGGTCCCTGCAGGTCCCAGGCTCCCCAGTTTCTTCCTGTACTGAGCGGTCACATGGTACCGCTCATTACAGTAATGAATATGCAGCTCCACCTCCCATGGGGTAGAGCCGCATATTCATTACTGTAATGAGCGGTAACGGTGACAGCTCAGTACAGGAAGAAGCTGCGGCGCCGGGGAAGCAGGGACTACACCGCGCCAGGAGCAGGTGAGTATAACGGGGAGGGGAGCGCAGCGCTGTGCGATATTCACCCTGCTCCCTGTTCCGGCGCCGCTCCGTCTTCAGCGTCTTCTGCAGTGACGCTCAGGTCAGAGGGCGCGGTGATATGATTAGTGCACGCCCTCTGCCTGAACGTCAGTGCAGAAGACGCTGAAGATGGAGCGGCGCCTTATCGCAGCAACAGCAAATGGGGCAAGTGTCTGTATGGAGCATCTTATGGGGCCATAATCAACGTTTGTGCAGTACTATATGGGGCAAGTGTCTATATGGAGCATCTTATGGGGCTATAACGTTTGTGCAGCACTATATCGGGCAAATATCTTTATGGATCATCTTATGGGGCCATAATTAACGTTTATGGAACATTATATGGGGCTCCTGATTCAATATGGATATTCAAAAACACTTAACCTACTGGCGTTTCAATTAATTTTACTTTTACTGGTATCTATTTTTACTTTTGACATTTACCGGTAGCTGCTGCATTTCCCACCCTAGGATTATACTCGAGTCATTAAGTTTTCCCAGTTTTTTTGTGGCAAAATTAGGGGGGTCGGCTTATACTCGGGTCAGCTTATACTCGAGTATATACGATAATTATCTGAGTTATCCAATTACTCAAAAAATTCTTTGGTGGGTTGGGTTGAGTGTAAATTAGTTCAAGTTTCTAATTTACGATGTATATGAAAATATATCAACCAGAGCTTGCAACAATCAATGGGGCTGGCAGGAAATGGAGAAAATGTGTATAGGCAGATCTTATAAAATATACCAGACATTGGCTTCTAAGTATTTGCACCAGAGGAAGAGAATGGCCGGAAATATGTACTAGATACAGGGAAACCAAGGCGAGCTTCATGAGACAAGGTACAGTGGTGAGTGTCCTATGTTTTATCTATCTTTGCAATTTACCTTAATTTTCTAAGGTTCAACAATGGCCGATTCCAGATTGGTTACGTGACCCAATAATTGAATGGGGCTAAACCCGCAGAAGTAAACTGCAAATCTGGGGCACAATACTATGGTCAGGCAAGGATTTCTTCTGATTTTCATTGCCCATACACATCAGATTTCCTAAACTCAAACCTGTGTGCGAACACTTATGCATTATACATTTACATCAGTGGTCTGCAACCTGAGACTCTAGTTCATAGAAAAACTTCAGATTCCAGCATTCCATGCTATAGGGTGCTATAGGGTATGGATAAATTCAAAGGAGACTCACTACACTCTTGGGGATAGGAAATACACATCTACTTACCCAGAGGCGCAACTTGAAGCTTATGGGCCTCAATACAAAAGCTCCAACAGGGCCCCCAATTATTGCAAATCTTTAATAGCATTGGTCTTCTTTATAGGCAAAAGGGACTTTTGGGGCCCTGTAGGCTCCAGGGCCCGGGTGCGATTGCAATCTCTGCACCTTTTGTATTTACGCCCCTGTACTTAACCCTTTCCTGGATCACCCATCACCCTCAGGGTTAAATAGTCTTCCCATGTATGTTGAAGATGATTGTCCAATTCTTAGATCTTTGATGCTCCACCACTAATCCTCAAATTATAATATAGGTCTAATATTACAATAAACAAAACTACATCACGAGAATTTTTATATAATTTTTTATGTTAAAAAGGAATCTGTCAACAGATGTTTGTTATATTAATCTGGATATATTAATCTGAGAGCTGCATGATGTAGGAGCAGATATACTGATTTCAGTCATGTGTCACCTACTGGGCTGCTTCTTGTAGTTTCCACGAAATCAGTGTTTTATCAGCAGGAGATTATCAGTACAGGATTGTACCCATGATACCCATGTACACGAATGGCCCATTCATTTTATTCCAGCTCTGAGATCTGGATTATTTCTCCAGTCTAGTTTTTTTTTAGAACAAAGATGAACTATGTTGGATTCTTTGAAAGTTCCTGGGGTGCATTTACACCGCACGATTATTGGGAACAAGCCTACCTAGAATCGCTCATTTCCTGATAATCGTGCTGTGTAAAAGGCTGCAATCACCCAACTAATGAGCACATCTTTTGGCTTACCTACTTTAAAAAAAAATTCTAGTTCTTGGCAACAGTACATGTAAACAGGACAATCTATGTGCTCAGAACTATCATAAGGACGGTCAGCCTGTCTAAACAGGCTAGTAATCAGTCGCCAAATATTTAGCCAACGGATGGCCTATCAACACTTCATATAGGCTAATGAAAATAAGCCTTAAAGGGAACCTGTGAGGTCTCCCATACCCTCCAACTCAGCATTTGTGTATTTATTGCTAAATTCCCCGCCTAACCAGCCCTTTATCATGTTAGTCACCTACATGTTGAAAAAAGTATACATAAGCTCCGCTTTGCTATGCAAATTAGTCCTTTAGTCGATGGGGCAATAGTTAGTGGCCGTCCTGTCTACACAGTCAAAACTGTCCCATGTGGCCGTCCTGTCTGCACTGTCTAAACTGTCCCAAGAGGCCGTCCTGTCTGCACAGTCTGAACCCATCCCAAGTGGCCCTCCTGTCTGCAGTCTGAACCATCCCAAGTGGCCGTCCGGTTTGCACAGTCTGAGCCCATCCCAAGTGGCCGTCCGGTCTGCACAGTCTGAGCCCATCCCAAGTGGCCGTCCGGTCTGCACAGTCTGAGCCCATCCCAAGTGGCCGTCCAGTTTGCACAGTCTGAACCCATCCCAAGTGGCCGTCCGGTCTGCACAGTCTGAAACGTCCCAAGTAGCCGTCCAGTCTGCACTGTCTGAACTCGTCCCAAGTGGCCGTCCGGTCTACACTCTCTGAACCCATCCCAAGTGGCCGTCCTGTGTGCACAGTCTGAACCCATCCCAAGTGCCGTCCTGTCTGCACAGTCTAAACTGTCCCAAGTGGCCGTCCTGTCTGCACAGTCTAAACTGTCCCAAGAGGCCGTCCTGTCTGCACAGTCTGAACCCATCCCAAGTGGCCCTCCTGTCTGCAGTCTGAACCATCCCAAGTGGCCGTCCGGTCTGCAGTTTGAGCCCATCCCAAGTGGCCGTCCGGTCTGCACAGTCTGAGCCCATCCCAAAGTGGCCGTCCGGTCTGCACAGTCTGAGCCCATCCCAAGTGGCCGTCCAGTTTGCACAGTCTGAACCCATCCCAAGTGGCCGTCCGGTCTGCACAGTCTGAAACGTCCCAAGTAGCCGTCCAGTCTGCACTGTCTGAACTCGTCCCAAGTGGCCATCCAGTCTGCACAGTCTGAACCCATCCCAAGTGGCCGTCCTGTCTACACTCTCTGAACCCATCCCAAGTGGCCGTCCTGTCTACACTCTCTGAACCCATCCCAAGTGGCCGTCCTGTCTACACTCTCTGAACCCATCCCAAGTGGCCGTCCTGTCTGCACAGTCTGAACCCGTCCCAAGTGGCCGTCCTGTCTGCAGTCTGAACCCGTCCCAAGTGGCCATCCTGTCTGCACAGTCTATACTGTCCCAAGTGGCCGTCCTGTCTGCACAGTCTGAACCCGTCCCAAGTGGCCCTCCTGTCTGCACAGTCTGAACTATCCCAAGTGGCCGTCTGGTCTGCACAGTCTGAGCCCATCCCAAGTGGCCGTCCAGTTTGCAGTCTGAACCCATCCCAAGTGGCCGTCCGGTCTGCACTGTCTGAAACGTCCCAAGTAGCCGTCCTGTCTGCACTGTCTGAAATCGTCCCAAGTGGCCGTCCGGTCTACACTCTCTGAACCCATCCCAAGTGGCCGTCCTGTGTGCACAGTCTGAACCCATCCCAAGTGCCGTCCTGTCTGCACAGTCTAAACTGTCCCAAGTGGCCGTCCTGTCTGCACAGTTTAAACAGTCACAAGTGGCCGTCCTGTCTGCATAGTCTGAACCCGTCCCAAGTGGCCGTCCTGTCTGCACAGTCTGAACCCGTCCCAAGTGGCCGTCCTGTCTGCACAGTCTGAACCCGTCCCAAGTGGCCGTCCTGTCTGCACAGTCTAAACTGTCCCAAGTGGCCTTCCTGTCTGCACTGTCTGAACCTGTCCCAAGTGGCCGTCCTGTCTGCACAGTCTCGTCCCAAGTTGCCGTCCTGTCTGCACAGTCTCGTCCCAAGGGCCGTGCTGTCTGCAGTCTGAACCCGTCCCAAGTGGCCGTCCTGTCTGAACTCGTCCCAAGTGGCCATCCTGTCTACACTGTCTGAAATCGTCCCAAGTGGCCGTCCTGTCTACACTCTCTGAACCCATCCCAAGTGGCCGTCCTGTCTGCACAGTCTGAACTGTCCCAAGTGGCCTTCCTGTCTGCACTGTCTGAACCCGTCCCAAGTGGCCGTCCTGTCTGCACAGTCTCGTCCCAAGTTGCCGTCCTGTCTGCACAGTCTCGTCCCAAGGGCCGTGCTGTCTGCAGTCTGAACCCGTCCCAAGTGGCCGTCCTGTCTGAACTCGTCCCAAGTGGCCATCCTGTCTACACTGTCTGAAATCGTCCCAAGTGGCCGTCCTGTCTACACTCTCTGAACCCATCCCAAGTGGCCGTCCTGTCTGCACAGTCTGAACCCATCCCAAGTGGCCGTCCTGTCTGCACAGTCTAAACTGTCCCAAGTGGCCGTCCTGTCTGCACAGTCTGAACCCATCCCAAGTGGCCATCCTGTCTGCACAGTCTAAACTGTCCCAAGTGGCCGTCCTGTCTGCACAGTCTAAACTGTCCCAAGTGGCCTTCCTGTCTGCACTGTCTGAACCCGTCCCAAGTGGCTGTCCTGTCTGCACAGTCTCGTCCCAAGTTGCCGTCCTGTCTGCACAGTCTCGTCCCAAGTGGAAGTCCCGTCTGCAGTCTGAACCCGTCCCAAGTGGCCGTCTTGTCTGCACTGTCTGAACTTGTTCCAGTTGGCATCCTGCCCTCTCTAGAAATTTGGAATAAATGCTTAGACCCTTGTGGTCAGCTGCTACTGTCGGACGCCACCCTGGAGTGGTACCTGGTAGCTACTTGTCGCACAAACCTGACCTCGCCACTAGAGGATCCAATAAACACCATGGTAGCTGCTTAGTTATGCTCCTCCAGGGTAGATCCAATCCATGGCACAGTTGGTCCACGAACCACGTGTGCCACCTGCGAGCATAACAGCAGGGAATACAGATCACTGATGTAGGTACGTGTACAAGGCACGTGCATTCCTAGTTATGGTATTTTTTCATTGTGTCACCTTGGGCTTGTTCACAACATGGGAAAAAAAGATATAATTCTGTATTGATTGGCAGAGATTTTATGGATTAGCCTAAAAAGTATTGACAGTAAGTAGATTCTGCATCGAAAAGAAAAAAAAAGGCCTTTGAGGAAAAAGGTTGCACAAAAAAATTTAGAAGGCACATCAGATACATTGCAGCGATGTAGAGCAGCACAATGTTTTCTTGGTTTCTCTATGAGCTAATTTTACAGACAGACATTTATACAAATTGAGACAGCAATTACCCTGTGACATTATAAAGGTGACCGTTATCTAGATCCCAAGGTTGTCTTTCTGACACAATACTGCGCTTTGTGTTGGGGGCCTTTTGCCAAATAAAAGCTTGCTTCCAAGTTGTTTTGCAGGTCGATGTGATGTATAGAGAAAACATGTCCCGGTAAAAGCAACATAGTTCAGGACTGATGTTTTCTCCATAGTATTTCTCTCTCCTGACAATACGTTCTATATTTATTGCACGTGGTCTTAGATGGATTTCGATAAGACTTAAAAGGGTTACATGATGATCGTACTTTCAGGTATGCACCACTACTCTGCCTCTGCTTGGGCCAGCACCATAGTTGTGCCACTGGCCGAAATTGTGTTGTCTGTAGAATTGGAGGAGCACTAAACCTCGCTAAATCCAGTGGTGTGGGCAACTTCAAAGAAGTGACTGCAATCTCTATAGAAAATACCAACCCTTGCTTTGGAGACCGGTTATCCATGATACTATATACCTGGAGATGGTTACTCTTAGTATGCACCTGTTTACACCTGTTTTCTGTTTGGAGGTGACTGTCAGTCTTTTGATATTTGGCTAACCATGTTAGACTGCATAAAAGACCTGCAACAAGTAGCAAACTCTAAAATTAAAAATCTCTCCATTCTTGCAGACAGAGTTTTTTTAAGAACTGTAAATAAATTGCACTGTAGCTGGCTTTTACAAGCACTTTGCAATTTTACCCATTTATGACGTTGGAAAAACACTCCTTCAAGGCCCATTTACACTGTTATAGTCTATTAACAAGTGCCAATTAACATACAAGCCAATCAGCGATCACTTAAATTCCCATTCAGACAGGGCAACACACACTGAGAACAGAACAATCTAAGGCTACTTTCACACTAGCGTCGGGCTCGGCACGTCGCAGTGCGTCGGGCCGAGGTTACCGACGCTAGCGTTCTCTGCGCCGCACAACGGGGGCAGCGGATGCATTTTTCCAGCGCATCCGCTGCCGCATTGTGAGGTGCGGGGAAGTGCGGGGAGGTGGGGGCGGAGTTCTGGCCGCGCTTGCGCGGTCGGAAAAAGCGGATCGTCGGGAGCAAAAAACGTTACATGTAACGTTTTTTGCTCCCGACGGTCCGCCACAACACGGAGCAACCGTCGCACGACGATTGCGACGTGTGTCAATGCGTCGCAAATGCGTCGCTAATGTTAGTCAATGCAGAAAAAACGCATCCTGCAAGCACTTTTGCAGGATGCGTTTTTTCGGCAAAACGACGCATTGCAACGTATTGCAGTTAACACTAGTGTGAAAGTAGCCTAACGTATAATCATTCTGACCCCTTAAGGTAGATTCACACTAAGCGACTTTGCAGTGAGAACGACGACGATCCGTGACGTTGCAGCGTCCTGGATAGCGATCTCGTTGTGTTTGACACGCAGCAGCGATCTGGATCCCGCTGTGATATCGCTGGTCGGAGCAAGAAGTCCAGAACTTTATTTCGTCGCTGATCACCCGCTGTCATCGCTGGATCGGTGTGTGTGACACCGATCCAGCGATGTGTTCACTTGTAACCAGGGTAAATATCGGGTTACTAAGCGCGGCCCTGCGCTTAGTAACCCGATGTTTACCCTGGTTACCCGGGTGCTGCAGGGGGACTTTGGCATCGTTGAAGACAGTTTCAACGATGCCGAAGTCGTTCCCCTGATCGTTGGTCGCTGGAGAGAGCTGTCTGTGTGACAGCTCCCCAGCGACCTAAACAGCGACGCTGCAGCGATCGGCTCGTTGTCTATATCGCTGCATCGTCGCTGAGTGTGACGGTACCTTTATACATGTTGTCAGCACGAAATGAAGTGCTGCTGTCAGTGATGATTTTTATGTCGGCAAAACAATCAAATCAGTCAATTAACAGGCATTTTGCTTGTTTGTTGGCTGATCGGCGACATGTTTGCACAGTCAATGATCGAGAACAAGTGTTATTATGAACGTTATTATCAGCCCGTGTAAAAGGCATTTAGGCCACGTAATCTGTCTGCATAGGCCACATATCCCCTAGAAATCCTTTTATCTACTTAATAACCTTATTTTGACTGGCTGGACAAATGACAGCTCCTCTGAGATCTTGTACTCGTCAGAGGCCCTTCTGCTCAAAAACAACTTTCTTCTTCATCAATCCTTGAAGCCTTCAAAGTTCTATCAGGGAATTTTAAGATGAGCAATAAAACGTAATTACTGGATTGTTAGCAACAGGACAATGAACATTATAAATATGAACATTCACAACATAGCACGGCCTTCAAGGTGACTGCAGAAATCCGATTACGTCTTTATCGCTCCTTAGTCTTGGAATGCCTAGATCACATACTGTAATGTTTGATGTCCCTGCCCTGAGTACATACACAGCATCGCTCACCGTACAGTGGAAAATTGCACATCGTAGACCTAATTATGTTAATTTATAACTAGGAGCCATTAGAATAAACACAAGGGCATTACAAAAACTCTACCCATGTCCAGGTAACTGAGGTTGGGCACGTTTAATTATTTACGGACACAGGTTTATACCGTATGGAACCAGATTTATATATTAACAAAAGTTGTAGCCATAGCACTGTGGAATGTGCTCCAGGAAAAAATAAAAACATGAAATGAAGGTTTTGATGTGCATTTCACACTTTTCAGATACTTGGGACTACTTCTTATTTTAAGTAAAAAAAAATATCTTGATAAAATAAAAATTAGAATCTGATGAACCCAATCTGTTTGTACCATTTTCATACCTAATTTTCTTGCATCTCGGAGTACTGAGCAGCATGTAGTGTAGTGTGGTGTAATGCAAGCTTGGCTATCTCCGCTGTCTACTGTCCCAATGCTGCTACTGCTACCGAGCGTGATGGAGATGGGGGAGCAGGATCTCCTCATCTGTGTGTGATGTATGGGAGACATCATAGCGGCTGGTCTCTGTCCATGCTGAAGATGAATTCAGGGAGAACAGACAAAATTAATGTTTATCTTAAAACTCAGACAAAACACCCTGGAGTCATACAGCCCAATCACAGAGAGAACCGGCCAGGTGTACATATTCAATGGAGCTTGGACAGGTAAGTAACCTACTGAACTTCAGGTATGCACTATTGTCCCTTCTTTCTGCCAGGGTTCTTTAAATTAACCACTTTACTGACCTAAGTCAGTAGAGATAAACTTAAAAAGGTTTTACCAAGAATAAAAGTTAATTTAAAATCAATAGGTCTTGCAATAATAATAATTTCCACAATTGGATGTGTTTAAATAAAATGTTCCTGTGCTGAGATAATCTTATAAATGTGCCCCTACTATGTACTGTGTAATGGCTGTGTCTGACCGTGCAGGAACATGGTCTGATCATACCACATCTACTGGGCAGGGGAGTATACAGACATTATACAGACAGGGAATCACAGCTGAATCTTTTTGTGAGGTAAAACATTCCCCTGCATGATTATAAACAATGTTTTACATCAAAGGAAAAACCAGCTGTGATCCCCTGTTGTCCTGTCTGTATACTCTTTACAGGAGAGGCAGACACATGTAAAATGGGTCATGAAGAGGGACGCCCCCGAAGAAGCACTACAGCGAAACGCGCGTTGGGTCCCTCTTCCACATCCGGTCTTAAGGTTGGTTTTGCTTTCATTATTTGATCATGCTGTCCTCCCTTCATAACCCATTTTACATGTGTCTGTCTCTCCTGTAAAAGTGGCGTTTTAAAGCAATATATCCATCATAGGTTTTCGGTAATCTGGCTGTGGCTCTTTAGATTTCTTGATTGTGCCGACTGGTTCTGCACCCATTTGTTTACAATACTGTTTACTGCACTTGCACTTTTTAGAGCCTATATATTCAGCTATATTTTTGCCGTTCCTTTATCATTTATTTATTGCTTGTTCACTTGTCTATTAATATTTTCAGTATCTGAGATGGTTCTTTGGGTTATCTTTATAGTATTACTGGGACAATTTATGACATTTTTGCATTGTATACTAACCTTATCGGACGTGGCACTTAGGTGTCACTATCCCTGTTATTTGTACTTATTTTAATGATTTTCTTCTGTACATTATTTGTAAAAAAGTAGTTCTATATTAATTATTAACTGCTCTAAGGCCCATTTCTTTTTTGGTTACATTATATAATTTTGTGGTAGAGCTAAAAATGTTGGCCCTTTTTTGGTAATGTGTTTTCGACAAACCTGCCGACTGCCATGGCATGGTAGCGTATGTTCAGAATAACAATGCAATCGGCAGTCTGAAATCAGACATGTCCGATAGACATCTCTTCAAGCCATTAGTTGGCCGACACGCCCATACACATTAGACCATCAGCCGAACCTATTGATATCAGGGGGTTCAGACCATTAGTCTACCGGGGAACCTTACAAACCAAACCTTTACTGCCATAGACCACTAGAGGTGCAGACATTAGCCTACAGTCCACTACAATGGAGAAATCGATCAAAGACCCAAATTAACAACAGAGAAACTTATGATTTGCTTCAGCCTTATCTGGCTGAGAAAAGGGGCTATGCGTTCCTTTCCTGACGGGCTATCAGCCGTGCTTGCACAGTGACTCTCCATTGAAGTCTATGGAAGTTATGTACGTCTTGTTTACTCCAGTAGTGACCTCTGATAATAACAGTCACAACATTTAGAGAACAGGAGGTATGGCTGAGAAGTCTCCATATACCCTCACATGTGTGATAATAGCGGGCGCATTATTCCGTGTAATAACAAGGGTTTCTCCAGGTTGTGACACATTTAGTCACGGATATCACAATGATAGGGAAAACATTTCTGACCCCGAATGCAGATTGTACAATATGTTCCTACTTGCCTGGAAGTCAATGTCATTATGAAGATGTTTACTATGTTCATTTCTAGGTATTCTGTTCCCCGCACCAGGAAAGAAAGTCAAGCAGATGAAAACCGGCCTGTCAGCTGGAGATCAGGAGACGGGCAGTGCGTACTGTATAAACACGTTTGTGTAGAGCAGGTTTGGCTAAAAGCAGACAAAGGTTCATCACGTTCTGTCTTTCCTCATTTACCTGCTAGGTGAGCCAGAAATAAGCAGTCCGCAGATGTTACCGATCAGCACGGTGCAAGGTAGTGAGGTACTGCTAGACTGCACAGGGCACAACTCTCCCAGAACACACAACGATCATTATCAACTTCCATAATTAACAGTTATGGCTACAGGCAAGGGGGCGACAGTTATTCATAGCCCGCTCTTTCGCCATCAGGGTCAACGTCAGCTAGTGCCATCCATCTCGGTCTGCGTACCACAAATATGTTCAAAACTAGTACAATGGCATCAAGTGTCATGGAGGGGAATGGTGGTAGTCATGGTATTCTGGCAGTGCATAATCAGAAGGTGGCACAAAGTGTCCTATAGACTAGTGACTGGACAATGACGAGTAAACTTACAATACAGAACCATCAGCTCTAAGGCCAAGTTTACTATTTGGATTTTGCTGCATTTCTCCTGATGTCTTTCCGAATTATCTTTTTTTCTTAAGGGAAAAACATAACTAAAAACTTCCTTTCGCTCACAGCGCTACTTGCGGCTCAGTGCTCCAGGATGGACTAGACACGCAGAAGTTATTCATTGACTTGGCCAACTATGCCCTCATGCCCCAATCTCGTCATATTGTCACTGATCGGAAAAGGCAGACTGAAAGAAATGGACACACGCATCATCACCAGCATAGGTTGACTACAACTTGAGGGTTACGGTACTTCTGTCAGGGTTGACTATAACTTGAGGGTTACGGTACTTCTGTCAGGGTTGACTATAACTTGAGGGTTGTGTTTTATATAACTTTTCAACCCTGTTCAGACAGGTACTGTATATAAGATCTGTCAACGTCTCAAATTTGTCAACATTCTTATTTTCCTTTTAGAAAATAAGAATTTTTAAGGTTTGCTGCATATTTAGCTAATAGCAGTTGATAAACATGCACGCTGGGCATGACGGGGCATGCATGTGTTCTGTATATGGAGAGGGAAGTAAGCCACTGCAACTCTAATAGTGAATTATCTACAGAAAGAACAGAAGTATCAGGTGTTTTATACAAAATGATGGATCCTTCTCACACCGACATTATAAGTCAGAAGCGTGGAGTCATCTGGTCCTGTGAAAAACCTATGTATGGAGGTCATTAGAAAGTTAAATTGAGTCAGCAAATCATAATCATTATTATTCTGTAAATTGAACATCAAAAACCCATAGTGCAGGAAGTATAGGTTCACATTGCGTTAATGGGTTAACGCTAACGGACTGCGTTGCATGGCAAAATTGTCGCAATTAACGCCATGCAACAGGTCCGTTAGCGCACCCATTGACGGCAATGTGAATCTGCTCTCTAGCGCATCGCTAGCGCATGCCATTTTCGGCACGCGCTAGCGATGTGCCGTCATTTTCTGATGGACCTCGGATGCTGCTTGCAGCGTCCGAGGTGTGCCCGAGGTCCGTTCCTCTGCGCTAGCGGGATCGGCAAACGCGATCCCTATAGATACATTGCGTTAGCGCAATCTGCTAGCGCTATGCGCTTAACGGATTGCCCTAAAGCAATGTGAACCTAGCCTTACTCATTGTAACCTATGCTTTTCCAAAAAATGATGCATCAAATACAAAAGACAAAATTTTCCACAGAATATTTACTGAGCCTGTCAACTAAAAACAGGAATCACGTGAGAGGTAAAATGCTGAGAAAGAGAAATATACAATATTTTTTTTTACTTTTTGGATGTGCTCCCGTATGTCATGCATTGGCCTCACCAATTAAAAAAAAAAGAAGGAAAAGTAAATCCGAGACTTTTACAGTTAATGAATAACAAAATGCCATAGAAAGTGGGGTCTAATATTCTACTTACAATGTCATTGCAACATAGTAGTAGATAATATAGGAACAGAACCTACTACAAAGGTGAGGTTGTGGAAGACAGTTTCATGTCACAGGTCACCCACCAGGGCAAGAGTAAGCGCGGTAACAAGACAACAGTCCATAAGATCCATAAGATCAATCCCAGGAAAAGATTTCAGAGCAGACTGGGTTTTTAAGATGTGCTGTTTAAGCTCTTTTGAAAAAACATGAAGAAATTGGTAACCTTGAAAGCATAGACGCAGAGGTCGGCCAAGAAAAATTAGTGCAGCAGATGAAAGACACATCAAGCTTACTTCCCTTTAAAAGACCTAACGATATCCAGCAGTGACAACTGGCAGCAGCCGTGGGACCAGCTACACCCATCTGTTCAGAGACGTGTAGCCAGAAGTGGTCTTCGTGAAAGAACTGGGTGCAAACAAGTCATATCTTCTACATAGAAATAAGGCTAAATGACTGAACTATGTAGGAGAACATAGGACCTGGGGAGCAGAACTGTCATGACTTCTGGCTTGTATTTGACCACGTGTATTGCTGTGACCTCTGGTACTTCTTATCCTGACTGTTTCTGACTCGGCCCGTCTGACCACTCTTTCGCCACCAGGTGGTGCTTGTGCTGCTGGTCCGTGCTGTTGCGCTGTGTGTGCAACATCTCTTCCCTCACCAACATCCCCTGGTGGAGGTTGCGCTATACTGCACTGCAGCAGCATTACAAGAACAATGGCAGCTGGTGCTCTAGATTGACAGGTCATAATGTAAAGTGGCTGTAACAGAAGGCAGTGTGTTCACCGAAAAGGCTGGAAAGTGAAATAATAATCACTGTCTACACCTGGCACTATGCTCTGTCGTTCTGCCAGTAGAGTTGAAAACATAAGTGCACATGCGCCGTTATGATTAAGGCAGAGCATAGTGCGCAGCCGCGAGCCAGAGTGCAGGAGCGAGATTTCGCCCTCCTTACATGGATGACACAAAAGGTGTCATTCACATCAATCACACTTCCATTTTTCAGCTCCCGTCACAATAAGTCGATTTTTGAGAATGCAGGATCCTGCATTTTCTCATACTGTAGACTTGTATAAGCGACGGATGGCCATCCGTTTCATCCGTCGTGCACTGGATCCTGCATAAAAAAATGGTCCGTCGGGCAGAGAAAACGTTCAGAGGAATGTTTTTTCTGCACGTTGGAAAATCGGTCAGCGACGCATCCTGCGCTGCCCGTTGCTGGCTACAATGGAAGCTTATGGACGCAGCATGCGCCGCTGACTGTGAAAAGCAGGAATCCAGCGACGGGTCCCATCTTTTCAAACTGAGCATGTGTGGCAGAATTTCCTGTTAGGGAAATTCTCTCTCGCTCACTCTCTTTCTCCTTTTACTATTGATGCTGCCTATGCAGCATCAATAGTAACAAGATATAATGTTAAAATAAAAAAAATAAAAATTTGCAATATTCTCACCTACCGACGTCCAGCGCAGCGTCACCGATGCTCCCGGCAGCTAGCGTTCCTAGTAATACATTACGAAATCTCGCGGGAAGTCGCGGTCACGCGAGACTGCGACTTCTCGCGAGATTTCGCAATGTATTACTAGGAACGCTAGCTGCCGGGAGCATCGCTGTGCGGGACGCCATTTGGTGAGGATTATGCGATTTTTTAAATTTTATTTAACCTGGTTTGTGTTGATGCGTTTTTGCAGCGGAAAACCGCTGCGAAGACGCATACACAACAGGTGCACATAGCCTCGACGGGTCCGTCAGAAAGACGGGCCCAGTGCACCCATCACATACGTTTTGACACAGGTCCGTCGCTACGTCTCGGCGACGCAGCAGGACGGGAGCGTCCCGACGGAAGTGTGAAAGAGGCCTAAGAGGACAGCTATCAGCCACTGGGAGGGATAGAGACCGCTGAAAACAACACCCATGGACCGGACCGTCAGGATTAACATAGAGAGAACTTCACAACGCTTTTTGGGGTTACATAGGGGGTTATACAACCATTGATGGGCTGCAGCACAGGCGCTGATTAAGGTCATAGCTGTAGTTGACACAGGACAAAACTGGCCACAGCTTCCCTTTAACATGAAAAGTTAACTATCCAAGTTTATCTATATACAAATGTTCAGGCTGGTTTGCCTTGGTGACACGGAAGGTCTGGCATTTGATGGCATCTGTAGTTCAATGCTAATTAGCCTGGTTGCCTTGTTGGACTAGGCTCATTCACAACTTACATCCTTGTCACTTCCTCTTCAGAAGTCTCTGAGTGGCCCCACCGTGTCCCAGGACAAGCACCTAGTGGTTTGGAGTTCTTTCACCTAACGTGAAATGCAGTTTCTATATGGAGCATGTGTACCAAAGTCATTCTGAAAGTTTCGCTGTGCTGTCACAACAGACCGCGTTTTTGCAAATTTCAATCCAAAAAAAGCTTTATGATGCTTCGATGTCTCCCTCTTATACCACACTATGTAAGCACAGTTCACATATAGCTATGGAACAATGAAAGCTGTGCTGGGAACAGTTCCCTGGGCAAATAAGCCAGCTTTGCTTTTCGGTCACCGGCCATTTACCACTGTACCTAAAGGCCTTTACTTTTGCACCCTCCTTTCTGAATCCCCTTGTATAGTAATGTGTTGAGAGTGTAGCTATGAATCCACATTGGAATAACACAGCCTGTATGTGCAAAATGCCTTTTAACTCAATAAAAAAGCCCTCTGTACGTTTGGGAGAGTATATGCCAGACTCTGTCAGTATCTTATCTGCGAGAAAGAAGAAAATGTTTAGACTGTCAATATTAATTGCACAAGAGTTACACCCAAAAAGAAATGGAATGTGGATTAACTCTTTCCTCCCGCCTCTATCAGTACAGCTGGCATTTCAATCATGAAAAAAAATCTAAACATTTCCAATGAAATTTTTCAACAATAGGGAGCTTTCTTTAATATTAAGCATAGTAGGTGCTTTCAAGGCTTTTACTGTATAAATCAGAGAAACAAGGCATCTGCAACTAACTACTGTTAGTTATGGTCGAATCTGAAGTTTCAAACAACTTTGACTTCACGTGTATGAGCTCCCTTACAGGTAGAAGAATGGAGGGGAAGAGGGTTATTTATTGGAGAGGGAAGAAAGTGTGTAGAGTCTTATGGAGAGCAGAATAAACAGGCCAACGGTAAAGGAGGAATTCTGGAGCTGTGCTGTTACATCAAAGCAAGTGAAGACAATAGCACCCTGGATACACACAGACCTCATCCAGCATGTATTACAGGAAGGGACACTCCCACATGAAAAATATCTGAAACTTAGATGAGGCTGCAAACTGCATAGCAGAGGGTCTGAAAATGAATGAAGGAATCTAAAGCGCAGACTAAAACCTAGTGCAATTTTATTAACTAAAGCTAAACCACTGACATGTAAAAATTACTTTTTTTCATGTCAAAAGGGTCCGTAGCATTTTTTGGATAAACGTCATACAACAGCAACAAGCTAGTCACACAAACATCTTATCTGATATGGCAGAGTTGGCAATATTATACTAAACAGGCTTCCAGTTACTATCTGCCCGTGCTGACACAGATAAACAGTCTGCAGAAGTTATGGCTGTGTATCAGTAAATTAGCTACCGGACCCAGGCCGCCAGGGCCCATCATTACTTCCAGCCTTGTACCAGGAACAATCATCCTTGTACCCAGACACCTACTTATTAAATCAACGCACTTATTTAGCTACTTGGTAAATACAGCATGTGTCATGCAATCAACTATGGAGCAAGTTTTAGGAATTTGTGCCCTAAAGCTCAGGTGGACTATAAAGTGCAAAGATTTTACTTATTTCCTCTACATAGTGGGGTGATCCAGTAATACAGGACAACTGGAGGTAATTACACTGGGTGCTCACAAGTCTCATAACGTTTGCCGAATTTCAATTGTAAAATTAATTCATTTGAAGAAACCCCATTCACTATCACGTTGCGATTTATTCTTCAGAATTCACCAAATGTAATGCAATAAGTTTCTAGTAAAGCAAATAACTATGTTGCAATGTACAGTCTTATTTAGGGTCAGCACGGTGGCTCAATAGTTAACACTCTTGCATTTTGCAGAACTGGGGTCCTGGGTTCAAATCCCACCAAGGACAACATCTGCAAGGAGTTTGTATGTTCTCCTTGTGTTTGCGTGGGTTTCCTCATACACTCTAAAGACATACTGATAGGGAATCTAGATTGTGAGCCTCAAGGGGGACAGTGGTGATCATGTATGTAAAGTGCTGCCAAATAAATGAAAAATTAAAGGGAACCTGTCACCCCCAAAATCGAAGGTGAGCTAAGCCCACCGGCATCAGGGGCCTATCTACAGCATTCTGTAATGCTGTAGATCTCTAGATAAGCCCCCGATGTATCCTGAAAGATGAGAAAAAGAGGTTAGATTAGAGGGGAGGACCCTCTAGAAGAGGAGGCATCGTAAGAAGATGGGAGGGCCCGGACCGGACCGCGACGCCCATGGGACCAGAACAGAACCGGAACCGCCCCTGGGTGAGTATAATCTAACCTCTTTTTCTCATCTTTCAGGATACATTGGGGGCTTATCTACAGCATTACAGAATGCTGTAGATAAGCCCCTGATGCCGGTCGGCTTAGCTCAACTTCCATTTTGGGGGTGACAGGTTCCCTTTAAGAAATGCTCTTATAAATTTGAATGTTTGTGGAACAAGATGGTTGGAGGTGATGGACACTGATGCATTATTTGAACATAATTTGGCACGCTGCTTTGTACTCTATGTACATTTAGCCCACGTGGATCCGTTGAATATTTGCTCTTACAAAGTTTGGCCTATGTCTAACAAACTATTTTTTGATGATACCTACTGTTTTATGATTACTTATTGTTAAGGCCAGGTTCACATTACGTTTTTGGCGTCCGATAGACGGACTACGTTACACTGCGGTGTAACGTAGTCCGTTAACGCTGCCATTTAGTCCAATGTCGGACGCATCGCTAGCGCACGCCCGCCCACAATGGGCGTGCGCTAGCGATGTGCCGTCATTGAGTGACGGACCCCGAAACACAGGCTGCGGCGTTTCCGGGTCCGTCACTGCTAGCGCAGACAGAGCATCTGCTAGCTCTATCTGCACTAGCGCGATGTAAACGCCGGCACTTGCGTTAACAGCAGTCCGTTAACGCATGTGTTGAACGGGCTGCTGTTAACGCAATGTGAACCTAGCCTTAGCTGTTGATAAATCTGAACACACGTATCATGTTTTATAGTTGTTGTCTTACTGTTATGTATTATTACCAAAAGAAAACCTAAAAATAAATTACAGGAAAACACGCAACAATGCAGCTATAATGGTGGCTTCTAATACCATTACATATTTTAGATGAGACGTGAAAATTTAGTATTTCTTACAAATTATCTGTTACATATAGCCAAGTACAGTAATCTGCTATCTCTAGCAGTCCCATAAAGAATGAATGGAAAAGATGTGTGCATGCTCGACCTCTGTTCTATTCAGATGTGACTCGTCATCGCCCCATCCTGGGGACCACTGGGGGTCCCAGTAGTTGGACACCCAGAGATCAAGAAAGTATCTCTTATTCTATAGTAGGGGTTAATTTAGAAACTTGGTAAAACCCACTTAATTCAAGCATCATAGATATTTTCGACAAACACGGCTAAATATGGCTTTCTACAGATGAAACCTGAAAGAACGCGTTCTTGGAAAATATGAGGACAAATAAGGAAAATAAGCACAGATCAAGGCAACACACACTGTCTCTAACAGTTCGTCACTCATCCTGGCAATCCCGCTCTTCATTGTACGCCCTTGAACTTTCACTGTGCAATGAAGTGTCTACATACTGGAACGCGACAAGGTTAGCAGGGCCTCCAGACTCCAAACCTTGGATTCTTTCTAGCATATAGTAATGAATAGGGAAAAGAGCAATCTTATATGTACGTGCATATCAACACAAGGCTACATAAAGGGCATAGTAAATAATAATAGGAACAAGAACTTTACACCAACAAGCTTTTATAATAATGAAAGCGCAAAAATAATAGCATGGAAGCCAAAATGGCCCAAAAGTGGTCCTTCAAAGTACCTGATCCATCACAATGGAAATTCTTAAGTGTTGCTGACACAGAAAATTACCTTGGCTAAGTAATAGACCTTGTAATTTTGAGGTTGTATCCACACCATCTTCTCACTAGGGTGAAATATCCAACATTTCTCTGCTTCAACTTATTAATAGTCTTTACTGTGTATTTTTAATATGGTAATAAACATCTTGTGTTCTCAAAGAAATGTAAACCCTGCTTTACACATGTCCTCATCACTATGGTTTCACACCTATCTCCTCTAGGGTAAGAGCGATAGTTATGAGCACCACATTCCACTCCTCTACAAAACTATGAGACACAATGGAGCGCAAAGGGGTTGTCCAGATTACTGATATTGATCACCATAACTCAGGAAGTATCATCAATATCAGATCGGGAACAGCCCGACATCCAGCACGTCTACCCATCTTCTGGTTCCAGCTCAGGCAGTGGCTGGACGTGACCTGGATGAATGGAGAGGATAACATTTGCCTCCATTCACTGCGTAGTGGTCGCTGTCATTGTCATTGCATTGGGACCTTCACTGACCCCCTAAAATTAACCACCTTGGAGAATTGTAAAACCAAAAAGCTTACATCTACAAGCAAGGAGCGCCAGCATTTGTCACATCCCTGTGACCATTTAGCCCTGCTCACGTCACTTTGTATGGTAGATGTCATAAGTGAAAGGCCAGTTTAGAAGGGTCAATTTGACTGCGTTTTATTTTAATTTTATTATTTATTATGCATTGCTTATATAGCACTATCATATTCTGCAGCACTTTACAGTCATCATCGTCACTGCCCCCTTTGGGGCTCACAATCTACATTCCCTTTCAGTATGTCTTTGGAGTGTGGGAGGAAACCAGAGTGCCCGGAGGAAACCCACGCAAACATGGGGAAAGCATACAAAACTCCTTGCAGATGTTGTCCTAACCACTGAGCCACCGTGCTGCATTAAGTATTGTTAATCAACTACATTAGTTGATGTATCAACTACAATATCTTGTTTTTATTGGCAGGATGGGAACAGAACAATCGTTAGTAACATACTTCTGACCCATAAGGTATCAAGCTGTCAGCAGTACGTCTCCCATTTACATGGGGCAATGTGCTGCCGATAACAATGATTCTTATGCGGCATAAATAATCCATTGACCTGAAGAACAAGCATTTGGTTAATTGTCCGGTGATGACTGACATGATCATCGAGAATGAGCCCTCATTCATTATCAGCCTCTTTAGATGGGCCTTAAGACTCTTTAATTTTTTCTTTCTTCAGGAGCACATTTGCCTCCTGGCTTTCTGCCTGCCATGGGCGGTGTGCTCCCGGAGACTGACAAGCACGCTCCCATGCTGCTAGCAGGGCCAGCTTGGCCTCTGCAGTATCGGGCACAGAAGCTGGAGGGATCCAGCCATCCGGCCAACTTCAAAACAATGGTTGCAGGCCCTAAAGCAAGGGTGAGGAGCCTTCTTCCTGCCAAGGGCCATTCTGACATTTATGCCATCCTTCAGGGGCTGTACAAATTGCGAGGTAACTCCGCCCACAAAGTACGTCCTGACGGTGGCACTGGTGTCAGGATGTAATCTTTCACTGTAGGCGCCTTTGCTTTCAGTAGTGAACGCTGCAGCACTGTGGTCCCCATGGAATTGGGCCAGAGAAAAGGTCATCGCGGCCGTAAATGGCCAGAAGGCAAAGGGACAAGGCTCTCTTAACACCACAGGATCTTCATATTACTGATCTATTGGGGGTATGTGTATCCGTCAAGTTAAAGAAGCGATCCCGTGAAGATCTGTCTTCAGTAAATGTGTGTATATGTTCATGTAATGTAGTGTGAGTAGAATACTATACTCACCTATCGCCACCCTCTCCGCGATCCAGCGCCGTACTGCTCCGCTTCTCAGTGACGTCACCGCTCTTAAGACTCTCCGGGTCATGCTCCACTCTGTGTGATCTGAAAGTGGCTTTTACAATGTAAGTCTATGGAGAGACAGACCGAGGCCCTAGAAGCTTACTTTGTAAAAGAGACTTCCGACTGACGCATGGAGCATGGGGTAAGCCGGTCACACTGAACTGCGGTGACGTCACTGAGGAGCGGAGATGCGCTGGACCCAGAGAGTGGCGGTAGGAGAGTATAGTAATCCACTCACACTACATTACATGCACATATACACACATTTAATGAAGTAAAACACTTATGGGAGTGATTTCTTATTCTGCCATGACTAAGGTTTAACTACCCAAATGTGTTGGTGTGATCAAATGCTCCTGTTCCATTGTTACATTGAATAAAAGTGATGTTTTATTAGATATTCCTCCATTGTTCGGTCTTCTATTCTTTCTCCGTTAGCAAGTTATCACCGATCAATAGGATAGGGATTAAGTTACTGATCATGGAGTCCGACCATTGGGAGCCCCAGTTCCCAAGATATTCTCAAGAGTCCCATCTGAATGAAGCAAAGGTTGGGCATGTGCATCTCTTCTCCATTCATTGTCTATGAGACTCCTAAAGAAGGGGAAGTTATCCCCTATCTCCTATTGATAGGAAGTAAGTTATTAACCTGGTGCAAACCCTGTAATAAAGTCTTTAATGGAAAGATCACACAATATGCTAAGTGGCTGATCATTTATTCTAAAGCATGAAAAATCAATGGATCACCCTTGGATTACGCAGAATAAAGGCATCTTGGTAGCAGCAATCAACCGCAATGATGGCCGATTCTTGGGATATGTAATCAATTAGATTGGTGGGGACTTGACTCAGCATCCCGACACGTCAGCTGTTTGTTTATCAGGCACCGCTCTGAAGTTTCTCATTGTGCCTCTGGCTGGTTTTTCAACTAAAGCTTCATTTTCAGACACGTGTTCTATTTGTGATTATCACTGAAAGAACATATACGGTACCCATTATAGCATTATAGTCTATGGGAAGATTCACTTGCTCGGATTTGTTTGAGTACGGATTGTCCGAGCGAAATTGAAAACAAACAAACAAACAAAAAAACGTGTTTTTTTATCTGATATGAGGATCAATATGACCCAAATGGGTCCATAAAAAACCCAGGGAGAACGGATACCATTGTTGTGTCATCCAAGTCATGTCTCTTTTTTAATTGACAGGCGGAAGGTGCCTGGAAGTTTTCTGTCATTTTTTTTATCTAAGAAAAACAGACCTTTTTCATCAATGTGTTGGATCAGAGTTCCATCCATTTTACTCCATGTGTCTGTTTTTTACTTAAAGTGTAAGCATCATTTTAATTTTTATTAATCAATAATACACATGAAAATAAGCAACTTTGTAATTTATCTTATTAGGGAATTCTGTTTCTTTCTCCGCCAGGACTCATCATTTATTCTCAATATTCTCAATTCACAGGTAAAATGATAAGAGAAGACAGAATGATGAAAAAGGTCTGTTTCTTTCGCATATGAAAAAAAGAGGTGTGAATGCGGCCTGAGCGCAGTGACTGACACTTTGCTCTGTATAGTCCCTGCCAATCCTCGAAGCACCGAGCTGCACCTGGTGTACAACAAGGGGACAGAGCCTATGTGATAGGCGGCTGCACACTTCATCTGCTTATGTGGAAGGACAGGTCTGAGGCCACATTCACACACCATAATTTGACATAAAAAACAATAGAAGAGTTCAGCATGTATTTACAATTGTCTTTCTTGTTTGTGGTTCAGAACATGAATTACTGTGTAAAACAGCGCTGTGTGACTCTGCCCCACATCCCAAGTGTGCAGTTATTGCATCCAGCCTCGATGCTGTAACTGGGCTACACAGCTAATGACTGTACATTATCCAGTATGAGGTCAATGCTCGGCCTCAGATGCCGTGGACTCCACGCTACTGTCCGATGTAGCACAGAGATGGCCACGCGTGGGCTTACCCTCTCCGTATAGCAATTGTGCAGGGTGACTGCGTACATACCACCTTGTGTGCAAGCCGGGACATAGGGACCTTGATTTAGGGATCACTGATCTATTGACCCCACACAAGAAAAAAAAGGCAGAACTTGGTCATGAAAGGCTCCATGAAGCCAACCCCTGCCCCCATACCCTAAAGGCAGACATGGGCATCATACACTGGGGGGCTCTGCACTGTGACCTAGAAGAAACAGCTGCTTTGTCTGTGCCTTGTATTACATAGACGGTAATTCATCAGAATGGTGATCATGAGCAACTTCCTGCTGCTTCCTGACTGGTCGCAGCTTCCCAGAATCTCTTATTTAAAGGGGTTGGGAAGTGAGGATATTTAATCACCTCTCCATAGAATAGGAAACAACTGATGGATCGGTGGGCGCACTGATGGGAAGAACGGGCAGTTTAATCTCCATTATCCACATATGGAATGGACCGGCAGTGCGTCGCTTCATTTATTCTCTATGGGCGAAGTGGAAAAAGTGTCCCCTTCTGTAAATCCCCTGGATCAACATGTTAGGGCATGTTAGGTTAGGCTATGGGTTGAACTAGATGGACTTACAGTCTTCCTTCAACCTTAATAACTATGTAACTATGTAACTATGTAACTATGTAACTACGGTCCTGGTGGTTAGACCCCTCCAATCAGCAAGCTATCACCTTTTCTGGGGATAGGTGATAACCTATCCTCACTGGACAACCCCTTTTAGTGCGGTGCCCTCTTCCCTGCAGCAGCTCTCTGTGCGGCTGTGTCTGGTATAACGACTCAGCACCAATATTACATCTAGCTGTGGCTAACGGTGCGCTTTCACACTAGCGTCGTACGACGCAAAGTTGCCCGCAGGATGCATTTTTTCTCCATAGGGTTGCATTAGCGACGCATTGCGACACATTGCCACACATCGCATCCGTCGTGCGACGGATGCGTCGTGTTTTGGCGGACCGTCGGCACAAAAAAAGTTACATGTAACGTTTTCTTGTGCATTGTGTCCGCCATTTCCGACCGCGCATGCGCAGCCGGAACCCCGCCCCCGCTTCCCCGGACATCACAATGAGGCAGCGGATGCGTTGAAAAACTGCATCCGCTGCCTCCGTTGTGCTTTTTTTTCACAGCATGCGTCGGTACATCGGCACAACGCATTGCGTCGTGCCTCGTACGACGCTAGTGTGAAAGTAGCTTAATAAGGGTAAGTTCACACAGGGCGTTTTTCTTCTGCAGCAAAACCTGATCTACTTGGCAGGAAAGAAGCTTTGCCAAAAATGCAGGTGTAAGTGCGTTTTTTGGTGCGGTTTACCCACGTTTTTGGTGCATTTTTTCATGCATGTTTTTTTTCTCTTTGTGCATGCCAATAAAGTTGAGTGCACACAGAGAAAAAAAAACTTCCTGTAGAAGTGTAGATAGATAGAATGAATAGATAGATACAGTCAAACACTGTATTGTCGGTCTCCCCAATCAAGTGAATGGGGATCGGGTCCGCTCTGCTGGATGACAAGCTGCATGGACGCATCATGCACCCTGCCATCTAGATGTAGCAGAGCCGAGTGTGACGTCACATCCAGCTGTCCTTGACTTTTCTGTAGCAAATACGCTGCAAGAAAAGTCAACCTGCGTATTTGCAACATTTTTTCACCATCCATTCAAGTCAAAGAGTGGTAAACGCTGGAAAAACGCTGATAGAAGTGACATGCCCTATGTCCAAAAAACACTGCAAAGCACAAAATACTGATCACACAAAAAACCAATGTGTGTGCAAGAGATTTCTGAAATCTCATAGGCTTTGCTGGTACTGTAAAAAGCAGCTGAAAATTAGCATAATAAAACCGTAGCAAAACCGCCCTATGTGAACTTACCCTAACAATTTTACTGATATTTTGGATCCTGGGGGAAGGTGTCTATATTCTTTTTAGGATGAATGTCATCTATCTGAGAACCCTACCAAACGTCATGGCTTACCTAGCCTAATAAAGCCTCAGGACCAAGCAGATTTACATACACAGCGGGAGGAATATAAACGGTATTTATGGATCAAAGGTGGGGAGTCAAGGTGTATCAGAAGTACTGTTATAATGCATAGGTAACACTGAACTGAATGATATTTTTACATGATATGCCAAAAAAGTAGTGACAGATTCCCTTTAAGGAGGCACCAAATACAGAAGCAGAACACAAGAGACCCTATAAGCTGTAAATTGTACAGGTCATATAAGTATCATGGGGGTCTGACGCCCAGTCCCACCTCTCTAGGGCCGGTCACAGTGCACAACTACTCTCATCAAAAAATAAGCATTAATCATCTGGCCAATGAATAGGTGATAAATCTTAGATTTGTGGGATAGTGACTGCAGGAACCCCCACAAAGGGCAGACATGTCATTGGTGCAACCGCACAGGGGCCAAAGACATAAAGGGCCCATTTCCACCTCCACAGAAGGGGACATTGTGCATTATAATGAGCTATTGGACTGCATAGGGCCCATAACTGCTCTTACATAGGGGCCCTTTTCTGTGTCCTCCAGTTCCCTGTTCTGTTGCAGTTTTGCATGAGCAAGGGTCCTAGAAGTTGTCCCCTACTCGTTTATGGCTTAACTTTCTGACAGGTTATAAAATTAAAAACAAAAACAAGATCAGCCTGCTCACACGGCCGTGGTTAGCCTCAGCTGACGCTTTGTAGAACACTTCAGTGTAGGTTTGTGGTTTAATCACTTACACGTATATGTGGTGTATTAGTTTTCTGCCTCATACAGTATTTATTTCACTTGTAATGGTTTATATTTTATCAATGTGCAGCGATATATAGCTACATACTTTATTCACAGATTTTGTGCATTTGATGCATAGATGATGCCACATAACACGGGTAGATGTCATCGTTTTAGCCTCACTTAAAGGGGTTGTCCGATGAAAGAAAATTGTCACCTACAGTTATTGGCGATAACGTATTAATCGGTGGCAGTCCAACAGTTGGCACCTGCACCGATTGGGAGAATGGGAAGCTTTTATCCCCATTAGCATGTAGTGCACATGTGCACCTGGTACGCCATCCATCCGCCTTTTCCGGCAGCCCCATAGAGAATAAATGGAGCAGCAGTCCGGCATCCGATCTGTAACAGTGACAGAAGTGCCCAGTCAATGATAACAATCCCCCGTTCTGCCGATCAGTGCAAGTCCAAGAGCTCATACCCCACTAATAGCATGCTATCACCTATCTGGTGGTAATTTGGTTTAATCGGTCAAGCCCTGTAACTCAGTACTCCCAGGCATGCAGGTTGTCCCTAGATTGTAGAGTTGCATCTCCTCCAGTGGACCATTAGGACTAGTCCAGCGGTTGGTGGAGATTCACTTCCAAGTGTCACAGTAATGGCATGGATCATGGAAGCAGGCACCGGTCAGCTGCGCTCTCCGGGCAGGTCTCGGCACTCGTTACTACAGTTGACAACCAGGATACCTGCGTCCAGGACACAACCACAACTTCCTACTTCTTAATAACAGACAGAACATCCATTATACCACAGCGGGCACACATGCCACGCACAGGGCCTTGTGCACACCAACAATGAATCTACAATCCTAGCACATGGAAACTTAAACAGGTCCTGTCACTTCTTCTGACATGTCCGACTTTTGGAAATACTTTATTACTCCCAATAACATAACTCGGGAGCATCTTTCATAAACCTCCGCATTGTACTATTCCCGTTATTCCTTCTAGAAATGGATGAACTGACAACTGGGTGGTACGAGTTGGGGGTGTGTCCCCGACTTTAGCCAATCAGTGCCGACAGTCAGATTACATAGGAACACACCCGTTTGACAAGGGAGATGATAACACCCATCTGTCACTTTATGCATGAGATTCTAGGAGGAAGCGTACGCCGTGGCCTTCTAGGAACGTATACACCAGACAGACATGTTTGCGGAGCAGACAGCTCCCTGTAGACATGTTTGGGGTGGTCATCCAATGTTGGATCATTTACAGAAAATGTTTTACGAAACTTCCTCCACAGGTTTGACTTAGTGTTTTCCGCCTGCCAACCTGTACGTTATTAATCTGCTTTTGACTTCTCACCTGGCTGGGGTCAGTAGCCTTGAAGACATGGCAGGCCATCTCAGACTCTGGGTTGTCAGGCTGAGTCTTAATCAAGTAGGCAAAGTATGAGGGGTCCTGGGTATTGTGGATGAAGCGGGCAATGTGCTGTGCCTTGTGCTCAAAGATGAAGACCGCTGTGTTGCCACTGGCTCCATTCAAAGAGGGCACACAACGAAGGTGAGGGGCAACCACCAGGAGCTGGACCTCTCGACAAGGGGCCACACAGCCAGGAGGGTCTTGCCTTTCTGCACGCCTGCGGATCTCTGCCACCAGCCATGGCAGCATTGGTAAAGTTGTCCTTCGGTCTAGGGAAGCCCACCCAACATACCACAAGCGGAAGCTCTTCTCCCCCCTGGCAGTCCTGTCTGGGAGAGCTTGTTCCTCCAGCAGAGGGTGACATTGGTCTGCAGAACTTCTCCTCTCCATGGCTCCTCCAGCAGACAGTGTGGGCTGAGCGTGCTGTGGTGATCCTGCAGCCAGTGTGGGCACACTCTATGGAGAGGAGAGAAGCTGCTCCATAGGCAAGGCACGGTCCTAGAAGAAGGCAGAAGTGAGACGGCGGCAGCACAGCTCACAGCAGGCACAGCTCACAGCAGGCACATGGCAGCAGCAGGCTCCTGTACAGAGACAGTCTGCTGCCCACAGCCCTCCTCCCTCGTCATGACAGCTCCTGCAGCGCAGCGTCTCCCCTCCTCCTGCCTGCCCACTGCCTGCTGCCTGCCCACTGCCTGCCCAATGCCCACTGCCTGCACTGTCTCACCAATAGTCTGCAGCGTGCCGAGAATGACAGGAGGCTGCGCCAGTCCCAGGAACTGCTCACAGGGATCCCAGGAATCAGCCCGGCACCGAAGGGAAACCCCAGACTGCTACTGCTGCTGCGACAACAGCACACGCGCTGCTCCTCCCTGCCGCCGCCTCCCCTTCCTCTGAGAACCCCCCTCTGAACAACAACTTTTAGAGCCCCACTTACAGAATGCTGCAGTGCTATCCGGTGAGACCATGTGCGACTGCGGGGGTGTCCCTGTACCTGAGCTCTGCAGGATGGCAGGGTGCCTGAGGAGACTGTGGCTTCCTGTGTTATTGTCGCTTCACCATCTCCTACAGCACACGGCACAGTAATGCAGCTCTCTGTGATGGGGGTCCACAGTGGTCACAGGAGCTCAGTGATTCAGCCTCTGTCCTAGGCCTGTAATCAGTGCCATATACCATCCCCCCATAGAATGTTGGAAGAGACCTCCAGGGCCATTGTGTCCAACCTCCTGCTCAAGGCAAGATTAAACCACCTCAGACAGATGTCTGTCCAGCCTCTGCTTGAAGACTTCCATTGAAGGAGAACTCACCACCTCTCATGGCAGCTGTTCCACTCATTGATCACCCTCACTGTCAAAAAGTTGTTTCTAATATCTAATCTGCATCTTCTCCCTTTCAGTTTTATTCAATTGCTTCTCTGTTTCCATGTGCAACTGAGAATAAGGGCTCATACAACATATATGGGAGCAGGATGAGAGGACATACAGTGGGGAAAAAAGTATTTAGCCAGCGACCAATTGTGCAAGTTCTCCCACTCAAAAAGATGGGAGAGGCCTGTAATTGATATGATAGGTAGACCACAACTATGAGAGTCAAAATGAGAAAACAAATCCAGAAAATCACCTCGTCTGATTTGTCAAGATTTATTTTGAAAATTATGGTGGAAAATAAGTATTTGGTCATTAACAAAAGTTCATCTCAATATTTTGTTATATATTCTTTTTTGGCAATGACAGTGGTCAAACGTTTTCTGTAAGTCTTCACAAGGTTGCCACACACTGTTGTTGGTATGTTGGCCCATTCCTCCATGCAGATCTCCTCTAGAGCAGTGATGTTTTGGTCCTGTCGCTGGGAACACAAACTTTCAACTTGTAAAGGTTTTCTATGGGGTTGATATCTGGAGACTTGCCCAGTCCTCTCTTCGACACATGGCCTCCTCATCCCCATCTTGGTATGCATGCTCCTCTCATCCCTAGCCTGGTAGGCATGTCGCCCTTATCCCTAGCGTGGTAGAAACGCCCCCCTCATCCATATCCTGATATGCAGGGCCCCCATCTTCGTCCTGGTATGTATGGACCCATCCTTATCCAGGTATGATTGGAAAAAATCCTAATCCGCCATCCGTGTGAGCGGGGACCAGGGACGTAGTTGTGGCTGAGAGTGTCTGCGTATCCACGCCTTGGCCTCCTGCCACATGAAAACAGTGTCCCCTTTTTAGCGTACCTTCAGCTACATCATCAACACCATCAGGGTCCCATCTGAGTGGCCGAAGTTCTGCGACCTCTTGAAGCTCATCAAGAGAGTGCAAATCAGTCATCAAAGCAAAAGGTGGCTACTTTGAAGAACCTAGACTATAAGACATAATTTCAGTTGTTTCACACTTTTTTGTTAAGTATATAATTCCACATATGCTAATTCATAGTTTTGATGCCGTCAGTGTGAATGTACAATTTTCATAGTCATGAAAATACAGAAAAATCTTTAAGGCTACGTTCACATTAGCGTTGTGCGACGCAGCGTCGGGCGCCGCTGCGTCGCCGCATGCGTCATGCACCCCTATATTTAACATGGGGGCGCATGGACATGCGTTTTGCGACGCATGCGGTTTTTTGGCCGCAAGCGTTGGGCGCAGAAAACGCAGCATGTTGCATTTTTTTTGCGTCCAAATTTCGGCAAAAAAAGGCGCATGCGTCACAAAACGCAGCGTTTTTGCGTGCGTTTTGTTGCGTTTTTGTTTGCATTGTGCATTGCGTCTCCGACGCAACATCGCACAGCGCAAATGTGAACATAGCCTAAATGAGAAGGTGTGTCCAAACTTTTGGTCTGTACTGTACATTAGATACTGTGCATCTAAGCCCATCCAGTGTGATACACTCCTCTTTGCTCAGTATCTAATCCCATCATGTGATAAACTACACTGAGCCCTGTAGCTAATCCCAGGGTGTTACTCTAAGCGTATCTAATCGCACATGTGATACACTCCACGTATCTAAGGGTACCGTCTCACAGTGGCACTTTGGTAGCTACGACGGCACGATCCATGACGCTCCAGTATCGCTCCAGCGTCGTAGACTGCGGTCACACTTCGCAATGCACGGCGCTGGAGCGATAATTTCATGACGTATTTGCGATGTAGAAGTCGTACGGGACAGTACGATAAACAATATATACAGTATACAATATCGTGCACACCTTTGTTACACGATGCGATCATGCCGCCACAGCGGGACACTTGACGACGAAATAAAGTTTCAAACGATCTGCTACGACGTACGATTCTCAGCGGGGTCCCTGATCGCAGTAGCGTGTCAGAGACAGCGAGATCGTATGGATATCGCTGGAACGTCACGGATCGTGCTGTCGTAGCGACCAAAGTGCCACTGTGAGACGGTACCCTAACCCAAGGTTATGATACAGCGAGCAGCACCAACTAACAGAATCTGCGCTGACAGCCGTCCTCAGTGACACTGTCTAGTTGTTAGTAACACTTTGCAGTCACCAACAAAATGGCTCCTCACTGTGATCCTAAATGTCATCCTCTCTTATCTTGTTACACCCAGAAGGGGAGGAGAGGAGACGTCACATGTGTGATCAGGCCCCGCCCACATTTACTGCAATCGTAATGTGAGCCAGTTGTACGTTTTCAGGACAAATGTCAGCAGCTGCTCCCCCTAGTGTGTAAAAGTGGAAATGTCAAACCTTTTTACATTATTTTTCATTTTACTTTAAAAAATTATTATATATGTTTTATGAATTAAAACATTAATAATTTAAATTTTTTCAATTGTTGATTCTTTTTTATTTTGTGACACTTTCAAAGCGAAAGAATGGTAGCAATGTAAACTACAGCTAGCCCCACAAAAAACGCCTTCATGAAGCTACACTGATGGAAAAATATTAATAATAAGGTATGATTCATTTGTTCAGATTGGTCTACCGCCTCAACGCATTAACCTAATGATCCCTGTGTGGCCTATCATAAAAAAACAAACAAAAAAAAACCCATAATCAGGTTCCTTGCATCGTGTTCTCATACACTTTATTCAGTTAATAGCCCTCTGTGTCTGTACTGCTACATACTTAGGCAGTTAACTGGTTCATGCAGCTTTACATGAACACCCGAGCCTTACACTATGGCTGGTCCAAATAAGCAATTGTTACCATCCACCTCTCGTGTCTCCCCTTTTCCTCATAGTTTGTAAGCTTGCGAGCAGCAGGGCCCTCATTCCTCCTGGTATCTGTTTTGAACTGTGATTTCTGTTATGCTGTAATGTCTATTGTCTGTACAAGTCCCCTCTATAATTTGTAAAGCACTGCGGAATATGTTGGCGCTATATAAATAAAAATTATTATTATTATTATTATTATGATTCTCGCTACACGGTGAGGCAAAAAAAAGTTTTTATCTTTTTAAAATTATTTTATAAAAGTATAATATAATGAAAACTATGTAAAACTGTTATTTTCATAAGAATGCTGAAACAAAAATATATATTTACTTTGTAATTTTTATTTCACAGTTAACGTCTTGATATAAATGTAACCCTTTTCTGCCATCTGACGTACTATCCCGTCCATGTGCCATGGGCCCGTCTGACCATAGACGGTATAGTATGTCATCGGTGATCGGCCACGCTCACGCGGGGTGTGTGGCCAATCGCGGCCGGTTGTCAGCTGATTCCGATCACGGACCGCTCCCGGCACTTTAACCCTCGGAACACTGTGATCAAACAAGATAACCTCCGGAACACTGTGATCAAACAACAATTAGCGATGGTAAGAACACCTGGCAGTTTAGTATTTATGGGGACATATGAGATTAGATCATGTACAAGTAAGCCCCCAGAAGAAGCCCACGCAAAACGCTCGTCGGGGCGATGTGTGCGGAACCCCTTACAGCCATGGGTAAGAGGATTAATATTATGTGACTAGGTTGTGGCCTGATGTTCAGTCTTTGGATAAATACCTCACTTGAGGTTACACTGCATCTATGCTGACGGGTTTTCAGATCCATTATTGCACTGTCACTTTATTTTGATATCGATTGGACCCATTACTGCACTGTCACTTTATATTCACGTGTATGGAAGCAATATCTTTTCCTCTTGCACTTGCGTAGTGGTGTTGTACTTTTGCTGCACCTGTTTTCCCTTGCTATAATTCTGTCACTGGGAAATTATGCCAGTAATATGAAAGCGCCTTTTTTGTTTTAATTATAATAAAATTTTGTGATAAAATTATTCCTTGGTGGAAGTATTACTCTATTCTCTTTGCATGTCTATGATCAAACAAGATCGCAGTGTTCCGATGCCGGCAGAGGCATAGAGAAGCATCGCGCAGGGAGGGGGCTCCCTGCATGCTTCCCTCTGTACAACGCAATGTAATTGCGTTTTTTATTGAGGTTCTCCTTTCAGACCCCTGGCTCCAAGATGGTCGCGGGGTTCTTTTGGGTCCTGCAGAGAGGTGGCTTCTCAGTGCGTGCTGAGAGCAGGCACCAGCAACTTCCTTCACTGTCAGATTGCTTATCTGATACAGTGCAGTGCAACGATCTGACTTTATATAGTGATGTCCCATCCTAGGACAATGTGAAAAAGTTTAAAAAAAAATTAGCATGTGTAAAATTATTTTTTTTGAAAATTCCTAAATAAAGGAAAAAAAATAAATATTTTTCCAATAAATACATTTCTTTATGTAAATAAAAAAACAAACAATAAAAGTACACATATTTAGTATCGCTGCATCCGTAACGACCCGACCTATAAAACTGTCCCATTAGTTAACCCGTTTAGTGAACCTCATAAAAAAACAAGGCTAAAAAAGAATGATCATCATACCTCCGAACAAAAAGTGGAATAATACGCGATCAAAAAGACGGATATAAATAAACATGGTATTTTGAAAATTTCATCTTGTCCTGCAAAAAACAAGCCACAATATAGCATTATCAGCGAAAAAATTTAAAAGTTATAGCTCTCAGAATAAAGCGATGTGAAAATAATTATTTTTTATATAAAATAGTTTTTATTGTATAAAAGTGGCAAAACATAAAAAAATATGTAACAATGATTAGCGGTTTGTGAGTGGAGCACTAGCAGGAGTCCCAAGAAGGGGAAGATAGGCACCCGAATCTCCGGAGCTCCAGCCAGATACCCCCAGCGGGGAAGTTGCTTGCAAGTAAAAAAGGAAAACCGGTCACAGGAGCGCCTGAAGAAGACGGCGTATGCCGTTGAAACGCGTTATGGTTCAACCCAAACTGGTGTCTGTGTCCTCTATCCTGCGCTCCTGTGACCGGTTTTCCTTTTTCAGTTGCAAAACATAAAAAAATGACATAAATGAGGTATCGCTGTAATCATACTAACCTGCAGAATAAAACTGCTTTATCAATTTTACCACACGCTGAACGGTATAAACGCCCCCCCAAAGAAATTCATGAATTGCTGGGTTTTGTTCCAAAAATTATAATAAAAAACTATCAAAAAATGTCATGTGCCCGAAAATGGTGCCACTAAAAACGTCAACTCGTCGCTCAAAAAACAAGACCTCACAT
This sequence comes from Ranitomeya variabilis, assembly GCF_051348905.1. NCBI lineage: Eukaryota > Metazoa > Chordata > Amphibia > Anura > Dendrobatidae > Ranitomeya > Ranitomeya variabilis. The sequence continues at coordinate 573,315,725 of NC_135234.1, read as the reverse complement.
GACTCTGTGGGCCAAAATATGGAAAAATTATAGCTCTCAAAATGTGGTGAAACTATTTTTTGCAATAAAAAGCATCTTTTAGCAGCTGCCAAACATAAAAACCCGTTATAAGTAGTAAATCAAACCCCCCTTTATCACCCCGTTAGTTAGGGAAAAATAATAAAATAAAAAAAATGTATTTTCATTTTCCCATTAGGGTTATGGTAAGGGTTAGGGCTAAAGTTAGGGTTAAGGTTGGGGCTATAGTTAGGGTTAGGGTTGGGGCTAAAGTTAGGGTTAGGATTAGGGTTGGGATTAGGGTTAGGTTTGTGGTTAGGGTTATGGTTAGGGCTGGGATAAGGGATAGGGGTGTGTTGGGGTTAGGGTTGGAGATAGATTTGGGGGGTCGCCACCGTTTAGGCACATTAGGGGCTCTCCAAATGCGACATGGTGTTTGATCTCAATTCCAGACAATTCTGCATTGAAAAAGTCAAACGGTGCTCCTTCCCTTCTGAGCTCTGCTGTGCGCCCAAAAAGTGATTTACCCCCACATATGGGGTATCAGCGTACTCAGGACAAATTGCACAACAACTTTTGGTGTCCAATTTCTACTGTTACCCTTGGGAAAATAAAAAATTGGGGGCAAAAATATCATTTTTTGTGAAAAAACATGATTTTTTATTTTTACGGTTCTACATTATAAACTTCTGTGAAGCACTTAGGGGTTCAACGTGCTCACCACATATCTAGATAAGTTCCTTAGGGAGTCTACTTTCCAAAATGGTATCACTTGTGGGGGGTTTCCACTGTTTAGGCACATTAGGGGCTCTCCAAACGCGACATAGCGTCCTATCTCAATTCCAGCCAATTTTGCATTGAAAAGTCAAACGGCGCTCCTTCCCTTCCAAGCTCTGCCGTGCGCCCAAACAGTGGTTCCCCCCCACATATGCGGTATCTGCGTACTCAGGACAAATTTTACAACAACTTTTGGGGTCCAATTTCTCCTGTTACCCTTGGTAAAATAAAACAAATTAGATCTGAAGTAAATTTTTTGTTAAACAAAGTTAAATGTTCATTTTTTTTAAACATTCCAAAAATTCCTGTGAAGCACATGAAGAGTTAATAAACTTCTTAGGCCAGTCTCACACGTACAGATAATTCCGGTACCGGAAAAATCGGTGCCGGAGTTATCCGTGTCCGTGTGTCCGTGAGCTCACGTGGCACATCAGTGTGGCACACGTGCGGCAGCCGTGTGCCACCCGTGTGCCGACTGGGTACCACACGGACCGTGCAGGAGACAGCGCTACAGTAAGCGCTGTCCCCTGCTTTGGGTGCTGAAGCCGCCATTCATCCCTTCTCTCCAGCAGCATTCGCTGGAGAGAAGGAATGAAAAATTATTCTTTTTTTATTTTTTTGGCGGTTGAAATAAAGTTCCCAGTAACCAACCCCCTCCCACCCCCTGTGCGCCCACCTGCTGGAAATAAAATACTCACCCAGCTCCCTCGATGCTTCCTCTCAGCGCCGCAGCTTTTCCTGTATGAGCGGTCACGTGGTGCCGCTCATTACGGTGATGAATATGCGGCTCCACCCCTATGGGAGGTGGAGCCGCATGTTACCGGGAACTTTATTTCAACCGCCAAAAAAATTTAAAAAAAAAGATTTTTCATTCCTTCTCTCCAGCGAACGCTGCTGGAGAGAAGAAATGAATGGCCGCTTCAGCACCACAAGCTTACTGTAGCGCTGTCTCCTGCACAGCACATGGATGCTGTCCGTGTGCGGTACGTGTTTTACACGGACCCATTGACTTTAATGGGTCCGTGTGATCCGTGCGCTCCCACGAACACTGACATGTCTCCGTGTTTTGCAAACGGACACACGGTCCGTGAAAACACGCTGACATGTGCAGAGACACATTGATTTTAATGTGTCTACGTGAGTCAGTGTCTCCGGTACGTGAGAAAACTGTCACCACACGTACCGGAGCCACTGACGTGTGAAGCAGGCCTTAAATGTGGTTTTGAGCACCCTGAGGGGTGCAGTTTTTAGAACTGTGTCACTTTTGGGTATTTTCTATCATATAGAGCCCTCAAAGTGACTTCAACTGTGATGTGGTCCCTAAAAAAAAAATGGTGTTGTAAAAATGAGAAATTGCTGGTCAACTTTTAACCCTTATAACCTCCTAACAAAAAAAATGTTGGTTCCAAAATTGTGCTGATGTAAAGTAGACATGTGGGAAATGTTATTTATTAAGTATTTTATGTGACATATCTCTGTGATTTAAGGGCATGAAAATTCAAAGTTGGAAAATTGCGAAATTTTCCAAATTTTTGCCAAATTTCCATTTTTTTCACAAATAAATGCAAGGAAATTTTAGCACAAACATGAAGTACAATATGTCACAAGAAAACAATGTCAGACTCATCGGGATCCATGCAAGCATTCCAGAGTTATAACCTCATAAAGGGACAGTGGTCAGAATTGTAAAAATTGGCCCAGTCATTAACATGCAAACCATCCTTGGGGGTTAAACACAGCTGGACTCTAATGGAGGCGTAGAACCATCTCAAGGAGGATCACAAGGAAATGGACAGCATGTGACTTAAATAGTGTCTGAGCAAGGGGTCTGAATACTTATGACCATGTGATATTTCATATTTGAGCAAGGGGTCTGAATACTTATGACCTTGTGATATTTCATATTTTAAATTTGCAAACATTTCTAAATTTGTTTTTTTTTCAGTCAAGATGGGGTGCAGAAGTGTACATTAATGAGAAAAAAATTAACTTTTTTGAATTTACCAAATGGCTGCAATGAAACAAAGAGTGACAAATTAAAGGGGTCTGAATACTTTCTGTCCCCGCTGTATGTCCCCATCCAGGTCCCCATCTAGTAGTTATGGCCCCATATTGTAGTTGTGTCCCCATTCAAGTTGTGTCCCCATTCAAGTCCCCATATTTTAGTCCTCAGCTTTTAGTAATGCCCCATCCTGGTTCTCTTCTTGTAGTAAAGTCTCCATCCTGGTCCTCACCTTGTAGTAATGCTCCATCCTGGTCCCCTTCATATAGTAATGTCCCCATCTTGTATAGCACCATCTTGAAGTAATGTCCCCATCCTGGTCCTGTTACAGTAATGCCCTATCTTGGTCCCCTTCTTGTAGTTATGCCCCATCCTGGCCCCCATCTTGTAGTAAAGCACAATCCTGGTCCCCATCTTTTAGTAATGCCCCATACTGGTCCTCATTTTGGAGTAATGTCCCCATCCAGGTCCCCCTTCTTGTAGTATATGCTCCCATCCTGATTCCCATCTTGTACAAATGTCCTCATCTTGTAGTAATGTCCCCCATCCTGGTTGTCTTCTTGTAGTAATGCCCCATCTTGGTCCTCATCTTGTAGTAATGTCCCCCATCCTGGTTGTCTTCTTGTAGTAATGCCCCATCTTGGTCCTCATCTTGTAGTAATGTCCCCCATCCTGGTCCCCTTCTTGTAGCAATGTCCCATCCTGGTCCTATTCTTGTAGTAATGCCCCATCCTGGTCCCTATATTGTAGTTATATGACCATCCAGTGTTGTGATTTTGCTTTTTGCTCCCTCTAGTGGTCATTAGTGATTTGACTCTGGAGCGTCTGTCTTTTCCTATATCCTCACCTGGGCCGTTAGTTCAGGGGCGTTGCTATATAAGCTCCCTGGACCTTCAGTTCAATGCCTGGCATCGTTGAAATCAGAGCTAATCTGTTGTGCTCTTGTCCTCTGATCCTGGTTCCTGTTTTTCAAGCTAAGTCTGCTTCTTTGCTTTTTGCTTTTGTTTTGTTTGGTATTTTTGTCCAGCTTGTTCCTATCTGTATCCTGACCTTTGCTGGAAGCTCTAGGGGGCTGGTGTTCTCCCCCCGGACCGTTAGACGGTTCGGGGGTTCTTGAATCTCCAGCGTGGATTTTTATAGGGTTTTTGTTGACCAGATAAGTTATCTTGCTATATTCTGCTATTAGTAAGCTGGCCTCTCTTTGCTGAACCTGGTTCATTTCTGTGTTTGTCATTTCCTCTTACCTCACCGTTATTATTTGTGGGGGGCTTGTATCTTGCTTTGGGGTCCCTTTCTCTGGAGGCAAGAGAGGTCTTTGTTTTCTTCTCCTAGGGGTAGTTAGATTCTCCGGCTGGCGCGAGTCATCTAGCGATCACCGTAGGCATGATCCCCGGCTACTTCTAGTGTTGGCGTTAGGAGTAGCTATTTGGTCAACCCAGTTACCACAGCCCTATGAGCTGGATTTTTGTATCTTGCAGACTTACACGTTCCTCTGAGACCCTGTCCACTGGGGTCATAACAGTATGCCAGGCCAGTATTAAATGTTTAATGCATTGCAGAAGTGGGATTATAAGAAAGAAAATTTTGAGTTTTTTTTTTCCCTCTCTCATTTTTTTTTTTCTTTTCCCCTTTACCTCAGAGTGGCTTAAGCTTGCTGCAGACATGAATGTCCAGACCTTGATTACAAGTGTGGACCAGCTTGCCGCTCGTGTGCAGGGTATACAAGATTATGTTACCAGAAATCCTAGGTCTGAACCCAAGATTCCGATTCCTGAACTGTTTTCAGGAGACCGATTTAAGTTTAGGAATTTCAGGAATAATTGTAAATTATTTTTGTCCCTGAAACCTTGTTCGTCTGGAGACTCTGCTCAACAAGTAAAAATTGTTATTTCATTCTTACGGGGTGACCCTCAGGATTGGGCTTTTTCGTTGGCGCCAGGAGATCCGGCATTGGCTGATATTGATGCGTTTTTTCTGGCGCTCGGTTTACTTTATGAGGAACCCAATCTTGAGATTCAGGCAGAGAAAGCCTTGCTGGCTATGTCTCAGGGCCAGGACGAGGCTGAGGTGTATTGCCAAAAATTTCGGAAATGGTCCGTGCTGACACATTGGAACGAGTGTGCACTGGCCGCTAATTTTAGAAATGGCCTTTCTGAGGCCATTAAGAATGTTATGGTGGGTTTTCCCATTCCCACAGGTCTGAATGATACCATGTCCCTGGCTATTCAAATTGACCGGCGGTTGCGGGAGCGCAAAACCGCAAATTCCCTCATGTTGTTGTCTGAACAGACACCTGATGTGATGCAATGTGATAGAAAAACCGCAAATTCCCTCATGGTGTTGTCTGAACGGACACCTGATTTGATGCAATGTGATAGAATCCTGACTAGAAATGAGAGGAAAATTCATAGACGCCGGAATGGCTTGTGCTACTACTGTGGTGATTCTACACATGTTATCTCAGCATGCTCTAAACGTATATCTAAGGTTGTTAGTCCTGTCACCGTTGGTAATTTGCATCCTAAGTTTATTCTGTCTGTAACTTTGATTTGCTCACTGTCATCTTATCCTGTCATGGCGTTTGTAGATTCAGGTGCTGCCCTGAGTCTTATGGATCTCTCATTTGCTAAGCGCTGTGGTTTTATTCTTGAACCATTAGAAAATCCTATCCCTCTTAGGGGTATTGATGCTACGCCATTGGCAGAAAATAAGTCGCAGTATTGGACACAGGTTACCATGTGCATGACTCCCGAACACCGCGAGGTGATACGTTTTCTCGTTCTACATAAAATGCATGATTTGGTTGTTTTGGGGCTGCCATGGTTACAGACCCATAATCCAGTCCTTGACTGGAAGGCTATGTCAGTGTCTAGTTGGGGCTGTCGTGGTATTCATGAGGATTCCCTGCCTGTGTCTATTGCTTCTTCTACGCCTTCGGAAGTTCCGGAGTACTTGTCTGATTATCAGGATGTCTTTAGCGAGTCCAGGTCCAGTGCATTGCCTCCTCATAGGGAATGTGACTGTGCAATAGATTTGATTCCAGGCAGTAAATTTCCTAAGGGAAGACTGTTTAATCTGTCGATACCTGAACATACCGCTATGCGTTCATATATCAAGGAGTCTCTGGAGAAAGGACACATCCGTCCGTCTTCTTCCCCTCTTGGTGCGGGATTCTTTTTTGTGGCTAAAAAGGACGGATCTTTGAGGCCTTGTATTGACTATCGGCTTTTAAATAAGATCACTGTCAAATTTCAGTATCCTTTGCCGCTGTTGTCTGACTTGTTTGCCCGGATTAAAGGTGCCAAGTGGTTTACCAAGATAGACCTTCGTGGTGCGTACAACCTTGTGCGCATTAAGCAAGGGGATGAATGGAAAACCGCATTCAATACGCCCGAAGGTCATTTTGAGTACTTGGTGATGCCTTTTGGGCTCTCTAATGCCCCTTCAGTTTTTCAGTCCTTTATGCATGACATTTTCCGGAACTATCTGGATAAATTTCTGATCGTTTATCTAGATGATATTCTGTTTTTTTCTGATAATTGGGACTCGCATGTGGAGCAGGTCAGGATGGTCTTTAAAATTTTGCGTGAAAATTCTTTGTTTGTCAAGGGCTCAAAGTGTCTTTTTGGTGTACAGAAGGTTCCCTTTTTGGGGTTCATTTTTTCCCCTTCTGCTGTGGAGATGGACCCAGTCAAGGTCCGAGCTATTCTTGATTGGACTCAGCCCTCGTCAGTTAAGAGTCTTCAGAAGTTCTTGGGTTTCGCTAACTTCTACCGTCGTTTTATCGCTAACTTTTCTGGCATTGTGAAACCTTTGACGGATATGACCAAGAAGGGCTCCGATGTGGTTAATTGGGCTCCTGCTGCCGTGGAGGCTTTCCAGGAGTTGAAACGTCGGTTTACTTCGGCGCCTGTTTTGTGCCAGCCTGATGTCTCGCTTCCCTTTCAAGTTGAGGTGGATGCTTCAGAGATTGGAGCAGGGGCCGTTTTGTCGCAGAGAGGCCCTGGTTGCTCTGTTATGAGACCTTGCGCCTTTTTCTCTAGGAAGTTTTCGCCTGCGGAGCGAAATTATGATGTGGGCAATCGGGAGTTGTTGGCCATGAAATGGGCATTTGAGGAGTGGCGTCATTGGCTCGAGGGTGCTAAGCATCGTGTGGTGGTCTTGACTGATCACAAAAATCTGATGTATCTCGAGTCTGCTAAACGCCTGAATCCTAGACAGGCCCGCTGGTCATTGTTTTTCTCCCGTTTTGACTTTGTTGTCTCGTATTTACCAGGTTCAAAGAATGTGAAGGCCGATGCTCTTTCCAGGAGCTTTGTGCCTGATGCTCCTGGAGTCGCTGAACCTGTTGGTATTCTTAAGGATGGTATTATCTTGTCAGCTATTTCTCCTGATCTGCGACGTGTGTTGCAGAGATTTCAGGCTGATAGGCCTGATTCTTGTCCACCTGACAGACTGTTTGTGCCTGATAAGTGGACCAGCAGAGTCATTTCCGAGGTTCATTCCTCGGTGTTGGCAGGTCACCCAGGAATTTTTGGCACCAGAGATCTGGTGGCCAGATCCTTTTGGTGGCCTTCCTTGTCTAGGGATGTGCGGTCATTTGTACAGTCCTGTGGGACTTGTGCTCGAGCTAAGCCTTGCTGTTCTCGTGCCAGCGGGTTGCTCTTGCCCTTGCCTGTCCCTAAGAGACCTTGGACACATATCTCCATGGATTTCATTTCTGATCTTCCGGTGTCTCAGGGCATGTCTGTTATCTGGGTGATATGTGATCGCTTCTCCAAGATGGTCCATTTGGTTCCTTTGCCTAAACTGCCTTCCTCTTCCGATCTGGTTCCTGTATTTTTCCAGAACGTGGTTCGTTTGCACGGCATCCCTGAGAATATTGTGTCAGACAGAGGATCCCAGTTCGTTTCCAGATTCTGGCGATCCTTTTGTAGTAGGATGGGCATTGACTTGTCGTTTTCGTCTGCTTTCCATCCTCAGACTAATGGACAGACGGAGCGAACTAATCAGACTTTGGAGGCTTATTTGAGGTGTTTTGTCTCTGCTGATCAGGACGATTGGGTGACCTTCTTGCCGTTAGCTGAGTTTGCCCTTAATAATCGGGCTAGTTCCGCCACCTTGGTTTCGCCGTTTTTCTGCAACTCTGGTTTCCATCCTCGTTTTTCTTCGGGTCATGTGGAACCTTCTGACTGCCCTGGGGTGGATTCTGTGGTGGATAGGTTGCAGCGGATCTGGAATCTTGTGGTGGACAACTTGAAGTTGTCACAGGTGAGGGCTCAGCGCTTTGCCAACCGCCGCCGCGGTGTGGGTCCCCGACTACGTGTTGGGGATTTGGTGTGGCTTTCTTCCCGCTTTGTTCCTATGAAGGTTTCCTCTCCCAAATTTAAACCTCGTTTTATTGGTCCTTACAAGATATTGGAAATTCTTAATCCTGTATCCTTTCGCCTGGATCTACCTGTGTCGTTTGCTATCCACAACGTGTTTCATAGGTCCTTGTTGCGGCGGTACGTTGTGCCTGTGGTTCCTTCTGCTGAGCCTCCTGCTCCGGTGTTGGTTGAGGGCGAGTTGGAGTACGTGGTGGAGAAGATCTTGGATTCTCGTCTCTCCAGGCGGAGGCTTCAGTACCTGGTCAAGTGGAAGGGCTATGGTCAGGAAGATAATTCCTGGGTGGTCGCCTCTGATGTTCATGCGGCCGATTTAGTTCGTGCCTTTCATGCCGCTCATCCTGATCGCCCTGGTGGTCGTGGTGAGGGTTCGGTGACCCCTCACTAAGGGGGGGGTACTGTTGTGATTTTGCTTTTTGCTCCCTCTAGTGGTCATTAGTGATTTGACTCTGGAGCGTCTGTCTTTTCCTATATCCTCACCTGGGCCGTTAGTTCAGGGGCGTTGCTATATAAGCTCCCTGGACCTTCAGTTCAATGCCTGGCATCGTTGAAATCAGAGCTAATCTGTTGTGCTCTTGTCCTCTGATCCTGGTTCCTGTTTTTCAAGCTAAGTCTGCTTCTTTGCTTTTTGCTTTTGTTTTGTTTGGTATTTTTGTCCAGCTTGTTCCTATCTGTATCCTGACCTTTGCTGGAAGCTCTAGGGGGCTGGTGTTCTCCCCCCGGACCGTTAGACGGTTCGGGGGTTCTTGAATCTCCAGCGTGGATTTTTATAGGGTTTTTGTTGACCAGATAAGTTATCTTGCTATATTCTGCTATTAGTAAGCTGGCCTCTCTTTGCTGAACCTGGTTCATTTCTGTGTTTGTCATTTCCTCTTACCTCACTGTTATTATTTGTGGGGGGCTTGTATCTTGCTTTGGGGTCCCTTTCTCTGGAGGCAAGAGAGGTCTTTGTTTTCTTCTCCTAGGGGTAGTTAGATTCTCCGGCTGGCGCGAGTCATCTAGCGATCACCGTAGGCATGATCCCCGGCTACTTCTAGTGTTGGCGTTAGGAGTAGCTATTTGGTCAACCCAGTTACCACAGCCCTATGAGCTGGATTTTTGTATCTTGCAGACTTACACGTTCCTCTGAGACCCTGTCCACTGGGGTCATAACAATCCAGGTCCCCATATTATAGTCATGTCCCGATATTGTAGTTATGTCCCATATTGTAGATATGTCCCCATCTTATCATAATGTCATCCATCCTGTAGTAATGCACCATCCTGGTCCCCTTCTTGCAGTAATGTCCCCATCTTGTAGTATTGCTCCATCTTGGAATAATGTTCCCGTCCTGGTCCTCATCTTGGAGTAATATCTCCATCCTGATCCTCTCTTTGTAGTAATGTTCCCATCCTGGTCCTCATCTTGAACAAATGCCCTCATCTTGTAGTAATGCCCCATCCTGATCCTCATCTTGCAGTAATGTCCCTTTCCTGGTCCCCATCTTGTAGCAATGTCACCATCTTGTAGAAATGCACCATCCTGGTCTCCTTCTTGTAATAGAATCTTAGAAGGTTAGAGTTGTAAGGGACCTCCAGGACCATAATGTCCAACCCCCTGCTCAGTGCAGGATTCACTAAACCATCTCAGGGAGATGTGTGCCATGCCTGTGTGTGAAGACTTCCATTGAATGAGAACTCACCACTAGGGTTGATGGAATAGCTATAGCGCTTCCCGAATAGCTGCCTCGGGAACCCGGATACCTGAAGTGCTCCTGATAATCAGCAGTTCGGCTCCGCAGCTGCATGTGTCGCGGCTGTGTGACAGTTACAACACATGCATGGAGAGCCTGTTTGTTGGGCCAATTTTTTGAGGTATTTATAGCAACAAAATGTACCCAAGAAGATGTAATACCCTATGGGTGAGCAATATACCGATGATTTTTTAACAAGTTTTTTTATTGTTATTTAGCAACGAAATCATAAATGTGTTTACGAATGTAAAGCAATATGTGATATTTTCCCCACTGTGTCGATTTCCAGACAACATGTAGAAGAGGTTTGAAGTTATAGTACTTTTTATTCAGTATTTATGTTTTATGCATTATTGATGTATGTAAACGTGTGAAAATTATCCTCATCAGAAGAGTGAAAAAAAAACACATTTGTCTGCTAAAATCTATACATCACTATAGGGTTACATAACTTATCTATAATTCATATTTAACATATGCCTGCATGAAATATTCAGATGTGTTTACTTCCCTGCTACAGCACCACTTTGCCCTCCTCAACCCGCTAGAATAGTAGCTGCATTTTCCAACAGATAAGAAGCGGATTCTTGTAATAATATATTTGTCATGAATAGCTAATCCACGTCCTGCCGTCAAACTGGGAAGAGGCGAAATATGTAAAAGTTCATTACAAAGCGATGTGCAATTTTAGAACATTGGAACATTTCGAAATCACTGTATCACATTCGTTAAAGTTTTATTCCCATCTTATTTATGGATAGCATAGTACTATATACCATCGCTTTATGATCGGTAGGGAATTATACTGTAACCCATTCACTTTTATTTTTGCATAGTGGCTCTCTGGGTCACCAAGCTGTACAAGGACCCACAACACAGCTCCATTGAGGTAAACGGGGTCTTGCTGTAATCCCCAGCACAGCCTATGTCATCAACCAATGCAGAGACTGAACAGCAAAATCAGCGCTGCAGCAGTTTCATTCTCAGGAAAGATTCAGAGGTCAGACCCCAATCATAACATGATGGCATATCCTAGTAACAACTTCATCAGATGAATAACCATAGTTTTACTGCTAAAAAAGACAACAATGGGGATCTATGGACAAACAAACTTGTATTAACCCCGTAGTGACCAAGCCAATTTTGTCCTTAATGACCAAGCCAAATTTTACAATTCTGACCAGTGTCACTTTATGAGGTTACAGCTCTGGAACGCTTCAATGTATCCCACTGATTCTGAGATTATTTTTTCGTGACATATTGTACGTCATGTTAGTGGTAAAAATTCTTCTATGTGACTTGCTTTTATTTATGAAAAAAATGGAAATTTAGCCAAAAAAATTGAAAATTTTGCAATTTTCAAACTTTTAGGTTTTGTTCCCTTAAATCAGAGTTATATCACACAAAATAATATTTCCCACATATCTACTTTACAACAGCACAATTTTTTAAACATAATTTTTTTTGTTAGGATATTATAAGGGTTAAAAATTGACCAGCGACTTCTCATTTTTCCAACAAAATTTGCAAAACCATTTTTTTTAGGGACCACCTCACAGTTGGGGGGTCAATATGACAGAAAATACTCAAAAGTGACACCATTCTAAAAAATGCACCACTCAAGGTGCTTAAAACCACATTCAAGAAGTTTAATAACCCTTCAGGTGCTTCACGAGAACTAAAGCAAAGTGGAAGGAAAAAAATGAACATTTTACACAAAAAGTTTATTTTAGACCCAAATTTTTTATTTTCACAAAGGTACCAGGAGAAAATGGACCATAAAACTTGTTGTGCAATTTCTTCAGTGGGGGAAAGCCACTGTTTGGGCACAAGCCTCAGAAGGGAGGGAGCACTGTTTTGACTTTTTGAACACAAAGTTGGCTGGAATCAATGGCGGGCACCATGTCGCGTTTGAAGACCCCCTGATGTACCTAAACAATGGAAACTCCCCCAATTCTAACTCCAACCCTAACACAGTCTACCCCTGACCCTAATCCCAACCCTAACCCCCACCCCATCACAACCGTATCCCCAACACAACCCTAACCCCAACACAACCCTAGCTCTAACCTCAACCTTAATCCTAACCGCAAAGAATGGAAAAAAAATACATGTTTTTCAATTTAATTACTTTTACCTAACTAAGGGAGTGACAAAGGGGGGTTTGATTTACTATTTTTTTTTTTATTTTGATCACTGTGATAGGGTTTATCACAGTGATCAAAATTAACCAATAGGAAAAATCTCCTATTGTTGCTGGCCGACAGATCTTGGCAGCCGCACTGTTCTTGCGCCCGCCATTTTCTTCCAGGTAGAAGACACCGGGGGCCGGAGGTACCGGGGGGGGGGGGGGTAGTTTCGGGGGACCTCATTTCTCTCTCTTCTGGTATGCTAGATCATATCAGAGGATAGAGAAGTGAATGGGAATCAGACTTTTTTTTTTTTTTTTTTGCAATCGCCGTTATTCGGTGAATAATGACGATCATAAGATTGGGGACTGTAAAAAACGACCCAAATCATGTTCTCCGGGGCCTCAGCTACCTCAGGTAGTCGAGAACCTGGAGATTTTCTGACGCTGGCACTATAACCTTATTTCTCAGTCACTAAAAAGTAACAACGAGGAATAAGTACCCTTAACCACTGCAGTTAAAAGGCATATCGGCAGTCATTAATGGGTTAAACTAAGAAAAAATATATTATAAATTTCCAATAATGACCCTACCATGCTATTAGTTAGCAGCTATTTAAGTGGGGTTTTTTTTGCCTGGGTAAAACTTGAAAGCACCACTCCTGCGTTTGTTATTTTACTGACGGAGTGGTGTCACTAATGTAAGTTCCCTGCCCGTAGTCTCATACTTACTAACCGCCATCTTCATCTGTTATCGGCGTCTTCTGCAGGCTTTGACCTACCTGATCGCTCCAGTGTTTGCTGGTTGAAGATGAAGTCACATCTCAGTAGATGTCTACGTGAACCAGAACGAGGTTTTCAGAGACTTACATTAAGAGAACAGCAACCCGTTACCTCTGACTTCCAGTCAGTCAGAAGTTGCTGTCACAAGATCATGGAATGGGACTAGATGGGTGCTGGGACAGCTGAAGACAACGACTGGTAAATATAATACTAGGGTCAGGCCTATATTAATCATGTGTTTATTGTAAACAGACAAAGTGTGCTCGGAATTATTTTTTAATCCCTTAGGGAGACATTCAATTTAGATTTTTCAACAATATTGTACTGTTAAACCAGAGGGGCCCCATTATGAATGCCAAATGGATCCAGTATATTATAAAGTTGTCACAGTTAATTGATACTAAATATGCGTATATAACAAGTCGCCATAGAAATGTAAGACGGACTTCAATAATTTGTAAATTATTAAAAGACAATTGTGGAATCCCTGTCACTATGAAATGAAGCTACACAGTTATAAGGAAAACCAACACTGATCATCTCAGATTTCCTTTAAGATGCCAAAGTGAGCCCTTTGATCTTACTGTTACAATCTGATCTTCTTCTAGTCTCAGCCATTATTACAGCATGTCTGGTGGTAGATAAACTTTGGTTATTGCTCAGGTCAAACTTGTGTATCAGTGAATACATACACATTACTTCCTAGAAAAGGTAAAAAGGGAATGTCCAAAAGTAATATACACTACTCACAAAAAGTTAGGGATCTTTCGTTTTCAGGCAAAATTTATGGAAAATGTAAAAAAGTTCATGCTATAGTGATATATTATGATAGTAGGGCAGTTAAGTAGATGCATGCAATGGTGATATCCTCATCTCAAACAATTTATTGAAACAAAAGCCAACAACAATGATGCGTATACCCCGACAATAAATATCAATCTCTCAGTAAAGGTACCTTCACACTAAACGATTTACCAACGATCACGACCAGCGATACGACCTGGCCGTGATCGTTGGTAAGTCGTTGTGTGGTCGCTGGGGAGCTGTCACACAGACAGCTCTCCAGCGACCAACGATGCCGAAGTCCCCGGGTAACCAGGGTAAACATCGGGTTACTAAGCGCAGGGCCGCGCTTAGTAACCCGATGTTTACCCTGGTTACCATCTAAATGTAAAAAAAAAAAAAACAGTACATACTCACATTCCGGTGTCACGTCCCTCGCCGTTTGCTTCCCGCACTGACTGTGAGTGCCGGCCGTAAAGTAAAAGCAGAGCGCAGCGGTGATGTCACCGCTGTGCTATGCTTTTACTTTACGGCCGGCACTCACAGTCAGTGCGGGAAGCTCTAAGCAGCAGCGCGGACGCCGGGGGACGTGACAGACATCAGAGGGTGAGTATGTACTGTTTTTTTTTTTACTTTTACAATGGTAACCAGAGTAAATATCGGGTTACTAAGCGTGGCCCTGCGCTTAGTAACCCGATATTTACCCTGGTTACCATTGTAAAACATCGCTGGCATCTTTGCTTTTGCTGTCAAACACAACCATACACGCCGATCTGACGACCAAATAAAGTTCTGGACTTTCAGCAACGACCAGCGATATCACAGCGGGATCCAGATCGCTGCTGCGTGTCAAACACAACGATATCGCTATCCAGGACGCTGCAACGTCACGGATCGCTATCGTTGTTAAGTCGCTTAGTGTGAAGGTACCTTAAGTTGTCATGTGGCCTTGAGCATCAATTACAGCTGACAACAATGTCAACTGCTGTTCACAAGTGGAGTAAGGGCTCTTTTCCACTTGCGAGATAAACGTCCGTGTCTCGCATGTGAAAACCAAGCTGTGGCGCCAGCACTCCAGAGCGGAGCGTGCGGCCGCATAGCAATACATGGAGCCGCACGCTCCGCTCCCAAGTGCCGGCGCCAGAGCTGGGTTTTCACATGCGAGACACGGACGTTTATCTCGCAAGTGGAAAAGAGCCCTTATTGTCTGCTGAGGCAGGGCATCCCACTCTTCTTGAAGATCGGCCCTCAGGTCATTGAGGTTCTGGGGTACAGAGTTACGAGCCTCTACACGGTGACTCAGCTGATCCAATGCGTTTATGCAGCGCCCCAGAGTCCTGGTCGTTGCAGTACTGTGGCTCCGCCACTAAGGGGAGCCATGGTGCGTTCGATGGCACTGAAGGAGTTCCTCTGATCAGGTATCACAGACACCAATATGTTTCACAGCAGGGCCTCCGGGGGGAGCTAAGGGTGCTATTCATTAGGCCACTCCCCACCATAGTGGGTAAACTGGGGGTCAGGCAGGAAGTTAGGGAGAACGCTGACTGGATTGAACGAAGCAACACCTAGTGAGAGAGGGTGTTGTGGAGGAAGAGACAGTAGGGTCTCTGCCAGGGGTGGGATCCTGGCAGAGGCTTGGCATTGAAAGAACGCAACGGGACCGTGCCTGCTCAGAATAGCGGCGGTGCCCTAAGAAAGGATTAGAAGCGAGATAGATTGTGCTGAGTGAGAAACGAAATCAAGCAGAAGGAGAATACCAGCAGGGGTTTTGTTGAAAGAGGCAGCACCTTGCTGAGGCGCATTACCGGTGGCCGGAACGCCGAGGGAGTGGAATAATATACAGCTTTAAGCCATACTCCAAACAGCGGCAGGACAGTCAGTCTCAGGCGGGCTGTCTACCACAAATCACCTATGAAGTCTTGGGGGGCAATTGCGGGAGAGGGGCGTCTCTAGGGTCCCGGAAGAACTCCAGGCCTACCTGACAAACGGGTGCCGTTCTGACTGTAACATCAGGAAGGGACGGAAGATTAGCAGAAGATCAGTTAATCGAGTTGTGAGGGAACTTAAGAAACAGACACAACAGTTGTGGGGTACTTTCCGTAAGCACAGCAGGGAAGGACTACAACACATAGCGCTAAGAAGGAAGGCACTGATTTCCACCTGTGAGGAGAACTCTGGAGGTGCCATTGGACCGGCCGGACTTGCGCAGCCTGGTGAACCGTATTCTGGACTGAGGACTCAGAGATCTCCAGTAAAGAGGTAAAGAGACTGCAACCTGGTGTCCTCGTTATTTACCGCGACCTGCACCCCACAACTGCACCGCTACACCACCGTTAACAGCACCTATCATTCACTGTACGTCGCCTCCCCACCAGCAGGGTCACGGACCGGGCCTAGCCACTGTGACAACCCCAGAGCAGAGACTCAGAGACCCGGTACCGGGTACCCCTCGGCCCTGCGGCGGTGGGGGCGCCGCATCTTGGCGTCACGAACAGGATCTACTTAAGCCTGAAGAATCAGGTCATGTGTGCCTAGAGACTGTGATTTACTGTACTTGAACCGTACTTTATTGAAAAGACTGTGTGTTGTGCCATTTGCCGCCAAAATCCGCCGCCATTGCAGCGCTGAAGAGAGCGCAGGAAGAGAAGAGGGGCGTGGAGTGGGCGTAGACAAGTTGGAGAGCGCGAACAGCAATGGCCGCCCAGTCTAAATATTTCTGTGTGTTGAGGACGTGCCCGTCAACAGCTGAGGTCCGCCTCCTGATCCTGGCCGGAGGGTGGAGACCATGGGGACGGGGCCGCCCACGGAAGAGACCGCGGGAAGAAGACGCGGGAAAAGAACAAGAAATGGCGGCACCAGGAGCACAGCGCGGAGCTGACCCGGCCCAGTCCGAGGCCGCACAAGCTGGGACAGGCTCTGAAACGCCAACGCTGCGGGGTCTGACCCTCACCGAGCCACTGTTGGGCCGACCCCCTGTGCCACTGTCCGAAGAATGTGTGGCTGCAGCCGAGGCCCGACAGCTGGCCCGCCGCCTGAAGGCTGATGCCCGTGCCCTCACCCGGGTGGGCCAGCCCACCGAGATCAAGTTGTCTCCTGTTGCTGCTTACCCGGCCGCGGCGGAAGGTACGCTACCCGCTCCGGGCCTGAAAATCATGCCGGATGCTGAGCACTTACGGCGTCTGATAGCAGCATGGCGGAGCCGGCCCCATCCTACAGAACCGGTCGACCTAGTTAGTGCTCCGGAGATCCCGCCATCACACTGGGGTGTGGTGGTGGCCTTTAATCCCCAGTGCGGAAGGGGAGTAATCCAAGAGATCGGGGAGCCGATACAGGTCCGCGTAGACCGGGAGGAGGTGGAGCCTTGAAGCGGGAGGATCGCTCGTGATCTGGAGCCAGGTGATGCCGTCACCTATACTCGTTGGAGGAGGGCTACGGGAGAGGCTGGCTGGATGGCGCGAGGCGTGCAGCGATGCATTACCCTCCAGGCTGCTGCCGGAACACCAGAAGGAGCTGATTCAGTGGGGAAAGCAGCAGAGCCCGGCCCCGCGGAACCCCGAGAAGCCCAGCCTTGCCGTGCCCCGGAGGGACGTGTGCGTCTGCCAGTAAGGAGGACCTCCCGGCGAGGGATTTTATCACTGCTGGGACCGGAACGGCGTCCTGGCTCACCGGTACGATCTGTTGGCCTGGTGAGACCGGATAAGAGGCCACCTTCCGCTTCACCACAGTAAGATTCTACTGTACTTTCTTATTTGTAAATAGTTACTGTTTGTTCTTTTGTTCCTGTTGCTGCTAAACCCGTCCAGGGTAAACTTTAAAAAGGTGACCCCTTTGTTGACCCGGGGTCACTATTGTTGTTTTCTTGAAGTTTTGCACAAAGTTACACGAACTGCAGTAATCATGGACTGTGCATGATTTAAACTTTCCTGTAAATAGTTTGCACCTTCTTAAAGGTGCTTCCTACTGGTTTTAGTTAAAGACACTTTGCGAAGATACCATTCCGGAGCCTTTGCATGGACTGGTAGGCTGAGAAGAAGAGCTACCTCAGAAAGACTTGATCTCCTCTTAAAGGGGAGGTGAGAATTGAACCTGAAAGTGATACTGTTTTGGAACAGTAATGTCATGATGATGCTTTGCAAGAAATGTAACCGTTTTACATGAAAAGTTATATGTGTTTAATATATTTGAAATGTGAAGCTTGAATAATGTTCTTCAAAAGGAAAGATGCAGAAAGCCTGTTGAGGTAGACTAGAGTTCTGCATGGATAGAAACGTAAGAAAGTAATAATGAAGGTGAGGATAGAAGGTAAACCCTGCGTCCCCATAGAAAGTTAGTTCGTTATTAAGGACAGAAAGTAGACCCGTAGGGGTTAGTGAGTGAGTCCTTATAGGAGCCAGGCAGAGTGGGCTCCATGTTCTCAAACTGAAAGGAATGTTATGTCTATACTATGTATAGTAGAGAAAGGCAGTAGGCCCTGGCTGAACGGGGCGGTCCTGTAAAAGAAAGGAGAGGCAGTAGGTCTGGTGCCATAGGGACAGGCGGTCCTGCAGGTTCAAAAGTAGGAGAATGAAGAGTTACTTTGCCCTGTAATGTGATTATAGGAAGGCCTTTGATAAACTAAGAGTGTATGTTTCTTAAAGGCAATGTTAATTTATTGTTCCAGCATTTGCACTTAGTAGAATACCCGGTTGGGTAATGAGAGTAAATTGTAGCCTGTTGCTATGATAGTTGGCTATGTTTTGTAACGTTAAAGTGTCCTCACCTCCCATAAAGGGAAGCCTGTTCAAGTATGCTTATTGTTTTGCACTCAACAAATTTGTATGTCTTTTTGCTAACCTGTATTGTTGTTTTCTTCCCAGTCCCGGAGTACTGTGTTTAACCAGGGGGGAGTGCAGCGCCCCAGAGTCCTGGTCGTTGCAGTACTGTGGCTCCGCCACTAAGGGGAGCCATGGTGCGTTCGATGGCACTGAAGGAGTTCCTCTGATCAGGTATCACAGACACCAATATGTTTCACAGCAGGGCCTCCGGGGGGAGCTAAGGGTGCTATTCATTAGGCCACTCCCCACCATAGTGGGTAAACTGGGGGTCAGGCAGGAAGTTAGGGAGAACGCTGACTGGATTGAACGAAGCAACACCTAGTGAGAGAGGGTGTTGTGGAGGAAGAGACAGTAGGGTCTCTGCCAGGGGTGGGATCCTGGCAGAGGCTTGGCATTGAAAGAACGCAACGGGACCGTGCCTGCTCAGAATAGCGGCGGTGCCCTAAGAAAGGATTAGAAGCGAGATAGATTGTGCTGAGTGAGAAACGAAATCAAGCAGAAGGAGAATACCAGCAGGGGTTTTGTTGAAAGAGGCAGCACCTTGCTGAGGCGCATTACCGGTGGCCGGAACGCCGAGGGAGTGGAATAATATACAGCTTTAAGCCATACTCCAAACAGCGGCAGGACAGTCAGTCTCAGGCGGGCTGTCTACCACAAATCACCTATGAAGTCTTGGGGGGCAATTGCGGGAGAGGGGCGTCTCTAGGGTCCCAGAAGAACTCCAGGCCTACCTGACAAACGGGTGCCGTTCTGACTGTAACATCAGGAAGGGACGGAAGATTAGCAGAAGATCAGTTAATCGAGTTGTGAGGGAACTTAAGAAACAGACACAACAGTTGTGGGGTACTTTCCGTAAGCACAGCAGGGAAGGACTACAACACATAGCGCTAAGAAGGAAGGCACTGATTTCCACCTGTGAGGAGAACTCTGGAGGTGCCATTGGACCGGCCGGACTTGCGCAGCCTGGTGAACCGTATTCTGGACTGAGGACTCAGAGATCTCCAGTAAAGAGGTAAAGAGACTGCAACCTGGTGTCCTCGTTATTTACCGCGACCTGCACCCCACAACTGCACCGCTACACCACCGTTAACAGCACCTATCATTCACTGTACGTCGCCTCCCCACCAGCAGGGTCACGGACCGGGCCTAGCCACCGTGACAACCCCAGAGCAGAGACTCAGAGACCCGGTACCGGGTACCCCTCGGCCCTGCGGCGGTGGGGGCGCTGCATTTACAATGGGATTCAGGTCTGGAGAAAGTGCAGGCCATTCCATTTGAGGTACCCCAGTCTCCAGCAGCCGTTCCCGAATGATGCAACCTCTAGCTGGAGCATTGTCATCCATGAAGATGAAATTAGGCCTGTGTTGTTCGTACAGAGGCACAATGACTGGATTAATTATTATTATTTATTTATATAGCACCATTAATTCCATGGTGCTGTACATGAGAAAGGGGTTACAAACAGGGTTATAGATATCGTTTACAGTAAACAGGTTTACAGTGACGGACTGGTACAGAGGGGAGAGGACCCTGTCCTTGCGGACTTACATTCTATGGGATAGTGGGGAAGAGACAGAAGGTAGGAGTGAGGCGGCGGCTCTGGCGGTGGTGAGGCGGCAGCTCTGGTGAGGTGGTGGCTCGGTTATTGTAGGCTTTCCTGAAGAGATGGGTTTTCAGGTTCCGTCTGAAGGATCCGAGGGTGGTGGATAATCGGACGTGTTGAGGCATGGAATTCCAGAGGATGGGGGATATGCGGGAGAAATCTTGGAGGCGGTTGTGTGAGGAACGAATAAGTGTGGAGGAGAGGAGGTCTTGGGAGGATCGGAGATTACGTGAGGGAGGATATTGGGAGATTAGTTCAGAGATATAGGGAGGGGACAGGTTGTGGAAGGCTTTGTAGATCAGTGTTAGTAGTTTGAACTGGATTCGTTGGGGAATTGGGAGCCAGTGGAGAGATTTGCAGAGGGGAGAAGCAGGGGAGTAGTGAGGTGGATTAGCCGGGCAGCAGAATTGAGGACAGACTGGAGTGGTGCAAGAGAGTTAGCTGGGAGGCCACAGAGGAGGGTGTTGCAGTAATCGAGGCGGGAGATGATGAGAGCATACACAAGAGTTTTGGTAGATTGTGGGCTGAGGAAGGAACGGATTCTGACAATATTTTTGAGTTGGAGGCGACAGGAGGTGGCAAGAGCTTGGACGTGAGGTTTGAAGGACAGGGCAGAGTCGAGAGTTACCCCGAGGCAGCAGGTGTGGGAGAGAGCGTGATGCCGTTTACCATAATAGATAGATCAGGTGGGGGGGATGCGTGAGGTGGAGGAAAGATGATGATTTCGGTTTTGTGTACATTGAGTTTTAGGAAGCGAGAGGTGAAGAAGGAGGATATGGCTGATAGACACTTCGGGATTCTGGACAGCAGGGAGGTGACATCTGGGCCAGAGAGGTAGATCTGAGTGTCGTCTGCATACAGGTGGTACTGGAAGCCATGGGACTTTATGAGTTGTCCTAGGCCAAGGGTATAGATGGAAAAAAGTAGGGGCCCTAGGACAGAGCCTTGAGGGACTCCAACAGAGAGAGGGCGGGATGAGGAGGTATTGTGGGAGTGGGAAACGCTAAATGTGCGGTTGGACAGGTATGAGGCAATCCAGGACAGGGCAAGGTCTTTGATGCCAAGGGAAGAAAGAATCTGTAGCAGTAGGCAGTGATCAACTGTGTCGAAGGCAGAGGACAGGTCAAGAAGGAGGAGGATGGAGAACTGTCTGTTAGCTTTAGCTGTGACTAAGTCATTAGTAATTTTTGTCAGGGCAGTTTCGGTGGAGTGGTGGGGGCGGAAGCCAGATTGGAGGTTGTCAAGGAGAGAGTTAGATGAGAGGTGGGAGGAAAGTTGAGCATGGACATGCTGCTCAAGGAGTTTTGAAGCAAACGGGAGCAGTGATATGGGGCGATAGCTGGGCATAGCAGTTGGGTCAAGGTTAGTTTTTTTGAGGATGGGTGTGATGGTGGCATGTTTGAAGGCAGAGGGGAAGGTACCAGAAGAGAGCGATAGGTTGAAGAGATGGGTTAGGGCTGGAATGATGTTATTCCAGTAGCTGGAGCTTGTCATTGCATTGTTCCATTCACAAAGTATTGGGCAGTGTTGTAATAACTAGACACATCTGCCCACACTGTAACACTACCATCACCAAAGGCTCATCTGGTGACAACAGTGGCTGACGCATAACGCTCTCCTTGAAGTCAACAACATCGCTAGCGGCCATCATTTCTGTTCAGCGTGAATTGACTTTCATCAGTGACCAGCACTAGTCCCTCATCCAGCGTAGATGCTCCCTGGCCCATGCAAGATGATGACGCCTGTGCCTGGTGGTGTGGTCAGATAGCCTTGTGGGTCATCTAGCAGACCACACTGATGTAAACTGCTTTGAATGGTCTGATGTGACACTTGGGTGCCTGTCACCTTCCTTAGATGCGCATGGAATTATGTGGCATTCATCATTTGGTCCTAAAGGGCATTGTTCACAATGAAGCGGTCATTAGTGTGGGACGTGGTCAAAGGACAACCACTTCTCTGTCTGTGTGTGACTCTTCCAGTCTCTCTGTAGCCACCTGCTGATGACACATTGTGACACTAAGCTCAGTGGCTACTTCTGTCTGAAAACAGAGGTGGTCGGCGACTGGTGACGTGGCATGACGAACCCGCTGCTTCCGGCACCTTGAGAGCACCACTAATCAGCTGACAGTATTCTGCCTACCCCTTGTCCACATACTTACGTACGTCAGTGTTCCTGATCTGTTACTCAGTGATTCTACCATTTATATCACCATTTATTATTATCTATGAGAAGACTTTATGGTGCATGCCATTTTTGTACTATATGCATTTTAACAAAGCATGGTCTGATTTGAATATATTACCCTTTCTGGCTGCCTGTATTCGGTCTACTCAAGACAATCTCATTATTCTAGCCCATCCAGACATACTCTAGTGTAATAAATTGCAATTGAACTCCTTAATGACCGCCAATACGTGTTTTTATACTGACCTGAGATATAAGTGACTAGCTTCCCCATACAGGTGACAATCCAGCAGCTGTCGGCTGTACACTATAGCGGACAGCTTGCTGCATCAGCCATGATTAGTATTGTCACAGTCCATAACTGTTTACCCTCTTAGATGCTGCTGTCAATAGTGACTACATCATTATAAATGGTTAACAGAGTAGGGGGGCTCCTTCTTTATCCAAATCAGCACCCTGAGATCATGATTGTGTGGTCCTGATGTTTGCCATGGCGAAATAGTGACCTTAGAATCTGCCGGATAGAATGGCCTATTTAGAAGTTAGAAACATTTAGGTAGTAAAATACAATTTTTCCTTCCTGTTATGCCACTTTGTATTAATTCCTGAAAATCACCTGAAGGGTTAATAAACTACCTGACAGCGGTTTTCAATATGTCGAAGGGTGCGGTTTTTTAAACGGTATCACTTTTTGGGGTGTTCCAATATATATAGTACCCTCAAAGTCACTTCAAACCTAGATAGGTCCCTAAATAAAATACATTTTGTAAATTTCCTTGAAAAAAATGAAAAATTACTGATAACATTTTAGGAGGTTTCAAAATGTAATAAAATAAAAGAAAATTTAAAAAATGGTGCTGATGTAAAGCAAACATGAGGGAAATGTTATTTATTAATGTTTTTATGTGGTATGACTATCTGGATTAAAGGGATATTCAAAGTTTGAAATTTGCTAAAGTTTTTTTACATTTCTGTCAAATTTCTATTTGTTTTTATTTATAACAAATATAGACTTAGATTAACCATTATCATAAATTATAATGTGCCACGAAAAAAAAACCAATGTCAAAATCAGTATTTGTTGAAGCGTTCAAGAGTTATTACCAAATAAAGTGACACTAGTCCGATCTGAAAAATTTGGCCCAGTCACTATGCTGCCTGCCTTACCATCTGTCCTGACCACTAGAGGTCACTATGCAGCCTGCCTTACCATCTGTCCTGACCACTAGAGGTCACTATGCTGCCTGCCTTACCATCTGTCCTGACCACTAGAGGTCACTATGCTGCCTGCCTTACCATCTGTCCTGACCACTAGAGGTCACTATGCTGCCTGCCTTACCATCTGTCCTGACCACTAGAGGTCACTATGCTGCCTGCCTTACCATCTGTCCTGACCACTAGAGGTCACTATGCTGCCTGCCTTACCATCTGTCCTGACCACTAGAGGTCACTATGCAGCCTGCCTTACCATCTGTCCTGACCACTAGAGGTCACTATGCTGCCTGCCTTACCATCTGTCCTGACCACTAGAGGTCACTATGCTGCCTGCCTTACCATCTGTCCTGACCACTAGAGGTCACTATGCTGCCTGCCTTACCATCTGTCCTGACCACTAGAGGTCACTATGCTGCCTGCCTTACCATCTGTCCTGACCACTAGAGGTCACTATGCTGCCTGCCTTACCATCTGTCCTGACCACTAGAGGTCACTATGCAGCCTGCCTTACCATCTGTCCTGACCACTAGAGGTCACTATGCTGCCTGCCTTACCATCTGTCCTGACCACTAGAGGTCACTATGCTGCCTGCCTTACCATCTGTCCTGACCACTAGAGGTCACTATGCTGCCTGCCTTACCATCTGTCCTGACCACTAGAGGTCACTATGCTGCCTGCCTTACCATCTGTCCTGACCACTAGAGGTCACTATGCTGCCTGCCTTACCATCTGTCCTGACCACTAGAGATCACTAAACAAATCTATTACATCTGCACTTTATGACTGAATACTGTTTGTGTATATTACTAGAGTATATATATTTATATATTTTAGCGATTACTTTTGCACAGGATTCTCTCCCCTTCTCCTTGTCTTTAAATCTTGTTTCATTGTTTTAACCCCTTCATGACCCAGCCTATTTTGGCCTTAATGACCTTGCAGTTTTTTGAAATTCTGACCAGTGTCCCTTTATGAGGTAATAACTCAGGAACGCTTCAACGGATCCTAGCGATTCTGAGATTGTTTTTTCGTGACATATTGGGCTTCATGTTAGTGGTAAATTTAGGTCGATAATTTCTGAGTTTATTTGTGAAAAAAACGGAAATTTGGCAAAAAATTTGAAAATTTCGCAATTTTCACATTTTGAATTTTTATTCTGTTAAACCAGAGAGTTATGTGACACAAAATAGTTAATAAATAACGTTTCCCACATGTCTACTTTACATCAGCACAATTTTGGAAACATTTTTTTTTTTTGCTAGGAAGTTATAAGGGTTAAAATTTGACCAGGGATTTCTTATTTTTACAACAAAATTTACAAAACCATTTTTTTTAGGGACCACCTCACATTTGAAGTCATTTTGAGGGTTCTATATGGCTGAAAATACCCAAAAGTGACACCATTCTAAAAACTGCACCCCTCAAGGTGCTCAAAACCACATTCAAGAAGTTTATTAACCCTTCAGGTGTTTCACAGCAGCAGAAGCAACATGGAAGTAAAAAATGAACATTTAAAGGGAACCTGTCATCTGAATTTGGCGAGACCAGTTTTGGGTCATATGGGCGGGGTTTTCGGGTGTTTGATTCACCCTTTCCTTACCCGCTGGCTGCATGCTGGCCGCAATATTGGATTGAAGTTCATTCCCTGTCCTCCGGAGTACACGCCAGCGCAAGGCAATATTGTCTTATGCAGGCGTGTACTACGGAGGACACAGCATGAACTTCAATCCAATATTGCGGCCAGCATGCAGCCAGCGGGTAAGGAAAGGGTGCATCAAACACCCGAAAACCCCGCCCATATGACCCAAAACCGGTCCCGCCAAATTCAGGTGACAGGTTCCCTTTAACTTTTTAGTCACAAAAATGATCTTTTAGCAACAATTTTTTTATTTTCCCAGCGGTAAAAGGAGAAACTGGACCACGGACGTTGTTGTCCAATTTGTCCTGAGTACGCTGATACCTCATATGTGGGGGTAAACCACTGTTTGGGCGCACGGCAGGGCTCGGAAGGGAAGGAGCGCCATTTGACTTTTTGAATGAAAAATTGGCTCCAATCTTTAGCCCACACCATGTCACGTTTGGAGAGCCCCCGTGTGCCTAAACATTGGAGCTCCCCCACAAGTGACCCCATTTTGGAAACTAGACCACCCAAGGAACTTATCTAGAAGCATAGTGAGCACTTTAAACCCCCAGGTGCTTCACAAATTGATCCGTAAAAATGAAAAAGTACTTTTTTTTCACAAAAAAATTATTTTAGCCTCAATTTTTTCATTTTCACATGGGCAACAGGATAAAATGGATCCTAAATTTTGTTGGGCAATTTCTCCTGAGTACACCAATACCTCACATGTGGGGGTAAACCACTGTTTGGGCACATGGTAAGGCTCGGAAGGGAAGGAGCGCCATTTGACTTTTTGAATGAAAAATTATCTCCATCGTTAGCGGACACCATGTCGCGTTTGGAAAGCCCCTGTGTGCCTAAACATTGGAGCTCCTCCACAAGTGACCCCATTTTGGAAACTAGACCCCCCAAGGAACTCATCTAGAGGCATAGTGAGCACTTTAAACCCCCAGGTGCTTCACAAATTGATCCGCAAAAATGAAAAAGTACTTTTTTTTCACACAAAATTTCTTTTAGCCTCAATTCTTTCATTTTCACATGGGCAACAGGATAAAATGGATCCTAAAATTTGTTGGGCAATTTCTCCTGAGTATGCCGATACCTCATATGTGGGGGTAAACCACTGTTTGGGTGCACGGCAAGGCTCGGAAAGGGAGGCGTGCCATTTGACTTTTTGAATGGAAAATTAGCTCCAATCGTTAGCGGACACCATGTCGCGTTTGGAGAGCCCCTGTGTGCCTAAACATTGGAGCTCCCCTACAAGTGACCCCATTTTGGAAACTAGACCCCCCAAGGAACTTATCTAGATGCATAGTGAGCACTTATAACCTCCAGGTGCTTCACAGAAGTTTATAACGCAGAGCCGTGAAAATAAAAAAATAATTTTTCTTTCCTCAAAAATGATTTTTAGCCCAGAATTTTTTATTTTCCCAAGGGTAATAGGAGAAATTGGATCCCAAATGTTGTTGTCCAGTTTGTCCTGAGTACGATGATACCCCATATGTGGGGGTAAACCACTGTTTGGGCGCACGGCAGGGCTCGGAAGGGAAGGCACGCCATTTGGCTTTTTGAATGGAAAAGTAGCTCCAATCATTAGCGGACACCATGTCGCGTTTGGAGAGCCCCTGTGTGCCTAAACATTGGAGCTCCCGCACAAGTGACCCCATTTTGGAAACTAGACCTCCCAAGGAACTAATCTAGATGTGTGGTGAGCACTTTGAACCCCCAAGTGCTTCACAGAAGTTTATAACGCAGAGCCGTGAAAATAAAAAATGTGTTTCTTTTCCTCAAAAATATTTTTTTAGCCCAGAATTTTTTTATTTTTGCAAGAGTAACAGGAGAAATTGGACCCCAAAAGTTGTTGTCCAGTTTCTCCTGAGTACGCTGATACCCCATATGTGGGGGTAAACCACTGTTTTGGCACACGTCGGGGTTCGGAAGGGAAGTAGTGACGTTTTGAAATGCAGACTTTGATGGAATGCTCTGCGGGCATCATGTTGCGTTTGCAGAGCCCCTGATGTGCCTAAACAGTAGGAACTCCCCACAAGTGACTCCATTTTGGAAACTAGACCCCCAAGGGAACTTATCTAGATGTGTGGTGAGCACTTTGAACCCCCAAGTGCTTCACAGAAGTTTATAATGCAGAGCCGTGAAAATAATAAATGTGTTTCCTTTCCTCAAAAATATTTTTTTAGCCCAGAATTTTTTATTTTTGCAAGAGTAACAGGAGAAATTGGACCCCAAAAGTTGTTGTCCAGTTTCTCCTGAGTACGCTGATACCCCATATGTGGGGGTAAACCACTGTTTGGGCACATGCCGGGGCTCGGAAGGGAAGTAGTGACGTTTTGGAATGCAGACTTTGATGGAATGGTCTGCGGGCATCATGTTACGTTTGCAGAGCCCCTGATATGCCTAAACAGTAGAAACCCCCCACAAGTGACCCCATTTTGGAAACTAGACCCCCCAAGGAACTTATCTAGATGTGTGGTGAGCACGTTCAACCCCCAAGTGCTTCACAGAAGTTTACAACGCAGAGCCGTGAAAATAAAAAATCATTTTTCTTTCCTCAAAAAAGATGTTTTAGCAAGCAATTTTTTATTTTCACAAGGGTAACAGGAGAATTTGGACCCCAATATTTGTTGCCCAGTTTGTTGTGAGTACGCTGATACCCCATATGTGGGGGTAAACCACTGTTTGGGCGCACGTCAGGGCTCGGAAGGGAAGTAGTGACATTTGAAATGCAAACTTTGATGGAATGGTCTGCGGGCGTCACATTGCATTTGCAGAGCCCCTGATGTGCCTAAACAGTAGAAACACCCCACAAGTGACCCCATTTTGGAAACTAGACCCCCGAAGGAACTTATCTAGATGTGTGGTGAGCACTTTCAACCCCCAAGTGCTTCACAGAAGTTTATAACGCAGAGCCGTGAAAATAAAAAATAATTGTTCTTTCCTCAAAAATTATGTTTTAGCAAGTAATTTTTTATTTTTGCAAGGGTAACAGGAGAAATTGGACCCCAACAGTTGTTGCCCAGTTTGTCCTGAGTACGCTGGTACCCCAAATGTGGGGGTAAACCACTGTTTGGGCGCACGTCGGGGCTTGGAAGGGCGGGAGCACCATTTGACTTTTTGAACGCAAGATTGGCTGGAATCAATGGTGGCGCCATGTTGCGTTTGGAGACCCCTGATGTGCCTAAACAGTGGAAACCCCTCAATTCTAACTTCAACACTAACCCCAACACACCCCTAATCCTAATCCCAACTGTAGCCATAACCCTAATCACAACCCTAACCCCAACACACCCCTAACCACAACCCTAACCGCAACACACCCGTAACCCTAATTCCAACCCTAATCCTAACCCTAATCCCAACCGTAACCCTAATCCCAACCCTAACCACAACTGTAACCCCAACACACCCCTAACCCTATCCGTAACCCTAACCACAAGCCTAATCTTAACCCTATTTCAAACCCTAGCCCTAATTCCAACCCTAACCCTAAGGGTATGTGCCCACGTTGCGGATTCGTGTGAGATTTTTCCGCACGATTTTTGAAAAATCTGCAGGTAAAAGGCACTGCGTTTTACCTGCGGATTTACAGCAGATTTCCAGTGTTTTTTTGTGCGGATTTCACCTGCGGATTCCTTTTGAGGAACAGGTGTAAAACGCTGCGGAATCCGCACAAAGAATTGACATGCTGCGGAAAATACAACGCAGCGTTTCTGCACGGAATTTTCCGCACCATGGGCACAGCGGATTTGGTTTTCCTTAGGTGTACATGGTACTGTAAACCTGATGGAAAACTGCTTCGAATTCGCAGCGGCCAATCCGCTGCGGATCCGCGGCCAATCCGCTGCGGATCCGCTGCCAATCCGCTGCGGATCCGCGGCCAATCCGCTGCGGATCCGCTGCGGATCCGCTGCCGATCCGTTGCGGATCCGCTGCCGATCCGCTGCCGATCCGCTGCGGATCCGCGGCCAATCCGCTGCGGGTCCGCTGCCAATCCGCTGCGGATCCGCGGCCAATCCGCTGCGGATCCGCTGCGGATCCGCTGCCGATCCGTTGCGGATCCGCTGCCGATCCGCTGCGGATCCGCTGCGGATCCGCGGCCAATCCGCTGCGGGTCCGCTGCCAATCCGCTGCGGATCCGCTGCCAATCCGCTGCGGATCCGCTGCGGATCCGCTGCGGGTCCGCTGCCAATCCGCTGCGGATCCGCGGCCAATCCGCTGCGGATCCGCGGCCAATCCGCTGCCAATCCGCTGCCGATCCGCTGCGGATCCGCTGCGGATCCGCGGCCGATCCGCTCTGTGTGCACATGCCATAACCCTACCCCTAACCCTACCCGTAACCCTAACCCTACCCCTAGTTCTAACCCTAGTTCTAACCCTAACCCTAGTGGAAAAAAAAAATATATATATATATTTATTTTATTATTGTCCCTATGGGGGTGATAAAGGGGGGGGGGGGGTTATTTATTATTTTTTTTATTTTGATCGCTGTGATAGAACCTACCACAGCGATCAAAATGTACCTGTAAGGAATCTGCCGACTGGCAGATTCGGCGGGCGCACTGAGCATGCGCCCGCCATTTTCCAAGATGGCGGCGCCCAGGGAGGAGACGGCCGGACACCGGGAGGATCGGTAAGTATGAAGGGGTGGTGGGGGGGTGGATCGGAGCACAGGGGGGGTGATCGGAGCACAGGGGGGGGGGATCTGAGCAAGGAGGGAGCGGACAGCAGGACGGGGGAGCCGGCAGGCGGACGGAGGGGACCGGAGGACTAACGGAGCACTGGGGGGGCGATCGGTGGGTGTGGGGGGGGGCACTTTAGTATTTCCAGCCATGGCCGATGTTATTGCAGCATCGGCCATGGCTGGATTGTAATATTTCACCAGTTTTTTAGGTGAAATATTACAAATCGCTCTGATTGGCAGTTTCACTTTCAACAGCCAATCAGAGCGATCGTAGCCACGGGGGGGTGAAGCCACCCCCCCTGGGCTGAAGCACCACTCCCCCTCTCCCTGCAGATCGGGTAAAATAGGAGTTAACCCCTTCACCCGATCTGCAGGGACGCGATCATTCCATGACGCATACGCTGCGTCATAGGTCGTTTTGGCACCGACTTTCATGACGCAGCGTATGCGTCAAAGGTCGTTAAGGGGTTAAAGGGAATCTGTCACCCCAAAAATGGCCTATAAAATAAGGCCACCGGCATCAGGGGCTTATCTAAATCATTCTGTAATGCTGTAGATAAGCCCCGATGTATCCTGAAAGATAAGAAAAACAGGTTAGATTATACTCACCTGGGCGGGCGGTCCCGGTTCTGTTCCGATGGGCGTCGCGGTTCGACGCCTCCCATCTTCATACGATGACGTCCTCTTCTTGCCGCAGCTCCGGCGCAGGCGTACTTTATCTGCCCTGTTGAGGGTAGAGCAAAGTACTGCAGTGCGCAGGCACCGGGAAAGGACAGAAGCCAGACCAGACCAGACCCGGGACCGCCCCTGGGTGAGTATAATCTAACCTCTTTCTCATCTTTCAGGATACATTGGGGGCTTATCTACAGCATTCCTGAATGCTGTAGATAAGCCCCTGATGAGGGTGACCTTAGTTTATAGGCCATTTTTGGGGTGACAGATTCCCTTTAAATAATTCATTAATAGAATCCTTTCTGTAAGGATCGTACCTGATGGAAGGTATATAAGCCAACAAACAGTGATCAGTAAGGCACTGTATAATAAGACATGACAATATGCCCCTTGTGCACATGGAAAATGTCATCAGACAGACCCTAGTATTGACCTACAGGTTGCCCTTTAATGGCATACCAGATTAATCACTTTATAGAGTGCTGTATTAAAACTACGGCACTTCCCAGCCCGACAGGCTGTTGTGACTACTTTTGGCACACAAGTCATGGCCACAATGCTATGGTGGCAATCAGTCCTGGACTTGGTGTAACTATACAAGGTGTATTTCCGGACAGTGTCCAACGCCAGCTCAGGACACCCCATCTCTGGGTGCAATAGCACATACATTTATAAAGTGCTGACTCACTGAAGGCTGACAAATATTTACAGCCCTGTTCACATGCAGGGCATCTGGTGCTTCTGTCTGAATTCCCCTAAAAATGAGATTTAGATGAAATCTCAGAAGAAACCATGGACTATGTTTCTGTGTAGTGTATGTCCGAAAATAGACACTTTTAGGAAAAGATTGCAGTTTATTTCATTCCTGTCTGTTTCGCAGCAATCTATAGCTCTGTCAGCGGTACAAAATAAATGGGACTCGGACGAAACCCCTGAAAACACTGCAGAAAGGCAATATGAACAGGGCTTAACATTCACAGAAAACACTAAATGAGGTGAGAAAGAGACAAGGTTAGCAGATAAAGCAGTATTACATGTCCACATTCTGGAATTATCCCCATGAAACTTCAATCATTTTTCCTGGTTTTCCTTGCGTAATATGGCAGTTACAGTAAACTTGGGTCTATATGGCATCAAACATTCTCCAGCGCTGCCGACATCTCCCTAAACTGCTTAGAGAAATGCTGCAAAAAGAATAAAAGACCAGACAATACATTAGCACAAGTCGTAGGAATCTGCATTACACCATTACTCTACTGTGTCACAGGAAAGTATTGCCAGGTCTGTGGCCAGTTAGTACTTGGGAACATGAGCACAATGGGGCACATTTATCAAAACTATCGAATTCTTACATAGTGCAAGCTTAGACTCGCATCATCGGAAAAGGCGTGAAGTTTATGAAAGAGGTCCATGTTTGATACATTTGTCTACATTTCAGACTGTCTTAGGCTACTTTCACACTAGCGTTAACTGCATTACGTCTCAAATCGTCTTTTTTCAGAAAAAACGCATCCAGCAAAAGTTTTTGCAGGATGCGTTTTTTCCCCATAGACTTGTATTGGCGACGTATTGGCATACGTCGTGTCCGTCTTACGACGTATGCGTCGAAATTTGGCGACACGTCGGCGGCAAAAAACGTTGATTGTAACGTTTTTTGTCTCCGCCTAAAAAACGTGTTGCGACGCATCCTTCGGCATGCGTCGTTGGCTACAATGGAAGCCTATGAGTGACGGATGCGTCGGGACACGTCGTACGATGCAATGCAGCGCTGCAATACGTTTTTTTTTTACACTGAACATGCTCAGAAGAAGGATTTTGTTGCCAATTGGCCAGACACCCCCAAATCTATATAAACCTGGCCTGGGCCTTCAACCCCACATATGCCTACAGAGAAGAAGCCTGCCACCAAGACTCCAGACTGCCAGCAAGACTCCAGGCTGCCAGCAAGACTCCAGGCTGCCAGCAAGACCCCAGCCTGCCAGAGGAGCCTGCCAGAGGAGCCAGCCACAAGACTCCAGCCACCATAGAGCCAGCGTGAGTATTGCCATTTTTGTGTGCATCTGTGTGCCTGTGCATTTGTGTGTGTATGAGGTACTGACTACAGCAAGAGCTTAAAACCTGAAGAGAACCAGAGGCCTGCCATCGTCCTGCAACAGCCAGTGCCATGCTAGAGTCCAGATCCACCCTGATGCCAGCCACTGTGAAGACATGCAGCTCCAGCCACAGGATTGTCAGCCTTTAACGTGTGTGTGTGTGTGTGTGTGTGTGTGTGTGTGTGTGTGTGTGTGTGTGTGTATATGTATGTATGTGTGTGTGTGTGTGTGTGTGTGTGTGTGTGTGTGTGTGTGTGTGTGTGTGTGTGTGTGTGTGTGTGTGTGTGTGTGTATGTATGTGTATGTGTGTGCGTGCGTATGCGTCTTCTGATTGGGTCCACCTTTCTGCCTTTGTTGTACATATGTGTATTTTCAGAAAGCTTATGTGCTTGTGTGTGTGTGTGCGCGCGTATTTTTGTACGGCTGTGTGCTTTTGTATGTATGTCTTCATGTGCCTGCACCTTATTATGCCTTCGCCAATCTTATGCCTGTTCATGTGGGAGGGTATGTGTCCACGTTCAGGATTTCATCAGCATTTGGTCAGGATTTTTCATCAGTATTTGTGTGGGTGATAAATGCAGAAGTGGTGCATATGTTTCTATTATACTTTTCCTCTAATTGTTACACTCCTGGTTTTGGATTACAAATACTGATGGAAAATCCTGACCAAATCCTGATGCAATCCTGAACGTGGACACATACCAGGCATGTTTGTGCGCATCATATTGATTGCATGTGCATTTGTCCATGCCTAATTGGTTAATTGCCTTTTTCTGATGTATTTACTAAGTATAGTGGTCTGTGCAGCATGTGGTTTAAATGTGTGTATTTTTTTTTTCTTATTTTATTTTTTTTTTAAATCTGATGTATTTTTGCAAAGTCTAGTCTGCAGCTTGTGGTTTGAATGTGTGAGTGTGGTTTTTTTTTTCTTTTCTATTTCAAAGTGTTGATTTTCTGTTGAAACCATTTGCAGTTGATGTACCGTACTTGTATTTAAAATAAAGAGCATTTCAGCTCCCAATTGTGATGTGAAGGAAAAAAAAAAAAAAAAGATAATAAAATGTTTGTTAATAAAAATGTCCGTAGTATTATTTCATAAAGGTAAATTTAAAACTGGTCTATGTACCAAAGGTTACACATGCAATAAAGAGTTGGTTGACATCTCATTTTTTAATAAAGGTTATACTTTAAAGGTTTTTTGGGGGAGGTGATTTTTGAAAATAAAGTGTGGTAAATATTTTTTTACATGGTGGGTTCACATTTTAAAAATATTTTTTTTGGGACATGGAAATGAATGATGTAACGTGCGCCTGTTTTTGGTGTTCACCTTTAACCCCTTAGTGACAGAGCCAATTTGGTACTTAATGACCGAGCCAATTTTTATAATTCTGACCAGTGTCACTTTAAGAGGTTATAACTCTGGAACGCTTTATCGGATCCCACTGATTCTGAGATTGTTTTTTCGTGACATATTGTACTTCAAGTTAGTGGTAACATTTCTTCGATATTACTTGCGATTATTTATGAAAAAAATGGAAATATGGCGAAAATTTTTAAAATTTTGCAATTTTCAAACTTTGTATTTTTATGCCCTTAAATCAGAGAGATATGTCACAAAAAATAGTTAATAAATAACATTTCCCACATGTCTACTTTACATTAGTACAATTTTGGAAACAATTTTTTTGTTTTGTTAGGGAGTTATAAGGGTTAAAAGTTGACCAGCAATTTCTCATTTTTACAACACCATTTTTTTTTAGGGACCACATCTCATTTGAAGTCATTTTGAGGGGTCTATATGATAGAAAATAACCAAGTGTGACACCATTCTAAAAACTGCACCCCTCAAGCTGCTCAAAACCACATTCAAGAAGTTTATTAACCCTTTACGTACTTCACAGGAACTGAAACAATGTGGAAGAAAAAAATGAACATTTAACTTTTTTTTGCAAACATTTTACTTCAGAACCATTTTTTTTAATTTTCACAAGTGTAAAAACAGAAATTTAACCACAAATTTTGTTGTGCAATTTTTCCTGAGTACGCCGATACCCCATATGTGGAGGTAAACCACTGTTTGGGCGCACCGCAGAGCTTGGAAGTGAAGGAGCACCGTTTGACTGTTTCAATGCAGAATTGGCTGGAATTGAGATCAGACGCCATGTCGCGTTTCGGGAGCCCCTAATGTACCTAAACAGTGGAAACCCCCCACAAGTGATACCATTTTGGAAACTAGACCCCTTAAAGAACTTATCTAGATGTGTGGTGAGCACTTTGAACCCCCAAGTGCTTCACAGAAGTTTATAACGTAGAGCCGTGAAAATAAAAAATCGCATTTGTTTTCACAAAAATGATGTTTTCGCCCACAAATTCTTATTTTCACAAGGGTAACAGGAGAAATTAGACCACAAAAGTTGTTGTGCAATTTCTCCTGAGTACGTCAATACCCCATATGTGGGGGTAAACCACCGTTTGGGCGCACCGCAGAGCTTGGAAGAGAAGGAGTGTCGTTTTACTTTTTCAATGTAGAATTGGCTGGAATTGAGATCGGACGCCATGTCACGTTTGGAGAGCCGCTGATGTGCCTAAACAGTGGAGACCCCCCACAAATGACACCATTTTGGAAACTAGACCCCTTAATGAACTTATCTAGATGTGTGGTGAGCACTTTAAACCCCCAGGTGCTTCACAGAAGTTTATAACGTAGAGCCGTGAAAATAAAAAAATCGCATTTTTTCTACAAAAATGATCTTTTTGCCTCCAAATTTTTATTTTACCAAGGGTAACAGGAGAAAATGGACACCAGAAGTTGTTGTACAATTTGTCTTGAGTACGCCGACACCCCGTATGTGGGGGTAAACCACTGTTTGGGTGCATGGCTGAGCTCGGAAGCAAAGGAGCGCCATTTGACTTTTCAATGCAAAATTGACTGGAATTGAGATCGGACGCCATGTCGCGTTTGGAGAGCCCCTGATGTGCCTAAACAGTAGAAACCCCCCAAAAGTGACCCCATTTTGGAAACTAGACCCCCCCATGGAACTTATCTAGATGTGTAGTGAGAACTTTGAATGCCCAAGTGCATCACAGAAGTTTATAATGCAGAGTCGTGAAAATAAAAAATATTTTTTTTTTTAACAATAAAGATTTTTTAGCCCCCAAGTTTTTATTTTAACAAGGGTAACAAGAGAAATTGGACCCCAAAAGTTGTTGTCCAATTTGTCCTGAGTATGCTGGTACCCCATATGTGGGGGTAAACCACTGCTTGGGCGCACGGCAGAGCTCGGAAGGGAAGGAGCGCCATTTTGGAATGCAGACTTTGATAGAATTGTCTGCGGGCGTTATGTTGCGTTTGCAGACCCCTAATGTACCTAAACAGTAGAAACTCCCAACAAGTGACCCCATTTTGGAAAACAGACCCCCCAAGGAACTTATCTAGATATGTGGTGAGAACTTTGAATGCCCAAGTGCTTCACAGAAGTTTATAATGCATAGTAGTGAAAATAAAAAATATTTTTTTTTCCCACAAAAGATTTTTTTAGCCCCCAAATTTTTATTTTCACAAGGGTAACAAGAGAAATTGGACCCCAAATGTTGTTGTCCAATTTGTCCTGAGTATGCTGGTACCCACTATGTGGGGGTAAACCACTGTTTGGGCGCACGGCAGAGCTCGGAAGAGGAGCGCCATTTTGGAATTCAGACTTTGATAGAATTGTCTGTGGGTGTTATGTTGCGTTTGCAGAGCCCCTGATGTACCTAAACAGTAGAAACCCCCCACAAGTGACCAAATTTTGGAAACTAGACCCCCTAAGGAACTTATCTAGATATGTGGTGAGAACTTTGAATGCTCAAGTGCTTCACAGAAGTTTATAATGCAGAGTAGTGAAAATAAAAAATATTTTTTTTTCCCACAAAAGATTTTTTTAGCCCCCAAGTTTTTATTTTCACAAGGGTAACAGGAGAAATTGGACCCCAAAAGTTGTTGTCCAATTTATCCCGAGTACGCTGATGCCCCATATGTGGGGGTAAACCACTGTTTGGGCGCACAGCAGAGCTCAGAAGGGAGGGAGCACCATTTGACTTTTTTAGCGCAAAATTGGCTGTTGTGTTTGGAGACCCCCCTGATGTACCTAAACAGTGGAAACCCCCAAATTATAACTCCAACCCTAACTCCAACACACCCCTAACCCTAATCTTAACCCGATCCATAATCCTAATCACAACCCTAACGATAATCACAACCCTAACCCCAAAACAGCCCTAATCTCAACCCTAACCATAACCCTAATCAAAACCCTAAATCCAACACACCCCTAACCCTAATCCCAAACGTAACCCTAATCCCAATCCTAATCCAAACCCTAATCCCAACTCTAACCCTAACTTTAGCCCCAACCCTAACCCTAACTTTAGCCCCGTCGTCACAAAAAAAGTTCAATGTAACCTTTTTTTTGTACGTCGCGTCCGCCATTTCCGCGCATGCGTGGCCGTAACTCTGCCCCCTCCTCCCCAGGACATAGACTGGGCAGCGGATGCGTTGAAAAACTGCATCCGCTGCCCACGTTGTGCACAATTTTCACAACGTGCGTCGGTACGTCGGGCCGACGCATTGCGACCGCCCCGTACCGACGCAAGTGTGATAGAAGCCTAAGGCTACTTTCACACTAGCGTCGTACTCGGCCCATCGCAGTGTGCCGGGCCGACGTACCGACGCTAGCGTTGTAAGCGCCACACAACGGGTGCAGCGGATGCTGTTTTTTCAACGCATCCGCTGCCCCATTGTGAGGGGAGGCGGGGGCGGAGTTCCTTTAAGTTAAGTTAAGTTAAGCTAAGTTACTTTAGCTTTTTTTGTGCCGACGGTCCGCCAAAGCACGACGTATCCGTCGCACGACGGATGCGACATGTGGCAATTCGTCGCAATGCGTCGCTAATGTAAGCCAATGGAGAAAAACGCATCCTGCAAGCACTTTTGCAGGATGCGTTTTTTCTCCGACGCATTGCGACGGAGGCCAAAAAACGCTAGTGTGAAAGTAGCCTAACCCTAACCCTAGCCCTAACCCTAAATTTAGCCCCAACCCTAGCCCTAACCCTAACTCTAGCCCTAACCCTAACTCTAACTCTAACCCTAACCCTAACCCTAATTTTAGCCCCAACTCGTCTTCTCCTGCCGGCCGGCAGATGGCAGCAGATGGCGGGCGCACTGCGCATGCGCCCGCCATAAGGAAAAAGCCGGCTGGCAGGAGAAGACAGAAGAGGACCCAGGGACACCGGGTGAGTATGTTAGGGTCCCCGAATCCCCCTATTTCTCTGTCCTCTGATGTGTGATCACATCAGAGGACAGAGAAATACAGATCGCTTTTTTTTTTTTTTTTTTTGCGGTCGCCGGTAACCTGTTAATTACCGGCGATCGCAAAACAGGGGTCGGCTACCCCCGGCAGCCGAGACCCCAAAGAGCATCCGGGCGGCGGGCGCACTGCGCGTGCGCCCGCCATTTTTTCCCGGAAAAAAGATGGCGGCGCCCATGGGGACCCACGAGGAGCACCGGGGGAGGTAGGTAAGTATCGGGGGGCTATTGGGGGCCATCGGGGACCCTATTTCTCTGTCCTCCGATGTGCGATCACATCGGAGGACAGAGAAATTAAACGGCACATCGCGTTTTGTTTTTTTTTGTTGCGACCGCCGGTAAACGGTTAATTACCGGCGATCGCAACTCGGGGGTCGGTAAAAAACCCCCGAATCATGTTCTCTGGGGTCTCGGCTACCCTCGGCAACCGAGACCCCAGAGAAAATCCGACTCTGGGGGGCGCTATTCACTTTTTCCACAGCGCCGTTAATTAACGGCGCTGTGGTTTAAGTACCCTTAGCGGCCGCCGTTAAAAGGCGTATCGGTGGTCGTTAAGGGGTTAATGAACATTTCTCACACCATTTTAGCAGGGTGTTTATCGTTAAACATTACCTAGTTCAGGGGGTGGTCTAACTATAAATCCATTATACTTATTACAGATACACCAGGGACCATATCCACTCAGCAGCCCACCAGGACCACATCCACAAATCTTTAAAAGTTTTGAAGACCCCAAATCTGCTACTTCAATGTGTAGAGCAGATTGCAAGTGTCTTTTAACTTACAGAGACACCAGGACCACAGCCGCCGCCGCCTGTCTTCCCCACCAGGACCAGCCCACCAGTACCAGCCCACCAGGACCACAGCCACACATCTTTAAAAGTAAGTTTTGAAGACCCCAAATCTGCTACTTCAATGTGTAGAGCAGATTGCAAGTGTCTTTTAACTTACAGAGACACCAGGACCACAGCCGCCACCGACTGTCTTCCCCACCAGGACCAGCCCACCAGGACCACAGCCACACATCTTTAAAAGTAAGTTTTGAAGACCCCAAATCTGCTACTTCAATGTGTAGAGCAGATTGCAATTGTCTTTTAACTTACAGACACACCAGGACCACAGCCGCCGGCCTTGCGACCGCAACAATGTCCTCTTCTGACAGCCCTCCTCCACAGCAACAGCGTGTATCGGTAAGTTAACACAAAAAATGTGGTTTTTTTTAGTTTTTTTAAATTACATTTTTATGGATCACTACATGCATAAATTATGTTTCAACAGGAAGCTGAATCAGATGTGGAGCTGTCAGAAGGGGGCGAGACGGGTGG
Source organism: Ranitomeya variabilis (assembly GCF_051348905.1). Taxonomy (NCBI): domain Eukaryota; kingdom Metazoa; phylum Chordata; class Amphibia; order Anura; family Dendrobatidae; genus Ranitomeya; species Ranitomeya variabilis. The sequence goes on along the minus strand of NC_135234.1, from coordinate 573,276,570 downwards.
AGAGATGCAAGTGGAGGAGGAACCAAGTGTAAGTAGTGGTGAAACAGTTGCTTCACACATCACACTGCACCATACACAAAACAGATTTTCATACATAACTAAACACCAAAAACATGCCTACATTACAGAGAACTTGTTTCCTTTATTTCAGTCTCCTGCTGCTGCTGCTGCTGCTGCTGCTGAACAGTCAGGAAACCGTGAAGGTTCTCCCAGCCGCTCCCAGAGTCGGCGGAATCGTCGCCGCGGTCGGCCATCAGTGAGTTTTTTTTTTTGGAGGGGGATTCTATTGGTACTTTAGTGTTTCAGTGTACTAATTTGTTTGTTTTTCTTCTTTTTTTGCACAGGCTTCACAGCGTGCTCCCGCAGAGGAGTTCGATGATGACATCGACATAGACAGTCTCATCGAGGAGGTTCGCGAGCGGGAGCCGCTGTGGAAAATGGCTGACCGCAGCCATGCCGATACCGGTGTCACCCGTCGGCTCTGGGACGAAGTGTGTCGTAACATCTTTCCAAGGTGGGAGAGCCTTCATCCTCAGCAGCTGAGCAAACTAGGTAAGTATTCACTTTTCAGTGATGTTTTGAGCTGAATGTAATGTATTGCATTTACCAATTTTTTTTTTTCCCTTTTCATTCTTGTCTTCACAGGTGAAAAGGTTAGGAAGCGGTGGCGGTCACTGAGGGATCGCTTTAAGAGGGAATTTAACGAGGAGATGCAGGCCCCGAGTGGCTCAGCAGGAAGGAAGAGGAGCAGATATAAACACGGCCCTGCCCTCTCCTTCCTGAGGCGAACAATGCTGAGCAGAGTGTAAGTATTCTACAGCCCACTAATAACCATGTTAACCTGTCTACTTAGTTTGCTTTCAGTCAGGGCTTTTCCATATCAATATATTAATTTCTTTTGTTTTTTCTTTCACAGCACCTTCTCCAGCCACCGGGCACCTGCATCTTCCTCTGCACCCTCTGGAGCGATCCCTCCTGAGTCCGCCACTGAGGGCCACGTCGGTAGGCCCCACACCACTGACCCCTCCTCTGACCCCTCTGTCCCCTCCTCTGACCCCTCTGTCCCCTCCACTTCATCCACCCCAAGCAGTGGAGCATTATTGCAGCCTTCATTGCTCGCATCTGATGCTGAACAGTTAGCGTTCCCTTTACCCCACCCCTCTGATCCTGCCACCTCGAGACCACCATTAGGTTCGTGGCGTCAGCGACAGAGGGGTCAGGAAAGGAGCTATGCTCCTGAGTTCTTACACCTGAATGCATCCTTCCAAGGCTCTTTCAAAATTTTGGGAGAGCAAGTGACTGCTGGTTTCAACATGGTGCAATCACGCATCAGTGAAACAAGCCAGGAAACCAGCAGTCGCTTGGATAGGCTGCATTCAGCTGTAAGTCAAGATCCGGCCAATCTTTTTTTTCAATCCATGCTCAGGAGCATGGAGAAGCTTTCTTTTCAGCAACAGATGCGGGTAATGAATACCTGCCATAATGCTCTAATGAAGGCCCTTAACGAACCCGAATCTATCCACACATCCACTACAATTCCACCCCAGGCCCCATTTCCACACCATGCCCCACCCCAGGCCCCATTTCCACACCATACCCCCCATTACCAAACCCAGCCCCAATACCCACACCAGCCCCATTACCAAACCCAGCCCCAATCCCCACACCAGCCCCATTACCAAACCCAGCCCCAATCCCCACACCAGCAACATTACCAAACCCAGCCACAAACCCCACGCCAGCCCCATTACCAAACCCAGTCCCACTACCCAACCCAGTCCCACTACCCAACCCAGTCCCACTACCCAACCCAGTCCCAACACCCAACCCAGTCCCAACACCCAACCCAGTCCCAACACCCAACCCAGTCCCCATACCCATCCCGGCCCCCAAACCAAATTCCTTCCCCAATGTTTTCTTCCTTGCCCAGCTTACCTTCCCCAGTAAGTATTCCCCCTACCCCAACACCACCCCCCTCTGGTCAGCCTCCTGGTTTTACCCCCCCTTCCACTGCACCCCAAACAAGTAGGGTTTCCCCACCTATCGACGTGGTCCAACCTTCCAGCCCCTCCTCCCCCCCTCGTATCTCCACCCCACACTTCGAAGATTTGTAACATGTTATGTACAAATGTTAAAGTTTGTAAATTTTATTAAAAAAAATTTGAAAAGTTAAGAAAAAAAAATTGGAAAATAACAAATATAGCTCTATATGTTTTTTTGCAAAGAAAAATTATTTTTTTTAAAAAGAGTACAAATAAATTTCGGTCTGATTTAAATTCTACTCTTTGTGTGTGTGGATTTATTAAGGTAATATGGCAACTAATAAAAAAGGTAAAATAAAAATAAACACCAGACGTGTGAAAGGTATAACATATTGGTTTTACTAGCAAGAAAACCACGCTTTTGTGTTTTTTGTTTTTTTTTTGGGAGAAACACATTTTTTACATAAACAAAACACATGTAAAACAGGTTTTTACACAATCATGTCTTGCCATGGGATCCGCCCGACAGGTGACACAAAATAATCTGCAAACTGGTCCCTCATCCTTGTAACAGAACCTGTAGAGCGAACCGAGCTGCTGCGGTAGTCCCACAAGGTGGTCTCCAACTTTTCATCATCCAAGGAAACGGGCTCCTTTGAAAGGACAAAGTTGTGGAGCACCACACATGCCTTAACAACCTCGTCTATAGTTGTTGTTTTCAGTTTGATAGCCGTCAGCAGAACTTGCCACTTCGACGTCAAGATACCGAAAGAACACTCTACTACTCTTCGTGCTCTAGTAAGCCGGTAATTAAATACTTGCTTGGTATGGTTTAAGTTCCGGCTACTATACGGTTTCAGTAGGTGCGGCGACAGTTGAAAGGCTTCATCACCTACACAAACATATTCCATGGCTGGTTCACTTGTTCCTGGCAGTGGTCTGGCTGACGGGAAATCGTAGGTCTCTCCATAAAGACAACGACCCATTGGAGAGTTTTTAAACACTTGCGAATCGTTGGACCGTCCATACGCTCCTATGTCCACGGCAAGGAACCTGCAGTTGGCATCTGCAATAGCCATAAGGACGATGGAGAAATACTTCTTATAATTATAATACTCCGATCCTGTTCCTGCCGGTTTCGCAATCCTTATATGTTTCCCGTCAACTGCACCCACACAATTTGGGAAATGGCAAATTTGCTGAAACTGTTCGGCACTTCTCAACCAGATTTCCATGGATGGTTGGGGGATATACTCTGGCTGTAAAGTGGTCCAAATAGCCCGACATGTCTCCTTCACTATTCCAGAAATAGTGGAAATGCCCAGCCTGAATTGGTAATGGAGCGAAGTCATAGATTCACCCGTAGCTAGGAAACTGAAAAATAAATAAATAAATAATGTTAGAAAAAATTGCACAGACCAAAAAGTTTAAATAAATGGCACGGTGAAATTTTTTTTTAGGACGGGACACACAATAAAACCTGCATGAAACCGGTGTAAAAAAGCAGTGGAATGGCCGCAAACAAAACAAAAATTACATGCTGCAGAAAATAGTGCGCAATATGTCAACGCAGTATTGTCTGCAGCATGTAATATAACATTAAAAATGACCAATGACAGAAAAAAAAAAAAAAACAGTTGCATGTCAACAAACCCCCCCCCCCCCAAAAAAAACATTCTGCAGAAAATGCTACGCAATGTTTCAGCGCAGTATTTTCTGCAGTCTGTTATAGGACATTCAATGTGAGCAATGACATTAAAAATAAAGCAGTGGAATGTCCGCAAACAAAACAAACATTACATGCTGCAGAAAATAGTGCGCAATATGTCAGCGCAGTATTGTCTGCAGCATGTAATATAACATTCAATATCAGCAATGAAATAAAAAAAAAGGCTTACCGCAGGGTCACCATCAGCCGCTCCGCCGGTGTGATGGCAAGCCTCATCCTTGTGTCCTGTCTTCGGATGACATCCTCCAGTTTTTGAAGCAAAAAGTCGAAATGTTCCATCCTCATCCGCACGTAATTCTAGAATTTGTGTGGATTGTGCCACAACTCCAGGTACAGAGTGGACTGGACACCCCGGGTCATCCGTAGTTCATTAATCGGATGAATCCACAGTCGTCTCCGTCTCCGTTGCTGCAGAAGCATCCTACGCCTTTCCACTGCCGCCTCCTTCTCCCGCACTATAATATCCAGGCGATTTGTCTCAAAGATAACGTCGGTAACCAAACTCGCAATCCTCACAAGAACACCTTCCATCGCTGCCACAAAACTAAAACCCTCAAAGATGGGCTGTAAAAACAGTAACTATATAGTTTTCCATATTTTCCAATAGCCAATCAAATTTGGGAGCCTCCCATTTTAAAAACGGATCCGTCGGAAAAACGGATGCAACGGATGGTAAAAACGTATGCAACGTATGCAACGCATCCAGTATTTCGACGGAAACGTTTAGCGGATTTGCGACGGATCCGTCGAAATGCTGTATGCGTTGCATACGTTTTTCACTTTTTTGATGCATCCGTTTTTTCGGCAAAAAACGGATTTGCGACGTAATGCAGTTAACGCTAGTGTGAAAGTAGCCTAAGTTTACACCACCTATCAGTTGGCAAAAACAGTTTTTTCTTGCAAATTATATTAGAATTTTATACTAGAAATCCAGCACATTTAGCTTGATAGATATGTCCCAATGTCTCCAGCAAAATTAAAGCTGCAGCGAGGGGCAAGCGGTGACGTCAATAAGGTGCCCGGAGTTCACTGGCTATTAACTCCAGCCACCTTACTGACTTCAGCACTCGGCACTTAAGCTGCATTCTTCAAGCGCTGCTAAGTGTCTCCTGGATGCCGGGCTGAGCGGTCCCATGTTATGTGACTGCTTAGCAAAGCATCCAGATGCCGATTTTGGGCTCATCACGGGACAAATGGATTATCGGCGGACAGCTGGGGATTTTTTTTTTATTTTTCTTTGGATATTAATAAATGGGTAAAGCAGGGTCGGAGAGTTTTTATTTCAAATAAAGGACTTTACTCTGTTTGTCTTTATTACATGACTATGTGGGTGTCTTATAGACGCCTTTTCATTACTGACTCCTGGGCTTGATGTCCAACTCCAATACTATTACCCCACATGCCACCACACCAGGGCAAGTGGGAAGGGCATTTTTCTCCTACGCCTCATTGGGGGACACAGACCGTGGGTGTTATGCTGCTTGCCACTAGGAGGACACTAAGTGATACAAAGAAAGTTAGCTCCTCCCCTGCAGTATACACCCTCCTGCTGGCCCTCAGCTAACCAGTTCTTGCTTAGTGTCTGTAGGAGGCACTTGGGTCTGTTTTCAGACCCCAACTTTCTTATTTTAATTTTAATTTTTATTTTTCTGTAAATTTTTATTTTTTATTCAACGGAGTGAAGGGGGCGACGGATCCTTTTTTATGGGACCCGCTCTCCCCCGAACCAGCAACAGGCGAGCACGGCGAGTATACCTCCCCGTCCCTCTCCTGCGACGTTGGAGCACGCCAATTTTTACTGGGGCGACGGGTTTCCATCTTTGGTCCCGATCTCCCTTCCCCCTGCAAGACGGCGAGCACATAGAGCCTGGCTCTAATGTTCCTCTCCGGGGGCCCGACATACAAGGCCCACATCACATGGCGTTGCATACTTGCGGCAGAGCCCACCTCTCCACCTACCTAACAAGGGGATGATGGATTGAGAGAAGAGGTTGAGGATGGAGCGCGCAGGTACAGGGGGACCTGCATTACAGGACTGTGAGTATATCAGGATCCCCTCCTGCGCTCCAGATCGCTTTGCGGCCGCGCCGCCGCACACCGCCGGGCAGGCCGGAAATTTAGTCCCCGGCTTTTCAGCCGGAGTAGGCCGCAGTGGCCTCTATGGGGCAGGCGCCGGCGGTACTTGCGGCAGAGCCCCTGGAGAGAGGCGCCGGCAGTCGGGAAACTGCGGCGGTTAGCGTCGCTCCGTTGCGGCCGCCGCGCATCGCCAGGCAGGCCGAAAATTTAGTCCCCGGCTTCTCAGCTGGAGTAGGCCGCAGTGGGCAGATCCCTCCCACGGCCGTAACCCCGCCCCCTATATCGGCGCTTCTCGTCTGGGACGAGAGGCGCCCTGCAGATCTCGGGGGCCATTCTTCCTCACGCTGACTGCGTGGGAGATGCGGTCCTGGGGGTGCCACTGGCCGGTACACCAGCGGCAATCATTCGGCGCGCGGCCCGCCGACGCGCTCCACCGGCAGGCTCCATAAATTTAGTTCCCGGCTTTTTCAGCCGGACTAGGCCGCAGTTGAAATCCCCTTCAGGGGCGAAGGTGCCTTCATGGTCCCGATGGGCTGAACTTCGTGGATATACAGAAGCCCCCCTCCATGGTCCGGGCAGCCCCCACTATCCCACCACGGTGAAAGCGGATGGCGCAAGGAGGCGGACGGTTCCTCTCCACCTCCCTAACAAGGGGATGATGGATTGAGGTTTATCTCTCTATCCCTGCACCGTCCACGCTGCAATACTGACATCCGCGGCGGCTCCATGCCGGGACGCGCACCGTTGGTAAGTGGATCCTGCCAGCAATGGGCTTCTGCAGCGGGATATTGACAGGCAGTCTCAGGCTTCCCTGTGGCCACCTCCCTGAGGTAACGCTCCAGCCGGCTAAAAAATTTAGCTCCCGGCTTCGGCCGATGTGTAGTCCGCACACCAGAAGTGCACTGTGTCGCCTCAAGGCGGCTTAGCATTTTTTCCTGGCGCTTAGCTCCTGACGCGGAAGCGCTCAATTTTCTCGAGCAACGGGTGACCACCCCTAACTTCTACACTGACGCCGGCTGCAGAAATTTACGCCCCGGCTGGGGCCTATTCATGGAAGTTTCGAGGCTCCGCCCACGTCGTGCCTGTGGCTGCGCCCCCTGAATTGGCGCTTCTCGTTCGCTGCGAGATTTTACCTAAACCCGCAGGACATGACCAGTATTCTCTGGTCTTAAAGGCACGTGACCAGTATTCCCTGGTCTTAAAGGCTCGTGACCAGTATTCCCTGGTCTAAAGGCACGTGACCAGTATTCCCTGGTCTTAAAGGCACGTGACCAGTATTCCCTGGTCTAAAGGCACGTGACCAGTATTCCCTGGTCTTAAAGGCACGTGACCAGTATTCCCTGGTCTTAAGGGTACGTGACCAGTATTCCCTGGTCTTAAAGGCACGTGACTAGTATTCCCTGGTCTTAAAGGCGCGTGACCAGAATTCCCGGGTTTTAAAGACACGGGACCAGTAAGTATCCCCGGGTCTTAAACGCACACGTCCAGCATTCCCTGGTCCTAAAGGCACACGACCAGTATTCCCTGGTCTTAAAGGCACACGACCAGTATTCCCTGGTCTTCAAGGCACACGACCAGTATTCCCTGGTCTTCAAGGCACACGACCAGTATTTCCCGGTCTTAAAGGCACACGACCATTATTCCCTGGTCTTAAAGGCACACGACCAGTATTCCCTGGTCTTTAAGGCACACGACCAGTATTCCCTGGTCTTAAAGGCACACGACCAGTATTCCCTGGTCTTGAGGGCACTATGACCAAACCGAAACTGGTCATAAATGAGGAGCCCTCTGCCGCTGATCCCAGTTTATCCCAGTGTAACTAGTTCCTCAGCCTAAACTCCCTCGTAGAGCTTTTGCCATCCAGTCCGGATAGGCGATTCACTGGACAGAAGCCTCTACGTGGGACGCTATGCCTGGTCTGATTTTTAAGGGCGACAGGCACTTTAAAGGGCGCCGGTTTCCCCACACCATCCACAGATGGGCACACGAAGGCCCAGGCCTAACGCCAGACAACCTGTCCTGTCCACCCGGAGACCTGAACTCTGTGGATGTACAGAGGCACCCCTTTTTTTCGGGCGTCTGAGCACCCCCCTCTGCATCACCACTATTTAACAGAAGATGCAAGTAGGCGAATGTTCCCTCTCCACTTCCTTGTTAAGAGGATGGTGGATCGAGGCTCCTAATTTTTAACTCTGCAATGACCTGCTGGAAGCAGCGGCGCATTCTGCCACTCGGCAGATTAACCGGGTACAATCTCCTGTGGTTTACCTACCAGTATTCCTGCCCGATATGTCCTCAATTAAAAATGCCACGATCTGTCAAATAGCACATCTGGTTTGTTCCGTTTGGCAGCTACGGGTCCAGCCCTTTAACCTCCCTATCCGCCGCATGGATTGCTAGAGCAACGGTCTCCTGCTTGGAGTCCTTAACTATTTTGATTCACACCAGTATCCCTTTCCTGAAGACAGTTCAACTGGTCAATCATATTTTTGAGCGGGAGACTAACGAAGAATCGTACGTTCCCGCAGCCCCGACCAACAGTGAAAGGGTTGTCCAGGACAGTCTAGATCTAAGGGATCTTGGTTCCTAAAAAGGGGAACGAGAAGTAGGACCGATCCCGGACCTCAAACTTCTAACAATCTTTTCACAAGGTTCTTTTTCTTCTTCGAATGGAGTCTCATCCGCTCAGCCACTACTTCAACAAAAAAGGGTGCAGTTTCTGGCATCCATCGACATTCGGGATGTCTAACCTCTTCAAAAATTCCTTTGCTTTTCCATTCGTGAACAGCATTTAAGTCACGACCTTGTTCTTTGGACCGCATCCAGGGTGTTCGCAAGGGTCATGGCGGCTGTCATCTTGCACCTAGAGGCGTGGTCGTCCTGCCCTGTTTGGCCGACTGTTTACCCGCCCTTGCAGGACTACGCTAGGTCGTCTATATCACTTGCGATACCCTCTCACCTGGGCTGGTGGCTAGACTTAGACAACTCCTCATTTCCAGCCCAGCAGATATCCTTTTTGAGGATGATCCAGTATTCTTCCAGAAGGGTGGTAAATCTCCCCCCAGACAAGGTCATGGTTTTTCAACAGGGAGCTCGCGCTCTTGCTCACTCATCCCCTCATTTCATTTGATTTGCTGGGAGGGTTCCAAAAAAAATAAATAAAAAAAATAAAAAAAATAAATAAATAAATAAAACGGAGACAACAATGGAAGCATTTTCCTTCGCTCCGTTAGTTTTCGGCAAGTCAAGCAGCCTTTCAGACGATAGTCTGAGCTCCTTCTTCATCCGGAGTTTTTTCTCCCGGTTCCATGGTTACTAGTAACTTCCAATGCCAGTTCTCTTCTCCCGATCATTGCTCTGGAGATCTCAAGGGTAGTCCTATAGTAGGTCCTCTCCTTATGGCGGGTCAACCCATCCGAATTCAATTGGACAACGCCACGGCTGTGTCATACGTCAATCATCTAGCGAGTACCCACGTTCAAGCACCATGGCCAAAGTAACTCACATGGGCCGAGATCTATCACTCGGTGATCTTGGCAGTACATATCCCAGGAGTAGACCTCTGGGCTGCGAACATATTTAGCCGTCAGGGTTTCACCTCAAGTGAGTGGGAACTTCACCGGAAGTATTCCATCAGACCCGCCTTCACTGGAGCTCTACAGTTGTGGTTCGGATGGCGTCCTGACTGATCGCCCATGTACTGGAGTTTGTTGTTCGGCCTCGAGATCCAGGAGCCTTCGCACTGCATGCTCCGGTTATTCCGTGGTACCAGTTTCCACTTCCGAAAGCTTTTCGGAAACAGAAAGGGCCCCAGTGATCCTCGGAAATCCGCATTGACCACGTCAGTTCGCTTGCAGTTCGTCTTTCTGCAACAAAACTGCAAGTAGGGACCACCTCGCAGGATGTTTTCACATGTAGTTCTTCCCTATTGCATACCGTTAGATCATTGGGATCTATTCTATTAGGGAAGGTTGCCCCCTTTTTCTCGGCGGTATCCTCATCCTGACGAGTCTTCGGTGCTAACGGGTCTTTTCAGACTTTTTTCTCTTATTTCCTTCAAGGCAAGGTTGTCCTCAAGCCTTCCCTGTCCCTAGTTACCAAGGTGGTATTGTATTACTACTGTCATGAGGGCATAGTTCTTCCCTCATCTTTTTTGGCACCACTCCACAAGATGGAATGAGGTCCCCATATTCCGGACAAAGCTAGTGCTCTGAGTAGGTATGTCTTGAGGACGGCGTCCTTCCGAAGGTTGGACACTGTATCTTGGGTTTCCTAACGGTAAGAGGAAGGCTTCCTGACTTTTACAGGAAGGGTTTGGCCGTTTCCATCGGCCATTTAGCCTGGTGTATTCTTTCACCATCCAGGAGTCCTTCCGTGTTAGAAGACAGCCTATCTCCCTGTCTATCCTGGGTTCCAGGCACCAGGCGTCAACAAGACACGCCTGCAAGCTTGCGGATTCGTCCAGTCCGCATGCATTCTTGAAGCATTATAATTCCCAGACTTCCACAGATGTGACTCTGGGCAGGCGGACTCTGCAGGCCGCGGTGGCGCACTTGTAAGTAGCAGTTACACAGAGCCTGATCTGACGTTGTCCCCACCCAGGGACTGCTTTGGTACGTCCCACGGTCTGTGTCCCCCAATGAGGCGTAGGAGAAAAGGAGATTTTTGTTTACTTACCGTAAAATCTTTTTCTCCGAGCCAATCATTGGGGGACACAGCTCCCACCCTGGTATTGGCTTATGCTTGTTTTTACAATCCGATATGCTATACTCTCATATATAATATGACATGCTGTAAGCTAATATGTTGTTACTGATCTCCTACTGCTTTTTTGCACCGAACTGGTTAGCTGAGGGCCAGCAGGAGGGTGTATACTGCAGGGGAGGAGCTAACTTTCTTTGTATCACTTAGGGTCCTCCTAGTGGCAAGCAGCATAACACCCACGGTCTGTGTCCCCCAATGATTGGCTCGGAGAAAAAGATTTTACGGTAAGTAAACAAAAATCTCCTTTTAGTCTGGTAGGAGACCAGTATCCACGACCTGTTCCTAAGCTATTAATATCAGATCGCAGTTGTCTACCTAGCCTTTGCTGGTTTTTAATAGGGGACCCTACAAGGGAGAATCACCCCTTGTTAATAACCAGTAAATGCTAAGTAGACAACTGTGAGCTGAGATTAATAACCCGAGAAGCTCCATGTTTATTACCCCATACCCAGACTATAAACATGAGCCCCCTGCTGCCGGCTTTCCCTCAGCTGGATACGAAAAATATTGGGGACCCCATGCCATTTTTTTCCATTTATTAGCTAAATACATGTACAGTAAGCTACACATGCACAGCACTGATTATATATCTCAATGACAATGATCAATATCTGTATATAACATTGTTTTATTAGTTAGTATGAAATGACAGAATTACTGCATATAAAAGTTGATCTTAATAATGCATTGCATGTCACAAGGGTGCTACTATCTTAAAATTGCATTGTACTCGCATGACACTCATCCTACTTTTCGGGATCAACATTGGACCAAATTTTTAAACACTAGTGTGACTTTGGCCTTAAAAAGGGAAATCAGCAGGTTTTTGCTCCCCCATCTGAGGTCAACATGAAGTAGGGGCATAGACCCCGATTCTAGCGCTGAATCACTCACTTTACTGGTTGCTGCAGTTTTGATTTAAATCGGTTTTCTCTACTGCAGATCTACCAGCTCTCTGAATGCTGAGATCTGTTTAACCCCACGCACACCACTGATTGGCTGCTTTCTGTGTGCACTGTGCATAGGCAGAACGCTGCTAATAAGTGGTGGGGGTGCGGTTGAACTGCCTTGGAACAGGTTTACTAGTCAGTAAGTGATAATCTCCTGCCATCTTATGAAAACTACAGATATGAAAACTACAGAGAACAATCCAGTAAGTGACACATCACTAGAATCAGGGTTTCTGTCCCTATATTATGCTGCTCTCAGATCAGAAAGCATAAATCTGGTGTCAGATTCCCTTTAAGTCTCATACCATGGTGAAAAGCATCTGTACATACCTGGAACTCGGGAATAGTCATCTCAAAGACTTTGTTCTGCACCTGCCCAGAATGTTCTGCAACTTTCAATTCCACAGTGACATAAGGATGATTTAGAGATTTGCATCCATCTGAACTGATGGCCATTCCAATTTTCCATTGAAAATCAAGAAGCTGCAATTGAAAACAATACAAAGTTTGTGTAACTTTAAAGATCAAGCAGACGGCAATAAAAAATGGTAGTGAACATAATACACAGGATTTAATTGTGACACTTTTGGCATTGATCAAAAAGGGTCTTATTTAAAATGTGAGACATTCTTTTAATTTAAGAAATAGCAGAAATGGTACACGATCTCCACTCATCTTATAACTGCAGAAATGCCATGGGTGGTCCCCTCATCTTCCTAATCATTGTTGCCCCACCGTCACTTGTTAGGGTACCGTCACACCGTGCAATTACAATCGCTACGACGGCACGATCCGTGACGTCGCAGCGTCGTATGACTATCGCTCCAGCGTCATAGACTGCGGTCACACTTTGCAATCACGGCGCTGGAGCGATGCCGAGGTTCGCTGGTAACCAGGGTAAACATCGGGTTACTAAGCGCAGGGCCGCGCTTAGTAACCCGATGTTTACCGTGGTTACCAGCGTAAAAGTAAAAAAAACCAAACCGTATATACTCACCATGTGATGTCCGTCAGGTCCCTTGCAGTCTGCTTCCTGCTCTGACAGTGCCGGCCGTACACTGAGAGCAGAGCGCAGCGGTGACGCCACTGCTGTGATCTGCTCTCACTTTCCGGCCGGCGCTCACAGTCAGAGCGGGAAGCAGACTGCAAGGGACCTGACAGACATCAGATGGTGAGCATGTACGGTTTGTTTTTTTTTACTTTTACGCTGGTAACCACGGTAAACATCGGGTTACTAAGCGCGGCCCTGCGCTTAGTAACCCGATGTTTACCCTGGTTACCAGCGAACTCATCGCTGGATCGCTGTCACACACAACGATCCAGCGATGACAGCGGGAGACCCAGCGACGAAAGAAAGTTTCAAACGATCTGCTACGACGTACGATTCTCAGCAGGATCCCTGATCGCTGCTGCGTGTCAGACACTGCGAGATCGTAACGATATCGCTGGAACGTCACGGATCGTGCCGTCGTAGCGTTCAAAATTGCACTGTGTGACGGTACCCTTATTCCTAAAGGAAAGCTGCAGGTCAACTGTAGCACTGGAACTAGAGGAACATCTGCACCGCTCCTAGTACAAGAATAACTCCGACGTGCCGGTTCTAAGTCACATAGGAGCCCGGACGTGCACCGAGTACATGTAAACGGCCTCCCCGCACTCCCAGGCTCATTGACAAGACACTTCATAGCTCGTTTCCTCTGCCCCTAGCACTTCACACTTTTTTAATATTGTAATAAGACTTAAACAGCCATAGCACTAGTATCAATAGTAAAATCCTTGTGACAGACTCTTTACTGTTCCTTTAAGGAGTTTATGGGAGGCATTTATTCCATATGGTCAGGACCTGCCATAAGTGGCTGACAGATGTGGGCTCATCACTGGATGGGCAGGCGATCACTAATTATGAATGAGGGGACAGTGGCGGGACCAGCATTGATCAGACATTTATGGCAAATTCTATAGATGCGCTATAAATGTCCCAGATAGCAATACCCCTTTAACAGCATGTGCCATCATCAGATGCCCCCCGCCAGGGTGCAGTCACTACATGGGTGCACACACTCATAAGGCCGCCATATACACACACCCATGAATTACAGCGACACTCAGTGATCGGGTCACACGTCAGGGTCAGCTAATGGCAGCTTTACAGTAAGGGGCCATACTGTTGTGAATTCCGCTCTTGGGCTCCCTCCGGTGGTTATAAGTAGCATTTTTGTGAATTCTGCTCTTGGGCTCCCTCCTGTGGTTTTGAGTGGTATGGCTGCTTCTTGGATTTAGCATCAGCAGCTGTTCTCACTGATCGTCTTTCTGGCTCGGCTATATTAGTCTGGCCTTATCCCTAATTCAATGCCAGTTGTCAATTGTTGAGCTTGGAGTCATGGCTCTCTGAGGATTTCCCTGCCACTCTGACCATTTCAGCAAAGCTAAGTCCTTGCTTGTCTTTTTGCAGTTCACTTGTTGTGGACTTTGTTGTTTGGCATTTTCTATGTTTTGCTCATTTGTCCAGCTTATCATTATGGATCTATTTAGCTAAGCTGGAAGCTCTGGGCAGCAGAGTTTGCCCTCCACACCTTTAGTCAGGTGTGGAGATTTTTGCATTTCTCTGCGGTGGACTTTTTCTAGTTTTTATTACTGACCGCACAGTTTTCTGTTCTGTACTAATTCTGTCTAGCTAGTAGTGGCCTCCTTTGCTAAATCTTGTTTCATACTACGTATGTCATTTCCTTCTCCTCTCACAGTCATTATTTGTGGGGGGCTGTCCTATCCTTTGGGGATTTTCTCTGAGGCAAGATAGCTTTCCTGTTACTACCTTCAGGGGTAGCTAGTTCTCCGGCTGTGACGAGGTGTCCGGGGAGTGACAGGAACAACCCACGGCTACTGCTAGTGTCTGTGTTAAGATCAGGAACTGCGGTTGGTATAGTTACCACCTGCTTAGAGCTAGTCGCATGTCGCTCCTAAATCACCAGACCATAACACCATACATGTGATGTGCCCCAGCCCAATACCTCACCTGTGCAGCCGGCAACAGGCCCCTGGAACATTCAATGTCGCACAGCTTCTGACCCTCTTCGTTCCACACATGGCGAATGACCTGCAGAGTCTGCTTCGGGAGCTTGGAATGACTTGTAACAGTGTTCAGCAATGTCTCTGTGGGCAGTCTGTGTTTTGCAGCATTGCTGTAAAGAAAGAACAATGTGGCAGTGCAAAAATTAGACAAAAAATAAAAAAATAAAAAAAATCGCTGCAAATCTGCACAAAATGCCAACTGTGCAGTCAGAAGGTGCCAAGCTGTTGTGTACACAGTGGGAACTATATCCATGTATGAGGCCAAGTCATGTGCCAGCATTACAAGGAGTCTGTCAGCACAAAGCGACTGTTCAAACCAAGCACCGCACCTCGTTAGGGACATAGCCCCGATATAAACCCTGGCTTCAGTGCTTTGCATGCCAGAATCCATTGTAATGAAGTGCTTGGTGCACCCTGCGGGTGGTCAGCCAGCTCACTGCTCCTTCCCAGCAGTCTCCACGCTCCTCTAACTCCTGTAACGCCAGAGTGGTCAATCAAGGGAAAAGAGGGCAGAGCTCGATGAAAAACCACTCGGGGAGGTGCACTTACCTGGCCGTGCCTAGGGGGCACTGCACACATCATTTTTGAATGAAGAACAATTTCTGTCAAAATCAGCAACAGATTTAGACACTAAAGTAGGATTGTAATTCCGACTGTCACTTACAAGGTGATGTGCTTGGTTTGGACAGTCATTTTGTAGTAACAGACACCCTATAATTATGTAGGTGACAAAACGGTTAGTGGTTTGTGATGCGGTTTCTGATGCTTGGTATAATCTCATGGACATGCCATTATCAGCTAATCTTTACAGATCCGCCACATCTTCCATACACCTTCCGATCCATCATATCGGCTATTTATTGCACTGTGTAGTCCAACCTTCTACTATAATAATCACACACTTATAGGCTTGGTGTGGGCTGCCGGAATCCTCAAGTGAGATCTGATCAGGAACAGTTCAGAGGGTGCAACCATGCCCATGGCAGAGGGGGCCTGCTGGTGCCAAGGCTACCTTCAGCTGGATATCCGACAGAGCAAAAATCCTGCTGAGCAGGGAAGCCACCATCCTACCCGAGGCCGGCAGCGGCTCTTACGGAAATGTATTAGGCCTTCCGCGTCAGGATCCGGAGGAGAAATTGCTATATAAACAGCACCATAATGGGGGCATCATTAGTATAATGGGGCCAGAATGAGGGACATAATCACTGTATGGAGCCAAACGGGGGACATAATTTGGTTGGAGACCTTATTACTGGATTTTGGACAAAATGAGGAATATTCTTACTGCATTGTGGCCAGAATTGGGGACATTATTGTGTGGGGCCAGATTAGGGGACATTATTACTGTATGTGGCCACAAGGAAGGGCATTAACAATGTGGCTCCTCACATTAACATTGCCCCCCTTGTGTCCTCAATTATTATTGTTAATGTATGGGGTTGCAATTTGTGACGTTGCCACTGTACTGCGGCATAAAAGGTGAATGCTATTACTGCATGGGGGGCAGAAAAGGTGTATGTTACTACTGTACTGGTGCCACTATGGAGGGGGCATTACTGCTGTATTTGAGCAGATATTCTCACTACATGAGGCCTCAAAGAAGAATTTCACTATCACACGGGTACCACATAAGGGGGCATATGCATTACTGCTGTATGGGGGTCATTTCTACTGTGAGGTGGTAAAAATGGGTACATCACTAGTGTAATAAAGGTTAATTTGAGGGATACTGTTACTGTGGAGGGGGGGATGACAAAAAGGAAGATGTTGTTACTGTGTAGGGCACCAGAGTGGCACCTTTCTTCTTGATGCAGTTTAGTAGAGGTGGGACAGTGGGGAGCATGCTCTGGAAGTGATCAGCCACAACTGTCTGTGTATTACATGGTGCAGGGTTAAGACGTGGCTGGGGGACATCACACCAACCTGCACTGGATGAAGAAAAGCAAAGACGAATGACTTCAATGGGAAACCTCATGAGTGAGTAGCTTTATCTATACACTATATATTATCTACAGAGCTCCCGGAATAACTGCCTCTGGTGACAATTTCAGTGTTAGTGCTGTAGTTTAGGTTTATGATCTGTATGGCGGTACTATTCGGTCACTATATAGGGGTAATATGTGGCCTGTCCATGGTGTGGCAGTATTTGTCCCTTGTATCTGGGATTATTCATGTGTATGGAGATATCTTGTTCTCTTTGCTATAACTAAACAAGATCATTTCAATTAGATTAAATGCTTGAAAGATTAACCCCTCCCTGTCCTGTGACATAGTATTAAGCAGTGGCAGAGATGAATTGAAAGAACCTGTCAGTAGGATTTAGCCCTATAAACTAAAGACAAGGCCATAATGGCACAGTGATGCTGATTAACATATCTAATGTGAAGGGATCTGCTCAGTGAACAATGTTCTTCAGTGTGATTTGGGGTGGGACTTGGGGCAGGGTCTTCTTCTGGTTCTCCCACCACCACCACCACCAACCTCCTCTGCTTCTTATGCAGGTGATTATTCAGTGTCCTGCCTCGTTTTTAAAATTCCACAGCGACATTATTGTGAAAAATGTACTGAGCCAAAATCTCCATCTGTGCATTGCGCCTCCTCCAGAGCCAGTTTATTGAAGTCCTGCACACAGGACGCCATGTCACACTGCACGTGCCGCCCACATAATGATGGTGGGGAATGTTAAAAAGTAGGCAGGTCACTGAATAATCAATGATCTGCACAAGAAACAGAGGAGGTAGGCGGGGGTGCAGAACCAGAAGAAGACCCCACGTTACACCACGACGCACACAAGATGTAATTTTATTAAAACTTCACAAGGAGTATTGAACAGCCACTGAGCAAATCTCTTCACATCAAGTATCAAAATAATCAACATCACAGTGCCATTATGGCCATTCATTTGGTTTATAAGGCTAAATCCTGCGGACAGGTTCTCTTTAAAGGAAATCTCCGGCGAAAACAAGTTATCACCTATCCAGAGGATAGACAGTACAAATGAGTGGCTTGTGTCACCATAGGCAGAATGTGGAGCTTTTATTCCCAACGAGGCACTTCTATCCCCCTTTCAAAATGGAGCATCACGTTAGATGTCTGATCGCCACTCCATTCATTCTCTGTGGGATTAATAGAAAAAGCCGAGCGCAATGCTTGGAAACCCCAAACCTCTGCCGATCAGTGTGGGTTCCAGAGGTCGGACCCCCACCTATCAGTAAGTTATCACCTGTCTTGTAGTCTCATAGATTGTAAGCAGGGCCCTCACGCTTTGCTTTCATTGTCGAGTATTGTATTGCTGCATTATGTCCTATTTTTCTTGTACATGTCCCCTTTGATTTGTATAGGGCTGTGGAATATGTTAGCACTATAGAAATAACATTATAGAGGAGAACTTGATTTCACCAAACACCCACCATAACTGCACATCACAATTTTGGTGTGGGCAGGAAGCTGCCTGTATTTTACAGTCGACACTCTGCGTTTTTAGGGTCAGAATGCAAAACTGGCTTTTGTATGCAGCTGTAGTGTCAACTCTGCGTATGGGCCCTCGGCACCGTGGTCCGGCATACTGACCTGAAGAGATAGTTCACTGCATTTATAACATTTCTAACTTCATCTACGTTTGTGTCCACTCCGGCTGCTTGAAACCTCTAGTAACGAGAAAGACACAGTTAACCAGCTGCCATAATCCACTGCTTTCTGGGAACAGGAGAGCACAATCTCTAGATCAGCTCCACACAAGATGAAATAAGACAACACACAAGATTTGTAGAAGAAAAGCAAAGTTACAAAAACATGACAATTATTGTATACTCCATATGAGATAACGTCTGGAGAAGTGGCCGGGGGTCAATAGATTTCCCCACGGATCGGGAAAACAGGATTGCTAGCACCAAGCCTGTCCATGGGGGCCACGTACAGTACAGTGCCCCTTGTTATAGCAGGGTTAAAGGAGGCCAAGAACAGGCTTGTGCGTTCCCTGATGAGGAGTTTTCTGCCACAAAAGGCAATTTTGATGTACAGGGCCCACAATATACCCCATATACCATAACTATACACTGTACCTGCAAGTTTATGTAATAATATATTACAGTCAGCGCGTAACAAGCCCTATTAAAGGGCCACTGTCACCCCCTCCAGCCATTATAAACTAAAAGAGCCACCTTGTGCAGCAGTAATGCTGCAGTCTAACAAGGTGGTAATAAAATCAAACCAACAGAAATCACATGGGCCCCACACCATCTGTGTGTAAATATAAGCGGTTGATTGTCCTTACCCATGTATATAAATGGAAATTAGTAACGTATACTCCAAATAACTTATTTTAACAAAAAGAGGGGAGTTTTTATACGAATAAATATATGAACAAAAAAGAAAATTACCAATTGAATAAAAAAATATAAATTTTATTGTAACAATGATAAAACACACATGACATATTTTAATGCACAAGTAACAGGAAAAAACCCTAGTAGCAAACATCCAGGTCACAGGCAGAAAAGAAAAATAGAAAACATCCGGGTATTATCACAAGTCAGTGTAAGTATCAACGCCACAAAGCATGGTGTGACTATATTATATAGTTTAAAAGTCCATGTGGACACACCTCTCCCATGCGTGCAGCTAGTTACTATGCCTGCCTAATGCGAGACTGCTTACCCATGATGGAGTAGTTACTCTGCCTGGGGCTCCGAATACCCCCTGACGCGCGTTTCGCGTTTCCTTTTTCAAAGAGGGAATGAAGGGGCTTAGCAGAGCGTGGCGCTTTTATAATGAGGTTAATGGACTTGCTTTGAAAGTGCGCAACCGCGCTGTAACTCAGGAAGTCGTCACTACACAGCTGTTCCTAACCTTTCAGACCTGCGTAGTTACAGGCACTCCTCCATACTGAAGTGCGCAAGCGCAGCGCGACTACCTTGCAGGGAAGTCCCAGCTCCCCGGCATTCATCGAGAGCGCACGTCAGAGGGAATTCCCCCGTTGACGTCACAGACATGCGCTCTCGAGTCATAGAAGCCGGACCCGTTTGTATCCTGAGACTTTCGCTTCCACTCCTTATGTTTGCATTCCAACTAATGCATTGCGCTGTGGCCGTATGGCTATATATACTTATTATTTTTTAGGTTGTTAAATCATGGTCTGTTTTTAGCGTGGAACGCTATGTTTCCCACTATATATGCACTACTTTCTCCCCTTTTTTTGTGCGCTGTTCGATCTTCATGTGGGTCCCTCTGTCGGCCTGCGCGTGCGCTCCGTGACTGCTGGGAGGCCCATGTATCTCCGGCTTCTATGACTCGAGAGCGCATGTCTGTGACGTCAACGGGGGAATTCCCTCTGACGTGCGCTCTCGATGAATGCCGGGGAGCTGGGACTTCCCTGCAAGGTAGTCACGCTGCGCTTGCGCACTTCAGTATGGAGGAGTGCCTGTAACTACGCAGGTCTGAAAGGTTAGGAACAGCTGTGTAGTGACGACTTCCTGAGTTACAGCGCGGTTGCGCACTTTCAAAGCAAGTCCATTAACCTCATTATAAAAGCGCCACGCTCTGCTAAGCCCCTTCATTCCCTCTTTGAAAAAGGAAACGCGAAACGCGCGTCAGGGGGTATTCGGAGCCCCAGGCAGAGTAACTACTCCATCATGGGTAAGCAGTCTCGCATTAGGCAGGCATAGTAACTAGCTGCACGCATGGGAGAGGTGTGTCCACATGGACTTTTAAACTATATAATATAGTCACACCATGCTTTGTAGCGTTGATACTTACACTGACTTGTGATAATACCCGGATGTTTTCTATTTTTCTTTTCTGCCTGTGACCTGGATGTTTGCTACTAGGGTTTTTTCCTGTTACTTGTGCATTAAAATATGTCATGTGTGTTTTATCATTGTTACAATAAAATTTATATTTTTTTATTCAATTGGTAATTTTCTTTTTTGTTCATATATTTATTCGTATAAAAACTCCCCTCTTTTTGTTAAAATAAGTCTAACAAGGTGGCTCTTTTAGTTTTTGATTCCGTTATTCCCTCAATAAAGCGTTTTAAAATTTGCCCTAACTACCTGTCTGCAGACCTGGAGGCGGGTCCGAAGCCTCCTCGGTGAATCTCCCCAACGGCCGTCACTCTTCTCTTCTGGGGATGTGGTCGCCGCCCCCTTCGCGCTGTTTCTTCTTAAATCCGGCGCCTGCGCTGTGCGTGCCTGCCTGGGGCAGGCGCAGTCTTCATTGTCCGTCATAGGTCAGATGCAGGGTGCCTGACTGCGCCTGTGCGGGCAGTGCGGCCACCCTGTTGCTGAATCCCCGCCCCGCACTGTGTTATTCATTATGCACAGTGCGGGGCTGGGGTTCCTGGGCATGCGCACTGCGCTGTTCAGACGCTCCCCCGGTCCCCCGCCTTCCAGCGTTGCCATAATATACAGGTTTCCTTTCCAGCGTTTGGAATGAAGCAGCCGCAAATAACAACGCTGGAAGGCGGGGGAGCTGGGGGAGCGTCTGAGCTGGGGGAGCGTCTGAACAGCGCAGTGCGCATGCCCAGGAACCCCAGCCCCGCACTGTGCATAATGAATAACACAGTGCGGGGCGGGGATTCAGCAACAGGGTGGCCGCACTGCCCGCACAGGCGCAGTCAGGCACCCTGCATCTGACCTATGACGGACAATGAAGACTGCGCCTGTCACAGGCAGGCACGCACAGCGCAGGTGCCGGATTTAAGAAGAAACAGCGCGAAGGGGGCGGCGACCACATCCCCAGAAGAGAAGAGTGACGGCCGTTGGGGAGATTCACCGAGGAGGCTTCGGACCCGCCTCCAGGTCTGCAGACAGGTAGTTAGGGCAAATTTTAAAACGCTTTATTGAGGGAATAACAGAATCAAAAACTAAAAGAGCCACCTTGTTAGACTGCAGCATTACTGCTGCACAAGGTGGCTCTTTTAGTTTAAACCGGGTGGAGGGGGTGACAGTGGCCCTTTAACCATTCATTAGTTCTTACCTGACAGATAAGTGTCTGGTCTACACCCGCGTTCTGACATTGGAGATGCTGAATACTTTGTTGGCACTGAAAGAAGATGAAAATGAGGGAAAATGTTTGTTAAAATATGTTTTCCCACTATAACAAGTGATGACATAACAAAAGGATGTGCCGTCATTTCCCCATTAATTGGGGTAAAATTGCCAGGACTCCCATGTGCCCTTACCAGGCTTTCATGCCATTGCAAAACTCCACTTCCCAATGAAACTTGGGGACAACTACTGAACGACCATTGTTCTACAGCAAATCTTACAGAGCAGTGAGAGGGGTATAAGGAAATATGGAGACATCTTAGGAAAATAATGGGATCTGGGAAAGATTGGAAGATGGACATTGCCGCACACGGCAAAACAAGGATCATTAGTGGAAGTTCTCATAGATCAGAGGACATACAGCTCTGGCCAAAATTAAGAGACCACCACATCAGAACCCTGTCATGGGCAGCCCAATCTCCAGACCTGAACCCCATTGAAAACCTCTGGAATGTAATCAAGAGGCTGATGGATAGTCACAAGCCATCAAACAAAGAAGAACTGCTTACATTTTTGCGCCAGAAGCAGTGTGAAAGACTGGTGGAAAGCATGCCAAGACGCATGAAAGCTGTGATTAACAATCATGGTTATTCCACAAAATATTGATTTCTGAACTCTTCCTGAGTTAAAACATTAGTATTGTTGTTTCTAAATGATTATGAACTTGTGTTCTTTGCATTATTTGAGGTCTGAAAGCAGTGTTTTTTGTTTTTGTTTTTTTTTTTAATTTTGAACATTTCTCCTTTTCAGAAACAAAATACAAAATGTATTGCTTGAAAATTCGGACATGTCAGAAGTTTATAGAATAAAAGAACAATTCACATTTTACTCAAAAATATACCTATAAAGAGAAACATCAGACAACGTGAACATTTTGCAGTGGTCTCTTAATTTTTGCCAGAGCTGTAAGTCGCAGCTTGGTCAAAAAGTGTTATTCATAAACAGTAATTAAAAATCAACACTTGATTGTTTCAATATAAAATCATACATATAAGATTTAAAAAGGGGCCTCAAACCAAACCGTGGGAAACCCGCTAAATGGCCGATATCACAGAACTGGGGTGAGGGGAGACAGAGTGCAGTTACCATCAACTTGCCAGCCGGAATTTATGTACCGGTACTTCTCTTAGCTTGTGGAGGGCGGACATTTCTATATAGCACTGAAAAACAACCTGCTGAGGGTGCATTCAGACATGGATATTGCATGAAGGGGGATTCTCCTGCCATAATCATCGACACTTCTAACACTCACTGTATTTGTCATAAATGCAATACTTTGAACTAGGAAGTATAGGCAGCCATTTATCTTGACTAGCATTGGCGCCACAATCTAGTGGTGAGACACCCAACGTCATTTCACTGAGTATTAAACATATTAATTAATTTCAAACATTCACGATGAGTAGTACCTGTTTGATGGGAAGGGTGCTCAGATTTCTCTGTTAAAAATGTATATCGGATCAAGGATTAGCTGGGGCAAGGGCTGTGATGGGAAAGGGGGGGGGGGGGGGGAGAAAGATATATCACAATGACTAGATCACTCGTGTGCCCCTTAATTGTTATACATAAAATGTCTTAACCCCATTTAACAATAAAAACAATTAGAATACTAAGAGATATAGTAAATAAAATGTGTGATCCTATGATCAAGGAGTGCTTAAACTATTACCCCACAGGTGGATTGCCCGAGAAAGAACCTTGGTGCTTATTAGGCCGGGACGGCGCTCGCACAAGCCGCCTGGAAGCCGACAAACAAAGACAGCATCTATTAAGCTAAGTAACCTGCCCTACCATTACCGCCCGGGATTCATGGACAGTTTTTAATTTAATTTATTCTTCGCAAGCATCGGTATCACAGGTACTGAATTGAAACTATACCTTATATTGAACCCTTCATATAAGCGAATCCACCAGCCAAATAAGCACCAAGGTTCTTTCTCGGGCAATCCACCTGTGGGGTAATAGTTTAAGCACTCCTTGATCATAGGATCACACATTGTATTTACTATATCTTTTAGTATTCTAATTGTTTTTATTGTTAAATGGGGTTAAGACATTTTATGTATAACAATTAAGGGGCACACGAGTGATCTAGTCATTGCGATATACATCTCTCTTCCCCCCTTTTCCCATCACAGCCCTTTGCCCCAGCTAATCCTTGATCCGATATACATTTTTAACAGAGAAATCTGAGCACCCTTCCCATCAAACAGGTAACTACTCATCGTGAATGTTTGACTAATGTACTTTATGGTTTAGCGCAGGTAAAATATATAATTTTTACTGCTTTACAATTATCCATTCCTTTGTGTGGTACGGAATATTACCCGCGGCTACCTTTATCCACCCTACTAGCGCCGCTACCCTATAAACTTTTTTTTGTTATTAATTAATTTCCTCTAACTTTGAGAGTATTATTGGGTTCTTCTCACTGTGGTATTCAGATTTGAAATGCATTGGAATAACCACAAAAATAACTATCGAAGCATGAGATCACAGTGTTCCCTATACTTCATTATCTTTATAATATTTGCATATTCATGGTTTATTTTACTTTAAAGAATGATTATAGGACCGCTATGCTAATTCTGTGATATCGGCCATTTAGCGGGTTTCCCACGGTTTGGTTTGAGGCACCTTTTTCATTCTTATATGTATGATTTTATATTGAAACAATCAAGTGTTGATTTTTAATTACCGTTTATGAATAAGACTTCTTGCTCTAGATGAAACATGTATGTGATCTGTGTGGTTTCCAGTGTGATGGAACGTTGCCCTCTCCAGAGGTGACAGACGGTGTTGGGTAGTATGTTCATCGTGAATGTGCACATGTAGATTTTTTTTTTTATGCATTTTTATCCTGTATGAAAAATGCAGGCTATTGCCAGAAATCTGTAGGGGAAATTCTGGGCATCAACAACAAGCCTTGCGGGTTTATGCGGTTAGTAATTAACCACATGTCAAGTATCAGTTTTATTACTAACTGTGCAGCTACTTTTATATTCTCCGCTGCATTGCTCCACATCAGATCTAAACTAATAAATGACGGAACTACTCTGAGACAAACATATAACGCCCAGCACAATGACGTATAACATGATACGCGGATTGTTTTACAGGGGCATTCCCATCTCAACGTATCAAAGTTGGGCACTACCAAGACGCAACTCCACTGGAATAACCTTTTTCCACACCAGGTCATGTTACGTATCCCATGTACCTGGGTACACAGCTAGAAAAGGACACTAAGCTTTCAAATACAAGCTATTTGCATTAAAATCATGTCTTGGGAGTGACTTGGACCAATTCCTATTCTGACTCATGTACAAAAATTCCAGATACATCTTTTCTAAGTTTTGGGACAAATGAAGCCATGGTCATGAGACGCCCACATCGGAGAGACAGGACATACATGATCGATCTTTGCAGCAAGAGTGGAAGCTAGTCACACGCTTATAAGACCCAGCCAAATGTCAGGAATCACCCATAGGTATAGATTATATTTAAAACATGACTTTAAATTTATAAATAAGAGAAAAAAAAATAGGTATCTCTAAACAATGTGTGGTACGGCCCATCAAGAGAAGTGACCAGCGAGGGACTGGTTAAGCGGGATCAAGCTAGGGATATGATTAACCCTCTACAGTACCATGTTAATCCCAGTTACTCGTCTCCGTCCAGAGGATCCAGCTTAGTAAAGGGACATGAATGGAATTAACCGGGTTATCACATGGTGCTGTAGAGGGTTATATCATTTCCTGCTTAACCAGTCACTCGCCTCCTATTGAGGGGAAATGTATCCCTTCTCTTGGTGGGCCGGACCACACATTGTTTAGATACCTATGCTTTTTTCTCTTATTTGTGCTTAAAGGGTATTGAGCACTAGACGAGTTTAATTGAAACATACATTAAAAGTTGTTTTAAATATAATCTATACCTATTGCTTCTATCCATACTTGAGACAAGAGAACCCCTCAGCTCAGACTTATTTCCGATCACAGCTGTATATAATTCAGTTTTAAATAAATGTCGCGTACAGCAGCAATGTAATAAAACAGACAGAAGTGGCACATACCAGTTCAGCAAACAGATCAGGAGGCAACAACTTCATCAAATCACTTGACTTTTCAAATCCTGCAATGAAAGGGTAAAATAAATGTGTTATTCCTTGGGTCAGTGCAGGGAAATGTCACACTGCTAATTTCCATGTGATATGTCATCAGTAACGGAAATCAACATTAGGGGGTTTGGACCAGGATCTTTTACACCTGCTCATACCTCATATTGAGATACAGCACTTTTTATCATTTTTATAGAACGTTCAGTCTGA
Source organism: Ranitomeya variabilis (assembly GCF_051348905.1). NCBI lineage: Eukaryota > Metazoa > Chordata > Amphibia > Anura > Dendrobatidae > Ranitomeya > Ranitomeya variabilis. The sequence continues at coordinate 573,250,624 of NC_135234.1, read as the reverse complement.
TCTGCCAGCAGGATATTATAGAATAGGATTAGCTCAACAGTCTGATCTACAGTGCCTTGCAAAAGTATTTGGCCCCCTTGAACTTTTCAACCTTTTCCCACATATCATGCTTCAAACATAAAGATACTAAATGTAAATTTTTGCTGAAGAATCAACAACAAGTGGAAGACAATTGTAAAGTTGAACGAAATTTATTGGTTATTTAAAGTTTTTGTGGAAATTCAAAAACTGAAAAGTGGGGCGTGCAATATTATTCGGCCCCTTTAACCTAATACTTTGTTTCGCCACCTTTTGCTACGATTATAGCTGCAAGTCACTTGGGGTATGTCTCTATCAGATTTGTATATCGAGAGACTGAAATTCTTGCCCATTCTTCCTTGGCAAACAGCTCGAGCTCAGTGAGGTTTGATGGAGATCGTTTGTGAACAGCAGTTTTCAGCTCTTTCCACAGATTCTCGATTGGATTTTGACTTGGCCATTCTAACTCCTGGATACATTTATTTGTGAACCATTCCATTGTAGATTTTACTTTCTGTTTGGGATCATTGTCTTGTTGGAAGACAAATCTCTGTCCCAGGCTCAGGTCTTTTGCAGACTACAGGTTTTCTTCAAGAATGGTGCTCTATTTGGCTCCATCCATCTTCCCATCAATTTTAACCATCTTCCCTGTCCCTGCTGAAGAAAAGCAGGCCCAAACCATGATGCTGCCACCACCATGTTTGACATTGGGGATGGTGTGTTCAGGGTGATGAGCTGTGTTGCCTTTAAGCCAAACATATCGTTTGGCATTGTTGCCAAAAAGTTCCATTTTCGCTTCATCTGACCAGAGCACCTTCTTCCACATATTTGATATGTCTCCCAGGTGGCTTGTTGCAGACTTTAAACAACACTTTTTATGCATATCTTTAAGAAATGGCTTTCTTCTTGCCACTCTTCTATAAAGGCCAGATGTTTGCACGACTGATTGTTGTCCTATGGACAGACTGTCCCACCTCAGCTGTAGATCTCTGCAGTTCATCCAGAGTGATCACGGGCCTCTTGGCTGCAACTCTGATCAGTCTTCTCCTTGTTTGACATGAAAGTTTAGATGGACGGCCGGGTCTTGGTAGATTTGCAGTGGTATGATACTCCTTCCATTTCAATATGATCACTTGCACAGTGCTCCTTAGGAGGTTTTAAGTTTTGGAAATCATTTTGTTTCCAAATACGGCTTTAAGCTTCTCCACAACAGTATCACGGACCTGCCTGTTGTGTTCCTTGGTCTTCATGATGCTCTCTGTGCCTCAAACAGAACCCTGAGACTATCACAGAGCAGATGCATTTATACGGAGACTTGATTACACACAGGTGGATTATATTGATCATCATTAGGCATTTAGGACAACAATGGATCATTCAGAGATCCACAATGAACTTCTGGAGTGAATTTACTGCACTGAAAGTAAAGGGGCTGAATAATATTGCACGCCCCACTTTTCAGTTTTTGAATTTTCACAAAAATTTAAAATAACCAATAAATTTCATTCAACTTCACAATTGTGTTCCACTTGTTGATTCTTCACAAAAAAATTTACATTTGGTTTCTTTATGTCTGAAGCATGAAATGTGGGAAAAGGTTGAAAAGTTCTAAGGGGCCGAATACTTTCGCAAGGCACTGTATATGAAGGCGAGAAAAGATGCAATATAACTTGTATGTTAGTAACTGCAGTCCTTGCTGATCTTGTACTTAGCAGTCAAGAGAAGGTCCTAATCATGATTGACAGCTTTCTCTGTTTGTGTCAATTACTGGATAGTACTGTCCCCCGGACTCCTAACCTCAGAATGAGTTAGGCCAAGATCACACAACCGCATATTTTCTCATCTGAGGAACAGGGCTGATTATGCAAATCACACTCTGATCAGAGTGATCGTGTGATCGTATTTTCTCAGATCAGTATAAGGAAGGGGGAGGGGGGACAAAACAAATATAGACCTTCTGTTAGTCTGTGAAAATCACACTGCCCTCAGATGTCATCCAAGTGCGGTGTGGAGACATAAGGGTCACTGGGTGCTCTCGTCTGCTGGCCCGGCTATCTTTAGAAAGACCGCAAGGACCAGAGTTTATCCCACTGAACACCCACACTCCTTTCCCGTGGGCAGAGCACTTCAACAACAAGGGGTGAGGGTAAAACAGTGTGGCAATAATTTATTGAACCACCAACAGTCAACAACATATAGAAAAGTCCCAGCAAATATCCAAGATGGTGCAAAGGACAGTCTCATCCTTCTGCTGGCTCACCAGGATTTAGAATAGCTGCGAGTCCAGGGCTTCCAGGGGTGACTACACTCACCAGTGGCACCCTGCTTTTGGCAAGCACCCACAGGAGGCAACGACAAGCTTAGGAAGCCGACAGTCCATTGAGGTTCAGGCAAGGTGACTGGATGGTCCCAACCTGGCTGCTCCAAACGTCTCCATTGGGCCAGGCGATCTAAGTCTCCCAACCTGGATTCTCCAAGCGTCTTTGAGGGTTCAGTGATGGTCAATGGGGCAGATCTGTATTCCTCCAGCTAGGGCCACGGTCTCTTAAGCTGGCATCTTGTAGAATCCCTAAAATCTGTATTCCTCCAGTTGGAGCCATGGTATCATGGCTGCTGTTCTGTAGCCTCTCTGCATAAGGATATAGGTCCCGTTTTATATCCACATTTGTGGTTCAGGCCATCATCTAAAGTCAGGGGGAAGGTGGAATGAGGTCAACTCAATGTTTCAGTATTTAATCATTCTGCATAGTTTATCCTTCACTGTTTGCAGGTCAACCTGCTACATGGACTTATACAATGGGCAATCAACATATTAGCAAACATTGTTCAATGACACTGCGTCCCTGTCCTCCAAGGACAGCAACACAATAATCAATTCAAGTGCCAATATTTAGGCTCATATGAACAATGGCCTGTGTCTTTTGACCCTAGCAGCAAAATCCACCACGTGTGCACATACCATAAGGCTTCTACATACGGCTGACAGCCTGGAATAACAAACTTCATCAAACTGCATTGAGGTTGGTGTTTCAGCAGATCGCAAGCAGCGAGCCAAGCCCCCCCAGACCGCGAGATCCCTCCAGACCCCCAGCAGTGAGCCCCCCCAGACCCCAAGCAGAGAGCCCTCCCCAGGCCCCCCGCAGTGAGCCCCCTGAACCCTAGCAGAAAGCCCTCCCCAGACCCCCAGCAGCGAGCCCTCTCCAGAAGCGAGCCCCCCGAACCCCGGCAGCGAGTCCCCTAGAGTACACGACACTAGCAGAAACATACCAGCTTCTGACAGCTTATACATCTCCCTCGTAGCCATATAACCCGTCACACCTCGCGAAAAGTCACATGAGCTCACGTGACACGCGCCAGCATAGTAGACCACCATTTTTAAACCGGGCATCACTCGCTCTCCACAATGGCTAATTCTCTGTACCAACGGCCTATATCAGGATGCCGTCACGCGCGGTACCGAGCATCGGTCAGGGGCCAACATTTTACATAGCTGCCAATATAAGGCGTCCAGAAGAGCAGAATCAAAGAACAATGTGCCGCATTCATTAAGAGGCTTGGAACGCAAAGAAATGGGCGTGTTCTGATAACCACGCCCCGAAACGTCACACGTTTCAGCGCGTAAGTCTATTGGGCATACTGCGTTCCACAGCCCGCTCCCTGATGTAGGAAGAGCCCATTTGTAGCCGACTACGGGGGAGAACGTTGTATTTCCCGTTCAGCAGGTCATACAGCAGGTTATCGCTTTATTAAATAGCTTGTGATCATTTCTGTTTAGATTTAGATGTATTTTTTTCCTTAGTACTTTTATGGTCACCATGTAGCGTTGTGCAATATTAGACTAGACAAGTGCTCACCCCCCTGTGTGTGGCAGATGAAGTGGTCCATGGGTGAAGTTTAGGAGAAGGCAGCGTGTGAGGAGAGAGTGCTGTCAGCATCCAGCGAGTGACAGGCGGAGGCATCATGCAGGCCATGCGCTGGCTGCCGCTGGAGGCCAACCCCGAGGTGAGTGCGGCTGGGGCGAGGGACTGCCAGCAGCGCACAGTCAGCAGCGGTACCTGACCGCCTCTGTCTGCTTCCTTACAGGTTATGAACCAGGTGAGTGAGCGGCAATGCACTGCCATAGTGTTACTAATACAGGGGCTGAAGATCGCAAGTGGTAAGTACGTACGGTGTGCACGGAGGGCTGCTGTGTGCCGTCCCAGGCCTGTGCCCTCCTGTGGTAATGACTCGCTGATCCCTGGGTGTAGCAGGCACCACTACTCCTCACACACCACTACTCCTCACACACCACTACTCCTCACACACCACTACTCCTCACACACCACTACTCCTCACACACCACTACTCCTCACACTGAGGATCCGCCTGAGCGTTCTCTGGGAGTGACTGGGCTGCTCTCCCTGCCTGTCCCTGCATGTCCCGCCATCTGGTGCCAGTGCAAACCACTCACTAGGGGACCGAACCTGTGTGACCTGCCGTAATGGGAGAAACACTTCGGTGTCCCTTCACTTAAAAGGTATGGCTGCAGAAGGCACAGTGCGGGCGGCGTACCACATGGCAGGGGCCGGGGAACCGTATTACATCACACACACGGCCTGCGGGTACCGTATTACATCTCACACACGGCCTGCGGGTACCGTATTACATCACACACACGGCCTGCGGGTACCGTATTACATCACACACACGGCCTGCGGGTACCGTATTACATCACACACACGGCCTGCGGGTACCGTATTACATCACACACACGGCCTGCGGGTACCGTATTACATCTCACACACGGCCTGCGGGTACCGTATTACATCACACACACGGCCTGCGGGTACCGTATTACATCACACGCGGCCTGTGGGTACCGTATTACATCTCACACACGGCCTGCGGGTACCGTATTACATCACACACACGGCCTGCGGGTACCGTATTACATCACACACACGGCCTGCGGGTACCGTATTACATCGCACACACGGCCTGCGGGTACCGTATTACATCACACACGGCCTGCGGGTACCGTATTACATCTCACACACGGCCTGCGGGTACCGTATTACATCTCACACACGGCCTGCGGGTACCGTATTACATCACACACACACGGCCTGCGGGTACCGTATTACATCACACACACGGCCTGCGGGTACCGTATTATTACATCTCACACATGGCCTGCGGGTACCGTGTTACATCGCACAGATGTAGCATGGAGGCATTTATGAGCCTTTAGGGGGCTGAGAGCTCTTTGGATGTCCTGCTGTTGTGTTGCAGCGCCTGTCGTAGGTGAATAAACATACACATGTGTATAGGTGAAGTATTTCATTCTGATAGCTTAGTAGGCCGGTGCTGCGTGTTATTAGCTATGGGCCTGTCACTCATTTGACCAGCAGCAATCCTCTCCACGCCATATGTGTTCTTAAAGGGGTAGAAAAATCCATTCTTAAATCCTGTTGTCATCTGAATAAAAAAATACACATAGTCCCCTCTCTCTCTGGCACTGGGTCTCCTGTGGCTCGTGTGACACTTGTGTCACTAGGGTGTTGCAGTGCTAACTCCTTCCCTGGACGTCTCGAGTTTTGTCTGAGGGAAGGAAGGGTCGCCACTGCTCGACTACAGCGTGACAAGCCATAGCTGTAACTGGGCCAGAGCGGGAGGGGAGTATGTTTCTTTTTTTCTTGTAAGAATGGGTTGTCCAAGTGGTGAAGGGGGGAGAGGGTGGAGTAAGCGGCGGTTTATCTTCCGTGAGAACAAAATGAGCAGATGCTAAAATTTTGCAATGGTGTAATGCACAACCCTGCTCCGTCCACCTAATTACTACTCCTATTGAAGTGAACAGAGCAGGTCACTCATTGACGGTCTCCTCCACAGAACACCATGTCTCTTTCAGCCATTACAAAGTAATTTTTGTCTTGATCAGCCCCTTAGATTCCCCATATAGTCCAATGGGTCACACATGATGCTCCACAGTATAATGGCCCCACATTGATAGGATAGATACATTTATAGATATCCTGTAGACATATAATATCACAAGCCCCCTACATATAATAAACTTGCACCCTTTAGTGCCTTTCATGTGGCACTGAAAGGTGTTTAGCCTTGTTTATCCTAATAAATAAATACAAAATGGCGTGGGGTCCTCCCTATTTTTAATAACCAGCCAAGGTAAAGCTGAGAGCTGTTGTGATCAGGCTGGGAAGGTCCATGGTTACTGGGCCTTTCCCAGCCTAAAAATACTAGCCCACAGCTGCCCCAGAAGTGGCGCAACACATTAGCTGCTCCAATTCTGGCGCTGTGCCCTGCTCCTCCTGATTGTCACCGCACTAGGGCCATCGGGGTAATGGTTTATGGGGTTGGTGACAGCTGTGAATTGTCAAAAATCACAGCTGTCATTAACTCTTGGGGTTAGTAATGGGGAGGTGTCTATCAGACACCCCATTTTAACTCTGTAATGAAAAAACCCTTAAAAACAGAAAAATAAATTTCATTAGAAATATTCCCCTCCCCTACATTTTCCCTAAATCCCAACTTTATTTTTGTAAAAAAAAAAACAAAACAACAAAATAACATTCAGGTCCTCCATAGTCCGCAGACACTGTCCCTCATTCACCAATTTACTAGAAAAGAAAAAGTTCCTATGCAAGTCCAAAGTAGTCCATGGCATTCCCACGACCAGAGAACCAGGCTCCAAAGGTTGTAGCAGCCACTCTTGAGTCCCGCTGTGCTCCACAAGACCCGGCGGCTCTGAGCAGAGATGATATCAGTTAGTAGGCCAGCGTCACACTAGCGTATTGCATCCGATGCGAGATCATCGGATGCGATATGCTAATGACACTCGGCTCCTGCTTGCAGCAGAGCAGGAGCCGAGTGTCATGCGTCTGTGCTCCGATTCTCTCACACAGGGAGGATCGGAGCACAGCTGCGGAGGAGGCGGAGAAATGAATTTCTCCATCTCCTCCATTGCTGGGGTCCGCTTATAACGCACATCACTCGGATGATATCCAAGTGATGTGCCTTGTCTCACTCGCACCCATAGGCTTATATGTGTGCGAGTGAGCCGAGAGTTTTCCTCGGTCCGAGACAATCTGTATAGTGGGTCCTCACAACATAGTGCTCCCTACAGTATACTATGCCACACAGTATAATGGCCCCATATAGTGCCACACACTAAAATGTGCTCCACAGTATAATGTGCCCCATATAATGCATCCTTCAGAGGAGAAAAAAATCCAGTGAGTAGTGAAGGGTGCTAAAAAATAACTGTTATTCCATGTGAATAAAATAGACCAACATATGGCATCCAGCACTGTGATACACTAACAGGTAAAGGATTTCATTTTTCTGTTAGTGTATCAGTGTTGGATGCCGTATGTTGGTCTATTTTATTCACATGGAATAAGTTATTTTTTTTTTTAGCAACCATCACTACTCGCTGGATTTTTTTTCTCCTCTAATCTTGTGGCTGCCTCTCCCTTATCCGTGCAAGGCTTTTGGTTTGCAAGAACGAAGTCAAAACACTTGGACTGGTAAGCTGACTTTTCCTACATATATAATGCATCCTGGTATATGTCCCTCAAAGCATAGAAAAATACAATAATCACTTGTACTCACCTTCCCTGTGCTCCCACGCTGCGCGATGTACTATTCTGTGTGGTCAGAGCAAAGAAGTGTGATGATTTCCCTGCTGTGCTCTGAACAGATCAGTGATGATCGCAGCCTTTACTGTAACACTGATGGCAGGCTGCGATCACCGGTCCCCGCCGATACTCTACTCACCCAGGACCTCCGCACCCGGCAGCTCCTGTCATCACACGCACTGAGCAGTGTGTGTGATGACGGGGAAAGTGGAGCCTGCAACGAATGGGTTTTCATGGACAATATAATGGAACACGCTTAGAAGCCTCCAACCAAATTTTATTTTGCGTATGAGAAAAGTGTATGATACACAAATGAAAAAACTGTGCATGCGTAAATGAGACCTAGATGGTTTTCTGTTTCATTGTGCAATGGAAGTTTATATATTGCTTCCTAATGTACTCTTACTATTGCATAGAAAAAGTGAAATAGTTGCTAATATTAATCAGAATCCACATTGTATTCCCTTTGGAAAATGAGTTCTTGATTCTGATTGGTTCCTGTGTGTAATATTTTCACATTTCCTGAGCATTGCATTAATCTCATGACGAAGGTCTGTTACCTGTCAATGGGTGAAAAGCAGTTGTGTTGGCATTCAGAAGATGACTAGCCATCCTGACCAGATTCTGCAGAGCCCAAGTTGTAGGAATCGCCCTAGGTTTATACAACAGAAAATTGAGAAAATGTCATACTAATTCCAAGGCCCTATTGGCATAAGGCTCTGTAGGGGTTAATGTCACTAGTGTTGTCTGGTCTGTGTAGCTCCTCACTGCTTATGCGGAGATGATTAGGTGACACATATGAAGGTCGGCCAGGTGGATTATTCATTTCCGTCACTAATAATGCATTCTGAGGCTGTGGATTTAGAATACCCAGGACTGGACACATCAGTAAAATATTCTCTGTATGGAAATGCTGAATCGTCGATAAGAAGAAATGCAGCAGAGCGGAGTGTGTGATTGCATGGATAGCACAAAAGCTTTGTCTATAGCATTTCTATGGATCTTATGCATTTGCTGGTCATGCTCCAGTGTACAGTATGTGTGCCTCCATTCCCAGTGGGGGATAGTGCTGCAGGTCAGGATGTAGAGGAATTTGTACACTGCTTACTGAAAATAGAAATCCTTCCCTCAAAAACCCATGCGCACTGATGTGTTGATTGACCATCTCCTTTTTAAAGGGAATCCGTTGGCGCCTCTTCCTGCTTGATTAGCAGCCTCTATACTGTGTGACTTCAGGCAAAGGTGCTGTCAGTCAAGCAGGAGGAGGTGGTGCTGGGTGGGGAGTAGAGCTGGAGTGACAGGCATCAGATCTACAATAATTATTCCGCCTTATTTGCATATCCGTACAAAATCTAATTTTTCAGCAGTGGAGGAACGGCTGCACATATAAACGTATTTCTGGACTTATCCTTGAAATAGCTACATGCACATGTAAATATTTAATATTACAGTCATGAAGCACCAATATACTCTGTATAACTGAGTGGTAAGTACCAACTCTCTCTAGGCACTCCTCGGGTGCCCTTCTGGGACTACTCCAAACCAATACATAGACAAAAACACGGAGGAAAAAAGTCCACTTCAACATATTTAGAAAACAATATACAAAAGATTTATTAAGTAGTTTTCTAAATATGTTGAAGTGGACTTTTTTCCTCCGTGTTTTTGTCTATGCACATGTAAATAGTTTGGGGGGTGAAATCCTGCTGACCGATTCCCATTAATTTTCACCCAGCCAAACCATGGCTCCTCTTACAGTCCTTGCTTCTGTCTTCCAGACTCCTCACCTTGCTTGCCTCGTATGTAGACTTCCCGCATTTTGACTGAGGTGGAGGAAAGGAAGGGCAGTACGTAAGGGAAAAGCAGGGCAGCGCAGGAGGGTATGGAGTTTTAGGTTGTGATCTCTGCAGCTACAAGTGTAAGGCTACGTTCACATTTGCGTTGCGTCGGGCGCAGCCGCGGCGACGCATGCGTCATGCGCCCCTATATTTAACATGGGGGGCGCATGGACATGCGTTGTGTTGCGTTTTGTGACGCATGCTTTTTTTTGGCGCAAGCGTCAGGGCGCATAGGACGCAGCATGTTGCATTTTTTTTCACTAAAAAAATTAACGCATGTGTCACAAAACGCTGCGTTTTTGCGTGCGTTGTGCGTTGCGTCGCCGACGCAGCACACAACAACGCAAATGTGAACGTAGCCTAAGTGGGCTAGTCATGTAGCTGAATGCAGTGTGCCAGCCTTCCTCACCTGTGAAGAGGTGGTCAGAGATCTGTGTCTGGCAAAGAGAGAGCTGCACAGTTCTTACAATGAAGTGGCATGTGCGCTTTGCCCTAACAGTGGAGGTCTGCTAGACGCATACATTTTGACTATAAAACGCAAGCAACTTTTTTGCATGATTTTTCTTTACTGAAAGATGTATTTTGAGTCTAAAAATTATAGTGTACTAGAAAGTTGCATGACCTTTAATTATACAGGGTAATTAAAAACTGATGGGGCAAAATTCATAACCGAGAGAACCGAACACAAATTTATAATGGAGAGACACACTGTTTTTTTTTTTTTTTGTTTTTTTTTTTTTCTTTTATCTATACAGTGGATATATCAAGATTACACACCCCTGTTAAAATGAACATATCAAGAAAAATTATTTCAGAACGGTTAGCACCTTTGCCCCCTATAATCTGCACAAATGCATTGAAAAACAAACTAAAATCTTTTCAAGTGCAGGAAAAACATACGGTAAATGTGAAATAATGTGATTGCCTAAAAATGCACACCCTTAAAGGGAACCTGTCCCACACCCCCAGTCGCTTCAAACTAAAAGAGCCATCTTGTGCAGCAGTAATGCTGCATTCTGACAAGGTGGCTTTTAGTTCTGGGTGCTGTAACTAGAGAAATAATCAGTTTTTTAATTTGTCAGAAATACCTCGTCTTCAGTCAAGGAGGCCGGCGTTTCCCCCCTGCTGCAGACGCCGGGCGCCGCCTCCTCACCGCTGTTTTGAAAATAGCCTGCGCTCTTTTTTTCCTGCCTGGTGCAGGCACAGTGAGCACTGCCCGTCTTTCCTCATATGCAGAGTCGGTGACTGCACCTGTGCGGCCGCCCTGCTTGTGAATCCCAGCCCCGCAGTGACTTATGATTTATTCACATTGCGGGGCTGGGATTCTTGGGCATGCGCACTGCGTATCTAAGCCACTCACCCAGGTCCCTCCGCCTTCTACAGCTTGTGTGTCGTCAGCTGATCGCTCCTCCCTGCAATCGCCTGGAACCTTGCCAAATCCTGACAGCAGGTGTGTGTGTGTGTGTGTGTGTGTGTGTGTGTGTGTGTGTGTGTGTGGCAGGCGGTGGGAGAGGGTGAGAGGCTTAGACACGCAATGCGCATGCCCAGGAATCCCAGCCCCGTAGTTTGAATGAATCATAAGTCACTGCGGGGCTGGGATTCACAGGCAGGGCAGCCACGCAGGCGCAGTCACCGACACTGCATATGAGGAAAGACGGGCAGCGCTCACTGTGCCTGCACCAGTCAGGAAAAAAGAGCGCAGGCGCCGCATCATTTAAAAACAGCGCTGAGGAGGCGGCGCCAAGAAGATGTGAGTGACGGCTGTGTGGCGTCTGCAGCAGGGGGGAAACTCCTGCCTCCTTGACTGAAGACCAAGGTATTTCTGACAAATTAAAAAACGGATTATTTCTCTAGTTACAGCACCCAGAACTAAAAGAGCCACCTTGTCAGAATGCAGCATTACTGCTGCACAAGGTGGCTTTTAGTTAAAAACGCCTGGGGGGGTGACAAGTTCCCTTTAAACTAACACATTGTTGATGTATCCTTTGAATTTATGACAACATTTAGTCTTTTCGGGAAGGAGTCTCAGCATGGCACATCTAGAATTGGCAATGTTTTCTTACTCTTCCTAGCAGTAGATCTCCAAATCAGACAGAATGTCTAGCTTGTAGTGTTTGCAAAAGGTATTTGAGTTAGACTTAAGGTACCGTCACATTAAGCGACACTGCAGCGATATAGACAACGATGCCGATCGCTGCAGCGTCGTTGTGTGGTCGCTGGAGAGCTGTCACACAGACAGCTCTCCAGCGACCAACGATGCCGGTCCCCGGGTAACCAGGGTAAACATCGGGTTACTAAGCGCAGGGCCGCGCTTAGTAACCCGATGTTTACCCTGGTTACCAGTGTAAATGTAAAAAAAAACAAAAAAAAAACACTACATACTTACATTCCGGTGTTTGTCGCGTCCCCCAGCGTCCGCTTCCCTGCACTGTCAGTGCCGGCCGTAAAGCACAGCGGTGACGTCACCGCTGTGCTCTGCTTTACGGCTGGCCGGCACTGACACAGTGCAGGACAGCAGAACGCCGGAGGACGCCACAGACACCGGAATGTAAGTATGTAGTGTTTTTTTTTTTTTGTTTTTTTTTTTTACATTTACACTGGTAACCAGGGTAAACATCAGGTTACTAAGCGCGGCCCTGCGCTTAGTAACCCGATGTTTACCCTGGTTACAAGTGAAGACATCGCTGAATCCGCGTCACACACCCCGATTCAGCGATGTCTGCGGGAGATCCAGCGACGAAATAAAGTTCTGGACTTTCTGCTCCGACCAACGATGTCACAGCAGGATCCAGATCGCTGCTGCGTGTCAAACACAACGATATCGCTATCCAGGATGCTGCAACGTCACGGATCGATAGCGATATCGTTGATAAGTTGGTCAGTGTGAAGGTACCTTAAGTTGCCGCCCGGCAAATTTGGTCCATGGATGCACCCGCACTCTCTGCCCACGAAGCGGAGATTGCTCTCAGTGAGTGAGCTTTAGGCTACGTTCACACGATCCGTTTTTCACTGCGGATTTTTCCGGTCCTTTTTCGGGGAAATCCGCAGTGGAAAACGGCGGTGCTTCTCTTGGCGGATTTGTGTCCTTTTTCTTCTGCGGATTCCACTGCGGGTTTCCAACTGCAGTTTCCTATTGGTGCTGTTGGAAACCCGCAGCGGAATCCGCTGAAAGAATTGACATGGTACTTCTTTTTTCCGTTGGCAAATCCGCGCGGATTTTCCAGCGAAAAAAAGGATCGTCGGCACAGCGGGTTTTGTTTTCCATAGGGTAACATTGTACTGTACCCTGCATGGAAAACGGCTGCGGATCCGTAGCTGCAATTCCGCTACGGATCCGCAGCAAAAAACGGATCGTGTGAACGTAGCCTTAAGATTCTCTGGAGGAGATTCACCAGCTGAAATATACGCGGCACAAATGGTGGATTTAATCCATCTGGCTAGAGTAGCTTTTGAGGCTTTTTTCCCCTCCGTTCTTCCCGGTCATCCGGATAAAGAAGTTTGAGTCAATTCTCCAGCCTTCTGTAAGTTTCAAATATTGTAGAACTGTCCTTTTGACATCCAAAGAATGGAGATAACGTTCTTTGTCGTTGTTGTAGTTCTGGCAGAACGTAGGTAATATAATTTCTGTGGAAGTCAGTCACTACTTTGGGGAGAAACGTAGGATCCAATTTCAAGATAATACAATCCTCCTAGACTTTTAAGTATGGGTCCATTATGGACAGAGCTTGAATCTCACCTATTTGCCTTGCTTACATTGCAACCAGATAGACCGTTTTGAACGTTACAGACTTTAGGTCTGCTTGATCTAGCGGTTCGTATGGAGTTTTCCGTAATTCGTTTAGTACCAAACTGAGATTCCAGGGGGGTACTGAGATTCCAGGGGGGTACTGAGCTTCGTATTGTTGGTCTAATGCATTGCATAGCTTTAATGAACCTTACTACCCAGGGATGGTCGACTAGTGGATAGTCATAAAAGGCGCCCAAAGCTGAAATTTGTACTTTTAAAGTACTAGGTCTTGAACCCGTGTTGAAGCCTGCTTGAAGGAAATTTAAGATCTGAGGAATATTTGGTCCTTGAAAGATGGATATTGGAGTTTTGCTGTGCAAATTTTTTTTCCAGATTTTTAGATATATAGCCGATGTCACTAGCTTCTTGCTTTTTTGTGTGGTTGAGATGACTGAATCTGATAGACCTTTTGATTTCAGGATCTCCTTTTCAAGATCCACACTGAAAGTTGTAGCAGCTCTAGGTTTTGATGGACCAGCGGTCCCTGCGTCAGAAGGTCCCACCTTGATGGTAGCAGAACTGGATCTTCCAACGCCATCCACTTCAAAAGGGGAAACCAGCTCCTCTTGGGCCAATATGGCACTATTAAGATTACCGCTGTAGGACTTTCCTGTATTTTCCTCAAAATTCTCGGTATTATGGCGAGTGGTGGGAATGCATAAGCAAGTTCCATGTTCCAGTTTTTTGCTAAGGCGTCCACCCCGGTTGGATTGTCTCTTGGATTTAATGAAAAAAAAAACTCGTCTTGTATTTCGCCTTGTGGCGAATAAGTCTATCTGTGGAGTGCCCCATCGCTGGGTTAGCTGAACAAAGACTCTTTTGATTAGAGACCATTCTGAGGGTTGCACCCTTTCCCTGCTGAGTCTATCTGGTTCTTTGAACCTTTTAGATGTATCGCTGTGATGGACTTCAGAGTGCGTTCTGCCCAAGAGAATATTGATTTGGCTAATCCCTGCAGGTGACAGTGCCTCGGGCCTCCTTGATGAAGAAGGAAAGATAGTGGTCGAGTTGTCCGAGAAGATCCTAAGATGGAGCCCTTGCACCTCCTTTTGACATGTTTTCAGTGCTTCCCAAACCGCTCTGAGTTCCCTGTAATTGGAGGAACTGTTGCGTACAGATGTGGGCCATGTTCTCTGAAGGTAACGTCCTTCTATGTGAGCTCCCCAGCCGCTTAAGCTTGCATCTGTGGGTACAGTTATGCATGGAGACACTCTCCAGGGTCTCCCTTTTTTGAGGTTCTTTATGTTGACCCACCAAGATAGGGATTGTTTTACCTCCATGGATAGCAGCAACTTGTTGTCCAACGAATCTTTCTTGCCATCCCATACTGAACGGACCTCCCGTTGAGGGGTTCTTGAATGAAAGTGGCTCCACTGTATGCTGGGAATACATAAGGTCATTAGACCTAGAATCCTCATGGCTTTCCTGATGGATATGTGTCTGCGTTTTATTAGCGCCTGAAATTCTTGCTTGATTGTTCGTTGTTTTTGATCTGGTAGGAAAGAGTATTCCCGTTCGGAGTCTAGCAGAACTCCCAGGAATATTTTCTCCCTTTCTGGAATGAGACTTGATTTTTTTTGAATTTATTATCCACCCCAGTCTCTCCAGGAGCAACGTGGTCAATGTTAAGGATTCTTCCATCTGATGTGGCGAGTCTATCAACAACAGATCGTCTAGGTATGGGACGATGAGAACTTTTTTTTTTTTTTTTTTTTTCCTCTTAAGTGAGCCATGACTTCTGTCATGAGTTTTGTGAATAATATAGAAAAACACGGCACTCAATAGTAGTGGTGCTTCTGGTGCTCAAGTAAGGTTTCCAACCCGTAGAGATATAGTAAGAGACTTGGCACTCAATGTTCAGAAAAAATTAGAGCTTCCATTTATTGGTGCATCTAGACAAATAATGAACGTTTTCGGTCTGTCACCTTCATCAGGACATTCTTTGCCATGAACTGGATGTAAAGGTGTGCTCAGTGTAGGTAAATGAGCGTCCGGAATATCATAGACTGCTGCACTGGATAAGTGCTCTGGAAGTACCGCTGGACGTGAGCAGAAGGGTAAAGCGAATCAGGCAAGGGCAAACCGCAGGAGGAACTGCTGCACGAAACACATGTACCGGGACACACAGCGCTGCTCACCTGCAATTTGTTTGCCCTTGCCTGGCATTTTTCATCAATCCCAGTCACTTCCAGCCCTTATTGCAGTTTTCACTGCAAGTATATTTTTCCCATTTCATTCCTTTCTTTTCACTTTTTCTCCTTTTTTATTTTTTGTTTCAATAATTTTATTTGAAAAATTTCACAATAATCTCCCAACGTGGGAGTGTTGAAAATACAACAATTACATAAGTATCAACACTAGCATTGTATTGTATGGGGGAAGTATTAATGTTGATTAATTAAAGACAAGACAAAAACAAGACAGAAACAAGAGGGGATGAGCTCAATACCAAAGACATTATAAAACCACTCTACAATTTTACAATAAATTTCTCACATATCAGCAAATATCAATCGGTCGACAACATTGTCCAGCTCAGAAATCCCACTCCACCGATGAGAAAAAAGGAAAGCAACATCTCAGGGAGACAAGGTGAGAGCCATCTTCATTTGACCATCCGGGTGTAGTTCCAGCCATGGCGACCAGGTTTGGAAAAAGGAGTTCCAGCTATCGGTTCTCGTCGCCTGGATGCGCTCATATATCATGATAGAATGAACACTATCTTTGACAAGAGATATTGAAAGTGAAGGAGACTTCCATTTTGACGCAATGTGTATTTTGGCTGCCATTCCCAATAAGACCACCATTCTGTGTAATTTTTTAGATAATCCCTGTGGTTTTAATCCCAGGAGGAGGGTCAGTGGATTCATTGGTATCTCTTTTCCAAGCATCCTATTCATTAGGAGCTTTACCTCCCGCCACAGATCAGACACCACCGGACAGGACCACCATATATGACCCATATCTCCTGGTGCGTCACAACCTCTAAAGCATTTGTCAGAAACCTGTGGGTATATGGAATGCAGCCTCGTAGGGACTAGGTATGTTCTATGTAACACTTTAAGGGAAGACTCAACTAGAGACACCTGGTGGGATCCTCTTGATAAGGTATCACAATAGCTCTGCCACTCCTTCAGCGAGATGTCAAACCCCAAGTCCTCCTCCCACTGTCGCATAAATCTAAACTTTTTCTCCTCTTGTACACTAGTAAAGGAAGAATATAAATAAGAGAGAGTCCCCCCCCACCCAGTGGATCATCTATACATTGTTGTTCAAAACCAGTGATTCGAAAAGGCCTCCCACCTGGTACATTCTTTCTGACAAAATCAAAGATTTGATTAATACGGAATATTTCTCGTACTGGCGGGTCATATTTTTGAATAAACTCTTGTTTAGACAGGACTATGTTAAACGGGGAACAAAGATGTTTTATTGAGGTTATTCCTCTGAGTATCCACCAGGAAAAGGGTTGTGGGTCAAGACCCGGAGGGAAAACCGGATTGCAAAATAGTGAATTTAGTGGCGTATTCTTGGTTTGCAGCTCACTCTTAAACCTCTCCTTCCTCCAAAGGAGCAAAGACTGAGCTGCGAAAGGTGAGATATTAGTGATATGTTTAGCGAGCTTAGCTTCAGACCATAGCAGGCCCATCAGAGAGCAAGGTTTCAATTGAAATGACTCCAATTGTACCCATCTAGGTTTGTCCACTGTTGAGCATATTCTAGATAACTGTGCAATTTGAGCAGCCTTAAAATAATATATAAAGTTAGGTGAGGAGAATCCTCCCTTCTTCCGGTGAACAAACATGATCTGTTTGATCCTAGGTTTTTTCCCCCTGCCAAATAAATTTGGAGACCATAGAATGTATATCTCGTAATATTCTCGAAGGAACTGGGATGGGGAGGGAGCGGAACAGGTATAGAAACCTTGGGAGGGAGACCATTTTTATGGTGTTTATTCTGCCTAACCATGAAAGTGTCAGTGATGACCATCTAGCCAGATCTCGTTGAAAGTTCTTTATAAGGGGGGTATAGTTCCATTTATACAGGTTGGATCTGTCAGACGTCAAGTTAATCCCCAAATAGGTTAGGAAGTGTTCTTTTTTTTCAAACCCGAACTGTGACACCAAGTATGCTTGATCTTTTTCAGGTATGTTCAGGAAGAGGGCCTCTGATTTATCTATGTTTATTTTAAGCCCTGATACCAACTCAAAATCACGAAGTAATGAGAATAAATTTGGGAGGGTGGTGTGGGGATTAGAAAGGGTTAGAAGCAAATCGTCAGCAAACAGACCGACTTTATATTGGTCGCCCAGATCTGCAGGTCCTAAGATGTTAGGATTTTTTCTTATGGCCTCGGCGAGAGGCTCCATTACTAAGGCAAACAGAGCTAGCGAGAGAGGACAGCCTTGTCTTGTTCCTCTCATTATATTTATTGGGGTGGGTTGCAGCGACAGGAGTTTAAGATACGCAGATGGTTTATCGTATAATAGAGTTAGGCAATTGACTAGTTTGCGGGGCAGGCCAAACAAAGATAGTACCTTGAAGAGGTATGGCCATGACAGAGTCAAAAGCCTTTTCTATGTCTAAGGCTAGAAGCATAGTAGGCCGCTGAGAATTGGTTGCTGAGTGTATTATATTTAGATTACGTCTTATATTATCTGGCCCCTGCCTCCGTGGTATAAAGCCCACTTGGTCTCCATGTACCAGGGAGGGGAGTACTTTGTTAATTCTATCTGTAATAATGGATGTGAATATCTTTAAATCTACATTAAGTAATGAGATCGGTCTGTAATTTTTAGTTAGTAGGTGATCTTTTTTGGGCTTGGGAATAACAGCTACATGTGCTATATAGAATTCTGGGGGCATTTGAGTACCGTTTAATAGTGCATTGCAGAACTTTGTAATGTGTGGCGTGAGAGTTTCTTTGAATTTTTTATAATATGGTGCTGTAAGGCCATCAGGCTCAGGGGCTTTATCAGTCTTTAGTTTTTGGATTATTAAGGTACCGTCACACTAAGCGACGCTGCAGCGATAGCGACAGCGATGCCGATCGCTGCAGCGTCGCTGTTTGGTCGCTGGAGAGCTGTCACACAGACCGCTCTCCAGCGACCAACGATGCCGAGGTCCCCGGGTAACCAGGGTAAACATCGGGTTGCTAAGCGCAGGGCCGCGCTTAGTAACCCGATGTTTACCCTGGTTACCAGCGTAAAATGTAAAAAAAACAAACAGTACATACTTACATGCGTCCCCCCCGGCGTCCGCTTCCTGCAATGACTGAGCGCCGGCAGTAGCAGGGCACAGCGGTGACGTGTGCTTTCACTTTCACTTTACTGCGCTCAGTCAGTGTGGGAAGCGGACGCCGGGGGACGCATGTAAGTATGTACTGTTTGGTTTTTTTACATTTTACGCTGGTAACCAGGGTAAACATCGGGTTACTAAGCGCGGCCCTGCGCTTAGTAACCCGATGTTTACCCTGGTTACCAGTATAAAATATCGCTGGTATCATTGCTTTTGCTGTCAAACACGGCGACCTAGCGACCAAATAAAGTTCAGACCTTCTAGCAGCGACCAGCAATTTCACAGCGGGATCCAGATCGCTGCTGCGTGTCAAATACAGCGATATCGCTACCTAGGACGCTGCAACGTCACAGATCGCTGGCTATATCGCTGCGACGTTGCTTAGTGTGACGGTACCTTTAGCTCCACATCTTCGTCTGTTATCTCAGCCTGCAACAAATGGGAGGAGGAATCGCTGAGCTTGGGAAGTGTCAGATGCTGGAGAAAGGTTTGCAGAGAGTGCTGGGGAGGGGGCGTACGTGAAGAGTATAAATTTTGATAGAAGTTATGGAACTCAGTATAAATATCTTCTGGATGAGCTGAGACATTTCCGTCGCTTTTTTTAATTGAGTGGATAGTGTTTAAAAATTCTTTTTGACGTAATTGTCTTGCTAATAATTTGCTTGGTTTGTTTGCCATTCTATAAAAAGAGGCCTTCGTCTATGTTAGGGTACCGTCACACAGTACCATTTTGATCGCTACGACGGCACGATCCGTGACGTCGCAGCGATCGTATGATTATTGCTCCAGCGTCGTAGACTGCGGTCACACGTTGCAATCACGGCGCTGGAGCGATGCCGAAGTCCCCGGTAACCAGGGTAAACATCGGGTAACTAAGCGCAGGGCCGCGCTTAGTAACCCGATGTTTACTCTGGTTACCAGCGTAAACGTAAAAAAAACAAACAGTACATACTTACATTCCGGTGTCTGTCCCCGGCATTCTGCTTCTCTCCACTGTGTAAGCGCCATAGCCGGAAAGCACAGCGGTGACGTCAGACGTCACCGCTGTGCTCGCTCTCCGGCCGGCAGACGCTCACACAGTGCAGAGAAGCTGAGACGCCGGGGACAGACACCGGAATGTAAGTATGTACTGTTTGTTTTTTTTACGTTTACGCTGGTAACCCCGGTAAACATCGGGTTACTAAGCACGGCCCTGCGCTTAGTTACCCGATGTTTACCCTGGTTACAAGCGAACACATCGCTGGATCGCTGTCACACACAACGATCCAGCGATGTCAGCGGGTGATCAAGCGACGAAAGAAAGTTCCATACGATCTGCTACGACGTACGATTCTCAGCAGGATCCCTGATCGCTGCTGCGTGTCAGACACTGCGATATCGTAACGATATCGCTAGAACGTCACGAATCGTACCGTCGTAGCGATCAAAATGGTACTGTGTGACGGTACCCTTAGGGCACGTTCTGTTCTATGTGTGAGAACGGTATTTAACTGGATTTTGACGTCTTTTATTTGTTTGATTAGATACCGTGAAGAGGATTGCTGATTTGCTTGTTCAAGATTATGTAATTTGTTTTCTAGTTTAATTTGCAATTCTGTTCTAGTTTTTTTCCTGGCTGTTGCCAACTTAATTATAGTGCCCGTGATAAATTTCTTGTGGGCTAACCATATGTTTCCTGGGGATGTCTCTTCATTAACGTTCGTTTGAAAGTAGAGTTTAAGATCTTTGCTGATGGCCGCCACTATTTCTGGGTCTGTCAAAAGGGAGTTATTTAGTCGCCACCTAAACAGTTTAGATGTGCTAGTGTTAAATTTGAAAACCGAGAGGACTGCATCATGGTCCGACCAGGAAGACGGAACATGACGGGAGAACAGAACCCCCGGCAATGTGCTTGCTGTGGCTAAGTGTAAGTCTATTCTAGAGTACGTTTTATGTACAGAAGACATAAAGGTGTATCCTTTTGTGGGGCCATTCGTCTCCCTCCACACATCAGCTAGCTTATACTCACTCATCATTCTAATTATCCTTCGTCTGTCTCTCTTAGATATGTCTGTTCGTTTTGCTGCAGTACAATCGAGGGCGGGATCCAAAGTGAAATTAAAGTCCCCACACCAGATCAAATGCTGGTAGGAGATTGCCGATATCTTAGATAATATTAATCTAAATACTAGCGTCTGAGTTGCAGTGGGCATGTAGCTGTTTACTATGCAGACGCTTTGTCCTTGCAGTTTGCCATGTATGATAATGAATCTACCCTCCGGGTCTTCCACGGTGCCCTCCACCTGAAATGGTAGGCCATTTTTAAATAGTATAGCCACACCCCTAGTCTTACGTTCCCAAGCTGCGAGATAAAAACGAGAGTAGTTGTAGTCTAGATATTTAGGGCTGGAGGTTTTTGAGAAGTGGGTTTCCTGTAAACATACAATATCTGGTCTGTGTTTGTGATAGTCTAGAAATGCCTTTTTACGCTTCATGGGTGAGTTAAACCCATGCACATTATGGGACAATATTCTACACATAGTTGCAAGAATTATTACCGCTATTGATCCACCAGTGACCTTTGTCCAATGTCATTGACCTGTCAGAAGATCGTGTCAGAGATAAATAGAGTAGTAGAGCGTGCTCACATCTGTTAAGAAACATAAGGGAAAAAACAATACAAGGGTAGACAAAAACATTAGACAAAGAACGATCAAACATTTGGGTGAAATACCCTTTTGAGGCAGTGTTCCGGGGTCCCATAATAAAAGGAATCCCAGAAGTCGGCCTAGTCGGGCAGCATGTAACAAGGCCCAACAGCCTAACCCTTGCTAATTATAGGATGAGCATGGGTGGGAAATATACTGCTCTTAGGTAAAAACTAACTGTAAATTTTAACTTTATATCGCAACAGGCTGACTCTACTATTAAGTCTTTAGTAGAATTAAAGCACAAGAGCGATGGCATTATAGCTCTAAACAAGGAGGATTTCACTAAGTGGTCCCAGGAGTGAGTCAAGTGACCCGCGCATTCTGGCTCCTGGTTCTAGGGGTCTGTATCCATTCTCTCTGCGGGCGTGGTTTACGTTTCGGTTGGGGAGGAATGGAGTCCAAGATTGGTATTTCTGCGCGCTCAAGGGCTTTTGTTCCTTCCTCCAGAGATCGGCATATAAACGATTCGACTCCATGAGTAAATAATAAAGCAAACGGGAATCCCCATCTGTACTTAATATCCACTGCCTGAAGTGCTGCTGTGACAGGTTTAAGTGACCTTCTCCTTGCAAGCGTAGAGGGTGATAAATCAGCAAAAAGTCGCACTGTGTTTGGTCGCCCAGGTAGGGAGGACATTTCTCTGGTTGCTGATAGAATTAGGTCTCTGGACTCTTCATAATGCATCTTAAGCACTACATCCCTAGGGAGTTCGGATACTCTTAGTCTGCCCAGGGCTCTATGGATCCTTGTAATGTGAAGCAATGTAGGATCTACATCTGGGAGTAATGCTTTAAACAGTGCTGTAGCTGTGTCTTTAAGAGCTATGATAGACTCTGGGAGGCCTCTAATGCGTATATTGCCTCTGCGAGACCTGTTCTCAAAGTCTTCACACTTTAGCTCCAAGTCCATTATGCGCTCAGTGTGCACTTTAATGGTTTCCTGATCCTCCTCTAGGGCCTCTACTGTCGCCTCCATCTTATCCTCCAGGTTGGAGGTACGCTGCATTATTTCCTGAATTTCTGCGGTTACGTTGTGCATGGCTGTTTTCAGCTCAGAGCGGAATGTCTGTTGTAATGTCTTTATCAGAGTTGCCGTGGGTACTACAGCCTCTCCTGCTGTGTTAGGTTCCTCCATTTCAGCGTCGCTATTTATCGCTGTGAGGGGAGCTGAGGAGTGTGCTGCTGCGGCGGCCATCTTGCCCACGCTGCTGTTTAACAGGAGCTCCTCTATTGTGCGGTTTGCCGACTGACCTGCGCCTCCTTTCTTCGGCATACTCGCTTTGGCGGTGCACTGAGGTGAGTCTCCGCTGCTGCTGTGATTTTCGCTGTGATTCCGGTGCTTTGTGGGGTTATATTGGCCTGTTGGGATGCGGAGCTCAGCCGGTCATGTCCGACTCAGCCAAGTCCCGCGCATGCGCCCCTCCTTTTTATTTTTTGAACACTCATCTATTCATTATTTTCATTCACTCCCGTTTTTTTGATATTTGTCCTCATATCCCGTCAGGGGCAGTAATAGTTCATATCTACACTCTTCTTTCTCCTTTTTTGCCTCTGCTCAGCTTCCTTATATGCTACGGCTTGTGGTCATATTTTAAATACACTATTTACTCCGTTCAGCCTCCTGACTTTTTCATGCATGCGCTGCTCTTACTCCGTGTTCAGACTTCTGACGTCTTCGCACATGCGCTGGTTTTGACATCCTCCTTTGACCACCGGAAGCTCTCTACACGTGACCGCGGTGCGTGCCACTGCATGGAGGCAACTTCCGGCTGCATGTGCGATCATCAACGCAGTGGAATAGGGCTTTTCAGCAGCATAATCCCCTTATGGCACTTTATTATAAATACTTCCATGACCTTAATTCCTGTCACGCCCCTCTGGAAGAAGCTCGTTTGCAAAACTGTGCTCGTCTGGCGCGGGGCAGGATACAGCTATGTCTCCCTACCGCACTGCACCACAGCAACTAGACATCCACTTCAGGTAATAGTAATTTTAATACCCAAGTATGGAATTTTCTTCTTTCCATGTTGGCTGCATGGTATTTTTTTTATAAGGGCAGGGATAATAGGATACAGGGTGTTTCCAGTGTATGGCCACTAGGATTATAACCCATGCAGGCAGCCTTTTCTACTTTTGCACTTCTTTGCATATAATATTATTATTTTTAGGCGCTTATTTCATCCTGGTTGGTTGGTTGGTTGACCCATCCCCTACCTACAAACCCCTTTTTTTCCTGATCCCTAACATACTGACTCATATTGTATATTATGCCCTTTTAGTACCACTGGTGTACTACAGACATCTGGGTCCTTTGCTGTTTTTCGACCCCAACTATTTTGGAGGTAATTCACTTCCCCCTGTCTAAAGGGGGGTGATTTTTTTTTTTTTTTTTTACTTTTTTTTTTTTTTTTTCATATTTTTTAAAACATTTTTTTTTCTTTTACTTTTGCCATGCTTCAATAGCCTCCATGGGAGGCTAGAAGCTGGCATAGCCTGATCGGCTCTGCTACATAGCAGCGATCATCAGATCGCTCCTATGTAGCTGAATTACAGGCTTGCTATGAGCGCTGACCACAGGGTGGCGCTCACAGCAAGCCGACATCAACAACCATAGAGGTCTCAAGGAGACTTCAGGCTGTCATGCTGACGCATCGCTGACCCCCGATCATGTGACTGGGGTCAGCGATACGCGCATTTCCGGCTCGATGGCCGGAAGCGGTAGTTAAATGCCGCTGTCAGCGTTTGACAGCGGCATTTAACAGGTTAATAGCGGCGGGTGAATCGCGATTCCACCTGCCGCTATTGCGCGCACATGTCAGCTGTACAAAACAGCTGACATGTCGCGACTTTAATGTGGGCTCACCGCCGGATCCCACATCAAAGGGGGAGACACGACATGCACAGTACTAGTACGGCGCATGTCGTGAAGGGGTTAAATAGTAATAACCGGCTGACATATTCCCATTAATAAAACTGGAACACGTTTAGACCGATGTTGGTGGAAATAACAACACAAATTTACACCTGCAATTCAAGTTCTGCCGCACGGACAGAAAACCCTGCACCAAAATTTCATGCATGTCTTATAAATTCAGAGCATCTTACTTCCCCGTATTTCGGCTTTCCACTGGTGTGTGACCCGTGAAACATAAAGCACAGGGGAGGATTCTGCAGTCCTGGTAGCTGAGGAGCAGGCCAGTTTTTGACTCCATTGGGCAAACCTGATTATTATGTCTGAATTACAAATTATTCCTGTAATTATTCAGGGATAACATTTTCTTACTCTTCAGACTGTGCACGTGTTGGCAATTAACTATCCTATTTTTGCACGAAAAATTAAATTCCTGAATAAAGCAATCTGTAGTATACTGACTGGCCACTGTGTGGTGCTGTTCACTTACAGATGTCCTGTAACCACCCAGCCAGTCTGTGGTGCTGCACATGATACAAATGACACGGAACCGCCATGTTATTTCAGAAAACCGTGTTATACATGGAAACAAGAAGCTTTGTAATAAATCTTTTCAGAAAAATCTGCTTCTTTCACTCTGAAATAATGGGTAATATCTGTAAAACCTGAATTTTTGCGTAAAGATAGATTTTCCCATTACTGCGATGGGAGATGACAGTTGGTGCTTTTTAATTTCTATGAGGAGGAAGCAGCAGGAAGCACAGACATTCTGCTCCACGTTTCCTCCTCCATAGAACACTAACTCTAAAGACCTATCTCTGTAATGGGAAAATGCATTTGCTCAAGATGGATTTTACCTGTGCACTGAGAATTGTAAGAATGAAATACTAGTTTAAGAGAAGAAATATGTGGATTTATCTGATAAGATATACTACAATATTCTTAATTTCACGTGTACTATTGATTTATGGAGAGAGAAAAAAAATAAAGTTGAGGCTACTCTTTAATCAAGGTTGAAAATCAAGATCCACTTTGTTTTCACTTGTGTTTTGGAGTGTAAGGCCGGGGTCACACTTGCGAGTCTCTCGCATCAACCGCCAGCACATTTGATCTGTTATTAGACAGGAAAGACTGATTGCTCTTTGTCTAATATTGATCTCTATATTTTTGCAGTTTCTCAAGCAGTTGGGTGTTGGCACGAGCTGGCAGTTTGTAGATGTCTATGGACTTGACCCTGAGCTTCTCAGTTTGGTCCCGCGTCCTGTCTGCGCTCTGCTGCTTCTCTTCCCCGTTACAGAAAAGGTAAGTTTCTTCTGCTCTTTAGGGATACACTATGGCGCTGTGTCCATGGGAGATGGAGAAACACCATTCCTGTGCCTCTGTCATATCTTCACATGTGCAAGAATGGATGTATTTCATTTGGCCGTATTCCCAGTTTGACCTATATGGCTTAGAAACCATAGACTGATGTAACTTGTGAGAAGGGGCCTTTCTAGAATACCTCTACTAGTGATGAGTGAACGTGCTGGGATAAGGTGTTATCTGAGCATGCTAACCGAGTGTTCTCTGCGTGCTCGAATAATATGTTGGCATCAAAGTGGCTCCATGTCTCATGGCTGTTCCACAGTCGCAACGCATGCAGAGATTGCCTGTTTGTTAGGAAATCCCTGCATGTGTTGTGGCTGTTGAACAACCACAAGACATGCAGCCGCAGGGACTCCAACATATTTTTTGACCATCCGAAGTCACTCGCTTAGCACCAGAGCATGCTCAGATAACACCGTATCCAAACATGATTGCTCATCACTAATCTCTACTACTGTTGTCTGGAAAATCACTATTTTAATTGACACTGGTGTTTTGTTTTTTCTTCCCCCACGTCTCTACCAGTGCACCAAGCATCTGATCATTTGTCTTTTTTTTTTTTTTTTTTTTATTCTTGCACCAACTGCTCTAATGTTGCCTGGAGCTTGGGCGTGTTAAGTTTAATGTCATTATTCTGTCCACCTAAGGGAAATTTAAGGTCACGTTCATAATGGAGCAGTAGGAATTCTGATCTTTCTTAGAGAAACTACTGGCAATAAGCGCTTTCCTGTTGGTGAACTTTTCCATGTTTTCCAGAGCCAAAGACAAAGTTGCCTCCAGATTTAGTATATCTGTTTAAAAAATAAAATGTTAATTAACATATACCCTGTAGTAGGTAAATCACAATAGTACATGTAAATAACATAGGGTACTTATTTAACACTATTTTGATCAAAAAAGCTTTAAAAGCCATCCCACCATGACAAGGTGCGTCCTATCTCTAGTATTAAAATATCTTGTCCGCCGACCTGCATGTAGATAAGGGCAGAAAAATGGCCAAAATAAAATATCAGCTTCCCAGTTAGTCTTCTCTACTCCGTATAATTTGCCTGCTCGTATTTGCACAATTATCAGTGATAAAACATGGAAATGCGTATTAGACTCAGAAGTGAAATATGATGACATGAAAGCTCCAGCGATGGGACCAACCTTATCGCCTGGTCTGTACAGGGTCGAGCCTAGCTCCATTACTAGCACTGCTATCGGGGGCACAATACAGCTGGGCTTCCTCCCAGTGTCCATGTTGCACCAAATCTTCTGAATCTTGTTATTCAGTCTATATCAAATAAAAAGTGACCTTACCATATGGTGCGTGATTTATTAACCACCGGCATCTTATGCCAGACAATCTGTTTACTCTGCATAACTCACATTAGCCGACACTTATCAAACACAGCGAAAATAGTATATCTACAGTTTAGTTGCATCTTACCCAGACACATGCGTAAGCACCTTAAAATGTCAAGCCATTGATCAGGTCATGAATCCATCCTGGGGCGGAGCCCTGTGGAGCAAACCTTTAAGTAGAGTATTATTGGATGTTCATATTAAAAACGTGCTACCCTGATGGGCTAAATAGCAGGAATGAATCCTGAATTCTTAGGGTACCATTGCTTAACCCAAACGGGGAAGAAAAAAACTATTTTCACATCCTTTTTCCAAACCCATTAGCACTGGTTGGCCACTATTTTTATTGAGGGCCTTGGTGTGGATTGGTGTGGATGTGATCCCAGGCACCCACAATGATCAGCTGTTACCGGCCACTAGAATACAGCAGCCACGGCTACTATAATTTTGGCGAAGTTGTTGTGTTCTGGCAGCATCTGAGAAAACCAGGCTGCCGTCGGTCTGTTAGCAGGTGATCGGCATAGGTGTCGGATGTTGCACCCCCACCAGGACCGGAGGGTATGTATGTGTTATGCAGACTCCCGGGGCAGAGCCTGTCCAGTGGGGGCAGATGTGTTATACGGACTCCCGGGCAGAGCCTGTCCAGTGGGGGCAGATGTGTTATACAGACTCCCGAGTGGAGCCTGTCCAGTGGGGGCAGATGTGTTATACAGACTTCCGGGGCAGAGACTGTCCAGTGGGGGCAGATGTGTTTTACAGACTCCCGGGCAGAGCCTGTCCAGTGGGGGCAGATGTGTTATACAGACTCCCGGGCAGAGCCTGTCCAGTGGGGGCAGATGTGTTATACAGACTCCCGGGCAGAGCCTGTCCAGTGGGGGCAGATGTGTTATACAGACTCCCGGGGCAGAGACTGTCCAGTGGGGGCAGATGTGTTATACAGACTCCCGGGGCAGAGACTGTCCAGTGGGGGTAGATGTGTTATACAGATTCCCGGGGCAGAGACTGTCCAGTGGGGGCAGATGTGTTATACAGACTCCCGGGCAGAGCCTGTCCAGTGGGGGCAGATGTGTTATACAGACTCCCGGGCAGATGTGTTATACAGACTCCCGGGCAGAGCCTGTCCAGTGGGGGCAGATGTGTTATACAGACTCCCGGGGCAGAGACTGTCCAGTGGGGGCAGATGTGTTATACAGACTCCCGGGGCAGAGACTGTCCAGTGGGGGTAGATGTGTTATACAGATTCCCGGGGCAGAGACTGTCCAGTGGGGGCAGATGTGTTATACAGACTCCCGGGGCAGAGACTGTCCAGTGGGGGCAGATGTGTTATACAGACTCCCGGGGCAGAGACTGTCCAGTGGGGGTAGATGTGTTATACAGATTCCCGGGGCAGAGACTGTCCAGTGGGGGCAGATGTGTTATACAGACTCCCGGGCAGAGCCTGTCCAGTGGGGGCAGATGTGTTATACAGACCCCCGGGCAGATGTGTTATACAGACTCCCGGGCAGAGCCTGTCCAGTGGGGGCAGATGTGTTATACAGACTCCCGGGCAGAGCCTGTCCAGTGGGGGCAGATGTGTTATACAGACTCCCGGGGCAGAGACTGTCCAGTGGGGGCAGATGTGTTATACAGACTCCCGGGGCAGAGACTGTCCAGTGGGGGCAGATGTGTTATACAGACTCCCGGGCAGAGCCTGTCCAGTGGGGGCAGATGTGTTATACAGACTCCCGGGCAGAGACTGTCCAGTGGTCGCAGATGTGTTATATAGACTCCCGGGGCAGAGACTGTCCAGTGGGCGCAGATGTGTTATGCAGACTCCCGGGCAGAGACTGTCCAGTGGGCGCAGATGTGTTATACAGACTCCCGGGCAGAGCCTGTCCAGTGGGGGCAGATGTGTTATACAGACTCCCGGGCAGAGACTGTCCAGTGGGCGCAGATGTGTTATATAGACTCCCGGGGCAGAGACTGTCCAGTGGGGGCAGATGTGTTATACAGACTCCCGGGCAGAGCCTGTCCAGTGGGTGCAGATGTGTTATACAGACTCCCGGGCAGAGCCTGTCCAGTGGGTGCATCCTCGCTCTCCTAACACTTATATGCAGTTAGGCCACGCCCACTGAACGGCCGCACCACTAGTCGGAGAGCGGCCTGGGCTCAATACAAGTATATAGAGCGAGCTTGATCCGCTGGACGTGCTCTGCCCGGGAGTCTGTATAACACATACCCTCCGATCCTGGCTCAGAGACCAGTTAATCCCCCTGCAGTGCGTGTGCTGGGGTGGGTTCATCATTCTGCAGTCAGTGATTGCAGACTTATCAATTTGGACCGGATAATCTCTTTAACAAAATTACCATGCGGTCATAAGCAATGTGAGAGAGAGAGAGAGTTCCCCGGGTTGGAATATGCTTCCAGGCATGCTCAGATGTAACAACTGCATCCGTCGCTGGATTCCTGCGTTTCACAGTGTGCGCAGGATCCAGTGTCCATAGGCTCCCATTCTGTGGAACGACCTATGCCGCGGGAGGCGTCGGAACGTTTTTCCACTGCAGACAAACGTTTCATGGAACGTTTTTTGGAAAAGACAGCCCGTCACATTCTGCAGGATCCAGTGAACGACGGACGAAACGTGTTGCCATCCGTCGCGATACGTCGCTAATACAAGTCTATGAGAAAATGCAGGATCCGGTTTTCTCAAAAAACGACGACGTATCTCAACGGGACTACAAGGATGCAAGTGTGAAAGAGGCTTAAGCTGTAATTGCCAAGATGCCAGATGTCTCCATGACGTAACCTGAAGCCCAGAGTGTTACAGTTCTCGTATCTAACCTTCTCCTGTGTGATACTCCACTGGGCCCTGTATCCAATCCCATCATGTGATACGCTCCAGTAAGCCCTGTATCCAATCCCATCATATGTGATACTCTCCTCTGGGCCCTGTATCCAATCCCATCATATGTGATACACTACACTGGGCGCTGTATCCAATCCCATCATGTGTGATACGCTCCACTGGGCCCTGTAGCCAATCCCATCATGTGTGATGTGCTCCTCTGGGCCCTGTATCCAATCCCATCATGTGTGATACGCTCCACTGGGCCCTGTATCCAATCCCATCATGTGTGATGTGCTCCTCTGGGCCCTGTATCCAATCCCATCATATGTGATACACTACACTGGGCCCTGTATCCAATCCCATCATGTGTGATACGCTCCACTGGGCCCTGTAGCCAATCCCATCATGTGTGATGTGCTCCACTGGGCCCTGTAGCCAATCCCATCATGTGTGATACGCTCCACTGGGCCCTGTATCCAATCCCATCATGTGTGATACGCTCCACTGGGCCCTGTAGCCAATCCCATCATGTGTGATGTGCTCCGCTGGGCCCTGTATCCAATCCCATCATGTGTGATACTCTCCGCTGGGCCCTGTAGCCAATCCCATCATGTGTGATACTCTCCGCTGGGCCCTGTAGCCAATCCCATCATGTGTGATACTCTCCTCTGGGCCCTGTATCCAATCCCATCATATGTTCCGGATACGGTCCGCGTATCTAATCCCACTATGTGATTACACTCTGTGTATATAACCCCAGTGTGTGATACAGTGAGCAGCGAATAGAATCCGCGCTGACAGCCGTCCTCAGTGACACTGTCCACATCTCGGTATCACTTTGCAGTCACTAACAAAATGGCTCCTCACTGAGCTCCTAAACTTCATCCTCTTATCATTGTGCAAACACCCAGAGGGGGAGGCGTGATGTCACACGTGATCAGACCCCGCCCACATTTACTTCAGTCGTAATGCGAGCTGGTACACTTGGTTTTCATGGCAAATTTCAGTAGCTGCTCCCCCTAGTGTTTAAAACTGGAAATGCCAAACTGTTTTACATTATTTTTCATATTTTATACCATAAAAAGTTACTTTTTAAAATGATTAACACATTAATACTTAACATTTTTTTCAGATGTGGAATTTTTTTATGGCACCTTAATTTTGAAAGATGTTTACCCCAAATGTCCCACTTTATTGCTTATGCCGCACTACTGGTGACAGCAGGGCAGAACAATCATATTCATAGCAGTGATTTGATTCAGAAATGGCCTCATGTGATTGAGACCGGTGTAATGGAGTAGGCTTGCTTTGGCTCCGTGCATCTGTAAATGAACGCCATTGTGTTACCGCCAAGACATGACTTATTAAAAGCTGTGGATGTGAGAATGTCACAATTAACATTCAACGATTAAATCCTTTATTTTTCCTCCCAATCAGTATGAGCACTTCAGGGCAGAGGAGGAAGAAAAAATTAAATCCCACGGTCAAGATGTGGATTCCTCTGTTTACTTCATGAAGCAGACAATAAGCAACGCCTGTGGAACAATTGGCCTCATTCATGCAGTGGCAAATAACAGGGACAAGCTCGGCTTCGGTAAATGATTCTCATAGCTGAATGTGTCCACCAGGTGGCGCTGTAAGACTCCACCAGAGCTGTCATCTTCAGTTACCTTTTCTAGTTTACGTTAAAGTTTTAAAACTTTCCTTATTGTAGGCAAATAATTAACTGTGTGTATGTCCAGTCGATGTGCCCAGAATTAAATGGGCCGTCCAGTTGGAAGGAGTGTAGGGGATAGGGAACTTGTTTTTTTTTTTTTTTTGTTTTATAAAAAAAAAAAAATCCATCCCACTGCATCACCGTGACCCTATTCGGGACAGGCCTATCCTCTAGTACTAAATACAGATGTAGATTATTTGGGATCTGACTACTTGAACCAGCACTGATCTTTAGAACGGGCCACTTTTGTCCTTGTTAGAATAGAGTGGCAGTGTGCGCGTGTCACTCACATTCCATCATTCTCATTTAGGCTGCTGGGGCAATTTCTCCGGTAGTCCTTTAAAGAATGACTGAAGTGCACCTGAAGCATGCACACTGCCACTGTCATGGGTATAAGTGCCCTGTTTGGTGATCTGCTCCCAGCTGTCAGACCTTGTCACCTCTAGAAACACTATTTACCTGTAGGTATAATGGTAATCTGTAGGTGCATAGTTTTTAAAGCAGGGATGGGGAATCTCAGGCCCCTGGGCCAATTACTGCCCTTGATGACCTTTTATCCGGCCCCCGTGCAGATTCTCAGGGACCGCATTCTTGGGCAGGGAGGTGTACTTTGATTACAGCCAACTCATTAATTTCTTCTTGCTCTGTTAGCACACACGCAGTGATCACTACTGAACACTGAAGGGCATGCAATGAAAGATTACGTCCTGACACCAGTGCCAGAGTCAGGATGTACTTTGTGGGCGAGGATTGTACGGCCCCCGAAGGATGGTATAAATATCCAAATGGCCCTTTGCAAGACAAAGATTCCCACCCCTGCTTTAAAGCATTGCTGTTCTATTGAAGCAGAGGCTAAAGGGCAAAAATGAAGTTCTTCTCCCTGCAGCTGCTTGCTTCCAGTCATCAGAGCGGAGCAGGGATCTCTAGCAGTCACCTCTCTGAATACAGCGAGCACCGCCAGGCTGCTGTGCACACATACACTGCAGTGCAGGCTGTCAGAGTGCTGGGATTATTCCTCACACTCACTATGTTGTGCGGGGTGACTGCCACCGCTGCCTTCACCGCCCCAATGACAGATAGCGAGCGGCTACTGGGAGAATAAAACTTACAAACTCCATTTAGATAGATGATGCTCTGTCCAGCGTTGCAATGCAACAGCACCATTCTCTAGGACGCCCTACAATATGGTAAAACCGACCAATAGAATGTCAGAAAAGGCATTGCAGTAATATACCCCCTCAGCGCCATGATATCCAGAAATAATCCCAATATATGTCCCAAAGAGTTCTTGATGACATTTGACATGACAGTATTTTTCTTGTAGAAAATGACTCTGCTTTGAAAAAGTTTCTGGATGATTCCAACTCATTAAGTCCTGAAGAAAGAGCCAAATTTTTAGAAAAAGATGAGGTAAGTACAAGTATAAGTGCTGTGCTGCATCCCACTAGGGTCAGAGAGCTGGGGTCTGATCACCGGGAGGCTTCATTCCAGGAATGGGACCTTGTAAAGGCCAGTCTCTGTGATTTCTGCTCTTGAGGCGCATGTGGCTGAATGCGAACTATGCACATTGTTCTGTTCATAAGAATATTCCGCTTTTATGTAAATGAAGATTAATCATTGTACAGTAAACTTTACTTTCTCATTCTCAGGATTTTTAAGATCCTTTCTCTGACAGTGAAAACTTTCCATATTTACATCCAGAGGCTGAAAACACGTACACACGTTAAACTTCTCACAGCTGACACTGTCAGAGCGGCTGCTGGTTTGTCCTGGTGGGCTGCCGGATCAGCTGGCTCCAATGGAAATAAATGGAACACTCTCGTGCATTTGGTAACTCACGAGGACAAACCTGCAGCCGTTCCAACAGCTCACGGCTGCCCCGGATATGGCAAGGCATGCACAGTGGGATGGGTGCGTGCAGCGGAGCGCACATTGCGGGGCACGCAGCGGAGCGCAAATTGTGGGGCATGCAGCAGGGCACACATTGCGGAACAAACGTTGCTGGGCATACAGCGGGGCGCACATTGCGGAGCGAGCGTTGCTGGGCATACAGCGGGGCGCACATTGCGGTGCGAGCGTTGCTGGGCATGCAGCGGGGCGCACATTGCGGAGCGAGCGTTGCTGGGTATGCAGCGGGGCGCACGTTGCTGGACATACAGCAGGGCGCACATTGCAGAGCGAGCGTTGCGGGGCGTGCAGTGGGGCGCACGTTGCGGGGCGTGCAGTGGGGCGCACGTTGCGGGGCGTGCAGTGGGGCGCACGTTGCGGGGCGTGCAGTGGGGCGCACGTTGCGGGGCGTGCAGTGGGGCGCACGTTGCGGGGCGTGCAGTGGGGCGCACGTTGCGGGGCGTGCAGTGGGGCGCACGTTGCGGGGCGTGCAGTGGGGCGCGCGTTGCGGGGCGTGCCTTGCGGGGCGCACGTTGCGGGGCGTGCCTTGCGGGGCGCACGTTGCGGGGCGTGCATGCTGCGGGGCGTGCCTTGCCCGGGCGTGCATGCTGCGGGGCGTGCCTTGCGGGGCATGCATGCTGCGGGGCGTGCCTTGAGGGGCGTGCATGCTGCGGGGCGTGCATGCTGCGGGGCGTGCCTTGAGGGGCGTGCATGCTGCGGGGTGTGCCTTGCGGGGCGTGCATGCTGCGGGGCGTGCCTTGCGGGGCATGCATGCTGCGGGGCGTGCCTTGCGGGGCATGCATGCTGCAGTGTTATGTTCTGTATGCACTCCAGTCGTGCATACTATAAAGCGATCTGCAGAGGAACCCCGCCATTAGATCTAGTACCTCCCTGTTCTAACCTAGTGCGTTACGATTAGTGGTATTCATCCCTCCATTTCGTCACACTGTCAGGAAGTATTAATTAGTAGGAAATCTATTTTCCGGTGTCAAAACCTGGGTGCAGTTTGTTGTGTGCGTCCTATGGGCCCAAAAATATTCTAAAAATTGTACTTTGGCATGTATGTAGAGATGAAAAAATGTAATGTATCTCACATGTCTAATTATTGGGTAGATTGCTGCTCTTTGAGCCCTGGAAGCCATGCGTGGCCGTGTACATGCCTGTGCTCCTGTGGTCCAGTCACTGCCAGGCCGCTACTTACAGGACTATTGTGCTCTTCCATTCCAGAGTATTCGGGTTACACATGAGAGCAGCGCTCAGGAGGGACAGACGGAGGTAAGACTTCTTGTTTTGTGCCCAGTTCTTGTTGTGCCAGCTCTCTGGGAACAGACCTGACACTGATACTGTTCATTCAGATGTAAGCGAATCCCCGTGTGGGAATCTGCTGGCGTAGATGGTCTCTTGTATAATCCTCATTCTGCCGCTATGTAAATGTTTGCAGCATCACATGACATGAAATGGCTTCATAACAAGTTCACAAACCACTGCTGACATGAGAGAAAGTGTTGATGGTTCCCTACAGAGCCCTCCGGCATGGAGCCGGGATATCTGAGCCCCGTCCTGTATCGGAAGCCTTTTCAGACTCTACTGTAAGATGTGGGGATGTAAAGTGAATAAATTACGGGTCCCATGTTAACCCCTCCACCTCTGCAGTAATTGCCATTGAAATAGATATGGCTGGTGGCGGAGCGGTGAGGGACGGCTGACACCGAAGGTAACCATGGAGGGACGGTAATCACAGGGCCAAGTGTCTGGTACTTAGTGGTTATGTTCTGATGCATATATACACCACACGTGCCCATCTGTACCGATGTCGGTGTACACTGTCACATATTGTCTCCCTGTTATGGGACTATTTGATGTCCATAAAACCTGAATTCAGAGATAAAAAATCCAAAACTGAGACATGGCACAGTGTATAATTGACACCCAGCACTTAAAGCGGAATTCCCATTTCCAAAACGCTATCCAATATGTAACAGCGATTTATCCCCATGCCTGCCCCTTTCCCCATGTGCAGGGCATTGCAGAAGCTTGGGTATCCATGGTTACGACCACCGTATAGTGGCAGTTAGTTGCTAGTGGTCAGTTTTTCATGATAAGGTTTTTTTGTACATAATATTATCTTATAATACATAACCTCTCCAATCCATTATTACAAATATATAATGCGATGTGCAGCTCTACATCTATATGCGAATTGCATATTGTGAGTTAGCGACTCAAAACTAGCAATTTAAGAAAAAGGAATACTGAGTCATAGCTAATTTTTAGAAAAGTACAAAAACATCTTTATTTGAACTATACAACACACAGAACAAACAATTAAAAGAAGCACGTGAAAAAACAGCCACATAGACTAAGAGTAACCACTGGGTATGTGATCAAAAAATCCCAAGTAATTAGGTGCCGGCTATAAAGCAATGCATCAAGGGTGTATGGAAGCTGGAAGTGTCACCATACTAGTAGTTTGTAAGACAGGCATGATGAAAGGCCTCCAGGAGGCACACAATTACTAGAGGTGCAAATTGCTACCTGTAAATATTCAAGATTCCCATACTACTAATCATACCTGTAGCTGCCCAATAAATACTGGTGACACAAAACAGCAAAGTGTACCAAGTCAAAGTGCAAATACATTACCCGTCATGATGCAGAGCAATGTGGCATGTGCGCAATCATAGATGTCAAATATGAGCGTAGTCAGTGTGGATCCGATCATCTGGAACAGGCGGAGCCTTGCACCTAAGGTCTGATTACATTGGTGCTTGTAAATCAGGTGACTAGGCTTCACCAATATAAAATCAGGTATCATCACTTTTACTAGCCACACCCCCTGAAGAAGGTCTTATCGTACTGAAACGTGCGTTGGGGAATTGGTCCCGGCTCCATTGCTCTGCATCATGACGGGTAATGTATTTGCACTTTGACTTGGTACACTTTGCTGTTTTGTGTCACCAGTATTTATTGGGCAGCTACAGGTATGGTTAGTAGTATGGGAATCTTGAATATTTACAGGTAGCAATTTGCACCTCTAGTAATTGTGTGCCTCCTGGAGGCCTTTCATCATGCCTGTCTTACAAACTACTAGTATGGTGACACTTCCAGCTTCCATACACCCTTGATGCATTGCTTTATAGCCGGCACCTAATTACTTGGGATTTTTTGATCACATACCCAGTGGTTACTCTTAGTCTATGTGGCTGTTTTTTCACGTGCTTCTTTTAATTGTTTGTTCTGTGTGTTGTATAGTTCAAATAAAGATGTTTTTGTACTTTTCTAAAAATTAGCTATGACTCAATATTATTTTAAGAAAAAGGAATACTATCTTATCGGTGACCCAAGCAGAGCCTGAGATGTTTGACGTGTCGCAGAAATTGCACCCATGATTTACATTTTATGGCATATGAAATGCAAGTGTTAATACATCTATAGTAAATGAGACCCCCTGGTAGCACAGCAGTGGGACTGCCTTCCTGTTGCTTGTCCATACTAAAATAGTATGGGATTTTCTAACTGAGATTCTGATGGAGGATATATTATTATGGCTACAATTGCTTTGTTTTTTTTAGCCTCTTGCGGTAAACTTCCAATAAATGCAGGGAACCTGTCTGAAGGAGTGGTGCCATAGGTGTGACACAGCAAATGTGCTAAATCTTATGCCAAAACATGCATGATGAAGCATGGGAAAGTCCACTCTCCTCTATGAAGATAGGCCCAGATGCACTTAAATCTTGCAGTACTGCAAGCCCCAGGAGCAATATAGAAGAAATGGTGGTTCCAGCATCAAAAGTGCTCAAATATTTAAAAAAAAAAAAAAAAACAACTTTCATTAACAGTAAAATCCACTATATGGGCTCGTTCAGACAGCCTTCTTCTCAGTCTGAGTGCTATCCGTGAGAAAGTCAGCAATGTTTCCATCGGATTATTACTGATACATTGCAGTTTTGTAGCATAGGAAACTCTAAATAGTCTTGTAAATGATTAATAGATGCTACCGTAAAAAACAAAAAAAAGACTGCACATGAATGACATGTAAGAAAATAATTGTCCCACTTTACTGGATGAAACTGAATTATTATTATTTTTAATTTTTTTTGTACGCTCGTGAACCTAACACCAATGTAACCTGCAAATGCGTTTCAGACAGTGTCTTTAGTTATTGCATAAAAATAAAGTGAACGGCTAAGCGTAATAAAGAGAATATTTCACCAGATTTTTGCTACCCCATCTGAGAACAGCATGACGTTGGTGCGTAGACCCTGATTCAAGCAATGTATCACTTATTAGGCTGCTTGCTGGAGTTTTGATAAAATCATTGTTTTAACTTCTGCAGATCTAGCAGTTCTCTAAATGCTGAGCTCTATATAACCCTGCCCACAGCACTAATTGGAAACTTTCTGCCTTTGCAGTGAACACAAAGCTGCCAATCAGTGTTGGGCGGAGTTATTCAGAGCTTATGAATATGGAAGACTATCAATATTTTATCAGCACAGTATCAAATCTACAACAAGTAGCCTAGTAAGTGACACATTGCATGATTCAGTGTCTCTACATCATGCTGCTCTCAGATTAGGTCATAAAAAGCTGGTGACAGATTCTTTTTAAGTCTTATCCTGTGGGTTCTGATCAATCTTGTCCAATATGGTCGTTTTATTGACGACCTGCTCCTGATATGGGATGGTACAAAGGAAAAGGCTATAGAATTGTTTTCTCTTGTGAGCACAAAAAATATATACATCTTAAACGTACAAACCACTATATATATATATATATATATATATATATATATATATATATATATATATATATATATATATATATATATATATATATATATATATATATATATATATATTTATATATTATTATTTTTTTTTCAATCAATTTTTTTTATTTATTTTTAAATATAACACTAAAAGGAGATATACTGTAGCTAATGGAATTATAATTTCTCCTACTAAAAGCGCTGTTACTAATTCTACTTACCTGGCTACTTCTTCACATACAATGCATGTAAATGTCCCTGGAGGAGTGCTTATTAGGACAAAAAGAAATACAACTGAGAAACTTTCAAAAAGGAAAAAAATGCTTAGAAAAGTACAAGAGAAAATATCCATATTGGATGCTAAAGACTGAACGATTTCTTTCTACAACATTCTCCAAAGATTTTGGGTGACAATAGATAACAAATACTGTGGTGTGAAAAAGTATTTGCCCCTTCCTGATTTTCTATTGTTTTTTCCTTGTTTGCCACACTTAAATGTTTCAGATCACCAAACAAATTTAAATATTAGACAAAGATAACACAAGTAAACACAAAATGCAGTTTTTAAATGAAGGCCTTTATTATTCAGGGAAAAAGAAATCCAAACCTACAGGACCCTGTGAAAAAAATGATTGCCCTCCCCCTTCCTTAAAACTTAAATTAACTGTATTGTTTATCACATCTTTGGAAAACTGAGTTCAGTTCTCAATCAAGAAATCATTTTAAATGGGACCCCCCTGACAAAGTGAAGTAGATCAAAAGTTCCTCAAAAGCAAGACCTCATGCCACAATCCAAAGAAATTTTGGAACAACTGAGAAGCAAAGATCTCAATTAATGACTATCAGTCTAGAAAAGGTTAATCATATCTAAAGCTTTGGGACTCTAGTGAAAAGCAGTGATAGACATTATCCACAAATAGCAAAGACATGGAACAATAGTGAATCTTCCCAGGAGTGGCCAGTTGACCAAAATTACCCCAAGAGCGCAGCAACTACTCATCCAAGAGGTCACAAAAGATCCCACCGCAACATCCAAAGAACTGCAGGCCTCACTTGCCTGAGTTAAAGGGAACCTGTCACCTGTCATTCTGTAATGCTGTAGATAAGCCCCCGATGTATCCTGAAAGATGAGAAAAAGAGGTTAGATTATACTCACCCAGGGGCGGTCCCGCTGCGGTCCGGGTCCTAAGGGTGTGTTGCGGTCCGGTCCAACGCCTCCTATCTTCTTACGATCACGTCCTCTTCTTATCTTTACGCCGCAGCTCCGGCGCAGGTGTACTTTGTCTGCCCTGTTGAGGGCAGAGCAAAGTACTGCAGTGCGCAACAGGGCAGACCAAGTATGCCTGCGCCGGAGTCGCAGCGTGAAGACCAGAAGAGGACGTCATTGTAAGAAGATAGGAGGCCCCGTACCGCCACTGGGTGAGTAAATCTAACCTCTTTTTCTCATCTTTCAGGTTACATCGGTGGCTTATCTACAGCATTACAGAATGCTGTAGATAAGCCCCTGATGCCGGTGGCCGCAGCTCATCTTCGATTGTTGGGGTGACAGGTTCCTTTTAAGGTCAGTATTCATGACTCCACAATAAGAAAGAGACTGGACAAAAATGATCTGCATGGTAGAGTACTAAGACAAAAAACACTTCTGAGCAATAAGATCATAAAAGCTCATCTCAGTTTTGCCATAAAGCATCTTAATGATCCCAAGATTTTTCTGAGAATACTCTGTGGACTAACGAGACAAAAGTTGACTTTTTGGAAGGTGTATGTCCCATTATACATGGTGTAGAAGTAACATAGCATTTCAGAAAAGGAACATCATACCAACAGTAAAATATGGTGTTTGCTCTGGGTCTGTTTTGCTGCTTCAGGACCTGGAAGACTTGTTGTGCCAAAAGAAACCATGAATTCTGCTGTCTACCAAAACATCCTGAAAGAGAATGTCCGGCCATCTGTTTGTGACCTCAAGCTGAAGCGCACTTGGGTTATGCAGCAGGACAATTTATCCAAAATCACCAGCAAGTCCAAGTCTCAATGTTTTAAGAAAAACAAAATTAAGACTTTGGAGTGGCCTAGTCAAAGTCCTGATCTTAGTCCGATTGAGATGCTGTGACATGACCTTTAAAAAGGCGGTTCATGCTTGGAAACCCTCTTTTTCCCTTAATACTAAGACTTACAAAAAAAAAAAACACACAAAATGCAGTCTTTTTTTTTTTTTTTTGTCTAACATTTAAACTTGTTTGGTGATCTGAAACATTTGAATGTGATAAACATGCAAATGAATAGGAAATCAGGTAGGGGAAACCACTTAATCGCACAACTGTATACCAAAACTTAAGATACAGGCACACATATATATATATATATATATTTATTTATTCGTGGTTACTCGCTAATCCCACCCCCTGCACAGTAGCTCCGCCCCCCACCACATTACTACACACAATCCCGCCCCCCCACCACATTACCACACACAATCCCACCCCTTACCACACTACCACACACAATCCCGCCCCCTCCACATTACCACACATAATCCCGCCCCCCCACCACATCACCACAGATAATCCCGCCCCCACCACATCATCACAGATAATCCCGCCCCCACCACATTACCACACATAATCCCACCCCCCACCACATTACCACACACAATCCCGCCCCCCCACCACATTACCACACACAATCCCGCCCCCCACCACACTACCACACACAATCCCGCCCCCCCACCACACTACCACACACAATCCCGCCCCCCACCACATTACCACACATAATCCCGTCCCCAACACATCACCATACATAATCCCGCCCCACCACATCACCACAAATAATCCCGCCCATCACCACACATAATCCCGCCCCCACCACATTACCACACATAATCCCGCCCCCCACCACATCACCATACATAATCCCGTCCCCAACACATCACCATACATAAT
The DNA here is from genome assembly GCF_051348905.1 of Ranitomeya variabilis. Lineage (NCBI taxonomy): Eukaryota > Metazoa > Chordata > Amphibia > Anura > Dendrobatidae > Ranitomeya > Ranitomeya variabilis. The sequence continues at coordinate 573,209,593 of NC_135234.1, read as the reverse complement.
CCCGCCCCCCACCACACATAATCCCGCCCCCACCACATCACCACAAATAATCCCGCCCCCCACCACATCACAACTATTGTTATTAACTTCATTTTAAGTTAATTTACCACCTGCGTAAGCTCTATTGAATGTTATTTACTTTAGTTTAATCACCAGCAGCGTTAATTAGATGGCAATGAGCATGCCGAGCGTTAGCCGGCTGGAAACGGCTAGTTTCAACATATAGGCCACCATTTTATATTAGAAAATATAATGAAGTACATTCCAATGTATCAAGGAAAAAATCTTCTGCTCTGTGAGGGATGACTTACTCAGCAGCTTCCCAAGGTAGACACAGGGACGCTTCTTGTGGTAAATCACCTGCTGGTTTATTGGGGAACGGCATAAACCGTAGCCGGGTTCAGCAAAACAAACAGCCTTTCTGCATAATGGCAAAGTAAAGAGATAACGTATCACAAAGTCCAATTGTCTGAGGGATTCGCCCGCTCAGACCACCGTGTGTCTTCAGCTCCACCTGGAGCCGCCGTTTGGAGTCTTTCCTCTCCAAACACAACACACTGACTGCCTCTGAAGTCCAGCCATTTAAACCCAGACCATGTGACTGATCACATGACTGACATCACACGGGTCCTGTTAGCACACATCTGTGCTAATTCTGCAGGTGGAGGTATGGTGGACATCTTCCCACTCACTCTATAGATGCCCACCTAAAACCAGACCATGTATGCAACTTTAATTTAACCCTCACAACACAGCGTGCTGGAGGGAAAACTGTGGTTTCACATCACTGACACCATTATGCGCAGTGACACAGATCTCCCCTCATATACCGTGCCAGTGACCCTGTCACACTCCATTTAATCTTGTGGACAAAAAAGCTTCCGTTTTAGGTCGCATTCTTTCTCCTAGTGTTTTTGCCCAAGGTAAGACAACTGACATGTTCATTTTAAAATCTATATGAATATATGGAAAAAATGTATCTGATCACCTGTGAATCCTGGAAAACACAACATGTGAGCTGTATCATAGGAACATTGAAAGTATGATTAAAAGACATCTTTGTGATGCTGCAAAAGAACAGCATTTAAGGGCTCCTCAGAACTTATATATTTTATATAAAAACATGGGAGTAACTCAGATGTATATAGAGTAATAGGAATTGAAAGGGTTAAAAAGAATAGGCAGAGGCTGTAGAGAAAGCTGCTAAACAGTCCTGATATATCTGTTAAAACAGGATCACCTCTGGGCATGAATCATATGCCATTATGAATAATAAAATGTATTTGCTATCTTGTTATGTGGTAGTCACTGTGTCACTAGTTTTATGATAGTGACTAAAAACTGTCAAACGCGTTTGCACCTTACGTTAGTGATGGGTATTGTAACTTTTAATATACAGCAATAAAAAGTATGGTTTACAAGAGGATCTTTGATTCTGGATCTACTATTTCATCCATTGTTTGCCAGAGAGTTGCATACATTGTGTCCAATGGGTTTGTAGATCTTATTTTCTGGCTCATGTGCAACAATTGATGCTCCTAATTTATGAGACATGTGCATCTTAACAATTCAGGTGCGTCTTGCGTCAACCTGCATTTTTTTTTTTTTTTTTTAATATAACCTGAAAGTACGCCCGTCTTAACCCCTTCATGACCTTGGGATTTTTCGTTTTTCCGTGTTCGTTTTTCACTCCCCTCCTTCCCAGAGCCATAACTTTTTTACTTTTCCGTCAATTTGGCCATGTAAGGGCTTATTTTTTGCGGGACGAGTTGTACTTTTGAACGACATCATTGGTTTTAGCATGTCGTGTACTAGAAAATGGGGAAAAAATTCCAAGTGCAGTGAAATTGCAAAAAAAGTGCAGTCCCACACTTGTTTTTTGGTTGGCTTTTTTGCTAGGTTCACTAAATGCTAAAACTGACCTGCCATTATGATTCTCCAGGTCACTACGAGTTCATAGACACCTAACATGACTAGGTTATTTTTTTACCTAAGTGGTGAAAAAAAAAATTCCAAACTTTGCTTAAAAAAAAAATAAAAAATAAATAAGTAAAAAATTGCGCCATTTTCCGATACTCGTAGCGTCTCCATTTTTCATGATCTGGGGTCGGTTGAGGGCTTACTTTTTGCGTGCTGAGCTGGCGTTTTTAATGAAAAAAAACGGCCGCCCTGCTTGTGATTCCCAGCCCCGCAATGTGACTTATGATTTATTCACGTTGCGGGGCTGGGATTCACAGGCAGGGCGGCCGCGCAGGCGCAGTCAGCTGGACTGCATATGGGGACAGACGGCCAGCGCTCACTGCGCCTGCACCAGGCAGGGGATAAGAGCGCAGGCGCCGGCTACTTTTGAAAACAGAGGTGAGGAGGAGGCGGCGCCCGGCGCCAAGAAGATGTGAGTGACAGCTGTGTGCTGACTGAAGCAGGGGGGAAACGCCGGCCCACTTGACTGAGGAGCAGGTATTTCAGACAAATTATAAAACTGATTATTTCTCAAGTTACAGCACCCAGAACTAAAAGAGCCACCTTGTCAGAATGCAGCATTACTGCTGCATAAGGTGGCTCTTTTAGTTTGAAACGACTGGGGGGGGGGGTGTGACAGGTTCCCTTTAACAAATCTGCCCTTCTGTGTCTAGTTGTTTTGCTACCACTTTATATTCTTTTATTTTATTTTTTTAAATACATCAGATAGGGATTGCACACATTAGTTAGGACTGCTCTAATACGGGTATACCTAGACGTTTGGTAGAGCGGCTTAATATACATTTTTTTGCAAAAGACATATTCACCAAATACCCTGTGTTTTTCCATCTTTTTACTAGCACTTGCTGTTTACTGGTATTTTCTGCACCAGAGTACTTTTTGGTTTTACTGTGCCTTTTTGTTTCATTTTATATTCTTATGGTATTTTTATAAAGTTAGTTTCCCTACTACGTAAATGATGAGAACGTGATCCTTCTGGAACCTCCAGTGACCTTACACTGTACCCGCAGTGTTACATTGTTCTTCTTTCTGAGATTTCCCTGCTGGGATCTTGCCTCCCCTTCCTCCATTACTCTTGGCGAGGCGCAATGTTTATGGCCGTCTCCCCTGCAGCTATACATAGCAGAGCGTGTCCATGGTAATTCGGTGCCATGTTATAGAGCGCAGGGGTTTGTAGACTGGAGCACATTGTGTAGCATATTTTGGGTTTTCCCCTATGTTTCGTTATAGAAATTTCCCTTTCTTTTTTTTTTTTTTTTTTTACAATTTTTGAAATGGGGTTTACCTCCAAAACGTATGGCAATCCATGCAAATATTACCTCACTACTGGCCTACATTGGGCAACTATATGCCGCAAGCACAGTGAATTTTGGAATACGACCTGGTGTATCGCCTCTAGCTGTAATAAAATAATGAACTAGAAGGTGACTGCTGAGACCCAAACACAATCTCTGCTTTTTCCTTTTGCCAGTTTATTCTTGCTGTCATATTTATTGCCCCTTTGCCACTAAACCCTTCCAAATTCCCCAAAAACCCAAGAGCGCATTATAATGAAATAATAATTTAAGTCTGATAAATAATTATTGATCTGACCTAATCTGCAGATGGTGAGATTGTAATGTTATAAATCTCTAAACCTAATATCCTGGCATGCCCTGCCCTAGTCTCACTATGTTCCCTCTCGCCTGCTCTCCTGGCGATCTCCTCTAATATAGCGCCTCTCTCGTCCTCCTGTCACTGATGAATTACTGCAATTTATTGCTACCTTTGCTTTTCCTGTCTCTTCTCCTGACCATTATGGAATTCCTGTTCTGTCTGCAGAAAACTTTCTTACAACCATGACCTGTCAATTTCACATGACCAATCATTCCTGGGCCTAATAGAAATATGGCTGACACCCATTATCATGGCTTCCACTGCTGCATTCTCTTGTGACTGCCTTTTTAAAGGGAACCTGTCACCCCCAAAATCGATGGTGAGGTAAGCTCACCGTCATCAGGGGCTTATCTACAGCATTCTCTAATGCTGTAGATAAGCCGCCGATGTTACCTGAAAGAGGAGAAAAAGACGTTAGATTATACTCACCCAGGGGCGGTCCCGCTCCGATGGGCGTCTCAGGTCCGGTACAGCGCCTCCCATCTTCATTCCATGACGTCCTCTTCTGGTCTTCACGCCGCGGCTCCGGCGCAGGCGTACTTTGTCTGCCCTGTTGAGGGCAGAGCAAAGTACTCCAGTGGGCAGGTGCCGGAAAGGTCAGAGAGGCCTGGCGCCTGCACACTGCAGTACTTTGCTCTGCCCTCACCAGGCGTGAAGACAAGGAGAGGACGTCATGGAATGAAGATAGGAGGCGCCGGAGCGGACCTGAGACACCCATTTGACCGGACCGCAGCAGGACCGCCCCTGGGTGAGTATAATCTAACCTCTTTTTCTCCTCTTTAAGGTAACATTGGGGGCTTATCTGCAGCATTACAGAATGCTGTAGATAAGCCCCTGATGCCGGTGAGCTTACCTCACCATCGATTTTTTGGGGGGTGACAGGTTTCCTTTAATTTACTTCGAACTCCCCAATTGGCAATAAACACAGTGAAGCAATATCCGATACCTGCTCATTTAACCCGATTCCGCCTCTATCCTCCATTGCTTTGGAGTACACTCTGTATCCTCCCTTTGCCACCACCCTTATCGTCTTTCTCTCCTGGCTCTTGCACTTCCTTTCAACTTGCATCTATACCAATATTATGGCCTTTGTCATTTTGATGCCTCTGTACTCTTATCCCTTCCTCTTTTAATCTTAGTCGTCCTCCCTATCCTTACTTCTCTAACTTGTGAAGCTCTCCTAACTCCTGAAAGAAGCACTCCCATCAAAAGTTTTTATCCTCTTAATATATTACAATCCTCATCATTATATAGCTGTGTACTTACAATTGCTCATTTTGCATTTCTACTCGGTCAATTTTTCTCTCTTCTCTGCTTTATGTAGACACAGGAAGTCTCTTTTCCCGTCATTAATCATTCCCCTCTTCAACTGCTGACCCAGCTGCTCCCTCCTCCCCCTGTCGGGGACTTTTGCAGAGACTTATGAGTCATACAAGGAAAATTGACCTCCTGTTTCTACATAGAGTTGTTGTTCTACATTGAATTGTTTTGCTGGCACTACCTTGACTATATTGATTGCTAGATGACTTGTATATACTGTTTAGTATGTGATAGAGGGGGCTTACTACTTACTTTATAGGGCATTAGGCCAGGTATTTGTACATTTTGGTGATAGGTGATTTGTATAAATCTGAGATTAAAAATTAACTGAAAAAAGATTAAAAATAAGGCCTAAAAAACTACATACTGTATAATGTGCGCGTGCAACATTCATATCCTCCTCTCCTTACCAGGATGTGTCTATTCACAATTAATAAAATACCTAGAATCTCATTTATTATGCTTTGCTTATATAGCACTATCATATTCCTCTGTGCTTTACATACATTATCATTACTGTCCACAATGGGGCTCACAATCTAAATTCCCTATCAGTATGTCTTTGGAATGTAGGAGGAAACCGGAGAACCCAGAGGAAACCCACGCAAACACGGGGAGAACATACAAACTCCTTGCAGATGTTGTCCTTGATCTCATAAAAACTCTTGGTCATCCCTTACCAATCGAAGTTTACGGACTAGTGTACAATATGAATTGGTAGAATATACACTGCTCAAAAAAATACAGGGAACACTTAAAGCGAACTTGTCAGCAGGATTCTGTTCAGTGAACTACAGACACTGTCAGGTTGGCGCTGTTTTGATTATTAAAATGATACCTTGGTTGATGAAATCAGTCTTGTGGTTGTTGTTGTTGTTGTTGTTTAATCTGTATTTGTAGTTCTCAGTTAATGAGATTCTTGTTCTCTGGAGGGGGTTGTCTGTATGTGGTGCTCTGCTTACATATGCATCATTGTGGGCTTATAACATAATATGGTGGGGTAAGAAAAAAAATTTTGCATCCAGTAAAATGATGCTGGCAGATGCTACTGCGCAAGCGCCACCACCATTTTTCTGCATCCAATTTTTTTTGGGCAGGGTGTGACCAGACAGTTTTTCTGTGCTCATCCTTTTTGACTGCTGTTTTGGTTACTTTTGCATTTTGTCATTGCTCTCACCCCTAGAGGTAAAATACAGTAGCATGAGGAGGTGTCTACAACACACAGAAGCTGCTCAGGTAGTGCTGCTCATCCAGGATGGCACATCTATGTGAGCTGTGGCAAGAATGGTAGCTCTGACTGTCGGCATAGTGTCCAGAGCATGGAGCAGATACCAGAAGATGGGCCAGTACACCAGGAGATGTGGAGGAGATCATAGAACGGCAACAACCCAGGAGCAGGAACGATAACTCCTCCTTTATGCAAGGAGGAGCAGTGCTAGAGCCTTGCAAAATGACCTCCAGCAGGCCACTAACCATGTGTCTGCTCAAACTGTCATAAACAGACTCCATGAGGGTGGTATGAGGACCCGATGTCCACAAGTGGGCGTTGGCTTACAGCCCAACACCGTGCAGGGCGATTGGCATGACCGGTTTGGCAGTAGGTCAGTAATGGTGTGGGGAGGCATTTATTTGGAGGGCCGCACAGCCCTCCATTTATTAGCCAGAGGTACCCTGACTGCCATTAGGTGCCCGGATGAGATCCTCAGAGCCACTGTGAGACCATAAGCAGGTGCAGTGGGCCCTGGGTTCCTTCTGATGCATCACGTTGTTGGGCCTCATGTGGCTGAAGTGTGTTAGCAGTTCCTGCATGATGAAGGCATTGATGTTATGGACTGTTTTGCCCATTCCCCAGACCTGAATCCAATCATGCACATCTGAGACATCATGTCTCGTTCCATCCACCAACGTCACGTTGCCCCACAGACTGTCCAGGAGTTGACTGATGCTTTAATCCAGGTCTGGGAGGAGATCCCTCAGGAGAACATCCGCCACCTCATCAGGAGCAAGCCCAGGCATGGTAGGGATGTCATTCAGGCACGTGGAGGGGACACACACACACACACACACACACACACACACACACACACACACACACACACACACACACACACACACACACACACACACACACACACACACACCTGAGCATCATTTCCTTGTCTTGAGGCATGTCCACTGAAGATGGATCAGCCTGTAATTTGATTTTCCACTTTGAATTTGGAAAATCCAGACCTCTATGGAATATTGATTTTTGATTTACGTTGATCATTTTTATGTTTTATTGTTCTCAACACATTCCACCATGTAATGAATAAAGATTTGCGACTGGAATATTTCTTTCAGTGATGTCTTGGATGTGGTATTTTAGTGTTCCCTTTATTTTTTTGAGCAGTGCATATTTAAAACCAGTGCTTGTCTATTGTAAATGATATCATTCACTGAATCGTTTATATCCTCCTGTGATTATTTGTATTTTTTGTCTTAATGCATTTTGCCACCCTCTTGACTGAGTGACTCATCAGGAGACAAACCAGTATATGAATATGAAGTACACATCCTGTTCACCATAGCAGGAGACATGACGGGATATCAAAATCGCCCACTTATCTACACTGCAGTTGGATATGAATTACATGTGTGCACTACATGTAGTCTCCTCATGGCTTTTATTTGTACTGCAGTAATAAAGGTTAGGTTTTATGGGTAAATCCCTTTTTCAATGAATACTTGTAAATTTTACCCTACTAATGTTTACATTAACTTTCTGTAGTTCTGATGTTTGCACATTATTATATGATCTGGGTGGGTAGGAGTAGTTTACATTGTAATCGAACTACTGTACAAGCATTAGTAATCCTATCTAACACTCTGGTGGTTTCCTTTGGGTGATTTGATGAACTGGGCTTTATTAATGTTAATAAAGATGGGATCAAATAAAAATAAATAAATACACCAGAGGGTTAGATAGGATTGCTAATGCTTGTACAGTAGTTCGATTACAATGTAAACTACTCCTAATATATGGTGCGCTCTCCTATAGGTGTCCAGATAGTTCTAGTTTGTGTTTCATGATTCAGAAACAGCCATTGCTTGCTCTTGACTCGAGTCTCTTGCCACAAAAGAACTCCAGAAATCAATAAACCACCATGGTGGACCAATCCGAGGAGAAAACGGAGACCAGTTTCTAGGGCAACAGAGCAGCATTGTAAGGCCATGTTCACACGCTGCGGTTTTTACCGCGGAACCGCCGCGATTTTGATGCTGCGGGTCCGCAGCAGTTTCCATAGCGTTTACATTAACATGTAAACCCTATGGAAACCGCAAACCGCAGTGCACATGCTGCGGGAAAAACCGCGCAGAAACGCAGCGGTTTACAACCCGCAGCATGTCACTTCTTTGTGCAGAATCGCTGCGATTCTGCACCCATAGGAATGCATTGAACCGCTTACTTCCCGCATGGGGCTGTGCCCACGTTGCGGGAAGTAAGCGGATAATGTGCGGGTGGTACCCGGGGTGGAGGAGAGGAGACTCTCCTCCAGGCCCTGGGAACCATAAAATAGTGTAAAAAAAAAAAATTAAAATAAAAAATGAAGCTATACTCACCTCTCAGCGCTGCCCGCGGCGTCCGGTCTCAGTTGCTGTGCCGAACAGGACCTGTGGTGACGTCGCGGTCACATGACCGTGATGACGCCGCGGTCACATGACCGTGACGTCACGAAGGTCCTTGTCGGCACAGCCGCTTGCAGCGCCGGGGAGATCGCGACGTCAGAGGGTGAGTATAGCCAATTTTTATTATTTTTTACATTACTATTGATGCTGCATATTGCTGCATATGCAGCATCAATAGTACAGCAGTAATCCCGCAGCGGAAACCGCGGAACAAACCGCGATAAATCTGCAGGGATAACCACAGCGGTTTTGCCCTGCAGATTTTCAATTCCGCTGCGGGATTAACCCGCAGAGGAACCCGCTGCGTGTGAACATGGCCTAAGAATAACATTGTGTAAGAAGACCTTATTACTTGCAAACAAGCAGGTCCCAATTTAATGTTTGCACTTGGTTCTGATGAACCTAACTTCCTAACCCAACCGCAGTGCCTGCATCTGCATTGGTAACGTATCTGCATTGGATACGTATTGGTATCTGAGAACATTTCAACCTGCAGTTTGTGAAACTCCTTTAAGCAACTGCTTAGTACTTATCCCACCCCACCCCCATAACTTGCTTCACCAATTACTGATGGAAAGCATTCACTCTTCTGTCCAAATCGCACCTTCTACCTGTGCACTTGATCCTATCCCATTCTACGTCCTCCTCAGTAGTCTGTTTATCCAAGAGTATCACTAACCACTGGAATCTTCTCTTTTTTTCTTTAATATTGCAACCATTTTGTCAATCCTTGTCAAGTTATTGCACCACTACACATTAAACTCACATCTTGATTGGCTACAATCTGTCTTCCATCCCATACAAACTTTATATTCCTTTTGGCATCACACACCTCTTCAATAAAGGTTTGGCAAAGACAGAAATGTTCTCTTATGAGTCCTCTTGAGGCAATTTCAGTGGTATCCTGCCATGATGATGTTCCTCGACTTTGATTCAACAAAAATACATGTACATCTCCTGCGTGGCATGTTGCCTCATCCTACTGTATCTTTCCGCCTAACACTCTCTTCACCTCTTTAGTCCACCCTCAACTCTGTGCCTGGTTAATTGTGTGCCCTTGTTGATCCTCTAGCTCGCCCATTTGCTAATCACTCACCATATAGGCTTCTCATTTCTCTGACTCCCAATCCAGCTCTCAGAAGGCCTCCTCAAGGCCGTCTAGACTGCCATATAAATCGGACTGAAAGCAGACGGCTGTGCACGGACTGGCGAACATGACAGCTGCATAGAAATATATGGAGCGGTCAAGCCCAGCTCGGGAGAGCCACCAGCCAGTCCGTGCATTGTGGTCCGTTTTAAACGGCCAACTGCACCCTTTAGTCTGCGACTCGCACAGCGGGCTCCAAATTTCTCTTGTGCTTTCCTGTATTGTCGCTTGCTAGTATAAATGGTCTGCCTCATAATCCTCCTTCAAAAGCAACCGTTTAGGGCCCCCCTAAAAAAAAGGCATATATTGTCAAATAGCTCCTTGTAAGATCAGCTAAATTGTACCTTTTATTTATACAGTCTACTGCTTGATTGACGGCTCATTGGCTCAAATACACCGCCAGTGCTTATTCGCTGGACGGAAAATGGAACCAGGGAGGCAAAGGTTCAGGAAACGCTCCAATCACACACAGGGCACCTCTGCTACATTAGTGGGTGTATTAAAACGTGGATTTTAATGTTATCAAGCAGCAAATATAAATTTAATGTAAAGGGATTTGTCCACATGTTGTCTTCTGCTGAGGGGCATAGTCGGTATTTTTGGTGGTACCTGGAGGCTGTGCTGGGAATGTCTCTTCCTCCCAGCTCTTTTTGTGGAATCACTTCTGCTTGAGTAGTAAGTGATTTATATATATATATTATATAATTTTATTTTATTTATTTATTTTTTTTACCACAAACCCCTAAATAAAATCTATAAAATGTCTGCACCTAGAGCTTTACTTTCAATGGTGCCGGTACGGTTGTCTCCAGAGCATGCTATTCCTCTGATTTCCCATTTGACCAATACTCTATTGTGAGACATTTTTGGCCTGCTGTTCTGGGAACTGGGAGATGGAAATCCTGAGACTTACTGCGTTCTCACAGCCAGGAATTAGTCTGCATGCGTTGCATAGGAAGAAAAATGTAAGTGTTATTTTGGGGTCAGGTCAGACGTAGAGGCACATGTCTCCTCCATGCTGTTTGCTGCCTGCTTTACTAAACCATTCACATGCCTGAACTGTGGGCGAGCGATTACCTGGTGGGCACTCAGTGGCGGCCCGTGCAGGGAGTCCGGCTTTCTGCAGGATGGGAATTCAGGAAATGCATTTTAGAAGGCTCTAATATGTAAACGCTCTACATATTTCATGCTCCTGGGGCTTATACGTTATATGTTCATTAAACTTCAGCCGCTTTGTAGTAAAGGTGCAGAACATTTTCTAGTGTCATTAAAGAGCTTATTTGGTGATAAGTTGTCACTTATCTACAACCCTGTTTACATGTACGGTAATTGGAAGAGCCCTTTAAGAAACGGCTATAAAGACAATTCAACGACTGTTTCTTATTCAGAATGTTACATTAAATGGATTAACTGTCGGATTAATAATCTCTTGATTCAGCACTACGAGTATAGAAATAAAAGCTAGGCTCGGTGCCAGGTGGCAAACGTGCTGTTGTCTAACTTTTGTGTCATTTTTTTTATTTGGCTGCCAGAGTGGTCTAACCAGATAAGACCTTTTAGCTTGTCGCGGGTATAAAAGTGTTTCTGCACCGCTGAAATTAATATGGCCCCTCGCGCCCCACTACTTTTTTGCCTTCAGCTTTTCTAACATTATTTTTAAAATAAAAACCTGTTTCTTTTCTTTATAAAAGCTGTAAATCTTTTCTTGGCTTGAAATTAGTTCATATGGGTTTGATATCGCTGACCAAATGTTACCAATATGAGAAATATGGACAATTGGTCTCATGTTACGCGTACAAAAAGGAGCGAGTGCTATATAGATATGTAATGTATAGAGGTACGAGACAAATATAGCTGGAATTACAACTATTGCATCCCACACCAATGACATTCATTTTTTTTTTATTTTTTTTTTAAGAACTGAGCACTTTTATCCCCCCTAGAATGGAGCTGCAGAGTGCATGTCCGACCACCTCGCCATTCATTCCCTATGGGGCTGTCGGTGAAATGCCGAGTGCAGCTCTGTTGTCCCCTAAGAAATGAATGGAGCAGTGGTCCAGCATGCCACCCGGCTTTATAACCCATTATCTTCCTACCTGAATTCTGATGTTCTGTCTTAGTGTATGCATATTTCTTCCAGCATTTCTGGGGGAAAAAGCTGGTCCTCTTTGTACCGTGGGCAGTACTGACCAGCAGAAACTTCTACTTTGGATTCTTCACTTGTTTGATATCCTTTTGCCTGAAAACTCTAATGGTCCTATACTTTTCTTGTATTTTTACATTTTAGCTTGGCACACGAGATGCTTTCAGAGGAAGTGAGGGAGTTGTCCTGTGCCACTGTGGGTCACGTTGTCTTAATTCCTTTACAAACTTGACATTTCAAAGAGCTGGAGGCTTGTGACAACTAATGGAAAAGATTTAATGTCCATGTGAAGTTTCCTGTTGAGGGATGTCAAGCGATACATTTTTTTTTTTCGGCCCTTTTTAGTCTGTTAAAGGAAATTGAGCCACAAATGTTTTTCTTAGGTCAAGACTATCAGATACACAAAATCTGCTATGTGCCCCATAATTGCTGACGTGGACTGTTTGTTTTTGATGCTCGGGCTACAGTGGGAAGGGTTACATTAACTATTCAAGCTTTTACATGAGTAATTTTGAGTATTCTCGTATCTTTTTTGACTCCTATATTTCTAGCTTATGTGCTGCACCTCATTAGGAAGGTCCTCCGTACATTCAGTAACATCAGCTATACTATATAGCAGGAAGATTTTCTGGTCACTCACCCCTGCAGGAAACCTTTGACCTTTGCTTCTTGCTCTTTGTGAGGATATACTGAAAAATGTACTTCTGTGTAGTAGCTTTCATTATTCTTCACATGTGTGAATGGTATTTAAAATAAAACAACAAAAACTTGTATGAGCAGACGGCCTTAGTTTCTAGTCATCTAAAGGTAAGTGCACAAAACATATTTTTCAGGCAGCCCAAAGCTTCCATTTTTCAAGTAGAAAACCCTTCAGGTTACTCTCCTCTTCTCTGGTGTTTTGTAATCCTGAAGTGTCTTATTTGGTAGTTTCCGGGGTGCTTTCTTGACGTTTTAGGGGGGTTTTTTTCTAGTTTTCCTAGCATTTTGGCGACTTTTTTTTTTTTTTTTTTTTTTTTACTTTGTTCAACAATGAAGAAGCGATCATTTCTGATAGGCACTTTTGATTATTTTTGTGTTTTCCCATTGACTTTGTGCAGTAATATGGAGCATCTTCTAAGTGGAAACTCCCTGGTTCCTTCACTTCTTTTAACAATTCTGTGTTTTTGGAAACCTGAAGTAGTTTAAGGACAATTAAAAAACTTAAGATATGAATAAGTAATTTTGATATAGATTAGTAAATGATCATTCTTTTGAGTTTGTTGTTAAAGAGCAGCTGTTAGGCGATTCATGCTCTCCAAACCGTGACCAGCATGAATTGCTGCACGACTGCCGCCAGGTGTGTTCTTCTGAGATGCTCTTTAAAGATCCGTCCAGGGACCATAGCTGGAGGAGAGACTAGTCTGGCTCTGCCCCAGCACTGCTGGGTGATTGACAGACCTCTCCATCGCTTGGACATAGGGAGAGGTCTGTCAGTCACCTGCGGCTGTGCAGTGGAGAGTCAGATGGGGCGGAGAAGGACCAGTTTAATCTCTGGCTCTGGTCCCCGGTCTGGTCTTCAAAGTATATTTTCTCTGAAATGCTGGGGTGTTTGAGTATAATCTACTTGGCTTCAATCATGCAGCATAAATTACCTGACCGTTTCCCTTTAATACACAGACTTTCAGTCTGGGATGGGATTCACTCTAAACCAGCCTGAAATAGACGTTGTGCCCATACCCTTGTGATGGTGGTTCAGATACTGGGTATCGCTCTTCTGCAGCACTGAATGAGTTAACTGGATGGTGTGACGATTTGTATTGAACCATGGTCTTTTCGTGCCCAGCACTCCTACCATTCATGTAGATGTGTTATCCAAATGTTTTGCACTCCTCACGTGCAGAAGCTTTTGTGTTTCTGTCACGGGCACATAATAGACAATTTTGAAAAATAAGGTAGAATTTTTCTCCTCCAGTGTATGGGTTAAATGATGCGTGATTCTTGTTAAAACAAGGTAGAACCTGGAAGCCTTCAGCATGGCGACACCTGCGATGTCTTATGTCATAGGAGGGGGTGAGCTCGGGGACCGGCAGATCCTGAATAGCACAGCTATGAATGCTCTCCTCTGCAGAGCAGGACATGTGTAGGAGTTGCTTTTCTTGGAAACGCTGATTTCTAAGTCAGGCTAGCTGCAGAGGATGTACGGAGCCGCAAAGGCTTCACACATGGAGTATTCCTGTAGAGCACACGGCTCTAAATAGCAGAATCTAATGAGACGGAAGGTGCGTAATCCCCTCACTATTGTCCAATGCCTCAAATAGACGCCTGAGCAGAAAGGAGACTGTCACATTGCTTCACATTACCTGTTGTTTGCCATGTACAGTCATGGCTAAAAATATTTAGGAGTGTGCCAGCAATTTTTTCCGGCCTATTTTGGGGGTTTTGTGAGAAATTGTGTCCAATTTGTTTTTTTTTCTTTTTCTTTTTTGTGTTCCAATTCACATAAAGGAAATAAACGTGTATAACAACATGTTATTGCAAGAGTTTTCTGGGAGAAATACTCCCATTTTCTGGAACCATTTCAAGGGTGCCAACACTTTCAGCCATAACTGTATGTCCTTTATTTTACCCGGTGTAAGTGCTGCTATTCTGACTGTGATGATTTTACTTTTCTTCCTATCTTCCTGCCTCTCTTCCTAAGATATTCAATTCCTTCCTGTAGTATAAAAAGTTTCTTGGTTGGGTGAGGTCCTCAATTCCTTTTTTTATGGGAGTCTTCTTCAAGACCACACCCAGTTGTTTAAAAAGACTAGATTTATATAAATGGAAATGCCAGTCCACTCTACTGGGTTTTGGCTACCCCATTGGACCCGTTGGGGATGTGTGCATCCATTGAAGCGTATTCAGCCCCTGGGAAAAATACTCCTTAAAGTCTTTCCAGTAATAGACTGGGTGCTCTTTAGTTGGGTTGCTCTCACAGTTCTTGTGAGTGATGTTGTGTAGAACTTTGTAGTCGAAAATCCCCAGAGAGCATCTACTATGTGTGGTTGTTAGATGGACCTGTATAGATGTCGTTTGTACATGTTACATCTAAATCTAAGTCCCTGCCAAATTTAGAGGTTAAAGTAAATTCTGTGCAGTCAGCTGCTTGCAGCACAAACTATAACGAGGTGTTACAGGCAGAAATGCCTTTGTTTGCTTGTGGGTCTGGGGTTTGGAAGCCAGTTTAGGGTCTGAATGCCAGTTGGCTGTACTGTAATCTTGACCGCTTCGCGGCTTATTCTGGTATTTTGCTGAATGTTTCAGAATGCATCTCGTTTTGAAGAGGCAGCGACCGCAGAAAGCTCCCAGAATAGATCTGTGTGTCTGTGAACCCAGAGTGACAATTCCGTGGGCCAAGTAGATAAACTGGAGGATTTCAGCTTTCTTCTGCTCTTGTGAGCTGACAGCTGGTATGTGTCCAGAAGAGTGAGGACAGCGAGATGCCAGCTGCTGCGCTCCTGTCACTGCTCGGCTTTCCTGCTCCCTCTGATTTACTACTTGAAAGGACACCACTAATACATCCCAACATTCTGGCCTTATGCTCTGATGGACACCATTCACCTGGTTTAAAAGCTGGGCCCCCTACAAGCTTCTCATAAAATAGAATCTTTAACATACATACTACATTCTCTCACTTTTTTTCTTTTTTTATAGAAAATTTTGGTTTGCAATTGGCAGAAAAATATGTAAAAAAGGGGATTTAAAACAAACCAAACATTTTGAAGGCTTGCTGGAGTGGTAAAAGGACATGAAGACAGTCCAGGCTTTAATCTGTCCAGTCGGGCTTCTTCTGTACCAGGCGTGTCGGCCTCTAAAGGGGATGAGTAACCAGATTTCACAATACACTATTGCACAGATCTTATCTTGATGTTACTGGTACATATACTTTAAAAATAAAGCGTCAGACCTTGATGTGGGAAACTTCAGACAGCCGTAGATTCTTTCTCATCTGAGAAAATCGGGACGATTGTGCAAATGACACTGATCATTCATTGATCAGTGTGTTATCTGGTTCTCTGTGATGAGAAGATGGAGAAAAAAAATGTCTCCATTCTGTGAGGCCGTGGAATATCGAATCACTCGGTCATGCTGCGATTTTTCTTTTTTCTTTCTTCTTACAGTCTGTCTGAGGAAGAAATCAGACGTGTATGGCCCCAAAGACTAACATTGGTCCAAGTGTGATCCGATGTTTTGTCGGACTTGGACTGAAAGTACGTTCCTCTACACCTGCCCTAATCCTAATATTGGGATGACCATTTTGTGAGTCAGATATATCATGAAATGTCTCATGTCATGAGTTGAAGTGTATTCAATCTCCGCTCTTCCAGCTTTACTGACAGCTTGTACTGAGCAGTGTGAGATCTCAGCATCAGGAGAGATACTGAGGATCTGTCAATCAGGCTAGTTAGAATGAGATTGAGTTTACATGACATGGAGAAAAGTAAATACAACTTTCTTATAAGGTCTAAGAGGTCTTTTTAATGTATTCAGTTTGTAATGTGAAATCTGGTGACAGATCTACTTTAACCTCTTAAGGACCAGGCCACTTAGTAGGTTAATGACTAGGCCTTAATTTTGAAATCTGACCAGTGTCATTTTATGTGGTTATAACTCTGGAATGCTTCAACGGATCCCACTGATTCTGAGATTGTTTTTTTTTCGTGACATACTGTACTTTATGGTAGTGGTAAAATTTCTTTAAAATTGTTTATTTGTGAAAAAAAATTAAATTTGGTAAAAATTTAAGAAAATGTCACAATTTTTTTTTTCAAATTTTTATGCCGCTAAATCAGAGCGTTGTCACAGAAAATAATTAATAAATAACATTTCCCACATGTCTACTTTACATCAGCACAATTTTTGAAACATTTTTTTTTAAGGGTTAAATGTTGACCAACGATTTCTCATTTTTCCAACAAAATTTACAAAACTTTTTTTTTTTTTTTGTGATCACCTCACATTTGAAGTGACTTTGAAGGGTCTATATGACAGAAAATACCCAAAAGTGACACCGTTCTAAAGACTGCACCCCTCAAGGTGTTCAAAACCACATTAAAGAAGTTTATTAACCCTTCAGATGCTTCACAAGAACTGAAGCAATGTGGAAGGAAAAATCATTTTTGTGAAAAGTTAAATGTTCACATCGGACACAATTTTTATTTATTTTTTTTATCAGGAGAAATTGAACCACAGTTTGTTGTTATGCGATTTCTCCTGAGTACACCGATACCCCATGTATGGAGGAAGACCAGTTTTTGGGTGCAGGGCTCGGAAGGGAAGAAGCACCGTTTCATGTTATGAACGCTAAGTTGGCTGGAATCTAGAGCAGATGCCATGTCTTGTTTGGAGAGCCCCTGATGTGCCTAAACAGTGGAAAGCCCCCACAACTGATGCCATTTTGGAAAATAGGCCCTTCAAGGGACTTATCTAGATGTTTGGTGAGCGCCTTGAACCTCCAGGTGCTTTACATAAGTTTATAACGTAGAGCCGTGAAAATTTACAAATCACTTTTCTTCCACAAAAATCCTCACAATTTTTTTTTTTTTTTTTTCTTTTCTCTCGAGGGTAACAGGAGAAAATGGACCCCAAAATTTCTTGTGCAATTTCTCCTGAGTGTGCCAATACCCCAGGTGTGGGTGAAAACTTCTTTTGAGGCACAGTGCAAAGATGAAAAGGGAAGGAGCGCCATATTATAGTCAGGGTGGATTGATTTAAATCACGCCGATTTAAATCATGATTTAAATCACAATTTAAATCAAAAGATTTTTTTCTATTTAAATCGGATCGATTTAAATCATGATTTTAATCATGATTTAAATCACTGATTTAAATCAAAAGGTTTTTTTTAATATAAATCACGATTAAAATGAGAAGTGAGAGCAGTGCGCATGTGCGCCCATAGTTACACGGACGAAACTAGGGGCAACGATCTAACGCCAGGGTGAGGGGGGGGACCCCAAAGTAAGTAAAAATCTTTTTTGTTTTACTATATGGCAATAGGTAGGTGTTTAAAAGCAGCATGTCTTAATTGTATAAACTATTAATAGCCTCCACATTTTGTTCATACTGCCCCTTTAATTCCACACTTCTAGCTTGGTTTCACTTTTGGTTTAGTTTCTTTTTCTATTCAGTTGACATGCCCAAACTTGTTGGATAGTCAGCAGTACTTGGCTGTAGTAACAATCAAACTTCATAAGTGATCTGTGTGAGCCATGGCAGGTCGTAAGAGAGACCCTATTTGGGTTCATTTTGTTGAGATGCCAGCAGCAGATCTTGGAAAGAAAGGTGCAAGAGCAAAGTGCAAATACTGTCAAAAGGATATCCAAGGACTTGTTTGCCGTTTGAAATCACATTATGAAAACTGCAACCAGAAGGGAAATGAAGATGTTGATAGTGAAGTGTTTCTTTGGTCATCTTCATCACCGCACTTCTCATGATGTTGCCTCATTCACGCCACCAGGCCTTGCATCTCTTTGTTGCATCGTTTGCATTTTGCACGCATGCCTGCCTTACCGATAGGCGAAGGAGCTTCATTAAAATATTCCCAAACTGGGTCTCTTTTACGGCCTGCTGCCATTATAAGGAAAGAATGTAATAAACCTCAGATCGTACACACAAACAGATCCAGACTTGTCTGTCTGTGGCTATGCTGCAGTATTGTGCTCAAAGTTTCACTTTCATTTTTTTGTCTGCTTGCCCTTCCTCCTCAAAACACTTAGATTCACATTCTTCTTGTGTTGTGCAGATCTATTCCACTCCAAACAATCAGAAACATATTGTCTAACTTCTTGGACTTGGCACTGAAGGGGTTGATTCTGTATTCATAGGTTTGTAGAACAATAGGATTAAGGTCTTTTTCTCAACTCTGTTCATGTTGTAACATTTTTGCCATGAAGAAGAGGCTGGGACCTCTGCGGAGTCAAATTCAGTTTTGAGAACTGCGTAAGTAAAGCGAGCGTCTGTGATAATATAGGAGAGAAACTGCCCACTAATCCTACAGAAACCTCTGGAAGAGCATGGCATTGTGAATGTTACACATATACAGCCTTTATTCTACTGAGTTAAACATCTCAGCTTTATCTCATGATGGAAGAACCTTTGGATGGTAAAATATTTTCCTCAAAAAGCAGTTTATTGAAAAAAATCCGATTTAAATCAAAAAAATCCGATTTAAATCAAAAAAATCCGATTTTTTTGATTTTTTTTAAAAAACATTGATTTTTATCCACCCTGATTATAGTGCAGATTTTACTATTATGGTTTGAGGGTGCAATGTCCCACTAGGAGAGCTCCTGAGGTGCCAGTACAGCAGGACTCATAAGTGACCCCATTTTACAAAATACACCTGGATGCATTAATCTAGGGGTGCAGTGATCATTTTGACACCATCGTTGAGTCACCGAATTTTATACCTTTTGGCAGTGAAGAAAAAATAATTACATTTTTACCACACAAATTTAGTTTGATCCCCATATTTTACATTTTTACACAAGTGGGTAAAATTGGCACCAGAATTTGTCCCACAATTTCTGCTGAATATAGAAATACCCCATATGTGGCTGTACAGTACTACTTAGCCATACGGAGAATCTCGGTAGGGATCGAGCGCTATTTGTTTCCTGGAGCACAGATTTTCCTAGAATAGTTTGCGGACTCCATATACAGTGCCCCTAAGTGCTAGAGAGCAGACCCCCCCCCCCCCCCCGAAGTGATTCCATTTTGGAAATTATACCCCTTCCAAATGTCATCGCTAAAGGTGGTGTATGCACATTTGGCCTCAGAAGGGAAGGGGGCGTTTGGAATTGGGAGCGCTGAATTTCTTTTGGGGGACAAGGAGCCATTTTGCTTTTCCAGAGCCTTTGTGCTACCAGTAACATGGAAGCCTCCTATATTTTCATTAACAGATGACGGACCTGAGTGGGAACTTGATTTTTTTTGTGGATTGCGTTGAAGCCTTTATTGGGTACAGTTTTCATAATGTTTGCGATCACATTTTTCCGGCGCACTACGCTGAGCACATACTTTGGAGTTTCCATCTAAATTTCCAAGTGACGTGACAGATGAAACGAGGGATCCAATCACTATAATGAGGCAGCAGAGTTACTCTGGACTCCATCTGGCCTCTGTTCAGCGTTGTCCTTCCTTTCAGAGGTGCAAAAAACTATTGTGGATCGTGTTTTTATGCATGACTAAAAAGACCGACACCGCTGGATCACAGGTACTTTGGCGTTCACAGTGCCTCCATCTGCCTCATTATAGGGAATCTTCCGCCGGCGATTCTGTCTGAAACATGTGTTTCAGAGATTTGCACGGAAACCCCGGTGTAAGCGCTCAGTGTAGAGCGCAGGATAAATGTGCACCAAACCTTACTGCGATCTTTGGGAGGCAAAATGAACAAATCCACAGCAGGTGAAGAATTTGTTTTATGTTTTACGTTGTTCCTCGTGCGGTATAAGTGAATGGGCAACTTTATTCTTCGGGTTGGTGCGATTACAGCGATACCAGATTTATATTCCTTTTTCTTTTAATGGTTTGCTTCTGTGACACACTAAAAGTTTCTTTTTTTTATTTATATTTTTTTTGCAAGAAGTTTCCTGGTGCGGGAACTGACACCCAGCCATGACTGGCTATGCCAGTCATTGGACGTTAAGGGGTTAAGAGACATTTTCACTGCCTAGGAGGATCATGTCTGGGAGCCTTATTTATTGCTGGTATGTTCCTTGATGCTGGGCTATAGCCCAAAGGGAAATGCAAACTGTCATAATATTCGTTGGTTTTCCATGCCCAACTGCACAAAACTAATATCACCATGAGCGACTTTTTCTGAAGTGTTGCTAAAGGATTGCTTGGTCTTGCCTTTGACACAGGAAAGAGTTTCTTGTGTTGGCACGGCTTCAATACTGTGCGTTAAATGGGTTGATAATCTTCAGTATTATTTTGAAGGCGGTATAGACAACCTTTTTAAAGGGAATTTAGATTTTTGCATTAATTATGTAATTTATAAAAAAAAATAATGTAAAATGTCATGTTTAAACATGTATGTATTTGTTTTTCTGCAATCACTGGGAACTACCATTTTTATTTGGTGTGTAAGTGTAAGCCACAAGTTGTAGGAGTCTACAATTGGTGTCCGATCGCATCTACAACACTGTAGTGGTCTCAGCTGGGAACACCCCCTAGGTTGTCCAATCCACAGCTGTGGAGGGAAGGGTGGGGACCTAGATGCCATTTTTGTAGACCAGACCTGTGTTCTGAGCTCCAATTTTATACTGTCACCGCTCATGTGACGCCCCAGGGTCCTGGTCGTCACAGTGGCATTGCTTTAGTACAAACAAGGTAGCGGGCACCACAACCATACATGAATCAGGGATCAACCATATGCATATAAGACAATACATTCAAAGAAGACCAAGAAAAAGGAATATGCATAACACTGGGATCAACCATCAAAAAATGACAACTTTATTAATACATGGGCATATCAAAACAAGACATACAATTAAAAACATTTAAAAAGCCAAAAAACAGCATATGGCTAGTAAGCCACATGCCACCCCACCCCCCCCGACAAATGGAAATAAATGTCACTGAGCACCAAAAATTTTTTTTTTCTTTTTTGGACTCTAGGTCTCTTGGACTTGTCTTTATCCCCGAGTCCTGGGTTATATGTTTTTTCGTAATTGGATGGTTTCGTTTGTGGGGCATATGTTGATCTAAAATGGAGTTATCCTAGTCCCAGATTTTTGGGCAATACTCTATTTACTTTGTTACTGTTGATGAGGTCCTGCAATTGTTGTAATTTAAGCCCATAGAGCAAAGCTGGTAGCGGATGAGTATGCATACTTGAATTCATATATATGTGCATTATTTTGGAATTGATATTACACAGTGTGTGGTGCTCAGTGACATTTATTTCCATTTATCTGGGGGGGTGGCATGTGGCTTACTAGCCATATGCTGTTTTTTGGCTTTTTAAATGTTTTTAATTGTATGCCTTGTTTTGATATGCCTATGTATTAATAAAGTTGTCATTTTTTGATGGTTGATCCCAGTGTTATGCATATTTCTTTTTCTTGGTCTTCTTTGAGTGGCATTGCTTTACCCACGGGGAGAGAGAGTGATGTCACACTTGGAAGCGATGAAGGATACCTTTCACCAGGTAATCACGTACACACATGTTCATACTCCAGGTCAGAAGGGGGAGCTCTGAACCTGGATTAAGGGGAACTTCCCTAATATATTATGGCTGGAGAGGAAGTTTAGAGCATTCTGTCAGAGGACAGAGACGAAGGCAGACGGACATAGTGTCTGAAGGGGCCGTGTAGTGAGAGGTACTACAGCTCCTGGAGAGAGGAAACTTAGAAGGAAAGAACAACTTGTGGAAAGTGTGCAGGAGAGAGAAGGCACAGGAGAGTGACACCAGGGGAGCAGAGCAGTGATTTAGCTGGAAGACCGAGGCCGTGCCGGACTCTAAGGGGCATAGCAGAAACTGCCAGGACAGCTGGACTTTAAGCTACCTGTCTGCCTTTGCACCCAGGAGGCACAGTGACATATAGGGCCGGGTCGTGATAGAGACCCTGTAAAAAGGCTCGAGTCACCTGTCATGCGGGTTTGTGTCCTAACCTATATGGGGGACAGAGAGGAACTGTGAGGACCTTATCAGAAGCCATAGGCTGCAAGTGAATACAACACCACTGTGCTTTGAGGAAGGCTTTCATCTCCACCTGGTTAAGGGGACTCTGGATTCGCTTCCAAGCTGGCCGGACCCTGCCTGTACCTGTTATCTGGTACCCTGGATTGCGGTTACCTGAAGCCTACAGTAAACCAGGTAAAAACACTGCAAACCTGTGTCCCTCGTTCTTCACTGCACCTCTCACCATCTTCACCTTTACATCAGGAGCCCTGGGGACCTACTTCACCTGTGGGAAGTTATACCCACTGACCGAATACCACAGGTGGCATCACGAACATAAACTTTAATCAATATCCCTTTTACATGGGTGCCCAGGGCCACGGGCCGGGTTGCCGCCGTGACACATCCCTTTAAATACCGGACCCGGTACCGATTACCCCACGGCCCTGGTGGGCGTTCCACTCACAGTACTTGGTGATGACAGGAGGTGCTGGGCAGCGGCGAGCGACGCGTCGGGGTGGCAAGTAGGGCCTGACAGTGTGCTACTAATGTCAGTGTATTGAGCTGTTCTCATCTGCTGTGCTGGAAGGAGTCACTGCCGCAGCCTTACTCTGAACGGTGAGAACAGGACTGCAGAGGTGATTTTCATGGTGTGGAAAAGAGGTCTTGAACAATTGATAACCGGGTTCCGCAACCTTTTGGCCATGAAGTATGCATATGTCTGTTTTTATTTTAATCTTTTTAGTCAAGGTGAATTGACTGTTTATACTAGATCTGACTTATTTTTGGTTTGGGATTGTCTATTGGCAGGATTAGTATGATAGGTCTGTGGTTCTTGTATCACGAAGACGAGATTCAGCTTCTTCACCCAAAAAAATAGAAAACCCTCCATTTCACATACTTCACAAGATACAGCATGTTGTATGTCAACTGTTTTATCTGGAAAACTATATCTAATTGTTCTTGCTAGTGATTTGTTGTAGAAAAGCTCCTTTCTTTCTCATATATTAATTTGTGATATTTAAGTTAGTGTGCTTTAAATTACATTTTTTAAGGCGGGTCATCCAATTCCCCATCCCCTATTTTATATTAACAGGTAGGAAGCATGGGACTCACAAACATGGTCTCTGCTAAGGCCCTTATACACAAACCAATAATTGGGGAATTTGCATTTAGAGAAACTATTTTTCCCTATTATTGGTCGCTGTAAATATACCTGCAATTGACTGACCTTGATCGTTGTGTGATTGGATTTTATGCATGCATAAAAATTCAATCATTATTGGCAGTGCATCACCCCGTGTATATAGGTTATCTGGTGCTGATAACCTGATTCTGTATGCGGACTGGATTAGCGATTGTTCTGTCCCCATCATTGCTCGTTGGCCTGTGTAAACAGGCTGAGCACTGAATGACTTGAATGTTGTCGATTGGCGCTTATTCCTGGACTAACATGGGCAGTGTAAATTGCCTCTTAAGGTACCGTCACATTTAGTGACGCTGCAGCGATCCAGACAACGATCCCGATCGCTGCAGCGTCGCTGGAGAGCTGTCACACAGACCGCTCTCCAGCGACCAACGATGCCGAGGTCCCTGGGTAACCAGGGTAAACATCGGGTTACTAAGCGCAGGGCCGCGCTTAGTAACCCGATATTTACCTTGGTTACCAGCGTAAAAGTAAAAAAAAACAAACACTACATACTTACCTTCCGCTGTCTGTCCCCCGGCGTTCTGCTTCTCTGCACTGTGTAAGCACAGCGGCCGGAAAGCAGAGCGGTGACGTCACCGCTGTGCCCTGCTTTCCGGCTGGCACTTACACAGTGCAGAGAAGCACAGCGCCGGGGGACAGACAGCGGAAGGTACGTATGTAGTGTTTGTTTTTTTTTACTTTTACGCTGGTAACCAAGGTAAATATCGGGTTACTAAGCGCGACCCTGCGCTTAGTAACCCGATGTTTTCCCTGGTTACCAGTGAAGACATCGCTGGATCGGTGTCACACACACCGATCCAGCGATGTCTGCGGGAGATCCAGCGACGAAATAAGGTGCTGGCCTCCTAGCTCCGACCAACGACATCACAGCAGGATCCAGATCGCTGCTGCGTGTCAAACACAACGATATCGCTATCCAGGACGCTGCAACGTCACGGATCGCTAGCGATATCGTTGTTAAGTTGTTCAGTGTGAAGGTACCTTTAGTCATATCACATCACAAAGGTCTTTTGCCCGAACCTACTTTCTACCAGCTAGAACAATGACCACTGCATTTGGTTAATTTTACACCTCCCTTTTATTGTCTTTTTATAGTTGGGCAACCAATTCTTATTTATTTATTCCTCCAATGCAACTTTTACTCTCCTAATTTAGCTCCAGCACCAGGTTTTGCTTCCTTTCCATATTTTTAAACATACACCGTTCCTAGCAGCCTCTCTGTGACACCCCCGGAAGAAGCACAAGCTTAGGGGCGTAGGGGTTGGAGAGGTGCGGCTGTTCATCAGGTTTTCTCAGACTGTCCTGGCTTAACTATCTAAGGTGATGTACCGATTGGAAAATACTCTGCTATTACGAACATAATGTTTTATCTACATCTATGCAATTTAAGCTGAAACTACTCGTGTGCCCTTGATCCCCTGGCAGTCTGTCTTAGTGCATTGCACCTTATGCATACTGGGCCACAATTACTGGTTACGGTGAGTATGCCCTGTGGATCTATACAGGCTGCTATAGTGATCAAAGTCACTTTATAATATTGGCAATTAGTGCTTTCTATATCATTTATAAGTGATGTCCTTATATTTAGGCTATATCGAATATGGTCACTTGCCGCATACTTTTTGGCATATGTTTACTCTGTCTATAGCATACAGGGCTTCCATAGTTGTGTAGATCCAGGTATCTGAGATAACTACACTTAGGTGCACCTCCCTACCTGGAAGTCGTCACCCCCACCATGATTTTTGTTTTATTTACCTTTTGTCTTGTTTTTTAGTATGTATATTAATAAAATGTATTAGTCTTTTAATTCAGCTTGAATCTCTTCTAATTTCTTTCAGCAATATCCCTAGCTGCTAGGAATGGTGTTTGTTTAAACTTTGAGGTGTCTAGCAGATTACATGCTGTTATTGGGACATATGTGATTAACTCCTTCCCATATGGCCTGCTCCCTATGCTAGTTTCAGTGGGTTAGTATGGTAGCCCAGCAAGCACCACTGATGTAATCACTTTAGACTTTTAAGGCCTGTTCAGGCAGCTGTTTACTGCCTGAGTATTCAGGAAGCATAGCTCTATTGTACCATGTGCTTTTCCTGGAGTTAGCATCATCTTCCTCTTTACTCTGCTCAAGTCATGTGTGTAATTATCTTCATAGCTACTCATGTTTGCAATCCAGCAATAAGCTCTGGCCTCCAAGCTCAGATCAGCAATTCCTGGTGCTATTTCACTCTGCTCTGCTGCGTTAACTTATGTCATCAACTATCCTAAAGCTGTATAAATTATCTTCTCAGCTATCACTGTGAGTAACTACATCTTTACAAGCAAGTTACTAGTTTTGCCTATACATCTCTGCTGTACCTGTGTATTACGGATCTCCTGCAGCAAGATGCCTGTTGCCTATTCATCGCTGCTGTTCTGTACTACCGCCACAGCTGGCTCAGGTGCATTTAGTGCTTACCGCTCAGCTTGCCCACCTGCTGTCTTGCATACCCCACTGTACTGGTCCTCACTTATCCATGTGCCTTCCAGCAAGTCCAGCTCCGCTGCATCATTGCCAGGTCACTAGGTGAGCCAGTAGCAGCATCTTTAATTAAAAAAAACATGGTAACAATTATAGCTGACCAAAACTGGGCACCTTAGGATGGAGTAAATCTTTCCTAGTGTGATAGTATTTCTGATGCCAGTAAAGTATTATTTACAGAACTTGTAGGAGCATAATATTCTATGACTTGCTTAGGTGAAAAAATATCAAGTGAATCTTAACTTGCCTCTTACACACTGCCACTCCAATGTCACTAGGCTTTTTGTCCTCTACCAGTCATTGCTTTATTGCTGATATTGGTCAATGGCCGTAGCTGAATGACATCCCCAGTGGTTGGCTGTATGGCAGACCGGAAGGAGGGCGCAGCACCAGCAGGGCTAGGGTGGAGGTAAATTTTGGGAGTGAGCTTGATATGTCATTGTACACCATAACATCATTCCTTTATGCCCAAAAATCCTTTAATGCTAGAACCTTTCTGAGTAATGTTGCTGATAAGATTTACATTATTATTGTCGCCTATCTTGGAATGGCCGCTTTTAACACAAATACTGCTTGTTGCAAAACAGATCTTCTCAAAATGAACATAAGTTCTTTTGCACGTAGATGGTCTATGCAGATGTGAGATTTGAATTTCAGAACTTTCCAAATACATTTCAGTAAATCTGCATTGATTTACATGTAGACTTTACATTGGAATAGACTGTGGAATAAATGACAACATGGAGCATACGTTTAATCCATATGGATTTTCTAAACTGCTTGTGAATAGTTTTCTTAACCCCATATACATCCATTGTACCGTGTTAACGTCCAGATCTGCTACGGTTTGTGAGATTCTAGAATGATTTGTATAATATAATATTTGCTGCTCTTTATTTTGAAGGATTTAGTTAATCGCACACTGTACAGTAACTTAAAGCCCCTGGATTTCAATTTGGTGCTCAATATAGAATCTGAACCAGCAGAAGGTGTTATGTTGTGTGCCTACAGAATGAAAGAGGTTGTCCACTACTATAATGATTACCCAAAACTCTCACCTCTGTTACCAGCTCTGACAGATGTATGTGGTTCTAGAAGCGGAACTCCGCCGTTCCTTCATACTGGTGACCACTCTGGGTATTGAGGATCAGTTCCTCTTCAAGTGATCAACTCCTTTCCATACTCTGTTTACATCTGGCCATTGCCAGAACTGGTAACGACTGATCGGTGGGGTCCAGGGTGTGGGACTTCTACTTATGTAATATTGATGACCAAACCCTCTAAAGAACACTATGGCTTGAGACAGAGGCCCACACACTCAATACCAGGGGCAAGGCCGCCATACTGTCAGTATAGGTAAATCCCTCTTGTGATGTTTTGCAGTTGCTTTACCTAATATTGAACACAAATCCCCCCCCCCCCCCCCCCCTTAAAAGTAAACCATGTGTTTCAAGTAGTTAAATGGAATTGCAGGAGATAGTATCATGTAAATGTAGTAGGAGGATTCTGTACAAGACTGTGTGTCACTGACCTAAAATTCCAACTTCTGTCATTTATAACCTTACTCCTGAGACATTAGCCATCTGCTAACTCCCACCATGGATGCACTGGCCGTTATATCAGACTGATTGCAAGATATTTCAATGTGCTGTCATGTACCGTGGTGCTTGGAAACAACCCTATTGTGTGTGTGTGTGTGTGTGTGTGTGTGTGTGTGTATACAAATTTGGGCCAAATTCATTTCAAGATCAATGTAGACCTAAATGTTGAGACTTTTCTAGATAAGACTATTCCATACATGGGTAACATGACTGCAAACCCTTCAGACATTCAGTATCCATTGAAATAATCTGGTCTGTATAAAGATGTATCTAGCACGGTGGCACAGTGGTTAGCACAGCAGCCTTGCAGCGCTGGAGTCCTGGCTTCAAATCCCACCAAGGACAACATCTGCAAGGAGTTTGTATGTTCTCCTTGTGTTTGTGTGGGTTTCCTCCGGGTACTCTGGTTTTCTCCCACATTCCAAAGACATACTGATGAATTTAGATTGTGAGCCCCATCGGGGACAGCGAATGCATGCAAACTGTAAAGTGCTGCAGAATATGTTGGCGCTATATAAATAAAAGATTATTATCTACTAGATGGTGGCCCAATTCTAACGCATCGGGTATTCTAGAATATGTATGCGTAATGTATATTGCGCAGCCCACGTAGTATATTGCGCAGCCCACGCAGTACATTGCGCAGCCCACGCAGTACATTGCGCAGCCCACGCAGTGCATTGCGCAGCCCACGCAGTACATTGCGCAGCCCACGTATATAGCAATGTGGGCATGATATCCCTGTTAAAAAAAAAAGAATTAAAATAAAAAAATAGTTATATACTCACCTTCCGTTGGCGCTTGGATCCAGGAAGCGGTTACCGGCGCTTGGGATCCACCGAAGCTCCGCCGAGCCGCTCGCGCCGGCCGCCATCTTCCGTTCCCAGGATGCTTTGCGAAATTACCCAGATGACTTAGCGGTCTCGCGAGACCGCTAAGTCTTCTGGGTAATTTCGCAATGCATCGCCGGGAACGGAAGATGGCGGCCGGTGCGAGTGGCTCGGCGTACTACGGAGGGTAAGTATAGCAGGTTTTTTTGTTTTTTTATTATTTTTAACATTACATTTTTTTACTCTTGATGCCACATAGGCTGCATCAATAGTAAAAAAAAAATTGGGGACACACAGGGTTAATAGCAGCGGTTACGGAGTGCGCACCCGCAGCATAACATGGTCCGTTACCGCCGGCATTAACCCTGTGTGAGCGGTGACCGGAGGGGAGTATGCGGGCGTCGGGCACTGAGTGCGGGGAGTAAGGAGCGGCCATTTTCTTCCGGACTGTGCGCGTCGCTGATTTGTCGTGGCAAAACGCCCACGACCATTGCCACGACCAATCAGCGACTTTGATTCCATGACAGACAGAGGCCGCGACCAATGAATATCCGTGAGAGAAAGACAGAAGGACAGACAGAAAGACGGAAGTACCCCTTAGACAATTATATAGTAGATGTGGTTTATTATTATAGAATGTTTTTGTGGGTTCAGCTGTCCTATTATTGAAATATTTAATATTGGAAAGGGGATAATTTCCCGGCTGCTGAGATCCCAAGAACAGAGGCTTTGAAGAGTCCCTTGATTTGGTTGACCATTGTTGAAGACTAGCAGAGTGCTGCGCTCCTCTAGTATTCATCAGATTTAATTAAGAAGGATTGGAGCGGCAGTGCATATGATCAACATTCAATTCATAAGAGGTTCTTTAGATCCCCTGAGAAACAAAGGGGATCCCAATGGTTGGGCCTCCAGCGATTTGGGAAGTTATTCCCTATTCTTTACATAAAGGTTAATTTCCAAACCTGAGAAAGCCCCTTTAAGGACTTGCTGTGCAGCTGAAGTTTGCCAGCAATTTAGATTTTCTCCATTTCCGGGACCCGCACTTATCAGAATAACAAGGGTCCTCTAGCCTTTCTTGTTAAAACAAGGCAGTAACTGCGTCTACAGTGTCTTGCGAAAGTATTCACACCCTTGGCTTTCTACCTATTTTGTTACTTTACAACCTGTGCTTTAAAAGTTTTTGTAATCTGATTTGTGTGTCATTCATCTGAACTAACTAGACTGAGTTGGCAAAGTGCCAAAAAAATAGGCTTACATTTATGGGATCAAATAACTTAAAATTTGCATGTGTATATGTATTCACCTTTTGCGATGAAGCCCCTAAAAATTTGTCGTGCAAGCAATTACGTTCATAAGTCACATACTTAGTTAAAGTTAGTCCACCTGTGTGCAATCGAAGTGTCACATGGACTGTCAGTATATACACACCTTTTCTGAAAGGCTACAGAGGCTGCATCACCATTAATCAAGAGGTACTATTAACCAAACTAAGTGCAACCCTAGCCCTAAGTGCAACCCTAAGTGCAACCCTACCCCTAACCCTAATGGAAAAACAAAAATAATTATATTTTCTGTATTTTATTATTGTCCCTACCTATGGGGGTGATAAAGGGGGTGATTTATTTACAATTTTTTTTATTTTGATCGCTGTGATAGAACTTATCACAGCGACCAAAATGTGCAGGAACGAATCTGCCGGCTGGCAGATTCGGCGGGCGCACTGCGCATGCGCCCGCCATTTTCCAAGATGGCGGCGCCCATGAAGCAGACGGCCGGACACCGGGAGGGACATCGGAGCTAGGTAAGTATGGGGGGTGGGACCGGAACACGGGGGGGGGGGGATCGGAGGACCTGGGGAGCGGACAGGAGGACCGGGGGAGCCGACAGGAGGGAGGAGGGGAGCGGAACGGAGATCGGGGCAAAAAGGACGACTGGGGGGGGGGGCGATCGATGGGGTGGGGACAGATCGGGGTCTCCAGCCATGGCAGATGCTATTGCAGCATCGGCCATGGCTGGATTGTAATATTTCACCATTTTCATAGGTGAAATATTACAAATCGCTCTGATTGGCAGTTTCACTTTCAACAGCCAATCAGAGCGATCGTAGCCACGGGGGGGTGAAGCCACCCCCCCTGGGCTGAAGTACCACTCCCCCTCTCCCTGCAGATCGGGTAAAATAGGAGTTAACCCCTTCACCCGATCTGCAGGGACGCGATCATTCCATGACGCCACATAGGCGTCATGGGTCAGGAAGGGGTTAAAGTTAGTCCACCTGTGTGCAATCGAAGTGTCACATGGACTGTCAGTATATACACACCTTTTCTGAAAGGCTACAGAGGCTGCATCACCATTAATCAAGAGGTACTATTAACCAAACACCATGAAGACCAAGGAGGTCTCCAAACAAGTCAGGGACAAAGTTGAGAACTACAAAAAATAGTTGGGTTATATAAAAAAAAAAAAAAAAAAAATCGATCCCCCAGAGCACCATCAAATCCATTATCCTAAAATGGAAAGAACAACAACAAACCAAACAAGAGAGGGCCGCCCACCAAAACTCTCACAGAAAGCTGCAGAGTTGCCAAGCAGAGACTGGTGTATCTGTCCATACGACCATAAGCCGTACACTCGCTAGAGGTGGCCTTTATGGAAGAATGGTCAGAAACAAGTCTTTACTTGCACACATTTTCAGGCTCATTTTCAGTTTGCCAAAAGACATGTGGGAGACTCCCCAAATGTATGCAGGAAGGTTCTATGGTCATATGAGACCAACATTTAACTTTTTGGATACCAAAATAAACGCTATGCCTGGTGCTAATCAACACAGCTCATCACCCCAAGGACACCATCCCCACAGTGAAACATGGTGGTAGCATCATGCTGTTGGGATGTTTTCCGGCTGGGGGGATAGTGAAAATGGTCCGAGTAGAGAAGAATATGGATAGTGTAAAACACAGGGATATTAGTAAGCAAAACTTGTTTGTCTGTCAGTGATTTGAGACTGGGACGGAGGTTCACCTTCCAACAAGACAATGACCCAAAGCATAATTCTATAGCAACACTCCAGTGGTTGAAGGGGAAACGTGTAAATGTTTTGGAGTGGCCTAGTCAAAGCCCAGACACTAATCCAATCGAATCTGTGGTCAGGCCTGAAGATTGCTGTTCACCAGATGACACCATCTATCTTGAAGGAGCTAGAGCAGTTTTGCCTTGAGGAATGGGCAAAAATCCCAGTGGAAAGCTCATAGAGACTTATCTAAAGTAACTTGCAGCTGTAATTGCTGCAAAAGGAAGCTCTAAAAATACTGACTCTCTTAGAGGTGAATAGTTATGCACACTGAAGTTTTGAGTTATTTTGTCCTGTTTGGTTGCTTCACATTAAAAAGAAAACCAAATGTTCACAGTTATAGGCATTTTCTTTATATGAACTGATGCAAACTCTCATGAATATTAATTTTCATTAATAAGACAGTGTAGATAATTATAGTAAACTAGATGGTGGCCCGATTGTAACGCATCTGGTATTCTAGAATATGCATGTCCACGTAGTATGTTGCACAGCCCACGTAGTATATTGCCCAGTCACGTAGTATATTGCCCAGCCACGTAGTATATTGCCCAGCCACGTAGTATATTGCCCAGCCACGTAGTATATTGCCCCAGCCACGTAGTATATTGCCCCAGCCACGTAGTATATTGCCCCAGCCACGTAGTATATTGCCCCAGCCACGTAGTATATTGCCCCAGCCACGTAGTATATTGCCCCAGCCACGTAGTATATTGCCCCAGCCACGTAGTATATTGCCCAGCCACGTAGTATATTGCCCAGCCACGTAGTATATTGGCCAGTGACAGGCCACGCAATATATAACAGTGGCCACGCAGTAAGACGAAAGTACCCCTTAGACAATTATATATAGAAGATATAACGCATACTAATAACAGTACAATAAAGTAAGTATAACACAAAATAACATAAGCGCAATACTAACAGCACTGATAGAGTAAATAAGACGAATGCTACTAATGTGTCCTGAGGTCGCAGCATGTCCACCGTGCAGCCTGGAGATGCCGCCAGGGGCGAGCGTTCCCGGACACGTGCTCCACACCGGGGGTCCTGGAATAACATGGCCGCGCTTCCCCGTGCTGGATCAGAGGAGCGCCCCCTGCTGGCAGTGATGCTGGCAGTGGAGGCTCCAGTTCAGTACATGTAGTGCTCTTACCGTTACTGGAGCGTGTAT
This sequence comes from Ranitomeya variabilis, assembly GCF_051348905.1. Lineage (NCBI taxonomy): Eukaryota > Metazoa > Chordata > Amphibia > Anura > Dendrobatidae > Ranitomeya > Ranitomeya variabilis. Next base: position 573,176,624 of record NC_135234.1, on the reverse strand, counting down.
TCCGCCGCAGAAGATGGCGGGACTGTCCCCGGTGCTACAGCCGCACAGGGATGCGGGGAGCCGGCTCGGATACACCATGTTTCCCAGCTCGGAGTGCGAATCTGAAGCAGAGATGTCTCTGAGCCTGGCCCGGACCAAAACATGCTCGTACGGGAGCACGGCCAGCGTGACGGCGCCCTGGGCCGAGAGGTACATAGAGCACCCGGCCAGCCCCGGGGACACCCTGCAGGGCATATGTCTCAAGTATGGGGTGACGGTAAGCAGGGGACGGGCCTGGGAGGCTGAGGGCGGTGTGCCAGGCTGGTGGGAGTGTGGAGCCCACCACCTGAGCTGTGTGCTGGCACTGCGGGGGGAGACCGTGGTGCACAGGGCATGCAGTGCTAGGCCCAGCGCACACTGCAGGGGGTGTGTATGTGTTTATGACCGGAGGGGAGTATGCGGGCGCCGGGCACTGACTGCAGGGGAGTAGGGAGGGACTAATCGGACTGTGGCCGTCGCTGATTGGTCGCGGCAGCCATAACAGGCAGCTGGCGAGACCAATCAGTGACTTGGATTCCTTGACAGACAGAGGCTGCGACCAATGAATATCCGTGACAGACAGAAAGAAAGGACAGACAGAAAGATGGAAGTGACCCTTAGACAATTATATAGTAGATGGGTTTTCTGGGTGCACACGTGAAGAGCCTATCGAAAATGAAGAAACTTCACAACATACTTGAGCTGTCACTCAAGTATCCATCGCCTTACTTCATGCTATAGTCCAAGCAAAACAGAGAGTACAGAGAGGGAGCTAAAAAATGAAAATGTGTATTAGGAACTCTTAACATGGATATCCAGGTTGTTTTTTTAATTTATGTATTTATTTATTATTTTTTTTGTGTTTGGGGAAAACCCCTTTTAGATGTTAGTCATTTTACCGTTTTGATTTACCTTTTTACAGAAAGAATGTATGTTTTTCTTTAAGGTTAAGGGTATGTTCACATGTGGCGTTTTGCAGCATTTTTATTTATTTTGTGCGGTTTTTTTTTTGTTCCGGGTAGACCAGAAGCGGTCTTCTACAGTGCCAATGAGATTTCAGAAATCTCATGCACACTCAGCTTTTTTTTCCTAAATAACTTTGAGCACTGCAGCGTGTTTGAAAATCGGCAGCATGTCCTTTCTTTGTGTTTTTGCAAAAAAAAATTATTTTTTTTTTACCCATTGAAAATAATGAGAAGGTACAAACATGCTGAAACACGCAGGATAATGTTTTTAGTGAATTAGCTTTATTAATATTCTGTAAACAAATCACACATGTAATCTGCCTTAAAAGGCAGCAACAAAACACATCTGTTTTCTGCGTTTTATATGCAGTATATTGAACTGCCAAAAAAAATGCTGCATAAACGCCACGTGTGAACATAGCATAAAGCACTATGCCTGTTAGGCCATTATCCGGCAGGTGTCACTATTACAGCTTGTCACATCATTGTGTTCAGAAAGACCATTGTGATCGGACTTTACACTGTTTCAGGTACAACTGGTTATTCTGGCATCTTACCCTTTCTTTATGTGACCTAACCGCATATTTGGACAGGGCACCTTCACCGTCCTATAATTGGGCTCCTTTGGCTTGCGATATACATGATACGCTGTGCGGTGCCCATACACTGTAGGAGATACTACTGAACTAAATCAGTCACCTGGATGGAGCTATACCACTGTCCATATTACTCAGACGTACAAATGATCTCATACCAACCAAACGTTCCTAAAATCACATTATAGCAGTAACACTCCAGTGTCCCTTAGTACAGCACATTTGTGTCCATGGTCCCACATTGTTCTTACAGCTTTCCTTGGTAGTCTCTATGCTCACAGTGGGCTTCAGAGGTTCCCGTCTAAACTGTGATGGCCGCTCCTATCATTGTGACATTCTGGGACCGTGCCAGGAATCGGGGACTGTCTCACTGAATCTAGGACTGTCTCAGGCCGGATATTGTCATATTTGGGCACCCTGAATCGATTTGTTACACATTTATGTGGGTAATTTTGCATTGCCTTACTATATAATTACTATGCAAGAGCCATTTTCAATGAACCTGTACCCACTGACTAAAAACAGAATTGGGAAGTCATGGTTACTCTTTCCGATATAGCGCTACACTCCTCCATGGGTTCTGGGTGGTATTGCAGACAAGCTCTACTGACGTTAAAGGGGCCGAGTTGCAATCAATTGGTGTAGCTCTGGGTGTGGTGTGCAGCCATGATTTTCTCATTGTGGAAACCCTTTTAAGGTTTTTTTGTTTTGTTTTTTTCCCCAAATTGACAGTTGACGTCATTAAGTCATGTCGTAAATATCAAACGTCTGAATGATAGAATTGAGGATTTCATGACTCTTATTAATTTCCATGGTGGGGGCGGGATTCATATACTGCCACCTGACCATTGAGTGATGGGACCAGGGCTTTCCTCCTGATCAGCCATACATTTGACAAGGAGCATGTTCTTAATGTCAAGTTTGAGTGAACTTATAATCCACAGTGCTGGCACCTATATCACAGGGCTTGGCAGGACAACAAAGTGTCCTCAAATAGGTACTTGTGAACTGTATGTTGTATGGTAATTGTCTGTTCTTCTCCTGTAGGCACCCAACATAGATGACAAAGTAGATTTACATTTTGTTGCATTCGTCCATCTACAAGGTCATCTCTATGAACTTGGTAATTATGTGTGTGTGTGTGTATTCATGTGTGGAGTTTTATTAAATGCACATGATTTTTAAAGGTTATCTGTTACCAAGTTTTTGCTTCCCAATTTAAAGAAGTATTTCCATTAAAATTTGTATCCTCCTTAATATATTGCAGTAATAATATTATATGGTACTGGGTACGTGCAATTGCTCATTTTGTCCTTCTACCCAATTAATTCTTTTCTCTGCTCTGTGTAGAAACAAGTCTTTTCTCTGCATGAGTCATCCCCCTCTTAATCTCCTGACCCAGCTGCTCCAGCCTCCCCCTGCCAGGGACTTTTGCAGTGATGACTCATGCAGGGAAAGAAGACTTTCTGTTTCTACATAGAGCTTAGGATTAGGAGCTTAGACCTAATGGAAAACAGAAGAATTAGGCCCCTTTCACACATCAGTTTTTTGCCATCAGTCGCCATTCGCTGAATTTTGAAAAAAACTGATCCGGCGACTAATGCCTCCGGATCCGTTTTTTTATCATAGACTTGTGTTAGCGACGGCCTCACGTTTCATCCGTTGTTTGCCGGATCCGTCTAAAATTGTTTGTCCGGCGGCCAGAGACAATGGACAAAGTAAAAAATGTTTTGTGTACGTTGAAAAAACTGACAGCAACGGATCCTTTGCCATCCGTCGTTTGCTAGAATGGAAGTCTATGGGCGACGGATTCAGTTTTTGTTGTTGTTTTTTTTTTTTTTAACTGAGCATGCTCCGATCCAATTAGTCAGATCCGCTAGTTGGATCTGTCCAAAAAACAAATCCATCGCATCTGTTATTCACTATCTACGATGGATCCGTCGATTTGTTGAGCCAACGGATTGTGACTGACGGCAAAAAACTGATGTGTGAAAAGGGCCTTAACTGGGTAGAAAGGCATAATGAGCAATTGTAAATACGCAGTGCTATATAATATGATGACTGCAGTGGTGCGGTCATCCACCCACCCTGCAGGGTCCTGCATCACTGCTTTTTTTAATTGAGTGAAGCTGTGTTGTACAGTGACAAGAAAAAGAAAGTGAACCCCTGAGTTATGTATATTTCTTTATTAATGATGAATAGGACGTGGCTGAAGTCCACAATTATAGGCGCAGCCTAACAAAACTGTCTCATTAACCGTTGTACTGCTGATGAGGATTGGTTGTCTGGATCAGTGGGTGTCAAATTGTCGGGACCCTTCAAACAAAATCAAGCTGAAAATTGGCTTCAGGGAAGTTAATAATGTTTTGACCATTGTTTTTAATCTCGCAGATGGAAGAAAGCCTTTTCCAGTAAACCATGGGAAGACTAGTGAGGACACATTGTTAGAAGTAAGTATGCAATTTGATGTAATGCAAAGGGGAAGGCAAAAAAGTGAAAAACTCTTATGTTCATTTTTTTTAATAAAAATGTGTATTCAAAAAAGTTTATTTTCCTGGAGATCTTTAAGTGAATCTGTCAGCAGGAGTGTGCTCAGTAACGTACACACACTGTCAGGTTGGTGCCGTTCTACTGATTACAATGATACCTGGGTGATGAAATCCGTCTTGTGGTTGTTGTTTTAATCTTTATTTTCAGTTAAATTATCTGCTCGTGCTTCAGGGTGGGCTGTGGGGGTCTTCATGTGGTGCTCTGCTTAGGTATTCACAAATATGGCTGCTGACAGGTCATTGATCCCTCACTGACCTGCCCCCTGTTTTACATACTGTATATCTTATTGTTTGAAAAAAAAAAATTACATTTACTGAGCAAATTCCAGCTGACCTGTTTTAACTGTTTAGGTGCCAAATAGTTTGATCGCTAATATCACTGCAACAGAGGTGAAATTTATAAACAAAATCTTATTCTGCGCTGCAGCACCTATAATATTGTGTGTACAGTTCGACGTAATAAACGTGTCAAAAGGTGTTCTTTAACACTGATCTGAAATTAGGTTTAGGCTATGTGCACACGTTCAGGATTTTTCGTGTTTTTTCAGCCGTTTTCCACGGGGAAAAACGCTTAAACGCATACATAAGCATTCCATAATTTTTAATGCATTCTGCAATTTTTGCGCACATGATGTGTTTTTTTTCTGCTAACAAATCGCATTGCGGTAAAAAACGCAGCATGTTCATTAATTTTGCGGATTTTTCGCGCTATTTAATGCATTGGGGAGCTGCGGGAACAAAAGCGCAAAAAAAACTCATGCGGATTTCCTGCAGAAAAAGTCCGCTTTTGTTCAGGAAAATTCTGCAGAAAATCCTGCCGTGTGCACATAGCCTTATTCGAACTTTCAGTAGGCAGATTATTGCTGATGACCTTTTTATCAGATTTCCCACTCTGCACACAGCTGATTTTACCTTGGTTATTTCTGCACTGTTTTTTAAGATGAGCAGCATTAACAATATTACAATTGCTGTAATTTTAGTACTTTAAGTTGGGGGTATCTCATCTTGGTGTTTGGAGAAAGGAAACTTCTGCTCCTTCATTTTTTTGTTTCCTATTGTCATCAGCTGCTGGGTTAGTTAGCAGCTGCCTCTTCTTCCCTGGAGATATGAGGTTGTTTCTTTAAGTCACTGGTGCTGTCAGCACGCAGAGAACCCACATGGGATATACAGAAAACTATAACAATAAGTAATACTACTTCACACTCTAAGAAGATGGGATCTGTGTATTTTTCAAACTGGAATGTTTTCCAGGAGAGTAAGTTCTTTTAAATGATGCCACCTTTAGCCTTGGGCTTCATGGTGCTTCTGTTAATCTCTGGAAGAAATATGCAGAATTTCTGTTATTTACCATTGGGAAACCATGCACGGAGCTAAATATGGTTCCACTCCTTTCCTTTTATAGCCCTTTCCAGCCTTATATTGTTTATGTTGCTGCCTACTTGTATGAAGGAGACAAACCGTTGTAACCGTACCCTGAGCGCACTAATATATGTGCCATTTATGTGGTAAAATTGTGCCAGCTCATCTACAGATGGGAGTCTACACTGACACGCTTTCTTCTCCTGAACATAGGTTGTGGCATTAAATAGGACTGCACTGCAGAAACAGACGCAACCTGGCATATGGAAGTGTTCCTGTGCCTGTGTACACAATGAAGGACCCAAGAATAGACCATCAGTTTATTTCACAGAGAACCTCTTTAAGGATGTTAAAATCTTATCTTTAAAAAAAAAAAAAAAAAACAGGGCTCAGGTCTCTATAAAGACATATTCTGAGAGTATCAGCAGCAATATAGTGAAAAAATAAAATAAGATTATAATAAATTGTGCTGGGACATTTACTTTATAGTGCCACCAAAGTGACTTGGTTAAATAAAATTACATTAAAAGTGTATTCCCTGCTTGTAATTTATAAGCATTGTGCTCTTTACATCTAGGTACAATGTTGTAATACCGTGCAGAAAATGCCACAAAATGTCCCCCTAGAGCTGCACTGGTTGTCCACAGCCGTTACGTGACAGTCAGCCGGCTACATGGAAGCCGATAGGCGGCCATTTAATCGCTTGTTTAGACAGGCCGGCTGCACTGCCATGCGCACAAAATAATTGTTCATATGATCATTCTATGAGTCTAGAACATGTTCCCAGCAGCACATCTGTTTCTTCACAACTATGTGCTGCGGAGAAAAAATATTAAGTAATCTTACACATCATTTCATCCAATGACTGCTCATTTGTATTGTGATTGTTTAGACAGGCTGATGGGAGATGAGTAGTGATGAGCGAATATACTTGTTTCTCGAGCACGCTCGGGGGTGTTCCGAGTATTTTTTAGTTTTCCTCACCTCAGCTGAATGATTTACATCGTAAGATGTCCATTTTCAGAACGCAGGCTGCTGTATTTCCTGCCTATATCCTGCTAATGGAGCCTTGAGAGTTAATCCCAGTGCTGTCACTTGTCAATGATTTTTACAAAGTTGTGGTTGCATAACACATCCCATTAGTAATTACAGGCAAACACCAGTGTGGCTGGATTCCTGCAATCTGCTCTTGTGTTTAGTGACTTCTGACCATATGCCATCAGATTACACAACGAGAGCAGACAGAGGCTTACCAGCAGTGTGCCAGGCATTCACAAGTAATAGATGGTGATGGACAGGAGAGTCAGTCCTCTGGACGAAGACAATCTGCCTCCAGCTAATAGGGCTGTGATGTCTCGGCCTCGTCTATAAGGAACATTCCTGTTAATCTTTTAGCTGCATGTTTGTATGAAGCGTCTCTGTGATATTAATTCTTCCCCCTTCTCCCTCCGACCAGGATGCCATAGAAGTCTGCCGAAAGTTTATGCAGCGTGATCCCGATGAATTGAGGTTTACTGTGGTGGCTTTCTCTAAAGCGTGACAGAATCCAGACTTTGGTGGAACGCAGAAATGTCCAAGAGAACTTGGAAGAAAGCCACATGATGAAAACAACATTTTATATCTTTGTGAGAAAATCATTCTGAGTACTGTACATTAATAATAAAAAGACAGTTTACCATTCCTGACATTCTGTGGTGACTGCCTCCTGCAGCTTGTGTTGTTTCTTTCTCATTTTAAAGCATTTTATATTCATTGTGATGTTTCCGTTAAAGGAAAGGACAGGCTGCCCCCAACACACAACTCACTGCCGCCCATAGACTGTTGTGCATTTCTGTTAATTCCTTCGGTAGCTATTTTTACATAGTACGTGGCTGTGCATGAGAAGAGGAAAAAAATAGTTATACTAAAGACATATAGTACAATAATTATTATTATTCTAGTGTATGGTAATAAGTAATGGGACACTATGCATTACACCTAGAGGAGCTTTTATGACGTCCCATTCTGAATCCATAGGCGTTAACATGGAACCTGGTCCCTTCTTTTGGACCTATAACAGCTTCCACTATTTTGGGACACCTTCCACTATTTTTGGACGGCTTCCGACAAGGTTCTAAAGTGTGGGAATCTATTACTTCAGAAGAGTATTTGTGAAGTCAGATGCTGATATTGGGCGAGATGGTTTAGCTTGCTATCTCCTTTCTATTTCATCCCAAAAGCGTTTGATGGGATTGAGGTCCGGTCTCTGTGTGCTTAGTCAAGTTCTTCCACTCTAAACTCGCATAACCTTTATAGACTTTGTGCACGGGGGCACAGGCATCCTGGAACAGGAAAGGGCCTTCCTTAAATTGTTCCTACAAAGTTGGAAGCATGCAATTATCCAAAATGTCTTGTAATGCTGAAGCATTAAGATTTGTCTTCATTGGAAGAAGCCTAGGCCGACACCTGAAAAACAGTAACATAGTATTATCCCTCCTCCACCAAACTTTACTGTTGGCAAAATGCAGGTTGGCAACTTTCTTTTAGCATTTGCTAACCCCAGAATTGCCCATCAGACTGGCAGGTTGGAAGGCATGATTGGTCACTCGTCAGAACTTGTTTCTGCGGCTCCAGGTTCCAGCAGGGTTTACGCATCTCTATTCAACGTATGACTTTGTGCCTTGTGATCTATGGCTTGTATACTGCTGCTCGGCTATAGAATCCAATGCGATAAAACTCTTAGCGCACAGTTTTTATGCTGATGTTGATGCTAGAGGAGGTTTGGGACGTTGCAGTTGGTGTCAGAGCACTGGTGACCTTAATCCACAATTCGCCATAGAGGTTAGGCACCCATGCTCTGGTGGACTGCCACTTTGTGGCTGAGTTTCTGTGAGTCCTAAACTCTTCCACTTTTCAACAATGCCACTCACAGTTGATAGTGGAATTTCGAGAACTGACTTGTTACCACGTATTACAAGACCATGCTCAACTTCAGTGAGCTCTTTAGGACAAGCCAGTAGATCTCTCACTAACCCAACCTTTGGTATGGTGAGGACCCGGCATGTTTATACTGCTCTCCCTATATACTATGAAGTGTCTTCCGTTAAAGTACCCCTTTAAACTTCTCCTGAAATTGGTTTAAATAGTTTTTCCTGATAACCTTTAGGGACCTCTGTTGTTAATGTCTTCTCCCCTCCTGCTGCAGCCGAGCTTCAATTCCAAATGATTAACACGATAGGTGTTGTGTTCAATGCTAATTGCAAAAACGATGGAGGACGGACAAACAATAATTTTATTTCCTCTGCCCCATTGTAATTGGCAGCCCTGACAGTTGTATTGTGTTAGCCTCGGGCTGACCAAGTCCCCAGGGCTACCCTATGGGAGTGACTGCTAGGACAAACCTTTAGGTGTATACAGAGACTCGCCCACATCTGTCTCCACCGGGGCTCGCAATCGAATTTCCCTAACAAAACTGCGGAGGATGCAAGTTAGCTTTCCAGTATGCTTTAGGAGTGAGGAGGGAAGTTGTAAAACTTTGTCTCCTCAAGGGGCTGAAAAAATATTATCAATTTAAATAATCAGAAATAATCTTTTGACTTCAAACAATTTTAACTACACAAATATAAAAAAAAAATACATTTACTATATCTCTACCACTATCAATTCTCACTACAAAGCCAAGATGTTACCTCTGGTAGAAATACACAGTGGCAAAGCTACTAGTTTTACTCTCTGACATAACACAATCCTAAAAAAATTAGGCTCTGATTTCACTAAGCAATAATTACTACAAATATTTTCTTTGTGGGAAATCCACTAGACATGGCCACTAAGGTTTCCATTTATAAATCGATCATCCACATTTAAAGTGAACCTGTGAGTAGGATTGTGCGGAGTAACCTACAGACAGCAAATATTTCCATAATGCACTCCAAAATCTTGACTAATTTCTTTCCAGAATAGTGAAAGCTGCCTTTGTTGCAAAAAAAGGGGACCGATTCCATATCAATGGCCATGGATTTACAATGGGAAGTGTTAAAAGCTCGTGTACATGTAATCTGTGGGTGTCCCAATACTTTGCCTATAGTGAGCGACTAGAGGATTACACACCGCATCGGCTGTAGAGCGTGTGTAAAACTGCACGCGGCTGTCCAATAAGAGATGTCAGGGAAAACCTGGATAATTTAAGTGACCTGAAAAAGGCCCCTTTTTAGTCTATAAATAAAAATGTTGACGCAGCTTAGGTGATTAGAATTTATCATGGGCAAATGTTAACAACGTGCACGGTTTTTGAGGGTTGAAATGATTTCAGTTTTGTTCTTATTTTTATTATTTTTTTTAATGCTGGCATTTCATAACCTTGGATTCTTCTCTTGCTGGAGCAAGTGAAGCCAATCACCCAAAGGAGGATTGCTCAAGGATTTAATTGCAATCTCGGTGCACTTAGGACAATGTATACTAGGACATGAAAAGTAGAGTTCACCTTCCTAGTATAGGAAAAATGTCAGAATATTAGTCTGGATATCACACAACTTCTTGAAGATAATACGGTATGTTTTTCCTTTGCCTTTCGTAGTTAAGTCTCCAATGCTGTAGATCTGTACAAAACTCAGCAATGCAACATACATGCATACATATATATATATACATAGAGAGAGAGTGTGTGTATGTATGTATGTATGTATGTATATATATATACAATTTACATACGCACACACACACACACACTCCTTCCGCAAGCGTATGGTGGCGGAAGATTGACGCCTCAAAAATTGCAATATGTTGTGTTACTCGCGCCCCACCGCACACCACAGAACGACGCATGCAGCAAACGCGGGCGAACGCATGCAAACACATGTACCTGCGTCCACAATGTAAAGGATAGGAAATCAAGACGCGTGCAGATGTATGGGTCAGAAACGCTGCGGACACAACCGCAAATGTGAAACCGTCCTTAGAGCTAAATGCATAGAATTGAGCATCGCCACAATAACATTAAAGATCTTCGTGCAAAAGAACCTACTAATCCAATGTATTAAAGTCAGCACCCCACCTGCCGCCTCTGTAAGCGGAGAGATGGGTGTCTCTGCTGCCTTCTCTGGGAGTTCTGAAAAAAGTCAAGCAAATGTGTGAAGAAAAATGCCATAGAAGTGAATGGAGAGAGCTGCGCATACAGAGTAGCGCAAAACATTGCTTCACTTGTGCGACCTGCACTTATCAGACAGTCATGGCACAGGACGCGCCAGGCATGTCTGTCTTTAAACATTTACACTTCTGTTGTACAATTCTGTACCTTTCATCTGTAGCCATCAGAGACTACTGAGGGGAGATGATTCTCTGTGCAGGACGAAGATGGAAAATCTCTTATGTGCCATTCCCCAATTTAGTCAAATCTTAGAGTGACACAATGGGTGGATCTTTTTTTTTTTTTCCCCCCCAAATTTCTAGAATTGTTACAAATGTACAATTTATATCACTGCACACAGTACTGTGCAAAAGTTTTATGCAGGTGTGGGGAAAAAATGCTACAAAGTAAGAATGTTTTCATAAATAGAAATGGTAATAGTGATGAGCAAACGTCCTCGCATAAGGTGTTATCTGAGCATGCTCGGGTGCTTTCCGACTATCTTTGGAGTGCTCGAAAAATATGTTTGAGTCCCCATACCTGCATGTTTTGCTGCTGTTAGGCAATCCCCGCATGAGTTGCGACTGTCTAACAACTGTGAATCATGCAGCTGTGGGGACGCGACCATATTATTCGTGCACTCCAAAGATACTTGGAAAGCACCCAAGCATGCTCACATAACACATTATCCGAGGACGCTCTCATCACTAGTCCGTTTAATTTTATCAATTAATGCAAAGACAAATGAAGTAAAGAGAAATCCAAATTACATCGATAGTGACCACGTTTTGTAGTACAGATGTCTGTATGCTCTGTGTGTGTGTGTGTGTATATATGTGTGTGTGTGTGTGTATATATATACATATATACATATATATATATATATATATATATATATATATATATATATATACACACACACACACACACACTAGATGGTGGCCCAATTCTAACGCATCGGGTATTCTAGAATATGCATGTCCACGTAGTATATTGCCCAGCTGCGTAGTATATTGGGCAGCCACGTAGTATATTGCCCAGCAACGTAGTATATTGCCCAGCCACGTAGTATATTGCCCAGCCACGTAGTATATTGCCCAGCCACGTAGTATATTGCCCAGCCACGTAGTATATTGCCCAGCCACGTAGTATATTGCCCAGCCACGTAGTATATTGCCCAGCCACGTAGTATATTGCCCAGCCACGTAGTATATTGTCCAGCCACGTAGTATATTGGTCAGCCACGTAGTATATTGCCCAGTAATGTAGTATATTGGCCAGTGACATAAAATAAAAAATAAACATACCTTAGTCCTGGCTCCTGTGTACGGTGCACGCGGCAGCTTCCGGTCCCAGGGTTGGTATGACTATGAGCGCAGGCCCTGTGATGAAGTCGTGGTCACCTGATCGTGCTGTCATGGCAGGTCCTAGGCGCGCAGGACCTGTGATAACATCGCGTTCACATGACCGTGACGTCATGGCAGGTCCTTCTCCCATAGCATCCTTAGCCCTGGAACCTGCCGGCGGACAGGACGCGACATCGGAGGGTGAGAATAACGTGTTTTTTTTTTTAATTATTATTTGTAACATTAGATCGTTTTACTATTGATGCAGCATACGCAGCATCAATAGTAAAAACTTGGTCACACAGGGTTAATAGCTGCGTAACCGGAGTGTGTTACACCGGGCTCCGGTAACGCTGGCATTAACCCTGTGTGAGGGCTGACTGGATGACTGGAGGGGAGTATGGAGCGGGCACTGACTGTGGGGAGGAAAGAGCGGCCATATTGCCACCAGACTGTGGCCGTCGCTGATTGGTTGTGGCAATGGTCGTGGGCGTTTTGCCACGACCAATCAGCGACTTGGATTCCATGACAGACAGAGGCTGCGACCAATGAATATCCGTGACAGACAGAAGGACAGACAGAAAGACGGAAGTGACCCTTAGACAATTATATTGTAGATACATACTGTACATAAATACATACACACACACTCAAGAATTATTACACTATAGGGAAGTTATGTTGGGCTTTAATGGATGGCAATGAATCTTTGCAGCTTCAAAGCAAGGAATGTTGTGCACCTAATGATAGAATTGTATGAATATGGATAAGTACAGTAATTGTCAAGTTATTAGAATAGCTGAAAATTCTACCTTATCTTGCAGTAATTTGCCATCATTCTTATGCCTTTGGCTTCCTGAAGATACAATCTCTGGCTGTGCCATTAGAAGAGGATGTATTTATTTGTTTTCCTGTGTGTAATAGCTGCTGCTAAATAATTACAATGTGAAAGCCGACCATGTCATTTACTTCTGATAGAGCAGTTTGAAGATTTAATTACATGTTTCTCAATCTCTGCAAGTCTCTTCCACAAAATACAATTTTCTAAAATGTAAATGGATTTTCCCGATCATATGAGTTGATGGAACATCATTTTATGATCAGCGGTGATTTCTGGGACCCTCCCCGATTCGGAGAATGTAGCTCTGTGTCCCCGTCACTGTTGCTCCCTCGCACATGGGCGCAATGTCTATTCAGGTGAATGGGGCCAGTTGCAGTTTGTTGTACAGTGTTGCAGGGAATGATGCATGTCTGGAAAACGTAGAAAGGGCACAATCACTGTCCCCTTCATGCTCCGAATACGTCGGGGTCCTATAGGTTGGACTCCTCCATTTATAAAGTGATAGCATAACCTAGCTATATTCCATCATTATACACTGTAAGATGGTAAAGCCTCTTTAATGATCTTTTGTATAAGTGTTTAAAGGGATTGTCTGGTCTTAGCGCAACTGCAGACTCATGAAATCTCACAGCGCGAAGTACGGTGCCGACGCCAAGAGGGACGGGCGGGCCTGGCCGAAAGTATGTGACTATACGGTCTAGTCAGAATGTGGCCAGAAGTATGCAAATCGAATACTTGCGGTCAGATCACCTCCCACTCCAGACACCGGAAGATCCTCACAGTGCTCGTGATATGAGGATTCACAAGTCTGCAGTCACACCATAGTGACTGTAGACTTGTAGGCTTAAGGCCAGATAGCCCCTTTAACCTCTTAAGGACAGAGCCTTATTTCTAAAATGTGCCATACAGCACTTTATGTATCCCAGTGATTCCTAGAAAGTTGTTTTGTGATACAGTATACTTCGTTTTAGTGGTAAACTTTAATATGATTTATGAAGATATTCAAAATTTGTCAAAACAATTGAAAATGTTGCAAATTTCAATCTTTTCTTTTTTATGCCCTTAAATCAGATATTAACTATTTTGTGTGTTAAAACGAACATTTCCCATATGTCTGTATTACATCAGCATCATTTTTGAAACAATGTTTTTTGCTAGTAAGTTAGAAGGGTTAAACTTTTATCAGTAATTTCTTATTTTGCCAACCAAATTTACAAAACCTATTTTTTTTTTTTAAGGACCACATCAAATTTCAAGAGACCTTGAAGGGCTATATGACAGAAAATTTCCAAAAGTGACACTATTTCAAAAACTGCACCACTCGAGGTGCTCAAAACCACATTGAAGTATTTTAACCCTTTTAGGTGCATCACATGAATTCAAACAATGTAGAAAAAAATATAACCTTTTACTTTTTCCCACAAAAACATTGCTTTAACCCCAAATTTTTCATTTTCACAAAGGTTACAGAAGAAATTGCACAACAAATTGTAAGGTCCACTTTCTAATGAGTACACCAATACCCCATATGTGACGGAAAACTACTGTCTGTGGGTATGGCAGGGTTCAGAAGGGAAGGAGCACCATTTGACATATAGACTGCAAAATTTGCTGGACTATATAGCGGACACCATGATATGTTTAGAGAGCCCTTGATGTGCCTGAACAGAGGAAATTCCCCACAAGTGTCCCATTTTGAAAACTACACCCCACAAGGAATTTATCTAAAGGTGTGGTGAGCGCCTTAAAAGCATAGGTGCTTCACAGAATTTTATAAGGTTGAGCTCTGCAAATGGAAAAATACAAATTTTTAATGTTCACAATGTTAACAGGAGAAATTGCACAACAATTTGTATGGTCTGTTTTCTCCTGAGTATGCGGATACCCCATATGTAGGGGAATACTGCTGTTTAGCGCAGGGCTAGGAAAGGAAGGAGCACCATTTGACTTTTGGACTGTAAAATTGTTTAGAATAGATAGCAGACACTACGTTTGGAGAGACCCAGATGTGCCTAAACAATGTAAACGGACGTGTGCCTCGCATGTGGAAATGAGCCCTAATAGTGGATGTAGGAGAACCCCAGCAGATGACCGCACTGTTGAAAATAATCTCTATACAAAGACCAACATTGATATTACTGCCATTTGTTCAGTGGTAAATACCAGTCCTACGGGACATACAAGTGATTACAGCACAGTTATAGATGGTGACTTACTGCTGACCTTCTTGATGGAGTCGTTCACTTTTCACTTCTTTTCCATCTGGCCCAGACCGACATGACAACTTCTTCCAGCCAGAACTCTGCTGTAGAGATTACAAAAAAGACACATTTCACTTCTCATATTTTCAGCATTGTCCCCAATGGGGCTATTCCCAACCTACACAACTCCTTATCCTGCTAATACCCCAGTATTGAGCTGCTGCTGCCATTATGTGTTCCTATTACTGCACCTACTGGGTGGTACTGTGTGCCTTTTATGTTCTAAAAAAAGCACTCTAAAATATAGTAATGCCGCATGCAAGTGCCCTAGAAAACATTGCCCACATTATGTCCCCTAGAAAGCAATAATGCCCTCTGTGTGCCCCTTTGACAGTCACAGTAATGTCCCGAGTCTCCCCCTATACAGCTCCCCTATACACAGTATGATGTTCTCTTATACACAGTATAATGCCCCCTGACTGTATAGTACCACCCACCCAGTATACTAACCCCTTAGTAGCCCCCCAAACTGTTTGATGGCTCCAACATTGTACGATGGCCCCCTCACTAATCACACTATATGATGACCCCCTAGATAGCCTCCCCATAGGCCTCCATATAATATAATGCACTCGCCAAAGGCCTCCATATAGTATAATGTACTCCCTGTAGGCCTCCATATAGTATAGTGCACTCCTCCTACCCCTCTATAGTATAATGCACTCCCCATAGGCAGACTCCATATAGAATGCTTTACCCATAGGCAGACTATATTGTATAATGCATCCCCATAGGCAGACACTATATAGTATAATGCACTCATAGGCAGACGTTATATTGTATAATGCACCCCTCTAGGTAGACTCTATAGTATAATGCACCCTCCATAGGGAGACTTTATATTGTATAATGCACCTCCAATAGGGATACTCTATAGCATAATGCACCTCCCATAGGCAGACTCTATAGGCAGACTCTATATTGTATAGTACACTCACCATAAGCAGCCTCTGTAGTATAATGCACCATCCTTAGGCAGACTCTATAGTATAATGCACCCTCCATAGGGAGACTATATTGCATAATGCACCCCCAGTAGGCAGACTGTATAGCATATTGCACCCCCCATAGGCAGACTCTATATTGTATAATAGACACCCCATAGGGAGACTCTATAGTATAATGCACCCTATGAGGGATGAGGGAGACATCATTTTGATTTTTTAATTTCAGGCCCAATATAATAGCCAGAGTTCTCCCTCTGCTCCTGGAACTGTGGACCCCACCCATGAGATAAATACACAAATTCTCAAAATAACAGGACCATGCTATATGGCAAGAGAATTAAAAACCCTGTGTTAATTAATGCGAGGAGGAAAAGAGCTGGGGACCCCCTGCTGTCTTTTGTGCAGGGCTGCCAGCTAACAGCGGAGAGGCACTGACACATAGAAATGAATTATGAGAGTACCGTGCATCTCAGGGTTAAGTCCAATATAAAACCGGAACCCTGAGAGCCCTCCGCACACACACCTGTGTCTCATCATTCTCTAGCTGTCCCAGATACTGTGCTATCGAGACTGGTTCTCCAGAACCACTTAGTCGACCCAAGATTGGATTCGCCGTATGGGTTAAGCCCAATCAAACCTGTTGAGGCGTCAGTCGTCCCGTTTGGACCTCCCACTAGGAAGTTATGACCCATCCTAGATATTGGGAATTATTTCAGCTAGGACATCAGGGGAGGAGATTTCAGTTCAGCCCAGAGGGGCAGTGGCAATTATGGAAGGGGCGAGCTAGGGGTTAAAAACTAGCTATACACTTTTAGCCAGTGAAAGTACCTGTTGATTCGAGTGCTTTCCTGGATCCACATGCTACAAGGATTAGTAACTTGACACATACAGCTAACTGTAATCCCATACCTGTATCTTACCTTTATATGTATTCGTGGCTGTAATATCTGTATATTACTCTGTATATATTTGTATTATCTAGTGTGCCTTTCGGCAATTAAAATATCAATCAATTTTGGGCTGCTCTTTTACCTCGAATCCGGATTTCCCACATCCGTGAGTCCGGCTAGTACTTATACGCTACCTGTGGTTGGTTTCTGACCCGAAATAAGCTTGTTAACGAACCGGGCTTATATCTAACAAGGAACTGGTGGCAGCATACCATTCTGGTGTTATTGGGGAATCCTGGAAGTGATGGACCAGAGGTTTATAATATGTATATTCCCAGCCTGGGACTGGTGATATATATAGTGCCCTCACTGCAGAGCTCCCGATAACCAGTACGTAACAGGGCAGCGTCTATGGCAACTACTTATCCTAGGTGCAGTTCCCTGACTGACCTGAGGGTAAGGGGGGCACCAGAGAGCTGTGACTGTATAAGCTCCATCACAAGTGGTGGCAGCGGTGGGATATCGGTATCCCTCCGGCTCTTGTTCGTCACAGATCCCCCATAGGCATACTCTATAGCAGAGGTCCCCAACGTTTTTGACCTTGACAGCCACATTCAGCCTTGAGAGAGGGTCGCGAGCCACATTCAGCTACCGCCCCCCTCACAATAGTGGTGACCATAACCCCTATTACAGGCATAATGGTAACCAAAGCTTTTCCTCAATAATCAATCACCCCAAAGCAGTATACAAAGATCGAGGGGTTCCTAAAATGCCCCCATTCAGTATTCTCATATAAAGCACTCCCAAGACACTGTCACATCCAGCTTCAAACACCTCCTCTGACAGGTGGTATCATTTTGTCTCCAGTGTACCATACTTAAATCATCTCAAAACCCCTAAGACCACTATATGTGCATCCAGATTTGCTCTTCCGTGCAGGGCTGCTCACAAAATTCACAATTTTCAGATGTGCTCTTCATACCTGTTTACTAGAACTGGAACTAATGCACCAAGCTGACAGACAGCCACAAGCCACAATTCATGGGACCACGAGCCACATGTGGCTCCCGAGCTACAGGTTGGGGACCCCTGCTCTATAGTATAATGCACCCCGTAGGGAGACTCTATAGCATATTGCACCCCCATAGGCAGACTCTATATTGTATAATACACCCCCATAGGCAGACTTTATAATCTATAATGCAACCCCATAGGGAGACTATATATAGTATAATGCACCACCCATAGCAAGACTCTATAGTGTAATGCACCCACATAGGCAGACTCTATATTGTATAATGCACTCCCCATAGGCATCCTCTGTAGCAGTGTTCCCCAACTCCGGTTCTCAAGAGCCACCAACAGGTCATGTTTTCAGGATTTCCTTAGTATTGCACAGGTGATAATTGCATCACCTGCACAGGCAATAATTCCATCACATGTGCAATACTAAGAAATCCTGAAAACATGACTTGTTGGTGGCTCTTGAGAACTGGAGTTGGGGAACACTGCTCTATAGTATACTGCACTCCCTATAGGCATACTCTATAGTATACTGCACTCCCCATAGGCAGACTCTATATAGTATAATGCACCCTCCCAGTTAGACTCTATAGTATAATGCACCCCCATAGACAGACTCTATACAATATAAAGCACCCCCATAAAATAAATACATCCAATACTCCAACGAGTACATCCAATGCCTATCGAGTAGTGACGTCATCGCGACCCCCTGTCAGTGTCTGTGTCAGCGACGTCAGATGATGAGAGGGGGATGATGGGAGAGGGAGCGTAATGCTTCCACTCACTGGTAGAGACAGAAAAAAGAATAATATATTGGCCCTTTGCAGCCCAAATTCTGCTAAAAATGCAAAATTTCACCTGTGTGCGTCTGGAGACAAGCACCCAGTAAGTTTAGTGGGCTCTCCTCTCTAAAGTAATGCCAAATGTGGACTCTGTGGTCTCTGTGGTTTAGGCACACTGTGGGGATCAGGAGGAAGGGCCATTTGGATTATGGAGCGCAGATTTTGCTGGATTTGTTTTGGTGGGAGCAACATCACTTTTCCATAGTCCTTGTGCTACCAGTAATGTGGACAGCTTATAAATTTCTGTTAACAGATGATGAACCTGAGTAAGGATTTGCTTTTTTTGTGGATTGAGTGGAAGCTTTTATTGGTGGCATATTGGGGTACAGAACATTTTGGATCATATTTATCCTGTGTTCTACGCTGAGCACTTACATCAGGGTTTACATTTAAATCTACAAAATACGTGACTCGGATTAAATCCCCAAATGATCCATTCATGAATGAGGCAGCAGGGTTACTCTGAACTCTGTGTTCAGCGGTATCCGGCTTTTAAGAGGTGCATAAAACTGAGGCCAACCGTGCTTTTATGCACCCCTAAAAAAACATACACCAGCGTATCACAGGCCAGACGACGTCCACAGTGCCTCCATCTGCCTCATTATAGGGAATCTGGAATCGTCTGCCAGAGGTTCTGTCTGAATCACATATTTCAGAGATTTACATTGAAACCCTGATGTAAGCACTCAGCGCAGAGTGTAGGATAAATGTAAGCTGAGCCTTACTGCGATCTTCGGGAGTCAGATTGAATAAATCAACAGCAGGTCAAAAATCGGTTTTATTTATTTTTTACGCCATTCCTTGTGAGGTGTAAGTGATTAGACAACTTTATTCATCAGGACAGTGCGATACCAGATTTATATTGGGTTTTTATTTTTGGCTGCTGTCACATACTAAAACACGTTTGTTTGCTTTTTAATAAAAACAAGTTTTTGCATCGCCATATTTTGAGAGCTATAATTTTTCTATATATTGTTTTTGAGAGACAAGTTGACGTTTTTATTAGTACCATTTTTGGGCACATGACATTTTTAATTGCTTTCTATTCTGATTTGTGGGGGGCTGAACCACTAACCACTGTTTTTTTTGGGGGGGGTTATGCCATTCAAAGTGTTGTAAAATTGATAAGGGAGCTTTATTTTTGGGGTCAGTATGATTACCTCCATTATATATTTTTTTATGTTTTGTCACTTCTACACATTAAAAACTATTTTATAGAAAAAAAATTTTTTCCAGAACTATGTTCATACAGCTATATATTTTTTCACTGATGGAGCTCTATCGCATCTCTTTTGCGGGACAAGATGACTTTTTCCGCAATACCATTTTTTTTTACATTTGTCTTTTTGATTGCTTTTTATTCCACTTTGCTTGCAGCATTATGATGAAAAACCATAATGTTTTGCCAGTTTTTTTTTATTTTACGGCATTCACTGTAGAGGTTAATTAGAGAGACCGTTTTATACATGGCGTCATTCTGGACGCGGCGATACCAAATATTTGTACTTTTTTTGTTTATTTTTGTTTTTACATGAATACGTACAGTGTATTGTTTTAACATTTTTATTATTTTTTTTTTTAGAATTTTTTAAATCATCTTATTAACTTTTTTTTTACTGTTTTACTGAGTCCCTCAATTGGATATTAAATTTTATTAGTCTGATTACTGGTCTCATGCATTGCAATACAGATGTACTGCAATACATGAGACCTGTGATATTACATAGGCAGATCACCTCTTATACCCTGCCTAAGGCTGCGTCTCACAGGCCACCATACCTGGCACACCAGGAGGTCATTGTTTGACCTTCGGGTGCTATGACAATCATCAGCTCCGCGTGATTTCGATGCGTGGATGCCGATGGAGGTGACAGAGGGAGCCCACTCGCTCTCACATCCTTCCAAGTGCCGCAATCGCTATTGATCATGACATCTGGAGGGTTAGTCAGCCAGGGGCGCTGTGGGTATCGGCCCTGGCTGTTACTGCAAGAGCTCAGCTGTCAGCTGCGCCAAGCTCCCGATGGTGATTGTGTGGGGAACTGCTGATATTTCAGCACTTCAGGAGATTACATGCTGTGATCATCAGTCAGATTCACTCACCGATTTCAGCAATCAGAGAATGGGGACCGCTGAAATGGGTCCCTGCATCTCTACCAGTGCTGATCTGCTTTCAGTGACTCCTGTCGGCAAGGAGCCGTCACTGTGTGTGTGCTTAGTCATACCGGATATATCACTTTATGATGTGAAAACTGACACTTGTTCATGATGTTCTATGTCCGTCATTGATCGTTAATAGAGATGATCGAATATTTAAATATTCGGTTTGGATTACGATATTTTCAATATTCGCCGAACATAGCTGAACGCTATTGGAGTCAATGGGAGTACAGTTAAGCGAATATGTTTGGAAACAATCGTCAAACATAAATTTGGCATGAATATGGTACAAATATGGCAAATTCGGATTCAACAATCGTTTTCCGAACATATTCTCTCATCTCTAGTTGTTAAAGGGTTAAAGAAGTGTCTGCTGTCAGACAATGACTTGAAAGAACAAAAGGGTGGAGGGCACCATCAACCTACAATATGCAACTGGGATCCACCTGGAGTATGTCAGAGCAGACTGTGTAGAGTAAAAAAAGAGACATACTAGAACTAGGGATCACCAGAACAAATGAAAATAACAATTTTATTCAAGTCAAAAAACACACCAACAGCTTAATTAAAATCATTTAAAAACAGGATGACAAATACCCACTATTGGGGTGAACCCCCCGAGACCAATACCACTATCACAGATAAATCAATAAATTGTATTTGTCACAATACACTCTGGACATAAGAAACATGATATACATTTGTTAAATACAATGAGCATACAAATTATCTATTATTTAGGCTATAAACATAGAGATACAATATCAACACCAATATTTCAACAGTGAGTCAGTGTGGAACATGTGTCTTAAAGGCAAAAGAGACCCCTTGTTTCGCCCTCCATGTGCTGCCCCAAGGGCTGAATCAACAAGCAAAAAGGCCCATATACAGGACTAGATTCTAACGCATCGGGAATTCTAGAATATGTATGTAGTTTATTTATGAAGATTTCAGAATAATGCAATTTATACACGGGATTCGGCCGGCCAATTAGCGAAGCGTGGTTCAAATTCCGCGCCAATTCTCGAGCGGACTGCACCTGTTGCTGATTGGTCGCGCCCGGCTGGCCGAGACCAATCAGTGAAGCCAGGGCCTGCTCCAGGTTTTTGAGGGCCCCGGGCGAAAGAGTCTCAGTGGGCCCCCCTCTTTAACACATACCGCGATTCATGATGCACAGATACAGCAGAGAATTATAGCACAGCCACGTAGCATATAACACAGCCCACATAGCATATAGCACAGCCACGTAGTATATAACACGGCCCACATAGCATATAGCACAGCCACATAGCATATAACACAGGCCACATAGCATCTAGCACAGCCACGTAGCATATAGCACAGCCATGTAGCTTATAACACAGCCACGTAGTATATAACAGCCCACGTAGCATATAACATAGCCCACGTAGTATATAGCAGAGAAACGTAGTATATTGCACAGCCACATAGTATATAGCACAGCCACGTAGTATATAGCACAACCACGTAGTATATAACACAGCCACATAGTATATAGCACAGCCCACGCAGTATATAGCACAGCCCACGCAGTATATAACATAGCCCACATAGTATATGGCAAAGCCCACGCAGTATATAACACAGCCCACGTAGTATATAGCACAGCCACGCAGTATATAGCACAGCCACGCAGTATATAGCACAGCCACGTAGTATATAGCACAGCCACGTAGTATCTAACACAGCCCACGTAGTATATAGCAGTGTGGGCACCATATCCCTGTTAAAAAAATAATTAAAATAAAAAATAGTTATATACTCACCTTCCGGTGGCCCCCGGATCCAGGCCAGGCATTTATCGATGCTCCTCGCGACGCTCCGGTCCCAAGAATGCATTGCGGTCTCGCGTGATGATGACATAGCGGTCTCGCGAGACCGCTACATCATCATCTCGCGAGACCGCAATGCATTCTTGGGACCGGAGCGTCGTGAGGACCGGGAAAGGCGCCGGAAGGTGAGTATATAATGATTTTTTATTTTTTTTATTATTTTTAACATTAGGTCTTTTTACTATTGATGCTGCATAGGCAGCATCAATAGTAAAAAGTTGGTCCCACAGGGTTAATAGCAGCGTTAACGGACTGCGTTACACTGCGGCATAACGTGGTGTAACGCAGCCATTAACCCTGTGTGAGCGCTGACTGGAGGGGGCACTGACGGAGAGTAGGAAGGTACGAATTCGCGGCCAGACTGCGCCTGTGCCTGCCGGGCCGCGACCAATCAGTGGCGCGGGATTTCCGTGACAGACAGACAGACGTAATTGACCCTTAGGGTACTGTCACACAGTGGCACTTTTGTCGCTACGACGGTACGATCCGTGACGTTCCAGCGATATCCATACGATATCGCTGTGTCTGACACGCAGCAGCGATCAGGGACCCTGCTGAGAATCGTACGTCGTAGCAGATCGTTTGGAACTTTCTTTCGTCGCTGGATCTCCCGCTGTCATCGTTGGATCGGTGTGTGTGACACCGATCCAACGATGCGTTCGCTTGTAACCAGGGTAAACATCGGGTTACTAAGCACAGGGCCGCGCTTAGTAACCCGATGTTTACCCTGGTTACCATCGTAAAAGTAAAAAAAACAAAAAGTACATACTCACATTCTGGTGTCCCTCAGGTCCCTTGCAGTCTGCTTCCCGCTCTGACTGACTCCCGGCCGGAAAGTAAGAGCAGAGCACAGCGGTGACGTCACCGCTGTGCTGTGCTTTCACTTTACGGCGGCACTCAGTCAGAGCGGGATGCAGACTGCAAGGGACCTGACGGACACCAGAATGTGAGTATGTACGGTTTGTTTTTTTTACTTTTACGATGGTAACCAGGGTAAACATCGGGTTACTAAGCGCGGCCCTGCGCTTAGTAACCCGATGTTTACCCTGGTTACCCGGGGCCTTCGGCATCGTTGGTCGCTGGAGAGCGGTCTGTGTGACAGCTCTCCAGCGACCACACAACGACTTTCCAACGATCACGGCCAGGTCGTATCGCTGGTCGTGATCGTTGGAAAGTTGCAGAGTGTGACAGTACCCTTAGACAATTTTATAGATAGATTAGCGATGCGAATGACAGACAAAAGAATAACTCCCCCAGATAATGTGGCATGACAAAATCCGTCAAATAATCCAGGTATAATGCTTGTAGATAATTAGACTGGCTGTATTAACAATGACCCTTATCGCATGCTAATAATGGCTGAGATAATACTCAGCAAGAGAGGGTATAAGAAAATGAAAAATATGGTAACCTCTATAGGAAAGATTCATGTACGGTTTACCGTAAAATTTGATAATAACACACATGAAAATCTGTCAGAGCAGATCCGCAACCTCCCCAAATAATAAAGTATCCCTAATTGAGGCCCCCCCAAAAAAATAAATTTTTATGACCTAGTAAGAGTACTCAAAAAAAGCAGTGATACGGAATATACCTATAGATGGCATCCATATATCCATATAGATCCGTTATGCTCTGGGAGGCAGACTAGAGCAGAGGAATTGCCTCAGCTCAAAACCATGGCCAAAGGTGCATGCAGACAGAATAATCCAAGAGGCACTAAGCCCTGGGGCAGGAAGATAGCCTCAGCTCAAAGACCAGAGTGCGGGCAGAACGGCCCGGGGGGCACTGAGCCCAGTGTATTGTGACAAATACAATTTAATGATTTATCTGTGATAGTTGTATTGGTCTCAGTTCACCCCAATAGTGGTCATTTGTCATCCTGTTTTTAAATGATTTTAATTAAGCTGTTGGTGTGTTTTTGAACTTGAATACAATTGTTATTTTCATTTGTTCTGGTGATCCCTGGTTCTAGTATGTCTCTTTTTTTACTCTACACAGACAATGACTTGACTTACATGGTATGGCTTATTTTCTTAACAGTGCGGTTCTGCTACCTGGTGGTGACCTAATATTAGATGCAGATTACATTATTAGGACACTCATTCAAAATGATGCAGCCTTTTTTTATTGTTAGCTAAATTTATACTGCAGCTCTGTGCTTTCTCTTTTTTTCTCCCAGTAAGGCTGCCATCACACTAGCAGTATTTGGTCAGCACTTTACATCAGTATCTGTAAGCCAAAACCAGGAGTGGGTGATAAATACAGAAGTGGTGCATATGTTTCTATTATACTTTTCCTTTATTTGTTCCACTCCTGGTTTTGGCTTACAAATACTGATGTAAAATACTGACCAAATACTGCTAGTGTGACGGCAGCCTAACAGGAGATGTAAAATCAGGCTGCCTGAGATTATTTGGTCTAATCAATACCTGTAAGCTAGGGCTACATGACAACTTGCAGCCATGCAACATTTAATGTTTGGCATGTTTATAACTCTCCAACAATTATAATACGACACACATGCACAGCAACCTTACATAACAGTTGATAATTTACATAAATTAAGTTTTTGTCAAACGCATATGTAAAAACTGGCAATGCTCAAAACCAAAGTGCTCCAATAACTCCAGAATGTGTAACTGTGCACTGTCCATTCACATATCAATAACCTGACTTGGTATAGCACTACCCATATTCCTTTATTAACCTTGGTCACTTGCTATTCTCTGTATCTACTGAAGTCCAGCTGTATCCTTCTTTTATGCTGGTGCACAAAATTGTCCACAGTTTTCTTAGTGTGGAAGCACTTGTGACATGTCTAGAAGCAAAACTATGTTTGTCATTGATACCTCTTTAAGTGCATTCCATGATTTTATTTGCCTTGGCAGCAGCTGCATGGCATTGGTTACTAAAGTCAAGTTTGTTATTGACCCACATACCCAAGTTTTTTTTAGTGTCAGTTTTACCCAGTGGTTTATCATTTAGTACATAATTATACATTTTTATTTTCCCAGCCCAAGTGCATGACCTTACATGTATCTACCGTACTTTAAACTTCAACTGCCATTTCTCAGTTCAAGCCTCCATCTTACATGAATCTCTCTATGATATAAAATTATTCTCCTCTGTGTTGATTACCTTGCAGAGTTTAGTATCATTGGTAAATGCTCTGTACACTGTCTTTAACAAATATGTTAAACAGAAGAGGGCCCAAAACTGACCCCTGGAGTACCCCACTATTAGCATTTACATTTTTTCCAAGTTTATCCTCTAGGTTTTAGGCTAACTGTGCCTAAAGCATTGAATTAAAAACAAAATGTGTAAGTGACGAAGGAAAGAGGTCAGCATTTTGCATATGATGAGCATATTACATATTAAGTCTAGTCTATCTCTCCTGCCTGCAAAATGTGGATTAACATCTGCTGAACTGAAAAGATCTTGTATAGATATATACAGAGTGACATCCCCTACTGGCAGACGCAGGAAGCTAGTATGACAGTTTCATTCCTACTTCTGTGGTAGGTACTGTAGGTTACTGCTCTAGCTTAGTTAACAGCTGGGTATTATAAATACATAATATTTGCCTATTCATTGTGTGATCTCAGACATTGGAAAAGGGCGAGATCATGTTATTATCGCATAATTGGATATTACCGCATGATAATCATGGCATCATTGTGTTTTACTGTCTGATCTATAAGTAATCATGCAAATCACTAAATATCTCCACCGAATACTTTTCTGTAGCAAAGATGAACACCAGGAAAATGATGTAGTAATTGGAAACAGTGGTACACTGCTCAAAAAAATAAAGGGAACACTAAAATCCCACATCCTAAATATCACTGAAATATTCCAGTTGTAAATCTTTATTCATTACATAGTGGAATATTTTGAGAACAATAAAACCTAAAAATGATCAACGTAAATCACAACTAATATCCCACGGAGGTCTGGAGTTGGAATGATGCTCAAAATCATAGTCAAAAATTAAGTTACAGGCTGATCCAACTTCAGTGGAAATGCCTCAAGACTAGTGTTGAGCATTCCGATACCGCAAGTATCGGGTATCGGCCGATCCTTGCGGTATCGGAATTCCGATACCGAGATCCGATATTTTTGTGGTATCGGGTATCGGAATCGGAAGTCCCCACAGTGCTAAAATCACTATAATGTAAAGTGGGCGGTGCGTGGGCGGAGACTGCGTGTCTCTGTGCGGGCGTGGTCTGTGCGGGCCTGCCAGGGATCTCATTCTATGCGGCCGGCGCTGTATGCCCAGGCTTGATGCGGCGTGCCGGGGCTTGATGCAGCGTGGGAGGGCTCTGCGGCGTGCTGGGGGGGTCTATGCGGCGTGCTGGGGGGGTCTATGCGGCGTGAGGGGCTCTCTGCGGCGTTCTGGGGCGTCTATGCGGCGTGCTGGGGGATCTATGCGGCGTGAGGGGCTCTCTGCGGCGTTCTGGGGCGTCTATGCGGCGTGCTGGGGGGTCTATGCGGCGTGCTGGGGGGTCTATGCGGCGTGCGGGGGTCTCAGCGGCGTGCGGGGGTCTCTGCGGCGTGCTGGGGGGTCTCTGCGGCGTGGGGGGGTCTCTGCGGCATGGGGGGGGGTCTCTGCGGCGTGGGGGGGTCTCTGCGGCGTGCGGGGGTCTCAGTGCGGGCATCGTCCGATGGGACTACAAGTCCCATCGGGCTATGCCTGCTACACTGACAGTGATTGACACATTAGCCAATGATGGGACAGTAGTAGTCCCATCATCCGGCTAATGTGTTGAATGAAAAAAAAAAAAATACTCCATACATACATTCTACATACATAAATACATATAGACATACAGTACATTCATACATTACATACATGACATACATTACATTAAACATAGATTACATACTCACCATTACTTGTCATTTTGATCCCCGAAGCCAGTGTCATCTATAAAAAATGTGAAAAAAACAAACAACCAATATACTCCCTGTCCGCAGAAATCCACGAGTGTCCCACGACGATCTCCCGTGGAGAGCAGCAGCATCAAATAATGCGACCGCTCTCTAGGGGCTCAGAAACACAATGACGGGAGGAAGGTATCCTTCCGCCACTGTATTCCTCCGCCGCTGTAAAAAAAAAGTCCCTAGTCTCACTTTATGGCATTGCTGTATGAGACATTTTCCCATGCAGCAATTATATAAAGTGACACTTTGAACTCAGGTAACCTCAGTGATGCACTGCAGGAGCCATTGTCTCCTGTCAGTGTGTCACTGAGGGTCCTATAGAGCAGTGACGTCACCCGATGTCACTGTTCTATAGGGGACATCGTCGTGGGACACTCGTTATTATTTGGACTACGGCGGACAGGTAGTATGCGGTTTATTATTTTACGTTTTTTGCAGGCGCTGAAGTATGGTAAGTATGGTGAAATGAAGAATATTAAAATACTTTTTCCTAATGTGTGCGTGTTTTATTAACCCTTTTCTTACTATTGGATTAATAACGGATAGGCGTCTTATTGACGCCTCTCCGTTATTAACCCGGCTTAATGTCACCTTACGATAGCAAGGTGACATTAACCCCTTATTACCCCATATCCCACCGCTACACGGGAGTGGGAAGAGAGGGGCTAAGTGCCGGAATTGGCGCATCTTACGGATGCGCCATTTTCGGGGCGGCTGCGGACTGGTATTTGTAGCCGGGGGGGGGGCAATATCCATGGCCCCTCTCTAGGCTATGAATATCAGCCCGCAGCTGTCTGCGTAGCCTTTCTGGCTATAAAATATAGGGGGACCCCACGTCATTTTTTTGGGGGGTCCCCCTATTTTAATAGCCAGTAAAGGCTACGCAGACAGCTGCGAGCTGATATTCATAGCAGGCTACAAATATTGGCCCCCGGCCGTCGGCTTTCCCCCTCTGGCGCAGAAAATTGCGCGGGAGCCCACGCCGTTTTTTTCCATTTTTTTTTTTTTAAATTCAACGCTCATAAAGGCCTCTTTCACCCTTGCGTCAGTACGGGTCCGTCGCTATGCGTCGAGCCGATGTACCGACGCACGTTGTGAAATTTGTACACGATGTGGGCAGCGGATGCAGTTTTTCAACGCATCCACTGCCCATTCTGAAGTGCGGGGAGGAGGGGGCAGAGTTTCTGCTGCGCATGCGCAGTAGAAAATGGCAGACGCGACGGACAAAAAAACGTTCACTTGAACGTTTTTTCGTGCCGACGGTCCGCCAAAACTCGACGGATCCGTTGCAGAACGGACGCGACGTGTGGCCATTCGTCGCGATCCGTCGCTAATACAAGTCTATGGGGAAAAAAATGCATCCTGCGAGCACATTTGCAGGATCCGTTTTTTTCCGCCAGATCCGTTTTTTCAGTCGGATCCGTTGTTTTCCGCCAGATCGGTTTTTTTCCACCGGATCCGTTTTTTTCCGCTAGATCCGTTTTTTTTCCGCCGGATCCGTTTTTTCCTGCCGGATCCATTTTTTTCCGCCAGATCCGTTTTTTCTCATAGAGTTGTAATAGCGCCGGATTGCGCCTGATGGCCACACATTTCATCCGTTTTTTGCAGGATTCGTAAAAAAAAACTTTCCGCCGGACGGAAAACTCATAGGAACGTTTTTTGTCCGTTATTTTTCATGCATGTTTCCATTCAAATCATGCACATTTTCCGTTTATTTATTTTCCAAAAACCTCATCAAAACCTGCATCAAAACTAAACTGCATGAAAAACCGCACCAAAAACCTGCATCAAAAACAGCATCAAAAACCGCACCAAAAACCTGCAGCAAAAAAAGCACCAAAAACTGCATAAAAAACTGAACCAAAAACTACATCAAAAACCGCACCAAAAACATGCAGCAAAAAAGCACCAAAAACTGCATCAAAAACCGCATCAAAAACTGCACCAAAAACCGCACCAAAAACCTGCAGCAAAAAGCACCAAAAACTGCATCAAAAACCGCATCAAAAACTGCACCAAAAACTGCATCAAAAACCGCACCAAAAACCTGCATCAAAAAAAGCACCAAAAACTGCATCAAAAACTGAACCAAAAACTACATCAAAAACCGCACCAAAAACATGTGGTTTTTTATGCAGTTTTTGGTGCTTTTTTGCTGCATGTTTTTGGTGCAGTTTTTGATGCGGTTTGTGATGCAGTTTTTGGTGCTTTTTTGCTGCACCAAAAACCGCACCAAAAACCTGCAGCAAAAAACACCAAAAACTGCATCAAATACTGCACCAAAAACTGCATCAAAAACCTGCAGCAAAAAAGCACCAAAAACTGCATCAAAAACGGCATCAAAAACCTGCAGCAAAAAAAGCACCAAAAACAGCACCAAAAACCTGCAGCAAAAAAAGCACCAAAAACTGCATCAAAAACCGCATCAAAAAGCTATATCAAAAACAGCACCAAAAACTGCATCAAAAACCGCATCAAAAACTGCACCAAAAACCTGCAGCAAAAAAGCACCAAAAACTGCATCAAAAACGGCATCAAAAACCTGCAGCAAAAAAAGCACCAAAAACTGCATCAAAAACCTCAACAAAAAGCTACATAAAAAACAGCACCAAAAACTGCATCAAAAACCGCACCAAAAACCTGCAGCAAAAAAAGCACCAAAAACTGCATCAAAAACTGAACCAAAAACTACATCAAAAACCGCACCAAAAACATGCAGCAAAAAAGCACCAAAAACTGCATCAAAAAACGCATCAAAAACTGCACCAAAAACTGCATCAAAAACCGCACCAAAAACCTGCAGCAAAAAGCACCAAAAACTGCATCAAAAATTGCACCAAAAACTGCATCAAAAACCGCACCAAAAACCTGCAGCAAAAAAGCACCAAAAACTGCATCAAAAACTGCACCAAAAACCTGCAGCAAAAAAGCACCAAAAACTGCATCAAAAACCGCATCAAAAAGCTACATCAAAAACAGCACCAAAACCTGCATCAAAAACCGCATCAAAAACTGCACCAAAAACTGCATCAAAACCTGCATAAAAAACTGGTGCAGTTTTGATGCGGTTTTTGATGCAGTTTTTGCTGCAGGTTTTTGATGCAGTTTTTGCTGCAGCTTTTTGATGCGGTTTTTGATGCAGTTTTTGGTGCAGTTTTTGATGCGGTTTTTGATGCAGTTTTTGGTGCTTTTTTGCTGCAGGTTTTTGGTGCGGTTTTTGATGCAGTTTTTGGTGCTGTTTTTGATGTAGCTTTTTGATGCGGTTTTTGATGCAGTTTTTGGTGCTTTTTTGCTGCAGTTTTTTGGTGCTGTTTTTGATGCAGTTTTTGGTGCAGTTTTTGGTGCTGTTTTTGATGTAGCTTTTTGATGCGGTTTTTGATGCAGTTTTTGGTGCTTTTTTTGCTGCAGTTTTTTGCTGCAGTTTTTTGGTGCGGTTTTTGATGCAGTTTTTGATGCAGTTTTTGGTGCTTTTTTGCTGCAGGTTTTTGGTGCGGTTTTTGATGCAGTTTTTGGTGCGGTTTTTGATGCAGGTTTTTGGTGCGGTTTTTGATGCTGTTTTTGATGCAGGTTTTTGGTGCGGTTTTTCATGCAGTTTTGATGCAGGTTTTGATGAGGTTTTTGGAAAATAAATAAACGGAAAATGTGCATGATTTGAATGGAAACATGCATGAAAAATAACGGACAAAAAACGTTCCTATGAGTTTTCCGTCCGGCGGAAACAGTTTTTTTTTACGAATCCTGCAAAAAACGGATGAAATGTGTGGCCATCAGGCGCAATCCGGCGCTATTACAACTCTATGAGAAAAAACGGATCTGGCGGAAAAAAATGGATCCGGCAGGAAAAAACGGATCTGGCGGAAAAAAAACGGATCTGGTGGAAAAAAAACGGATCCGGTGGAAAAAAACTGATCTGGCAGAAAAAAACGGATCCAATGTAAAAAAAACGGATCTGGCGGAAAAAAACGGATCCGGTGGAAAAAAAAACGATCTGGCGGAAAACAACGGATCCGACTGAAAAAACGGATCTGGCGGAAAAAAACGGATCCTGCAAATGTGCTCGCAGGATGCATTTTTTTCCCCATAGACTTGTATTAGCGACGGATCGCGACGAATGGTCACACGTCGCGTCCGTTCTGCAACGGATCCGTCGAGTTTTGGTGGACCGTCGGCACGAAAAAACGTTCAAGTGAACGTTTTTTTGTCCGTCGCGTCTGCCATTTTCTACTGCGCATGCGCAGCAGAAACTCTGCCCCCTCCTCCCCGCACTTCAGAATGGGCAGTGGATGCGTTGAAATATAGGTCCCCCTATATTTTATAGCCAGAAAGGCTACGCGGACAGCTGCGGGCTGATATTCATAGCCTAGAGAGGGGCCATGGATATTGCCCCCCCCCCCCCCGGCTACAAATACCAGTCCGCAGCCGCCCCAAAAATGGCGCATCCGTAAGATGCGCCAATTCCGGCACTTAGCCCCTCTCTTCCCACTCCCGTGTAGCGGTGGGATATGGGGTAATAAGGGGTTAATGTCACCTTGCTATCGTAAGGTGACATTAAGCCGGGTTAATAACGGAGAGGCGTCAATAAGACGCCTATCCGTTATTAATCCAATAGTAAGAAAAGGGTTAATAAAACACGCACACATTAGGAAAAAGTATTTTAATATTCTTCATTTCACCATACTTACCATACTTCAGCGCCTGCAAAAAACGTAAAATAATAAACCGCATACTACCTGTCCGCCGTAGTCCAATTAATAACGAGTGTCCCACGACGATCTCCCCTATAGAACAGTGACATCGGGTGACGTCACTGCTCTATAGGACCCTCAGTGACACACTGACAGGAGACAATGGCTCCTGCAGTGCATCACTGAGGTTACCTGAGTTCAAAGTGTCACTTTATATAATTGCTGCATGGGAAAATGTCTCATACAGCAATGCCATAAAGTGAGACTAGGGACTTTTTTTTTTACAGCGGCGGAGGAATACAGTGGCGGAAGGATACCTTCCTCCCGTCATTGTGTTTCTGAGCCCCTAGAGAGCGGTCGCATTATTTGATGCTGCTGCTCTCCACGGGAGATCGTCGTGGGACACTCGGGGATTTCTGCGGACAGGGAGTATATTGGTTGTTTGTTTTTTTCACATTTTTTATAGATGACACTGGCTTCGGGGATCAAAATGACAAGTAATGGTGAGTATGTAATCTATGTTTAATGTAATGTATGTCATGTATGTAATGTATGAATGTACTGTATGTCTATATGTATTTATGTATGTAGAATGTATGTATGGAGTATTTTTTTTTTTTTCATTCAACACATTAGCCGGATGATGGGACTACTACTGTCCCATCATTGGCTAATGTGTCAATCACTGTCAGTGTAGCAGGCATAGCCCGATGGGACTTGTAGTCCCATCGGACGATGCCCGCACTGAGACCCCCGCACGCCGCAGAGACCCCCCCACGCCGCAGAGACCCCCCCACGCCGCAGAGACCCCCCCACGCCGCAGAGACCCCCCCCACGCCGCAGAGACCCCCCAGCACGCCGCAGAGACCCCCGCACGCCGCTGAGACCCCCGCACGCCGCATAGACCCCCCAGCACGCCGCATAGACCCCCCAGCACGCCGCATAGACCCCCCAGCACGCCGCATAGACGCCCCAGAACGCCGCAGAGAGCCCCTCACGCCGCATAGATCCCCCAGCACGCCGCATAGACACCCCAGAACGCCGCAGAGAGCCCCTCACGCCGCATAGACCCCCCAGCACGCCGCTTAGACCCCCTCACGCCGCATAGACCCCCCCAGCACGCCGCAGAGCCCTCCCACGCCGCATCAAGCCCCGGCACGCCGCATCAAGCCTGGGCATACAGCGCCGGCCGCATAGAATGAGATCCCTGGCAGGCCCGCACAGACCACGCCCGCACAGAGACACGCAGTCTCCGCCCACGCACCGCCCACTTTACATTATAGTGATTTTAGCACTGTGGGGACTTCCGATTCCGATACCCGATACCACAAAAATATCGGATCTCGGTATCGGAATTCCGATACCGCAAGGATCGGCCGATACCCGATACTTGCGGTATCGGAATGCTCAACACTAGTCTTGAGGCATTTCCACTGAAGTTGGATCAGCCTGTAACTTAATTTTCGACTATGATTTTGAGCATCATTCCAACTCCAGACCTCCGTGGGATATTAGTTGTGATTTACGTTGATCATTTTTAGGTTTTATTGTTCTCAAAATATTCCACTATGTAATGAATAAAGATTTACAACTGGAATATTTCAGTGATATGCATACAGCGCCGGCCGCATAGAATGAGATCCCTGGCAGGCCCGCACAGACCCCGCCCGCACAGAGACACGCAGTCTCCGCCCACGCACCGCCCACACTCTCCCCCCCCTCCAGAACCCCATATAGAAGGACAGAAAGGGCTGATTTACCGTCCGATACTTGAGTCCCATTCACTTGTATTGGTATCAGGTATCGGTATCGGATTAGATCCGATACTTTGCCGGTATCGGCCGATACTTTCCGATACCGATACTTTCAAGTATCGGACGGTATCGCTCAACCCTACTCAAGACAAGGAAATGATGCTCAGTAGTGTGTGTGGCCTCCACGTGCCTGTATGACCTCCCTGCAATGCCTTGGCATGCTCCTGATGAGGCGGCGGATGGTCTCCTGAGGGATGTCCTGCCAGACCTGGACTAAAGCATCTGACAACTCCTGGACAGTCTGTGGTGCAACGTGATGTTGGTGGATGCTGTGAGACATGATGTCCCAGATGTGTTCAATCGGATTCAGGTCTGGAGAACGGGCGGGCCAGTTCATAGTTTCAATGCCTTCATCTTGCAGGAACTGCTGACACACTCCAGCCACATGAGGTCTGGCATTGTCCTGCATTAGGAGGAACCCAGGGCCAACCGCACCAGCATATTGTCTCACAAGGGGTCTGAGGATCTCATCTCGGTACCTAATAGCAGTCAAGCTATCTCTGGTGAGCACATGGAGGGCTGTGCGGCCCTCCAAAGAAATGCCACCCCACACCATTACTGACCCACTGCCAAACCGGTCATGCTGAAGGATGTTGCAGGCAGCAGATCACTCTTCACGGCGTCTCCGGACTCTGTCACGTCAGTCACATGTGCTCAGTGTGAACCTGCTTTCATCGGTGAAGAGCACAGGGCGCCAGTGGTGAATTTGGCAATCCAGGTGTTCTGTGGCAAATGCCAAGCATCCTGCATGGTGTTGGGCTGTGACAACAACCCCCATCTGTGGACGTCAGTCACTCAGACCATCCTCATGGAGTCTGTTTCTAACCGTTTGTGCAGCCACATGCACATTTGTGGCCTGCTGGAGGTCATTTTGCAGGGTTCTGGCAGTGCTCCTCCTGTTCCTCCTTGCACAAAGGCTGAGGTAGCGCTCCTGCTGCTGGGTTGTTGCCCTCCTACGGCCCACTCCACATCTCCTGGTGTACTGGCCTGTCTCCTGGTTGCACCTCCAGCCTCTGGACACTATGCTGACAGACACAGCAAACCTTCTTGTCACAGCTGGCATTGATGTGCCATCCTGGATGAGCTGCACTACCTGAGCCACTTGTGTGGGTTGTAGAGTCCGTCTCATGCTACCACGAGTGTGAAAGCACAACCAACATTCAAAAGTGACAAAAACATCAGCCAGAAAGCAATGGTACTGAGATGTGGTCTGTGGTCCCCACCTGCAGAACCACTCCTTTATTGAGGGTGTCTTAATGATTTCCATCTGTTGTCTAATCCATTTGCACAACAGCATGTGAAATTGATTGTCAAACAGTGTTGCTTCCTAAGTGGATAGTTTGATTTCACAGAAGTTTGATTTACTTGGAGTTATATTCTGTTGTTTAAGTGTTCCCTTTAGTTTTTTGAGCAGTGTATATTTCAGGCCATTATTCATTGTAATTACACTCTGCAAGATTCCTATTGGATCCAGGAATGAGTGATGACCTGGGACAAGGGTGCTTTCGCATTGCATTCAGGCACCCAGAGTTGGACTGGGGTGTCTGGGGACCACCAGAGGAATGGACTCTAGAGGCCCACCCTACAGCTATATGCAAATATCTGTCAGTCGTTATCCCCATTATAGTGGAGCATCGGCTGTAAAACACCCACGGCTCCTGAACATCTACTATACGCCCCCATAACTGGGATGTATAAATACAGTAGTTTACATTAATGGGGTTATTTGGTTAAAACAATTTATCACCGATCTATGGGCTCCACAGGATAGGTGATCGCTTAGGTCCAACCTTTAGAAACAATACCGATCAGAAGAATGAGGACATTTTATCGTTGATAGGACACTTATCCCCATTTTAAAATGGAGCGGCAGGTGGAATATCTGACCACAGCTCCATTCATTCTCTTTGGGGCTTCTAAAAAAAAAAACAAGTGCAGCCACTGAGGGAATAAATGGATCAGTGGTCAAGTCGGACATGCCACTCCAGTCTAATGGGGATAAAAAGTTCCACATTTTGCTGAATGGGTCCAAGTAATCAGACCCCCACCAATCAATATGTTATCACCGGTGGATAGGTGATTACTTTTTTCACAGGAAAACCCCTGTAAGAACATCTATTCCGCTGTGTACTAAGTATTTAATCTCTAATGGAAATAAAGAATCTACTCCTAATTAATATCAGGGAGAACGAATGACGCCATACACAACGCAATCCCCTATACCAAGACCAATACTACCACATACAGGGAAGAAATACCACCACAACATGACCAGACCACATAGTGACCGAATAATACTACATACAAGGAAGAAATACCGCCACACCACAACCAGACCACATAATACCACCACATAGTGACCGAATAATATGACATATTACCAGCATATATAGACCAAATAATACCACATACAAGGAGAAATACTGCCACACCGTGACCAGACCACAAATTACCACCACATACTGACTGAATACTATGATACTGATCATGAATATAAACCACAATACTAACAACACTGTTATTACCTCCAGTGACATTATACACAGGAGCTCTGTATATCGTGTCAGTGTACAGATAATACAGTGATCACTGGTCACATTATACACTTGAGCTCTGTATATGCTGTTAGTGTACAGGTAATACAGTGATCACCAGTGATATTATACACAGGAGCTCTGTATATAGTGTCAGTGTACAGGTAATACAGTGATCAAAAGTGACATTATACACAGGAGCTCTGTATATAATGTCAGTGTACAGATAATACAGTGATAACTGGTGACATTATACACTTGAGCTCTGTATATGGTGTATATAAATCCATGCTGGCTCTACCATATATCTGCATCCTGGACCCCATACATCCATCTTGGCCTCCATATATCAATCCTGGTCCCTTGTCCTCCCACCTTATGTATCCATCCTGGCCCCTTGTCCTCCTACCATATATCCATCCTGGCCCCTTGTCCTGCCCCCTATATACCATCACGGTCCCCATGTGTCTCAATCCTGGGACCCCATGTGTCTCCAGCCTGCCCCCCCTGTGTATCCATCCTGGCCCCCATGTGTATCCATCTTGGCCCCTTGTCCTGCCCCCCATTTCTCCATCCTGGCCCCCATGTGTCTTCATACATCCCTCTTGGCCCCCATATATCAATCCTGGTTCCTTTCCCTGCCCCCCATATGTATCCATCCTGGCCCCCCATATGTATCCATCCTGGCCCCTTGTCCTGCCCCCATATATCCATCCTTGCCCCTTGTCCTCCCCCCCATATACCATCATGCCCTCCCATATGTCTCCATCCTGGACCCCCATGTGTGTCCAGCCTGGCCCCCCATGTGTGTCCAGCCTGGCCCACCATGTGTGTCCAGCCTGGCCCCCCATGTGTCTCCATCCTGGTCCACTATGTGTCTCTAGCCTGCCCCCCTTGTGTCTCCAGCCTGGCCCCCGTGTGTTTCCATCCTGGCCCCTTGTCCTGCCCCCCGATTTATCTATCCTGGCCCCTCATGTGTATCCATCCTGGCCCCTTGTCCTGCCCCCCATTTATCCATCCTGGTCCCACTTGTGTCTCCAGCCTGACCCCCCATGTCTCTCCAGTCTGGCCCCCTAAGTGTCTCCCAGCATGGCTTCCCATGTGTCTCCAGCCTGGCCCCCCATGTGTACCCATCCTGGTCCCCCATGTGTCTCCAGCCTGCCTCCCATGTGTCTCCAGCCTGACCCCCGTGTGTATCCATCCTGGCCCGTTGTCCTGGTCCCCCATGTGTCTCCAGCCTGGCTCCCGTGTCTCTCCAGCCTGGCCCCCCATGTCTCTCCATCCTGGCCCCCATCTGTCTCCAGCCTGGCCTCCCATGTGTCTCCAGCCTGCCCCCATGTATATCCATCCTGGTCCCTATGTGTCTCCAGCCTGGCCCCCCATGTATCTCCAGCCTAGCCCCCATGTGTATCCATCCTGGCCCCATGTGTATCCATCCTGGCCCCTTGTCCTGCCCCCTATATATATATCCATCCTTGCCCCCATGTGTCTCCAGCCTGGCCCCCCATGTGTCTCCAGCCTGACCCCCCATATGTCTCCAGCCTGACCCCCCATATGTCTCCAGCCTGGCCCACCATGTGTCTCCAGTCTGGCCCTGCATGTGTATCCATCCTGGCCCCCATGTGTATCCATCTTGGCACCCCATGTGTCTTCAGCCTGGCCCCCCATGTGTCTCCAGCCTAGCCCCCATGTGTCTCTAGCCTGGCCCCCATGTGTCTCCAGCCTGGCCCCCCCATTTGTCTCCATCCTGGCCCCCCATGTGTCTCCATCCTGGCCCCCCTGCATATCCATCCTGGCTCCTTGTCCTGGATTCATGAATAGAGAGAGAGAGGACAAAAAAAAAGATTCCTCTTAACTTCCTGCGCTCCCAGCGCAGTGTGGCGTCCTCCTCCTTTGCAGGTCGGGCATGCACCGCGGCAGTTCAGGTAATGACCGCTGCATGCACGCGCCACTGCACATACTTTGCTTGCGCTTTTAAAGGGCCTGCACCCCTAAAAACTGCAGACTTTTTTTCTTCCTTCTTCTTCTTCTCCTCCTCTCCTTCCCACAGCCAAGGGCCCACCGGTGATTTCCTCAATACCCCGCCATGCCAGTCCAATCCTGCAGGCACCCATTCAGTAGCTCCCGTCGGGGTTTATGTCTGAACTTCCCGCAAAATGGGATTTGGGCTGTGAACTCGCAGGACCTGTCTGATGGCACCGAAAGCAGGAGAACTTTCTCACGCTCGCACTGCCCTCAGACAGAGAATAGGAGTTTACAGACAGACACTGAGCACACAGTGCTCAGTGTTTCTGCTGGATGACAGGCTATACGGTCGCATCATGCAACCATGCAGCCTGCCATCTAGATGTAACAGAGCTAGACCCATAGTGGGACAAATGGATTAGCAGCATCTCTTCAGAAAGGTAAGAAATTTCTTTTTTAAAACTTTTTTGCAGATGATGAGGGCATCGGGGGAATGGGCGAGGTCGAAAGTGTGGTTTAATTAAGATTATTAAGGGAGTCTGTGTCATTCTTTCAATTAAAGGACCTTATTCTGGTTGTCTGGTTTTTATACAATGTGACTCTGGGGTTAGTAATGGGGGCCTCTTATTGACGCCTCTCCATTACTAACCTCAGGGCTTGATGTTACCTGACAATACAAAGGTGACATCAACCCCCCCAACTATCACCCACTTGACACTGCTACAGGGCAATTGGGAAGAGTGATTCTAAGTCCCAGAATTGGCACATCTTAGAGATGCGCATTTTATTTGGCGGCTGAGAGCTATTGTTTTTGTGAGGGGGCAGTATCCATGGCCCCTTCCTAGGCTATTAATATCAGCCCACAGCTGTCTGCATAGATATTGCTGGTTATTAATTATATGGGGACCCTACGTCATTTCTTTTTTTAGGGTCCCACATTTTAATAGCCAGTAAAGGCTAAGTATACAGTTGAGAGCCGATATTAATAGCCTGGAAAGCTCCATGGGTATTACCCACCTCCCAAGCTATAAACATCGGCCCCCAGTTGTCAGCTTTCCCTTTGATGGTTACGAAAATTGCGCTTGAGCCAACGCCATTTTTTTCAGAGAAATAATCTTTAATTAATTAAATACATGTACAGTTATCTGCACACACACTGTACTAATTGTATTTGTCACTGACATCTATATATCTACCTATTCTACAGTATATGTATTTACTGTATGTAATCCATCCTTCTATCCTGTTGGCTCCTGCAGTGATTTTACACTATGCAGCTGCTGAATTGCCGTTTTTTTGTTCTATCGATCTATGTAATATATATATATATATATATATATATATATATATATATATATATATATATATATATATATATATGTATATATATGTGTCACTGAAATCTATATACTGTATCTATGTATTCTATGTGTATATATCTATTCCATTGTAACCTGTCAGTGTGATTTTACTGTACACGGCACATGAATTGCCGGCTTTTCAAATGCGATCGGTGTGTAAAATTCGGACAGCACGCATGGTCCGAGTGCTGTGTGATTTTCTTTTTCTCGCACCCATTGACTTCAATTGCGGGATGCGATCCGATTTCAGATTACAATCACAGCATGCTGAGACTTTTTTCCAGTCCGATCATGATCCGATCCGTGCTGAAAAAAAAATGCAGATGAACACACAATGATAGATAACATTGGTCTGAATGCAATCCAATAAAAAAATTAATCACAAGTGGGAATGAAGTATTTTTGTACTGCCTGGCGTGGAGTGGAGATGTTAGTTGCCTATAGAGGCATTTGTAGTGTTGATTTGTGATTGTTGCTTGGTGTTTCTGCTGTGTGCAGTTACTCATCATCTCCTATTTTGTTTACCTCACTTTTCTCCCCAATGTTCCTCTCTGTTGTTTGTGATTGCATATTTGTATGTTTGGCATTTTCATTTATCTGCAC
Organism: Ranitomeya variabilis; assembly: GCF_051348905.1. Lineage (NCBI taxonomy): Eukaryota > Metazoa > Chordata > Amphibia > Anura > Dendrobatidae > Ranitomeya > Ranitomeya variabilis. Next base: position 573,135,961 of record NC_135234.1, on the reverse strand, counting down.
TTGTTAGTCTTGTTTGTGTATATACACACACTATTACAACCCACTTCCCTGGGTGGGGGAGGGGGACAGATATAGGGCTGATTCAGCAAGGTATGTGGTCCCGGTATCTTCACCATTAGAACTAATCTGGGGAGCAGAGATACCTAGGGCATAACTAGCGTTAGGGACAGGGTAGGTGCCACTGGCTCCGTGTATTCCGACAACAGAATTGTGAGCGCTCCCATCTGTATAAGTTTAACTTGTTTAAACTTAAAACTTTAGTCAAAATGTGCGCTAAGAGTCTCACATCTATAAATGCAGGAATTTTAGCAGTAATGCAGTTTATAACATTTCATTTTGTTATAGAGGTGCTGCCTAACTCTACTTTTAATCCTACAGTGACCAAGTCAATTTTAACAAAGACAAATTTTACAATTTCTGACCAGTGTCACTTTATATGGTAATAACTCTGGAACTCTTCAATAGATCCCGCTGATTATGAGATTATTCTTTCGTGACATATTGTACTTAATGATAGTGGTAACATTTCTTCAATATTACTTACATTTACTTATGAAACAAATGGAAATTTAGCAATTTTGCAATTTTCAAACTCTACATTTTTGTGACCTTAAATCAGAGAGGTATGTCATCGAAAATAGTTCATAAATAACATTTTGCACATGTCTACTTTATATCAGCACAATTTTGGAAACAATTTTTTTTTGTTAGGAAGTTAGAAGGGTTAAAAGTTGACCAGCGATTTATCATTTTTCCAACAAAATTTACATGACAATTTTTTTAAGGACCATAACACATTTGAAGTGACTTTGAGGGCCTATATGACAGAAAATACCCCAAAATGTATACCATTCTAAAAATTGCACCCCTAAAAGTATTAAAATCCACATTTAAGAAATGTACTAACCCTTCTGGTGCTTCACAGGAGCTAAAGAAATGGGGAAGGAAAAAATGAACATTTAACCTTTTTTTTGCAAAAATTTTACTTTATCTTCAAATTTGTTATTTTTAAAAGGGTAACAGCAGAAAGTAGATGCTAAAATTTGTTGTGCAATTTCTTCTGAGTATGCTAATACCCTATATGTAAAGGAAAACCACTGTTTGGGCTCATGGCAGGACTCAGAAGGGAAGTACACCTTTAAACTTTTTGAACACAAAAATGGCTGGCATTGAGAGCGGACGCCATGTCAAGTTTGGAAAGCCCCTGATGTGCCTAAACAGTGGAAACCCCCCAAAAGTGAAGCCATTTTGGAAACTAGACCCCCTAAGGAATGTATATAGATGTGTGGTGAGCACCTTGAGCACCCCAGTTGCTTCACAGAAGTTTATAACAGATGGTAAACATTGGTGGACAGACCACCACTCTCTCCAGAGATGCTCAATTGGGTTTAGGTCAGGGCTCTGGCTGGGCCAGTCAAGAATGGTCACAGACTTGTTCTGAAGTCACTCTTTTGTTATTTTAGCTATGTGCTTAGGGTCATGGTCTGAGGTCCAGAGCATTCTGGAAGAGGTTTTCATCCAGGATATCTCTGTACTTGGCCGCATTCATGTTTCCTTCAATGACAACCAGTTGTCCTGTCCCTGCAGCTGAAAAACACCCCCATAGCATGATGCTGCCACCACCATGTTTCACTGTTGGGATTGTATTGGGCAGGTGATGAGCAGTGCCTGGATTTCTCCACACATACCGCTTAGAATTAACACCAAAAAGGTCTATCATCATCTCATCAGACCAGAGAATCTTATTTCTCATAGTCTGGGAGTCCTTCATGTGTTTGTTTTTAGCAAACTCTATGCGGGTTTTCATATGTCTTGCACTGAGGAGAGGCTTCTATTGGGCCACTCTGCCATAAAGGCCTGACTTGTGGAGGGCTGCAATGATAGTTGACTTTGCGGAACTTTCTCCCATCTTCCTACTGCATCTCTGGAGCTCAGTCACAGTGATCTTGCCCCTTTTCACATGTAAAGCGCCATGGAATAAATGGCGCTATAAAAATGTCTAATAATAATAAAATAATAATAATAATCTTGGAGTTCTTCTTTACCTCTCTCACCAAGGCTCTTCTCCCACGATTGCTCAGTTTGGCTGGACAGCCAAGTCTAGGATGACTTCTGGTGGCCCAAACTTCTTCCATTTAAGGATTATGGAGGCCACTGTGCTCTTAAGGTACCGTCACATTAAGCGACGCTGCAGCGATATCGACAACGATGCCGATCGCTGCAGCGTCGCTGTGTGGTCGCTGGAGAGCTGTCACACAGACAGCTCTCCAGCGACCAACGATGCCGAAGTCCCCGGGTAACCAGGGTAAACATCGGGTTACTAAGCGCAGGGCCGCTCTTAGTAACACCGATGTTTACCCTGGTTACCATTGTAAATGTAAAAAAAAAACAGTACATACTCACCTTCTGATGTCTGTCAGGTCCCTGGCCGTCTGCTTCCCGCACTGACTGTGAGCTCTGGCCGGCCGTAAAGTAAAAGCAGAGCACAGCGGTGACGTCACCGCTGTGCTGTGCTTTACGGCCTGCCGGCGCTCACAGTCAGTGCGGGAAGCAGACGGCCAGGGACCTGACGGACATCAGAAGCTGAGTATGTACTGTTTTTTTTTTACATTTACAATGGTAACCAGGGTAAATATCGGGTTACTAAGTGCGGCCCTGCGCTTAGTAACCCGATATTTACCCTGGTTACCATTGTAAAACATTGCTGGCATCGTTGCTTTTGCTGTCAAACACGACGATACACGCCGATCTGACCAAATAAAGTTCTGGACTTTCAGCAACGACCAGCGATATCACAGCAGGATCCTGATCGCTGCTGCATGTCAAACACAACGATTTCGCTATCCAGGACGCTGCAACGTCACGGATCGCTATCGTTATCGTTGCAAAGTCGTTTAGTGTGAAGGTACCTTTAGGAACCTTGAGTAGTGTAGAAATTCTGTTGTAACCTTTGCCAGATCTGTGCCTTGCCACAATTCTGTCTCTGAGCTCCTTGGCCAGTTCTTTTGACCTCATGATTCTCATTTGATATGACATGCACTGTGAGCTGTGAGGTCTTATATAGATAAGTGTGTGCCTTATCAAATCAAGTCCTATCAGCTTAATTAAACACATCTGGACTCCAATGAAGGAGTAGAACCATCTCAAGGAGGATCACAAGGAAATGGACAACATGTGACTTAATTATGAGTGTCTGAGCATAGGGTCTGAATACTTATCACCATGTGATATTTCAGTTTTTCTTTTTTATTAAATTTGCATAAATGTCTCCATTTCTTTTTTTTTCAGTCATGATGAGGTGCAGAGTGTACATTAATGTGAAAAAAATGAACTTTTTTGAATTTACCCAATGGCTGCAATGAAACAAAGAATGAAAAATTTAAAGGGGTCTGTTGATTCCTGACAAAGATTATTTACCGCAAATTCAGCCAATGGTAAGTAGGTAACCCAGTTCTCCTAATTCTCAGACACAAAACATCTGAGAGATGTCTTTAAATTCTGGTTGACCCCTTCAGTCTGCCCATTAGCCTGTGGGTGAAAAGCAGAAGAAAAGGACAAGTGGATGCCCAGAAGAGTGCAAAACGTCCTCCAAAATTTGGAGATAAACTGCACCGCCCAATCAGAAACAATATTGGTAGGAATCCCAAGTCTAATTATTTCCTAGACGAAAATTTGCGCCAGAGATTTGGAGTTAGGCAAAGCTGGTAAAGCAATAAAATGAGACTTTTTCCTGAATCTGAACACCACCACCAGGATTACAGTGTTCCCTACAGAAACGGGTAGATCTGTAATAAAATCGACCAGCAAATGAGTCCAAGGTCTGTTGGAAATCTTCAATGGTTGGAGAGCTCGTAACAGACGAGTATGGGAGGACTTAGAACGTGCACAGATATTGCAGGTGGCCACATACTCCCGAACATCCTTATGAGCACATAGCCACCAAAAACGCAGAGAAAGTAGATCCGCGGCGGCCTTATTCCCAGGGTGTCCAGCCAACACCGTATCATGATGTTCACTGAGGACTCTAAGACGGAGATTGACTGGAACAAACAGTTTACCAAGTTTACAGGTAGCAGGGGCATCTCCCTGAGCGTCAACAACCTCTCTTCCCAGAATGGAGCATATAGCCGCCATCACGATCTCTCTTTAAAGAATAGGAACTGGTTTGCACTTATCTCCTACCTCAGGAAAGCAACGGGACAAGGCATCCGACTTAACGTTTTTGTTCCCTGGTCTAAAAAAAGTTAAACTTGGTAAAGAATAAAGCCCATCTTGCCTGTCGTGGTATTAGATGTTTCGCTCATTGTAAGTATACCAGATTTTTATGATCCGTGATAACTATCACTGGGTGAACCGCTCCCTCCAGAAAGTGACACCACTCCTCAAAAGCCTATTTGATAGCTAAGAGTTCTCTGTTACCAATATCATCTTTTCTCTCAGCTGGCGACAGTTTTTTAGAAAAGTAAGCACGTGGTTGGCATTTACCAGGAGACGCACCTTGTGACAAATACAGCTCCCACTCCCACCTCAGACGCATCAGCCTCCACAACGAAAGGCTGAGAGACGTCAGGCTGGACAAGAATTGGCGCAGAAGTAAAACACCTCTTCAGCATGTTAAACACCGAAAAGTTCTTTATGAATTTACGGTAGCTGGCGAAACCCAAGAATCTTTGTAATGCCTTCAAATCCTCTGGACGATCCCAATCCAATACCGCCCGGACATTCGCTGGATCCATGCAAAAACTGGTGGCAGACAATACATATCCAAGGAAAGGGATCTCCTCAACCGAGAACATACACTTCTCGGGTTTGACATACAATTTATTGTCGCATATTATGTGTAAGACCTGCCTGACATGTCCCTGGTATGACTCAAGGTCAGGTGAATAAATAAGAATATCGTCCAGGTAGATCACAATAAACTGCCTTCCAGGTGACTAAAGATAATAATAATATAATAATCTTTATTTTTATATAGCGCTAACATGTTCCGCAGCGCTTTACAGTTTACATACATTATCATCACTGTCCCCATTGGGGCTCACAATCTAAATAAGATGTCATTAATAAAGTGCTGAAAGACGACAGTCGCGTTCCTAAGCCCAAAAGGCATCATCAGATTCTCATAGTGTCCTTCAGGCGTATTGAACACAGTCTTCCACTCATCCCCCTATTTAATGTGAATGAGGTTATATGCCCCCCTGAGGTCCATCTTAGAGAACCATTTTGCCCCTACAATTTGATTAAAAAGGTCAGTGATCAGGGGAAGCGGATACGGATCATGGACAGTGATCGCATAGAGTTCTCGGAAATCCAGGCAAGACGTAACCTCCCATCTTTTTACTTAACCAAAAAGAACCCTGCAGCAATGGGAGATGAGGACGGTCTGATATGACTTTTAACCAGACTTTCTGTAACATAGTTCTTCATGGCCTGCCTCTCTGGCACTGAAATGTTATTGAGTCTGCTCTTGGGCAGCTTGGCACCATGAATCAGATTGATGGCACAATCATAAGGATGATAGGGAGGATGTTTTTGGCTCCCCTGCTCAGAAAATACATTCCTAGAGTCTGACTGGTACCGTATTTTTTCGGACTAAATGATACACCGGACCATAGGACGCACCTCAAATTTTCAGAAGGAAAATAGGGGAAAAAAAATTTGTGTCAAATGGGGGTCCGTCTTACAGTCCGAATTCAGCTTACCGGGCGGGATCGGCAGCACTGGAGGAGAGTGTTCACAAGGGGTGTTCGGTGGTCCCAGGCTGGTGTGGCAGGTGCAATGACCTCCGGGAAATCCCATCCCAGGCTGGTAAGGCTGGTGTGGTAGGTTCGGCAGGTGCGGCGGTGGTGCTCTGTGGTGTGGAGGGCTCCACTGGCATTTTGTGAAAACCTGGAGGCACCTCCACATCTATTGCTGCGATGCGGTGGCCTTCCGGAAAATGGCTGCCGGGGGCGGCGCTTGCTCAGATTGACATCTCGGCAACGAGATCTCCGGACGAGATCTCAATCTGAGCATGCGCCGCCTCCAGCAGCCATTTTTCCGGAGGCCACCGCATCGCAGCAGATTGAGATCTCGTTGCCGAGATCTCAAACTGAGCATGCAGCGCCCCTGGCGGCCATTTTCCTGGAGGCCACCGCATCGCAGAAAGGGATGAGCGGGGGCCTCCGGGCTTTAACAAAATGCCGGTGGAGGCCCCGCACCACTGCCGCACCTGCTGCACCAGCTGAACTAGCCTGTGAGCATTGCTCTGCAGCATCGGAACGGGACCGCCACAGAATTACCCAACCCCTTCTGCCGTCACAGTATTTGTAAGTATATTCTGCCTATAGGATGCACCACCATTTTCCCCCAAAAAAATTTGGGAAAAAAGTGCGTCTTATAGTCCAAAAATATGGTAATTGGGCACGGACTAGGTATACACCCCAGCCAGCCAAGTATCCAAGCAGTGTCCTTTACAGTATGTACTCCATTTAGCCACTTCCTGTGTCTGCCAATCAATCTGTGTTTGCGAGCCAAGGAAGTCCCAGTACCACAGGTGAGGGCAGGCCCTCAAACACATAGAAGTTTACCATCTCAGTGTGTATGGCCCCCACCTGTAGCCGCAAGTCTCGGACCATCTGTGTAAAATGTCCCTTTCTTAGGGAGGCAGAATCAATAGCAATAATGGTTATGGGTCGGGACAATGCATGTGGGATGAGGCCTTGGTCCTGGATGAACCTAACATTGACCAAATTAAACCCCGCCCCACTGTCCAGGAAGACGGAAGCGTCAACCTTATTTCCACCCACTTTTAATGTAACTAGTAAGAAAAATTGAGTCCTATCCATGGAGGTAATAAGAGCACCCTGGTTTCCAACCTCCCCGTAACATGGACCCTCTAGTTTTCTGGTGGTTGTCTTAAATAGAGGTCGAGAAGGACATGTGCTCACAAAATGGCCCTTTTTGCCACAACAGAAACACAAACCCCCCTTTCATTGGACTACAGACAATTTGCCTGGATGGGACGCTGCACCCACATGAATGGGTTCGTAAGTTGGCTCGGTACTGACCATCCTCGACCCCAGACCTTCTGACCCCAGAGGCAGGGCCGGTTTTAGGCAAAGTGGCCCTAGGCAGAAGGATAAAATGGGGCCCCAAATGCTAACATATTGCACGTCACACAGAAGCATTTCTGTTGTATTTACATGCACTCCTCATAGTGCTCCATATAATATAATGCACCGCCATAGTCATCCATGTAGTACAATTCACTTCCCATAGTATAATGCACCCCATAGTTCTTCATATGGTATAATTTATTCCCCATAGTCCTCAATACAGTATAATGCAGCCCACATATAGTATAATGCTGCCACCCTGCAGAGTATAATGCAGCCAACCCACATAATATAATCTAGCCCCTGAGTATAATGCCCCACCATACAATATAATGTACCCCATAGAATATAATGCAGCCCCCTCATATAGTATAATTCAGCCCCTCCATAGAATATATGGTAGCCCCCTCATATAGTATAATGCAGCCCCCCATAGAATATAATGTAGCCCCCTTCCGAGAATGGCCCCACAGTCCAGTACTCACTCATTGTTATATTTATAAAAAAAGCACAATCCTCACCTCTCCTTGTGCCCCGGCGCTGCTCCTGGCTCGGCTCCGGTCTCAGCGGCTGCAGTCTGCCCGGCACACAGCAGGTACGCGATGATGTGACATAATTGCGCACCCACAGTGTCAGAGGCAAAGGGGGAATGATGGAGCAGGAGTGTCAGCTGATGCTCTCTCCTCCATCATTGCTTTGAACTGTAACGGCGTAATAGATGCCGGTATAGTTGGATACATCGACACTAGTGGGGGGAGTCGGCTCTGGTGGAGGGAGTTGGCGCTGGTGGCAGGTGACTGGCTGGGGCCCCCTGGGGGAGCTGGGGCCCTAGGTAGCTGCCTGTTCTGCCTGCCACTAACGCCGACCCTTTCCAGAGGTAACACCCTATGTCTCTGGCAAAGACTGTGATCAACACGGATTGCAAGAGACACGGCTGCCTCAAGGGAGTCAGGAGTCTCATAGAGAGCTAAAGAATCTTTTACGCTCACTGTGAGGTCCCTACAGAACTGACTACGAAGTGCAGGGTAATTCCACCGAGTGTCCGTGGCCCACCTCCGGAATTCGGAGAAATATTCTTCTACCAGGCAGTCTCCTTGCTGAAGTTAGCATATAGAGGACTCAGCCAGGGAGACGCGATTGGGGTCATCATACACAAGGCCCAGAGCCTGAAATAATCCCTCTACTGTTTGGAGTGACTGTGAGTCCGACGGAAGAGAAAATTTCCATGCTTGTGGGTCCCCCTGAAGGAGCGGGATGGCAATCCCCACACATTTCTCCTGTGTTCCTGAGGATACCAGCGGTAACCGGAAGTAAAGTTTACAGGCCTCACGGAACACAACAAACTTGTCACGTCCCACAGAGAACCTGTCTGGTAATGTGACCTTGGGTTCCACAATGGTTTGCCTGGAGGGAGAGATCCCCACACCAGATGTAACAAGGTACTGTGAAACCACCATGCGTAAATCCACCACCTCCAAACTGAGCTGCTGCAATTGTCCTGTCAGAGCTGAGATTGGATCCATCACGGATCAGAAAAAATTATTGCGGTCAGAGTTAATGTTACGACACCTGTTGAGTGACCTGGGACCAGGGGCTGCTGTCCTGGCCCTTACACTAGGGGGTGCCCTGTTTCTGTTATGGTCTGGTGATTAAGGAGCGACATGCAACTAGCTCTGAGCAGGTGGTAACTATACCGACCGCAGTTCCTAATCTTAACACAGACACTAGCAGTAGCCGTGGGATGTTCCTGTCACTCCCTGGACACCTCGTCACAGCCGGAGAACTAGCTACCCCTAAAGGTAGAAACAGGAAAGCTATCTTGCCTCAGAGAAAATCCCCAAAGGATAGGACAGCCCCCCACAAATAATGACTGTGAGAGGAGAAGGAAATGACATACGTAGTATGAAACAAGATTTAGCAAAGGAGGCCACACTAGCTAGACAGAATTAGTACAGAACAGAAAACTGTGCGGTCAGTAATAAAAACTAGAAAAAGTCCACCGCAGAGAAATGCAAAAATCTCCACACCTGACTAAAGGTGTGGAGGGCAAACTCTGCTGCCCAGAGCTTCCAGCTTAGCTAAATAGATCCATACTGATAAGCTGGTCAAATGAGCAAAACATAGAAAATGCCAAACAACAAAGTCCACAACAAGTGAACTGCAAAAAGACAAGCAAGGACTTAGCTTTGCTGAAATGGTCAGAGTGGCAGGGAAATCCTCAGAGAGCCATGACTCCAAGCTCAACAATTGACAACTGGCATTGAATTAGGAATAAGGCCAGACTAATATAGCCGAGCCAGAAAGACGATCAGTGAGAACAGCTGCTGATGCTAAATCCAAGAAGCAGCCATACCACTCAAAACCACAGGAGGGAGCCCAAGAGCAGAATTCACAAAAATGCTACTTATAACCACCGGAGGGAGCCCAAGAGCGGAATTCACAACAGTTTCCCAGGATACTTCAGATGGCGAAGACGTCAGGGCCTCCGCCCTTGCCTTATCTCCTAAGTTAGCCCTTCATCTGTCCCCTTCCTCCACCCAGGGAAGCAAGGGGCGCTAGGGTGCACCACAGTACACCAACCTGACAAACAGGGCAACAAAGACAAGGGTAAACTAAAAACTGAATGGAGGGCGACATTTGGATTTAGGAGAGCAGAATTCACTGGATTTTATTTGAGGGGGCGGGAGCCAAGTTGCTATTCCAGAGTCTTTGTTCTACCAGTAACAAGGGAACCCCCTATAGTTCCAGTGACATACGATGGATCTCAGTGGGGAATGGTTTTGTGCGGGATAAATTAAGGTATTTATTGGTAACATTTTGGGGTACATTATATATTTTTTTTTTTTTGCCAGAATAAGGCTGGATTACATTCTTCTGTTCTATGTTGGGCACTTACGTTGGGGTTTCTGTATAAATCCCACAAAAATGTAATTCAGACGAAACCCCCAAAAGAACCACCCACCATAATGACGCAGATAGAGACACTTTGATACCACTGAAGCAGACGCCAAATGGAGTACAATCTTTTTATGTGTGCACAGATCTGTGGTCGCCCACACTTGTGCTCTAAAAAGACTCCTAAAATGATGGGACACCGCTAAGAACACAGACAAGTCCAAAGTGACTCCATCTGCCTCACAAGTGAGTGGTTCCGTCTGGGGTTTTGTCTGAAATCACGGTTTTGGGGAATTTACACAGAAACCTTGATGTAAGTGCTCAGCGGAGACAGCAAGATAAGTCTATGTGCACAAGTTGTGGATTTTGATGAGTTTCTGCGGTGTTTTTGGCCGCACGGATTTGCATAAAATCCGCAGTGTAGTGCACAGCCAATGTAAATCTATGTGAAATTGACATTTGTTGTGCACATACTGCGGAAAAAATTGCGCGGAAACATGGCTTTTTTTTCGCAGCATGTCGATTCTTTTTGTGGATCTGCAGTGTTTCTGCACCCATTGACTTCCATTGAGTCAGGCACATCCACAGCAAACCCGCAGATGTAAAAAAGATCTGCGTTTTAGCTGCGGATGAAGCGCAGCAGCTCAGGAGGAGGGAGTGTGTGGGCGGTGTGTGGGTGGAGCTATGTGCTCCATAACATAGAGTACATACTTACCAATCACCTAGTCCCGGAAACCCTCAATTCTCCTGTAATAAAAATAACATAATAAACCAACCTATACTTACCTTTCTGCCGTAGTCCAGTTAATAATGAGTGGTCCCACAACGATCTCCCATGTGGAACAGTGACATCGGGCAATGTCCGTGCTCTACAGAGGCCCCGCCATGAACTGACGGCGGGGGTAATCCTCCGCGATGTATATCCCTCCGCCGCTGCCGGGAGAGGGTCACTTAAGTTCATTCTCGTCGGCAACGCTGTGTGAGAAAATTCCCACACAGTATTGCCGTAAAGCGAGAGAATGAACTCAGGTAACCTCTTCAGCGATGCACTGCAGGAGCCATTGTCTCCTGTCAGTGCATCACAGGAGGCCTATAGAGCAGTGACATCACCCGATGTCACTGTTCTATAGGGGAGATCGTCGTGGGACACTCGTTTTTAATTGAACTACATCGGATAGGAAGTATACGGTTGGTTTATTACTTTTCATTTTTTTGCAGGTGATCGATGGCTTCGGGAATTAGGAGTGGTTGTAAGTATGGTGAAATTAAGAATATTAAAATACTTTTTTCTGGCTGTCTTTTTTTTTTTTTTTTAACTCTACTCACTACTATAGGATTAGTAATGAATAGGTGTCTTATTGACGCCTCTCCATTACTAACCGGGCTTGATGTCACCTTACAATACTAAGGTGCCATTTCTGGGGAGGCTGGGAGCTGGTATTTATAGCCGGGGGGGGGGGGGGGCAATAGCCATGGTCCCCCTCTAGCATCAAAAATGCATCAAATCCACACCTGCGTTTTCTGGCAAGAAAGGAAGAATCTGCACAGAAAATTCCACAGGCAAATCTGCAACTTGTGCACATATCCTTAACGTGAACCGAGCCTTATTCTGAATGATGGGAGGTAGACTGAACAAATAGCAGTAAAAGAATAGTTCTTATTTTTAGTTTTGCACAAATCACCGTGCGGTATACGTGATAAGGCGGATTCATTCTTTGGGTCAGCACGATACAAGATATTGATAGTTTTTTTATAAGTTTTGCTGCTATCACACAGTAAAAATGCTTTTTTATAAAAACTACGGTAGATTTTTTTGTCGCCATATTCTGAGAGCTATAAGTTTTTATTTTTTGGCAAACAGAGATGTATGAGGGCTTATTTTTGTGTGACGAGTTGCAGATTTTTTGGGTTCAATTTTGGGAAACATAATATTTTTTTGATTGCTTTTTATCCAGATTTTTCAGACACAGAGTTTGAGCAAAGACAACACAAAATATACCCAATTGTAACGAAATGTACGTAACTCTAGGATCTCATTGAAAAACTCATAATTGCAAAAGAGTATAAGTACCACGTAAAATGTTAACATTAATCTTTATTATATACAGCAAAAATTAAGAGACCACTGCAAAATATTCAGTTTGTCTGATTTTTCTCTTTATAGGTATATTTTTTTGAGTAAAATGTAAATTGTTAATTTATTCTATAAAATTCTGACATGTCTCCGAATTTCCAAGCAATACATTTTGTATTTTTTTTCTGAAAAGGAGAAATGGTCAAAATTAAAAAGAAACCCAGTGCTTTCATACCCCAAATAATGCATAGAAAACAAGTTCATAATCATGTAGAAACAACAATACAAATATTTTATCTCAGGAAGAGTTCAGAAATCAATAGTTTGTGGAATAACCATGATTGTTAATCACAGCATTCATGCGTCTTTGCATGTTCTCCACCAGTCTTTCACACTGCTTCTGGTGCAAAAATGTAAGCAGTTCTTCTTTGTTTGATGGCTTGTGACTAGTGTTGAGCGATACCTTCCGATATCCAGAAGTATCGGTATCGGATTGGATCGGCCGATATTCAAAAAATATCGGATATCGCCGATACCGATACCAATGCAAGTCAATGGGACAAAAATATCAGATTTAAAATAAACCCTTTCTTTCCTTGTAGGTTAATTCTACATGAAGGAAAACAACTAAGAACAATGTAGGATGTATTGGGGGAGGTGGAGGAGACTTTAATGGAATACAGAGACCGTGCAGACAGCTGTGAACGACACTGCAAGGCCAAAAAAAGCTCCTCTATGTAATCCTATATAGTGTTTTTCCACAATCTAGCTGGATACGGATGGAAAGCCACTAATAGGATAAATTTGAAAAAATGTGCAGCAGGCTGCACTAATTGAAAAAAGGACAATAGAACGGTATGAGGCAGTGATGCACCCTGAGCTGACTACAACCAGCAGTGGCTGCAGACCAGACTACAGAGTGAGCCACACTCACACAGAGACCGTGCAGACAGCCGTGAACAGCGCTGCAAGGCAAAAACAAGGTTCTCACACAGCGGTTGCTAAATTAGCCTGGGTAAAGCACAATAAAGCAAATCACTATCTCAAAACTGGCCCTCAGTCAGAACACAGCGTCCTGTCCCTAACTGAATTCACAGCAGAGTGAACCCAAAATGGCGGCGGCGACTTTTATAGTGCATCATGACATCATTTCAGCAGCCAGTCACAGCCATGCCAGTAGTTACATGTCTAACATGCAGAACAGGATGTGCCCACACTTCTAATGATTCCTCATTGGCTGAATTCTGGCTCTTTGAATTATGGGAACTTCCGATTCCGGTATCCGATATACTGAAAGTATCGGAACTCTGTATCGGAATTCCGATACCGCGAATATCGGCCGATGCCCGATACTTGCGGTATCGGAATGCTCAACACTACTTGTGACTATCCATGATACTCTTGATTACATTTAATGGGGTTCAGGTCTGGAGATTGGGCTGCCCATGACAGAGTTTTGATCTGGTGGTCTCTTAATTTTTGCCAGAGCTGTAATCAGTGGCGTAACTTGAAACTCATGGGCCCCGATCTGAAAGCTCCAACGGGGCCCCCAAATATTTTAAATCTTTAATAGAAATAGTCTTTTTCTATAGGCCAAAGGCCCCCTAGGCTCCAGGGCTCGGGTGCGATTGCAACCCCTGCACCTGTTGTAGTTACACCCCTGGCTGTAATGTTAAAAACAGAAATGAATCATGAAAGAAATATAAGTACCATATTGGAGGCTGTAACACCATATGACAGTCTGGGGAGACCTCATTACATCTTAAGCCCTAAATAAAATCCTTTTAGGTGTCCATTTAATTAAAATACAAAAAAGGTGCTTTCAAATAAAAAGTGCTGCTATATAGCGTGCATATAAGGTACAGTATGGTTATAATTGTAGGACTCACATAGGAGGACAAGGTATGATGCAGGTGCTCCCGCTGCCCCAATACAGGTTTCGTGAAGGTCACTTCCTCAGGAAGCGTGTGTTAGGAAGGGAGGTCAATGCATATATAGAGCAGTCTAGCCAATAAGACAGTGAATACTCATGTGGTGTGCTGTTATTTTGATTGCCAAAGCAATCAGTGAGCCAGAAACACGTCCGTGACTGGCGCATGCGCGATGTACGTCTGATGGCATATGCGGCTACTTCCACTTATGTTTCAATGGAATGCAAGCACAGGTGAGTCGCCAAACGACAGCGCATGCACAAGCCTCCTGGTGGACCACTCGCCGAAGCGCCCACAGCAGATGCATCGCGCAAGTGCAGCGCCCCAGAGTCCTGGTCGTTGCAGTACTGATGCTCCGCCGCTAAGGGGGGCTATGGTACGTCTGATGGCACTGAAGGAGTTCACCTGACCAGGTATCACAGACACCAATACACTTCACAGTCTGGCCTCCAGGGGGAGCTAAGGGTGCTTTGTATTAGGCCACTCCTCACAATCTGGTAAAACTGGGGGTTAGGTAGGAAGTTAGTGAGAAGCTGACTGGGTTGGAACCAGGCAACATCATGTGGCAGAGGGTGTTGCAGGGGAAGATTCAGGGGGGGGGTCCCTGTCAGGGGTGGGATCCTGACAGAGGCCTAGCGAACAGGAAAGAACGTTACGGGACCGCGCCTGCACTTCATCGCGGCAGTACCCCAAGAAAGGACAAGAACCGAGGTTTATTGTGCTGAGTGAGAAACGAGATCAACGCAACAAGGAGAAACACCAGTAGGAGTCGTGCTGTAAGACGAGGCAACATCCTACTGAGGCGCGTAGCCGGTGGCCAGAAACGCCGAGGAAGTATTGAGCTCCAGGCCTTACTTCAAACATACGGCAGGACAGTCAGTTATAGGCGGGCTGTCTCACTCAAATCACCTAAGAAGACATAGGGGGCAACAGTTGGAGAGGGGCGACACTAGGGTCCCGGAAGAGCTCCGAGTCTACCCGTCATACGGGTGCGTCCTAGCCATATCATCTGGGGGGACGAAGAAGAACATCAAAATTGAGTTGTGAGGGAACTTCAGAAACAGACACAACAGTTGTGGGGACTATCCCGTAAGCACAGCAGGGGAGGACCACAACACACAAGCGCTATAAGGTAGGCACAGATTTCCACCTGCAAAGGGAACTCTGGGGGTGCCATCGGACCGGCCGGACTCACGCAGCCCGGTTAACCGTATTCCGGACTGAGGATCCTGAAGCCTTCAGAAAAGAGGTAAAGAGACTGCAACCTGGTGTCCTCGTTATTTACTGCGACCTGCACCGCACCACAACCTCACATCACTCTCCACCTTCATTGGACGCCCCTCAGCAGGGTCACGGGCCGGGTCTAGCCACCGTGACAACCCCAGAACTGAGACAGAGAGGCCCGGTACCTTGTACCCCTCGGCCCTGCGGCAGTGGGGGCGCTCCACATGCGCACTTGGACATATGGAAGGAACGCTAGGGTTCAAGTATACCAGCTAAAGCAGGCTGAAAAAAAAAGAAGATGGGTATGCTATGTACGGTGCTTAGTTGATAAGATTAAAGAAAAATATAATAATGAAATAAAATGTTTAGTTAGATTCAGATATCAGAGCCCAATGGTAATATTATGAAGAGTGCATAAATGGACTAAGTTAAATTAGAGGATGAAGGAATCTAAAGTGAATATGAAGAATGAGAATATGTGAAGGACTTGAACATTAATGAAGGAAAAAGCAGCATCAATATGCGCTGTGATTGAAGTTAAATGTGAAAAAATTATTTAGGGGGATTGTGTAAAAAGTGCTTGATGTGTGAATGATATATTAATAAAAAAGAAGAATTATGACTCAAATGTGAGGGAAATGCTTGGAAAAATATCATGGGATGTGGATGTGACCCCTAATAATTAAATGAAAATAAATATATCTGAAAGGGGTGTAAGATGATGGGGGCAATTTTTAAGGGGGACAAAAATTTAATGATAACAAAAATAAATGTAAAAATAATAAATAAATATTACAAAGAAGGCTCCATAATCAACTGGTGAAAAAATAATGATGAAGACATAATGATGAAAAAATAATTAAAACATAAATCAAAGTTCATAAATAGAGAAATACAAAGACCCGTTGAAAAAAGGGTCTTATTCACAATGGATCAGAATCACCATTAGGCCGGCGTCACACTCAGCGTATGTAAATACGGTCTGTTTATTACGGCCGTAATACGCAGAAATGTTCCCAAAATAGTGATCCGTATGTCATCCGTAGGCAGGGTGTGGCAGCGTATTTTGCGCATGGCATCCTCCGTATGTAATCCGTATGGCATCCGTACTGTGATATTTTGTCGCAGGCTTGCAAAACCGACATCTAATGGATTTATGTGCTCAAATGTTCGTTAAAACATATATACAGTATGTATAGTTGTAGCGCCCCCACTGCCGCAGGGCCGAGGGGTACCCGGTATCGGGCCTCTGAGTCTCTGCTCTGGGGTTGTCACAGTGGCTAGGCCCGGTCCGTGACCCTGCTGAGGGGCGTACAGTGATAGATATGATGGATGATGGTGGTGGAGCGGTGCAGTAAATAACGAGGACACCAGGTTGCAGTCTCTTTACCTCTTTACTGAAGATCTCTGGGTCCTCAATCCGGAATACGGTTAACCAGGCTGCGCAAGTCCGGACGGTCCAATGGCACTTCCAGAGTTCTCTTTGCAGGTGGAAATCTGTGCCTTCCTGCTAGCGCTATGTGTTGTGGTCCTTCCCTGCTGTGCTTACGGAAAGTCCCCACAACTGTTGTGTCTGTTTCTTAAGTTCCCTCACAACTCGATAAGATGATGTTCTGCTAATCTTCCGTCCCTCCCTGATGTTACGGTTAGGACGGCACCCGTATGACGGGTAGGCTTGGAGCTCTTCCGGGACCCTAGAGTCGCCCCTCTCCACAAGTTGCCCCCTATGTCTTCGTAGGTGATTTAGGTGAGACAGCCCGCCTATGACTGACTGTCCTGCCGTTGGTTTGAAGTATTGCTTGAAGCTAGATGTATGAATACTTCCTCGGCGTTCCGGCCGCCGGTTGTGCGCCTCAGTAGGATGTTGCCTCGGTCTCACAGCACGACTCCTACTGGTATTCTCCTTGTTGCTTTGATCTCGTTTCTCACTCAGCACAATCTATCTCGCTTCTAATCCTTCCTTGGGCACCGCCGCTATCCTGAGCAGGCACGGTCCCGTGACGTTCTCTCAAGTTGCCAGACCTCTGTCAGGATCCCACCCCCGACAGGGGCCCTACCGAATCTTCCCCCCACAACACCCTCTGCCACAAGGTGTTGCCTGGTTCCAACCCAGTCAGCTTTCTCCCCAACTTCCTGCCTGACCCCCAGTTTTACCAGTATGTGAGGAGTGGCCTAATGAATAGAATCCTTAGCTCCCCCTGGAGGCCCGGCTGTGAAATGTATTGGTGTCTGTGATACCTGGTCAGGTGAACTCCTTCAGTGCCATCAGACGTACCATAGCTCCCCTTAGTGGCGGAGCCACAGTACTGCAACGACCAGGACTCTGGGGCGCTGCATATATATATGTCATTGAGACACACACACATATATATATTGTATTTATATTTAATTCAGCGCGAGATATGTGAAAAGCCGGTAATTCAATTGCCGGCTTTTCATTTCTCCTTCCCAAACCCGACAGGATATGAGACATGGTTTACATATAGTAAACCATCTCATATCCCTTTTTTTTTGCATATTCCACACTACTAATGTTAGTAGTGTGTATGTGCAAAATTTGGGCACTGTAGCTTGTAAAATAAAGGGTTAAATGGCGGAAAAAATTGGCGTGGGCTCCCGCGCAATTTTCTCCGCCAGAGTGGTAAAGCCAGTGACTGAGGACAGATATTAATAGCCTAGAGAGGGTCCATGGTTATTGCCCCCCCCCCCGGCTACAAACATCTGCCCCCAGCCACGCCAGAAGAGGCACATCTGGAAGATGCGCCTATTCTGGCACTTGGCCACTCTCTTCCCACTCCCGTGTAGCGGTGGGATATGGGGTAATGAAGGGTTAATGTCACCTTGCTATTGTAAGGTGACATTAAGCCAGATTAATAATGGAGAGTCGTCAATTATGACACCTATCCATTATTAATCCAATAGTACGAAATGGTTAATAAAACACACACACATTATTTAAAAGTATTTTAATGAAATAAAGACACAGGTTGTTGTAATAT
This sequence comes from Ranitomeya variabilis, assembly GCF_051348905.1. Taxonomy (NCBI): domain Eukaryota; kingdom Metazoa; phylum Chordata; class Amphibia; order Anura; family Dendrobatidae; genus Ranitomeya; species Ranitomeya variabilis. Next base: position 573,117,738 of record NC_135234.1, on the reverse strand, counting down.
TTTATTATACTGGTAATCCACCTGAAGACCCTCGTTCTGTAACAAAGGAAAAATAAAAAAACAACAATATCTCATACCTTCCGTCGCTCAGGTCAAGTCCCACGAAGTAAATCCATCTGAAGGGGTTAAATCATTTTACTGCCAGGAGCTCTGCTAAAGCAGTGCTCGTGCCTGTAAAACCCCCGGGGAATGAATGGAAAGTGGGGCGACCTGTAGTTACCTTGAGTCACGGTGAGGCGCCCTTATTTTACAAGCTACAGCGCCCAAATTTTGCACATACACACTACTAACATTAGTAGTGTGGAATATGCAAAAAAAAAGGGATATGAGATGGTTTACTGTATGTAAACCATGTCTCATATCCTGTCGGGTTTGTGAAGGAGAAATGAAAAGCCGGCAATTGAATTACTGGCTTTTCTATAGAACACTGCTGCGTTTTTCTCGCAAGTCACACTGCTGGTCCGTGTGTAATCCGTATTTTTCTCGCCCCCATAGACTTTCATTGGCTTTTTTTTGCGCAATACGGTGACAAACGCAGCATGCTGCGATTTTCTACGGCCGTAGAAGACCGTATAATACGGATCCGTAAAATACGGCTGATAGGGGCTGGGACATAGGGAATCATTGGGCCGTGTGTTATGCGTATTTTAGGGATGTATTTTCTGCGCTCATACGTCCGTAAAACTCGCTAGTGTGACGCCGGCCTTAAAGTGATAGAAGTTAAACTAAGAAGTTCCTTTCCAGATTTGTCATGTCCGATTTCCAATTTAATTCACGGTCCAAAGAAAAGGCAACTTCACACAAAACAAGATCCGGCTCCAAAATCCAGCATCCATGGGAACACCATCTAAAGCATTAACAGCACTAAAAATAAATGAATAAATGATAAAAATAAATAAATTATATTCCTATATGCAAAAATACCAATCAGTGAATAATTTCACAGAAAAAAACCCTAAATATTGGATAAATAGAAAAAGAAAGAGAAAAAAATGATTAAACCCCCCAACCCCTTAAAAAACTGAAACTAATGAAAACCAATATTGATAAAAAAAAAAAAAAAACTTAGGAAAGGTAAAATGAATATATCAGTGGATTGACATTACAAACAGGTCCCAAAGCCAAATCCCTCGTTGAGACCTGATGGACTCACAGTGTTGAGTCTGTAAATCCACCGACTCTCAAGTCTAGAAATATTCCTGAAAAGGTCTCCACCCCTCAATTGTCCCAATGATAGCTGATCTATAGCTCTAAAATAATACTGTCGCTTACTTGCATCACAACGATGATGTTGTAGAAAATGTTTTGGTAATGTCTTTAATCGCTCGTCCTCCTTTGCTGACTTCGCTTTTTCAGTATCTCTAATGTGTTCCCTCAACCGGATTTTAAATTCTCTAGTGGTTATGACAATATATATTTTTTTACAAGGACATTCTGCAAAGTAAATAACTCCTTTGGAGGAACATGTAAGAGATGGTGTAGAATCCTATAAGCTCGACTTCCATCATAATTATTGAATTATTTTGTTCTAATCATATTTTTACGGGCTTTACAAGGTACACGGGTAAAAGCCGCGGATGTTAGCTGTGAATGAACAAAACCAGCAATTCAGTTATTGTTTGTATTTTTTATTTTTTTGTGCCATTCACCATGCGGTAAAACTGGTAAGACCAATTGCTTTGTTCGTTGGGTCGGTATGATTACAGCAATACCAGATTTATATTGTTTTTTATGCTTTGCTCTTTTTACAGACTAATAACAATATTTTACAAAAATTAATTTGTTTTTGCATCATCATATTCTGAGACCTGTAACTTTTTTATTTTTTTTGCAGATTGAGCCATATTAGGGCTTGTTTTTTGCGGGACGGTTTGACGTCTTCATTTATACCATTTGACATGAGTTTTTGAATGGTTTTTATTCACTTTTTTGTAAGTATGATGAAAAAGCAACATTTTTGAATTTTTTTTTACAGCGTTGTTCAAAACAGAATAGGACATGTATCATTTTTATTTTGATCACTTGTCTCATACACTGTTGTACTCATGTGACTGTCAGTGTCTCATTGATTGTGTCTGTGAGACTCAGCTTAATGCTGGATCTCACAGGCCACCAGGGTACCATGGTAATCATCTGGATCCACAATTCTAATTGCAGGGGTCTGATGGTTACTAATAGAGTCTGTGACCCCCTTGCAACAACTTAAATACCGCTGTTCAGATTGACAGCTGTATTCAAGGGGTTAATCGGCCCCAATTGATCGCAAAACCTGCCGGGTCCGATATTGCAGAGTTTAGCTATTATGCACAGCTGGCACCCATGGGAGTCGTTGCTGCTCAGCGGTGCTATTCCCTTATTCCCCTTCACCATTTTAAAACAGCAATGAGGTAATATGTCACTGGTTTACCACAACAGAGAGGAGCCAGAAAACCACAGTGTCCGATTTCTCCTACTCCTGCACTGATTAGAAACACTTCACTTTCATATTAAATGGTGTGTTTCATTTAGCAGTGTAGTGGTTAATCTGATCACTGGAGTTGAGAGCTCCTGGAAGCTTTCCTGATTTAAGGCTCTAAGATGCGCACTGTTAGCCACTCCCAGGGCCGGACTGGGACTAAAATTCAGCCCTGGCATTTGAAGTTACACAGGCCCACTTGTCACATGGTGACTGTATAATATCTTTGTACACTTGTAGGCAGGGCCGGTTTTAGGCAAAGTGGGGCCCTAGGCAAAGTTTAAAATGGGGCCCCAAATGCTAACATATTGCACATCACACAGAAGCCTTTCTGTTGTATTTACGTGCGCTGAGTTCAGGCCGCTAAACGAGTTTGATCGACAATACTGAAGTTGTTCAACGCTTGTTTCCCGGCCTCTTTCCACCAGCTGAGGAATAATGATGAGACAGAACGATCACTAATAGATCACCATACAGTATCATGTTTTCAGCAGCACATCTACAGTTTACACTGGCAATGTGCTGCTGACAACAAGGCTTTTTGTTCCAGCAAAAACAATCCGAATATGCAGCATTTTACTTGTTTAGTAAAATACACCCCATAGTCCTCCATATATTATAATGTGCTCCATAGTCCTCCATATAGTATAATACACTCCCTATAGTCCTCCATATATTAAAATACACTGCTCAGTCCTCCACATAGTATAATACACTCCTCATAGTCCTCCATATAGCATAATACAATCCTCATAGTCCTCCATATAGCATAATACAATCCTCATAGTGCTCCATATAGTATAATGCACCGCCACAGTCATCCATGTAGTACAATTCACTTCCCATAGTATAATGCACCCCATAGTTCTTCATATAGTATAACGTATTCCCCATAGTCCTCGATACAGTATAATGCAGCCCACATATAGTATAATGCAGCCACCCCAGAGTATAATGCAGCCACCCCAGAGTATAATGCAGCCACCCCAGAGTATAATGCAGCCACCCCACAGAGTATAATGCAGCCACCCCAGAGTATGTAACCCCCATAGAATATAATACAGCCCACCTCCCCATAATATATAATGTAGCCCCCCCATAGAATATAATGCAGCCCCCCATAGTATATAACGCAGCCTCCCCCATAGAATATAATATACCCCCACAATAGTATATAACACAGCCACATAGTACATAACATGGCCTCCCCCATAGAATATAATATACTCCCCACAGTATATAGCAAAGCCCGCATATTATATAGCACAAACCGCATAGTATACAGCACAGCCTGCATACTATAGCACAGCTCGCGTAGTAGATAACACAGCCCACACAGCAGTATTCAGCACAGACCACACAGTAGTATACAGCACAGACCACACACTAGTATACAGCACAGCCCACGTAGAAGTATACAGCACAGTCCACACAGTAGTATACAGCACAGCCCACAGAGTAATATATACAGCACAGCCCACAAAGTAATATATACAGCACAGCCCACAAAGTAATATATACAGCACAGCCCACAGAGAACTATATACAGCACAGCCCACAGAGAACTATATACAGCACAGCCCACAGAGAACTATATAAAGCACAGCCCAGAGTACTATATAAAGCACAGCCCAGAGAGTACTATATACAGCACAGCCCAGAGAGTACTATATACAGCACAGCCCAGAGAGTACTATATACAGCACAGCCCACAGAGTACTATATACAGCACAGCCCACAGAGTACTATATACAGCACAGCCCACAGAGTACTATATACAGCACAGCCCACAGAGTACTATATACAGCACAGCCCACAGAGTACTATATACAGCACAGCCCACAGAGAACTATATACAGCACACAGTAGTATACAGCACAGAGCACAGCCCACAGAGAACTATATACAGCCCACAGCAGTATACAGCACAGAGCACAGCCCACAGAGAACTATATATAGCACAGAGCACACAGTAGTATACAGCACAGAGCACAGCCCACAGAGAGCTATATACAGCCCACAGCAGTATACAGCACAGAGCACAGCCCACAGAGAACTATATACAGCCCACAGCAGTATACAGCACAGAGCACAGCCCACAGAGAACTATATATAGCACAGAGCACACAGTAGTATACAGCACAGAGCACAGCCCACAGAGAACTATATACAGCCCACAGTAGTATACAGCACAGAGCACAGCCCACAGAGAGCTATATACAGCCCACAGTGGTATACAGCACAGAGCACAGCCCACAGAGAACTATATACAGCCCACAGTAGTATACAGCACAGAGCACAGCCCACAGAGAACTATATACAGCCCACAGCAGTATACAGCACAGAGCACAGCCCACAGAGAACTATATACAGCCCACAGCAGTATACAGCACAGAGCACAGCCCACAGAGAACTATATACAGCCCACAGCAGTATACAGCACAGAGCACAGCCCACAGAGAACTATATACAGCCCACAGCAGTATACAGCACAGAGCACAGCCCACAGAGAACTATATATAGCACAGAGCACACAGTAGTATACAGCACAGAGCACAGCCCACAGAGAGCTATATACAGCCCACAGCAGTATACAGCACAGAGCACAGCCCACAGAGAACTATATACAGCCCACAATAGTATACAGCACAGAGCACAGCCCACAGAGAACTATATACAGCCCACAGCAGTATACAGCACAGAGCACAGCCCACAGAGAACTATATATAGCACAGAGCACACAGTAGTATACAGCACAGAGCACAGCCCACAGAGAACTATATATAGCACAGAGCACACAGTAGTATACAGCACAGAGCACAGCCCACAGAGAACTATATACAGCCCACAGCAGTATACAGCACAGAGCACAGCCCACAGAGAACTATATATAGCACAGAGCACACAGTAGTATACAGCACAGAGCACAGCCCACAGAGAGCTATATACAGCCCACAGCAGTATACAGCACAGAGCACAGCCCACAGAGAACTATATACAGCCCACAGCAGTATACAGCACAGAGCACAGCCCACAGAGAACTATATACAGCCCACAGCAGTATACAGCACAGAGCACAGCCCACAGAGAACTATATACAGCCCACAGCAGTATACAGCACAGAGCACAGCCCACAGAGAACTATATACAGCCCACAGTGGTATACAGCACAGAGCACAGCCCACAGAGAACTATATACAGCCCACAGCAGTATACAGCACAGAGCACAGCCCACAGAGAACTATATACAGCCCACAGCAGTATACAGCACAGAGCACAGCCCACAGAGAACTATATACAGCCCACAGTGGTATACAGCACAGAGCACAGCCCACAGAGAACTATATACAGCCCACAGCAGTATACAGCACAGAGCACAGCCCACAGAGAACTATATACAGCCCACATCTCTTCTCTTCCTCCCCTCCCCTCCTCCGAGAATGGCCCCACAGTCCAGAAAAAAAAAAAACTCTCCTCACCTCTCCTCGTGCCCAGCGTTGCTTCCTGGTTCCTGCTCCTGTCTCAGCAGCTGCAGTCTGCCCGGGACACAGCAGGTGCGCGATGATATGACATCATCGCGCACCCGCAGTGTCAGAGGCAGAGCGGGGAATGATGGGAGAGGAGCGTCTGTAGACGCTCTCTCCTCCATCATTGCATTCAACTGTACCGGCGTCTATACGCCGGTATAGTTGAATGCGACGGCGGGGGCGGCGGATTGAGCGGCCCACCACTGGCACCGGCCCTTCTGGCATTTGCCAGAAGTGCCCTATGGCCAGTCCGGCCCTGGCCACTCCCATCTCCTATATAAACTGGGTCCTGGCTAGCACTCATTGACAGAGTTAGCTTTTGCTGCGTGGCTGGTGGTTGTTGTTGGTTGTTATTGGAGAAGGTGCTTGGTGGATTTATCTGTTACTGTTGCTAGGTTTTGAGTGTCTGATAATTCCCTTTCTTCTCTTACTTTGGCTTAACCCCATCCTCCACTCCCCAGTGTATGATTGTTTTTTTTTTCCTTTATTCCTGTTCGCATTACCTTGTTAGTCTGGTGGTTGTATTATGGTACACTACCACTCCCCACTTCCCTGGGTGGAGGAGGGTTACAGACTCAGAGCGGATTCAGGAGCTAAGGCAAGGTACATGGCCCCAACGTCTTCACCATCAGAAGTAATCGGGGAACAGGGCAAGCTAGGGTGCCCCTAGAGCTAGGGACAGGGAAGGAGCCCCTGGTTCTAGGACATCCGACAACAGAGTCGTGATATTAGCTAGGACCAAAATTATTTTTTGATCCATTATGGGTCATATCAGTGCTTTGACAGGGCAATGGCAGCAGCACAGCCTGGAGGTGGCAGATCTTCGCACTGTCATTTTACAGCACCCTAACATCAGGTTTGGGGATCGTGATTCCCAGGCAATCCTTAGTGGACCCCAAGATTGCGTTGCCTGACAGGTTTTCTAAGGGGCATGACAATTTTTTGTTTATAGGTAGGCTTGTAAGCTATACTTCAGGTTAAGTCCTTGTGCCTCTGAACCCGAGGAGCAATGGGAGGGGATAATAATCTCGGTCCTTCAGGGTGACCCCCAAGTATGGGCATTCTCTCTCCTGTCTGACTCCGTTGCTCCAGATGGTGGAGGATTTTTTTCTGGCACTGGGTTATATATATGACGACCCTGACCACATCTCCCTGGCTGAGTCCACGCTATGTCAGCTTCTCCAGGGAGACTGGCCAGTGGAGGAGTATTGCTCCAAGTTCTGGAGGTGGTCCACTGACACTAAGTGGAATGACCCCGTGCTCCGTAGCTAGTTCTGCGAAGGGCTATCAGTAAGGGTGAAGGATGCCTTAGCCTTGTATGAGACTCCAGTATCCCTTGAGGTGGCCATGTCTCTGGCTATCTGGGTGGATCCTTGTCTTCTCTAAAGACAAAGAGACACCCCAATGTGCAGGAGGTCCGGGGCCAAGGGAAACACGGTCTGAGTCATCTGTTGAACCTATGTAGTTGGGTGGGGCAACTCGTTCTGGAAAGCAGTCTGTTGTTCGATGCAAAGGGCCATTTCATGGGCACATGTCCTTCCCTATCTCATGGTAAACAGCAACCGAAAATCTAAGGAGCCCGGGTTGCAGGGAGGTTAGCAACCCAAGTGTACATATCTCCTCTGTGGGTAGGACACAATTTTGTCTCCCTGCTGAAATCCATCTGGGAAAAAATAAAGTGGTTGTTTCTGCCTTTCTGGACAGTGGGGCGAGGATTAACTTGATAGATGCTAGGTTTGTCCAGGTCCAGGGCCTCAAAGCAAATCCACTGTCCAGACCTATACCCATAATCTCCATCAACTCTGCAGCCTTGAGATGGGGTATTTTACTCAAGTTGTTCAAGGGTTATATCTACAGGTAGAGGCCATGCACTTAGAAAGTATTTACTGTTATGTGCTAGACGGTCTGCCCCCTCATGTGGTTCTTGGACCTCCTTGGATCATTCTGCGCAACCCTGTGGTAGTTTGGCAGACTCGGGAAGTGGAAAAGTGGAGTGAGTATTGTCAAAGACACTGCTTGGGCATCCGGCTTGCAATGGTGAATACCCAGTCTGTGCCTAAATACCTGTCTGACTTTGGGGATGTGTTTTCGGAGCAGGGGTGCCAAGAACTTCCTTCCCATCATCCTTATGACTGTTCTGTTAATCTTATCATTTGGGCCAAGCTGCCAAAGAGCAGACTATATAATATTTCTGTATATAGACGTAATCAACAAGCACCAATATATCCTGTAATTGAGGGTATAAATCCCTCCCTGAACACCCCAAAGGTGCCCAACCAAAAGGACAACTCCGATTACATAGAACCAAAAGAGAAGAAGAAAGGAGTACAATTATCCAAAACATCATATTAAAAACCCTGTTGATAAAGCTACACCGCGAAACGCGCGTCCGGGGCCGCCGGGTGAAGTGTGAGTCCTCCCCTGTATATTTAATATGGGTAAGTGTGCAATTCTTTTGGTTTGACAGTGGCACTTTTGGGGACCCTTCTGGTATTTGGGGATTGCTCTATGTATAATTTAATATTGGGGCCCATATGCTGCCATATTTATATATACTTATTGCTTACCCTGGGGATGAATCCTGTGACTCACCTGCAACCTGGCATACCGTGTTTCTTCCTTTGATACCTCTGTATTTGGTATATATTGCTCACTGCATATATACATATGATTATTATGGATTTGTTTTCTATTTAATCTGTGTAATAAAGTTTACAATTGGTTTTTAATATGATGTTTTGGATATTTGTACTCCTTTCTTCTTCCCTTTTGGTTCTATATAATATTTCTGGTCCAGAGAGGCAGGGCATGAAAGACTATATCGCGGAAAGATTGGCATATCAGACCATCTTCATCCCACATTGCTGCTGGGTTTTTCGTAGTAAAGAATAAAGATGGGGGTTACACCCCTGCCTATATTTCTGCGAACTCAATTGGATCACGGTCCGGGATACGTATCCACTTCCTCTCATCCCGGACCTCTGTAATCAGATTGTAGGAGCAAAATGGTTTTCTAAACTGGATCTCAGGAAGTGTATAATTTCAAACGTATTAAAGAGGGGAAACAGCTCTCAATACACCTGAATGACACTATGAGAACCTTGTGATGCCAAGTCATCTCGTAGGTAGATTTGTGGCTATCTATCTTCATGACATATTAATTTATTCACCTAACCTTGAGTCACATCAGGTACATGTCAGGCAGGTCTTACAGATACTCAGAGACAATAAATTATTTGTTAAACCAGAGAAATGTATGTTCTCGGTTGAGAAGATCCATTTTCACGGATATATTTTATCGTCCACCAGTTTTTGCATTTTTCTGGCAAAATGTCCAGGCGGTACTGGAATAGGATCATCCTGACAATTTGAAGGCATTACAAAGGTTTTTGGGTTTGACCAACTCCTGCCGTAAGTTCAAAAACTTTTCGGTAGTGACCAAACTTCTGATGGATATGACCAGGAAAAGGACAGACTTTTCCAATTGGTACAGTCTGGCCAGGGAGGCATTTGATACCTTGAAGAAGTATTTTACATCTGCGTCGATTCTCATACAGCCTGACATCACTCAGCCCTTTATTGTAGAAGTTGACACATCTGAAGTGGGGGTGAGGGCTGTATTGTCGCAGGGTACATCTACTGGTAAATGGATTCCATATGCATACTTTTCTAAAAACTGTCATCTGTGGAGAGAAACGATGACATTGGTAACAGGGAACTGTTGGCACTCACGTGGGCCTTTGAAGAGTGGCGTCATTTTGTGAAGGGAGCAGTTCATCCGGTTATGGTAATCACGGATCTTAAGAATCTCGTATATCTAGAGTCTGCAAAACTATACTACAAAAAGGGTTGGTTATTGAGTCTATATGCTCCGATTTTTGAGAAAGAGGTTGTTGAGGCTCAGGGAGAATTTGAGGAAGTTGGTGTCCAAATATAAGAGTGTGGCTCATCAGAGACGTTTGGTGGTGTAACGCAAGGACACTTAGCTTACTTAGCTCACGCTCCCATGTCACCAGGCCACGTCGACGTGGGGTGTGCGTCCCAGGTGGTAATAAAATGTGGACTCACTGGACCACAGAGGGGGACCTGGGCCTACCTGGACTAGGGAAGGGCAACCACCGGGGTCTGTGGCAGCTGAGCATGTGGGCAAGGTAATGAAATGCAGGACTAGATGACACCACACAACTTCAGGTATGAAGAAACATAAAGTTTACTACATAAAGTCATCATACAGAACACAAGACATAACAATGCTAGGCTCCCGATTCCGTGCATCAAGCAAGGGTGAACATCACAGGACAACAGATGTCAGACGATGGCAAGAGGTCATCATGGGTTGATGCAGTCCTGGGTCGTCTGGCAAGGGCATATCAGGAGAACATCTCTCTCAGGCCTCAGGAGTAGCATAGGCACAGCAGAAGAACATCAGACACCACCATCGGACAGGCGCCATCACGGGATGGATCCCAGGGAACAGGACGGACACCGAGACACAAGCAAAACACAGACAGCACAGATCCAGGAACATCAACATGGAAGCTCAAGACATAAACATAGAGGAGGAGCCCGAGTAGAACCGACTCTGAAACATCGGATGGACCAACAGGACCAAGGACTGGATATCAGGACACTGGCTGGACATCTAGGATGAAGACAAGACATCTGGACTCCGGATAACAGAAACGGCTCCAGACAGAGAACGGTAGGACATCAGGGACACCGACAGAACATCAGGGAAGACTTCAGGCACCAGACGCCAGTCATCATGCTCCAGGCAGAGGTCATCAGGCTCCAGGTACCAGGCAGCGGTCATCAGACTCCAGGCACCAGGCAGCGGTCATCAGGCACCAGGCACCAGGCAGCGGTCATCAGGCACCAGGCAGTGATTGTCCTGCTCCAGGCACCAGGCAGCGGTCGTCAGGCTCCAGGCACCAGGCAGCGGACGTCAGGCACCAGGCAGTGGACGTCAGGCTCCGGAGAACAGACACGACCTAGAAAGGAACTCAAGCGGTATGGTGCGGGCACCGCAGCATTGGACCGGAGCTGGACAGAGCTAGAACCGCATATTAGGTTGAGCTCAGCGTAGTAGACGCTCAGCAGGAACTCTGGATTCCATCTTCAAAAGACGAAATCAGGTTTAATTTTCACACACTGGTTACAAGAAATTCACAGTCACTGGGTACATGGTTCAAGATACAGAAGGACTTCAGGAATATCACACAGCAGGAATTCACATTCAAGGCAGGATTTGGTACCAACACATAGACAGGATGGGTCCAGGGACAAAGACATCAGCTTTCCTTGAACTGATAGCAGGCAGAATAAGAGCTGAAGACCAGGTAGACCAGGAGCAACATGGAGGGCCAAACACACAAGGCTAGGTTCAGAAACCTAATGAGAAGCTCTGGCCACACCCAACAGGTAAGAGGAACTTTAAAAAGGAGCTGCCCCTCAGCAATAGGCTAGAGACAACAATTCAAGCGCACACACTGCCCCTAATAAAAGCACAGACAGAAACCAGTACAGCATAGCCAGCATAGGAACTGAGGCCTAAGGCACCTGGCAGTGGCTGCAAGCCTGGGCACACGTGGAAAGTCATGCACCAGCTGCAGAGGACCTCGCAACCCGTGGATAGCTAGCGGCAGCCACGGACCGCACACGTGGATGGTCGTACAGCGGAGCAAAGACTGCAACACATGTACGACTACGCAGCAGAGCAGAGAACTGAGCAGAATCCATACAGGTAACAGTCAACAGTATCCCAGCTAGTTAGAGGGAAAGGAGCAAAGGGTAAGAGCACAGACATGCAGAGTAACACCGGGGAAACCAGATACAAACAAACCGGAGTTACAGGTGGGTCTATACCTGTGTGTTGGTGACTTGGCGTGGTTATCCTCAAGGAACATTAAGTTGAAGGTTCCCTCTTGGAAACTGGGTCCCAGGTTCATCGGTACTTATAAGATTGTGACCGTCATCAATCGCGTAGCATTTAGCCTTGCTTTGCTGCCCACTTTTACAATCCATAATGTGTTTCATTGATCTCTACTCAAAAAATATGTTCAGTTCTCTGTACCATCACTGCTACCTTCATCTCCAGTCACTGTGGATGGAAATTTAGATTTTCAAATACCCAAGATCATTGATTCTCGGTTAATTCTTCAGTTGCTTCAGTATCTGGTACACTGTACACTCCCTGACAGAAGTTATGTCGCTTATCCATGTTATGTAAATAAAAGCTTATAACCTGACGTTAAATTCATCCATTGGTTGTATAAATTATTCTTTTGAAAGATGAAACCCTCCGAAATGAGGTTAAGAAAATAAATTGGCATCAATGCAGAAATATTGATCAGTTAATGGACACAGAATGGGCAGATTTTGGCAAGACAAAAGTTTTGTCGCCTGGTCACATAATGCACCCAATCCTAGTTTACATCCTCTCCTGTGCTCAGTAAATGATCGGTTAATTAGTGTGTGTGTATAAAAAGAAACCCAGCACCCCAGACCTTCACTTGAACTGCAACTTGAGCTCTGACAACATGCCAAAAATCCACCCTGCGACCAAAGCCTGGATTATCAAGAGGCTGAAGACCAGATCCACTGCAGAGGTGGCTGGCACCTTTAATGTGTCTCAGCGTCAAGTAAAAAGAATTAAAAAAAATTTGAAGAGACTGGAGATGTGTTTGACAAGCCCAGGTCAAGCAGACCCCGCAAGACAACTGCTCAGGAGGAACGTTTGTTGGTTAGAAAATCCAAAGCAAGCCCCTCTTCCACTGCAGCAGAACTCCAACAGGCTTGGTTACCTCAAGTCCCTGTGTCAACTAGAACAGTTTGTAGGATTCTGTCTCGAAATGGCCTCCATGGCCGAATCAGTGCCCTAACTTCTGTCAGGGAGTGTAAGGGATACAGTCCAGAGGAGAGGATGTGGGTACCAGCATCTAATGTCCATGTGGCCAGGTTGATTGAGTCTTTTCACGTGGCACACACTGATAAACTCAGTTCTGAGGTTCTGGTGGTCCCTCAGAAAAGGTGGGGTACTATCACAGGTTTATCATGACAGAGAGGAGGCTGAAGACCCCAGCATCTGATTTCTCCTACTCCTGCAGTGCAGGGGTTAATCTGCTCAGTTGAGTGCTCCTGGAAGCTTTCCTGCATAAAGGCTCTCAGTTGTGCACTGTTAGCCACTCTCATGTCCCATATAAACTGGCTCTTGGCTAGCACTCATTGCCAGAGCTAGATTTTGCTGCATGGCTGGAGGTTTTTTGTTGATGGTTGTTATTGGAGAAGGCATTTGGTGGATGTATCTGTGACTGTTGCTAGGTTTTGAATGTGTGATAATTCCTATTCTTCTCCTACTTGGTTTAACCCCATTTTCCACTCCTCGGTGTTTGCCTGTGTTTTTTATGTGTGTATATAATATTATAATATTATAATTGGTATTTTCCCTTATCCCTGTTCGCATTACCTTGTTAGTCTGGTTGGTGTATTATGGTACACTACTACCCTCTTCTCTGGGTGGGAGAAAGGTACAGACAGAGGATTCAGGAGCTAAGGCAAGGTACATGTCCCAGGCACCTGCACCATCAGAAGTAATCCGGGGAACAGGACAACCTAGGGCGCCTGTAGTGTTAGGGACAGGGAAGGAGCTTCTGGTCCTTGGATACCCGACAACAGAGTTGTGATATTAGCTCTGACAGAAACAATGTCATGACAGAATAAGTACCCTTAGCAGCCGCCGTTTTACTGTATATCGGTGGGCGTTAAGGGGCTAAGTTGGGCAGCACCGGTGTAGAGCGTATACAGTGACAATCATATTCCTGTATAGGCACAAAACATATGGAACAATGTAGAGCCATTACTAGGATGCATGACAACCAGCCAAAGATCCTGCAATTTCTTCTTCCTATTTCACAACAGACTCGGGTTATAATACATAGAATGCAAAGACAAACAAACAAATGTCTTTTTATCTAAACAAGGACTTACCTCTAACTAACCTTTCTGTTGTGATGCAATGAAACCCAAGACATAGTTTTTCCCAGCCTCACCTTAGTTGATTGACTTTGATATCACCTCTGTCGATGTTGTAGTCATGCAGACTTCCTCATAAATACCAGTTCAGTTCTAGAACTTAAATGGTTACTGTCATTTAAAACTAAATGAGAAAAAAATACTTTTATAAGGCAAAAAAAACCTTTGCAATGAGAGAAAAGTACTTCTTTCTTCACTTATGAGACACTTTTTTTTTCCTTCCCCTGCTTCCTGAATTAATCATTATTCTGAAAAAATATAAACTAATCATAATTCTGAAAAAAATAAACCTATCAAAGTACAAACAGTAACTAGAGGCTAACATTAAATTTACCGTATATATACTCGAGTATAAGCCGAGATTTTCAGCCCATTTTTTGGGGCTGAAAGTCCCCCTCTCGGCTTATGCTCGAGTCGTACCCAGGGGTCGGCAGGGGAGGGTGAGCGGGGGCTGTCTAATTATACTCACCTGCTCCTGGCGCGGTCCCTGCAGGTTCCTGGCTCCCCGGCGCCCCAGCTTCTTCCTGTCCTGAGCGGTCACATGGTACCGCTCATTACAGTAATAAATATGCGGCTCCACCTCCCATAGGGGTGGAGCCGCTTATTTATTACTGAAATGAGCGGTAACGGTGACCGATCAGTACAGGAAGTAGCTGCGGCGCCGGGGAAGCAACCACCTGCAGGGACTGCACAGAGCCAGGAGCAGGTGAGTATAACAGGGAGGGGAGCGCTGTGCTGTGCGATATTTACCTGCTCCTCGTTCCAGATGCCGCTCCGTCTTCAGCGTCTTCTGCAGTGACGCTCAGGTCAGAGGGCGCGATGACGTGGTTAGTGCGCTCCCTCTGCCTGAACGTCAGTGCAGAAGATGATGAAGATGGAGCAGCGTCGGAACTAAGTCAGGTGAATATTGAAAGTGCCGGGGGCCTGAGCGACGGAGAGGTGAGTATGTGTTTTTTTTTTTTTATACCAACAGCAAATGGGGCAAATGTCTGTATGGAACATCTTATGGGGCCATAACGTTTGTGCAGCACTATATGGGGCAAGTGTCTGTATGGGGCCATAATCAACGTTTGTGCAGCACTATATGGCGCAATGTCTGTATGGAGCATCTTATGGGGCCATAATGTTTGTGCAGCACTATATGGGGCAAGTGTCTGTATGGGGCCATAATCAAAGTTTGTGCAGCACTATATGGGGCAAGTGTCTGTATGCAGCATGCAGCATCTTATGGAGCCAAAACGTTTGTGCAGCACTATATGGGGCAAGTGTCTGTATGGGGCCATAATCAACGTTTGTGCAGCACTATATGGGGCAAGTGTCTGTATGGGGCCATAATCAATGTTTGTGCAGCACTATATGGGGCAAGCGTCTGTATGGGGCCATAATCAATGTTTGTGCAGCACTATATGGGGCAAGTGTCTGTATGGGGCCATAATCAACGTTTGTGCAGCACTATATGGGGCAAGTGTCTGTATGGAGCATCTTATGGGGCCATAATCAACGTTTGTGCAGTACTATATGGGGCAAGTGTCTCTATGGAGCATCTTATGGAGGCATAATCAACGTTTGTGCAGCACTATATGGGGCAAATATCTTTATGGAGCATCTTATGGGGCCATAATCAACATTTGTGCAGCATTATATTGGGCAAATGTGTCTATGCAGCATCTTATGGGGCCATTATTAACCTTTATGCAGGATTATATGGGGCATATTTTAATATGGAGCATCTTATGGGGCCATCATAAACTTTATGGAGCATTATATGGGGCTCCTGATTCAATATGGATATTCAAAAACACTTAGCCTACTGATGTCTTAATTAATTTTACTTTTATTGGAATCTATTTTTACTTTTGACATTTACCGGTAGCTGCTGCATTTCCCACCCTAGGCTTATACTCGAGTCATTAAGTTTTCCCATTTTTTTGTGGCAAAATTAGGGGGGGGGGGTCGGCTTATACTCGGGTCAGCTTATACTTCAGTATATACGGTAAGTAAGATTCTAATACTTGTTTCCAAACATGAAGAGCTTTGCCATTTATGCCTTAGGCTAGGTTCACATTGCATTAACAGCAGCCCGTTCAACACATGAGTTAACGGGCTGCTGTTAACGCAAGTGCCGACTTGTCATACTGCTAGCGCAGATAGAGCTAGCAGATGCTCTATCTGCGCTAGCAGTGACGGACCTGGAAACGCTGCAGTCTGCGTCCCAGGGTCCATCACTCAATGACGGCACATCGCTAGCGCACGCCCAATTATGGGTGTGTGCTAGCGATGCGTCCGCCATAGGGCTTAATGGCGGCGTTAACAAACTGCGTTACACCGCGTTATGCCGCGGTGTAACATAGTCCGTCTAACGGACTGCTAAAACGCAGTGTGAACCTGGCCTTAATAGGGTAAATGCGTTGCTTCTTGCCCTGACTCCTTAGTATTCCCAACATGGACATGAGCAATGTATTGAATGCCATCCTGTAAGTTGTATTTTATTTATTTATTCGTTTATTACATTATTTTAAAGTGTCACATTTTTGGATATTTTGAGAACTTTAATAAGAAAACTTTTGTCATTTTGGCAAACAGTGATACTTAGTATATAAAAAATGAAAAGCACACAGCTAGAAGTTAAAAATGCAGCTTGCCCAAACAAACAAGACACAGAGTTGCTAACATTTTACCCTTCATATGGAGAGCTGTACTGCAGGCATCATGCTTCTTTTACATCTGGTACATTTTGTTTTCCAACATTATGAAACCTGGCTTCAGCTTCCAGAATATTTTATCAAGCTGTATAAATGGAGATGAACAGATGATTTACACTAATCTTATTGGGTTTAGTAAATAATGGGCAAATCCCTCATTGCTTTTGTGCTTTTTTTCTGGAGTGAAAATAGTTCTAATAATGACTATTTCATTTGCGCATTATTCATTATTTAATTTGCACTTTTAATTTAAATTAGCTTCATTTTGCCTTTATTTTTTTTGTAGTTCAGAATTATATACAGTGGGGCAAAAAAGTATTTAGTCATTCAGCAATAGTGCAAGTTCCACCACTTAAAAAGATGAGAGGCGTCTGTAATTTACATCATAGGTAGACCTCAACTATGGTAGACAAACTGAGAAATAAAAATGCAGAAAATCACATTGTCTGTTTTTTTATCATTTTATTTGCATATTATGGTGGAAAATAAGTATTTGGTCAGAAACAAAATTTCATCTCAATACTTTGTAATATATCCTTTGTTGGCAATGACAGAGGTCAAACGTTTTCTGTAAGTCTTCACAAGGTTGCCACACACTGTTGTTGGTATGTTGGCCCATTCCTCCATGCAGATCTCCTCTAGAGCAGTGATGTTTTTGGCTTTTCGCTTGGCAACACTGACTTTCAACTCCCTCCAAAGGTTTTCTATAGGGTTGAGATCTGGAGACTGGCTAGGCCACTCCAGGACCTTGAAATGCTTCTTACGAAGCCACTCCTTCGTTGCCCTGGCGGTGTGCTTTGGATCATTGTCATGTTGAAGTTCCAGCCACGTTTCATCTTCAATGCCCTTGCTGATGGAAGGAGGTTTGCACTCAAAATCTCACGATACATGGCCCCATTCATTCTTTCATGTACCCGGATCAGTCGTCCTGGCCCCTTTGCAGAGAAACAGCCCCAAAGCATGATGTTTCCACCACCATGCTTTACAGTAGGTATGGTGTTTGATGGATGCAACTCAGTATTCTTTTTCCTCCAAACACGACAAGTTGTGTTTCTACCAAACAGTTCCAGTTTGGTTTCATCAGACCATAGGACATTCTCCCAAAACTCCTCTGGATCATCCAAATGCTCTCTAGCAAACTTCAGATGGGCCCGTACATGTACTGGCTTAAGCAGTGGGACACGTCTGGCACTGCAGGATCTGAGTCCATGGTGGCGTAGTGTGTTACTTATGGTAGGCCTTGTTACATTGGTCCCAGCTCTCTGCAGTTCATTCACTAGGTCCCCCCATGTGGTTCTGGGATTTTTGCTCACCGTTCTTGTGATCATTCTGACCCCACGGGGTGGGATTTTGCGTGGAGCCCCAGATCGAGGGAGATTATCAGTGGTCTTGAATGTCTTCCATTTTCTAATTATTGCTCCCACTGTTGATTTCTTCACTCCAAGCTGGTTGGCTATTACAGATTCAGTCTTCCCAGCCTGGTGCAGGGCTACAATTTTGTTTCTGGTGTCCTTTGACAGCTCTTTGGTCTTCACCATAGTGGAGTTTGGAGTCAGACTGTTTGAGGGTGTGCACAGGTGTCTTTTTATACTGATAACAAGTTTAAACAGGTGCCATTACTACAGGTAATGAGTGGAGGAAAGAGGAGACTCTTAAAGAAGAAGTTACAGGTCTGTGAGAGCCAGAAATCTTGATTGTTTGTTTCTGACCAAATACTTATTTTCCACCATAATATGCAAATAAAATGATAAAAAAACAGACAATGTGATTTTCTGGATTTTTATTTCTCAGTTTGTCTCCCATAGTTGAGGTCTACCTATGATGTAAATTACAGACGCCTCTCATCTTTTTAAGTGGTGGAATTTGCACTATTGCTGAATGACTAAATACTTTTTTGCCCCACTGTATGTGGTTTTGGCTATTTAGATATTTTAGCTTAATTCGTCATTTGTGACTATTGAAAATGTTGCATCAGTTTTATGTAATTGGACTCCAGCATCCTTGGGGAATACAAAATATGTATTTTTTTAAGGGTATTGAAAGGATTGTGTGACTTCTTATTCTAAAAAGTGAAAAAAGTATTGATCTCTGAATTTGAGCTACCGCATTTTTCGGACTATAAGACGCACCGGACCGTAAAATGCACCGGACCATAAGACGCACTCCAAATTTTCAGGTGGAAAATAGCAAAACAAAGATTTTTATAAGATAGGGGTCCATCTTACTGTCCGAATTTAAGGTAGCTTACCTGAGGGCTGGTGGTGGTAGAACAGGGTGACAGGAGGCATGGTTGCTTCCTCAGGAAGCCGGCGGCGGCAGAAGTGGGGCAATGCTGCAGTCCCGGGGTATCCCAGTGATGCAATGCGGTGGGTCCGGTGTTGGTGGTGAGGCAGAGCAGAGTGCATTGCATGGAGCAGGGTCTCTTCCTCAGGATACTGGCGGCAGAAATGTGGCAATGCTGCGGCCCAGTGTCCACGGTGAGCAGAGTCAAGTGCATCATTGGTTTCTCGGCGGCCATTTTCCTGAAGCTGAGGGCCGCTGATGTTTCAATTTGTGCACGAGCGGCCTCAGGTGGCCATTTTCCTGAAGCCAAGGGCCGCCGAGATTTCAATTTGCACATGCGCGGTCTCCGGTGGCCATTTTCCTGAAGCCCACAGCCTCAGGAAAATGGAGCATGAGAGGCCCAGCTGAGATATTAAGCCGCACACACGCCGCCTCAGGTAGCCCACAGCTTCAGGAAGATGGCCGCAGGGAAACAAATGATGCACTCCACAATGCTCACCACCGATACCGAGCTTCAGCATTGCCACACCTCTGCCACCGCTGGTTCCCTGAGGAAGGGACGCTGCTACACCACTGCCACACCCCCCGGTAAGCCTGCATTCGGACTATAAGACGCACCCCCCATTTCCTCTCAAATTTTTTGGGAAAAAGTGCATCTTATAGTTCGAAAAATACCGTAATTTATCAAGCATCATACACCTATTTTGATTAATATAGTGCAAAATTCATCAGGCAAAAATGAAGAAAAGGCAAAAAATTACATAAAGGGAATCTGTCAGCAGGATTTTGCAATGCAATCTGAGGACAGTGTGAGGTAGGAGTTAAAACATTGAATTTGGAGATAAGTCACTTATTAGGCCAGTGATGGGCAACCTTTTGAGCTCGGTGTGTCAAAATTCGCCAAAAAACCGAGCATAACTTGGGTGGTGTGTCACCTTGATAAAAAAACATAATTTTGCGACATGTATAGTTTAAATAACAAATATGTATAATTAGAATTAACTTACCTGCTTAGTGACTTCTTTGTTCATCTGTCAGTTGGTTTCTTTTGTTGGTCTTGCTATTATTTAACTTGTGTGGGGTGCCGTGAACTAAGATAAGTGAGGGGGAGGGGGAATTCTTCCAGTGATGGTGAACCTGTGGCACTCCAGCTGTTGCAAAACTACAATTCCCATCATGTCTTCACAGCCAAAGCCTTTGCTTTGAATGGCCAGCCATGATGGGAATTGTAGTTTTGCAACAGCTGGACTGCCACAGGTTCGCCATCACTGATGCCTCCCTCTCACTTATCTCAGTAATGGCCAATGACACCCCACAGTTCACTGGATGATGGTTGCTGTAGTAGTCACAGGGCCTCCAGACAGCTATCACAGGGCCTCCAGACAGCAATCACAGGGCCTCCAGACAGCAATCACAGGGCCTCCAGACAGCAATCACAGGGCCTCCAGACAGCAATCACAGGGCCTCCAGACAGCAATCACAGGGCCTCCAGACAGCAATCACAGGGCCTCCAGACAGCGATCACAGGGCCTCCAGACAGCGATCACAGGGCCTCCAGACAGCAATCACAGGGCCTCCAGACAGCGATCACAGGGCCTCCAGACAGCAATCACAGGGCCTCCAGACAGCAATCACAGGGCCTCCAGACAGCAATCACAGGGCCTCCAGACAGCAATCACAGGGCCTCCAGACAGCAATCACAGGGCCTCCAGACAGCAATCACAGGGCCTCCAGACAGCAATCACAGGGCCTCCAGACAGCAATCACAGGGCCTCCAGACAGCAATCACAGGGCCTCCAGACAGCAATCACAGGGCCTCCAGACAGCGATCACAGGGCCTCCAGACAGCTATCACAGGGCCTCCAGACAGCTATCACAGGGCCTCCAGACAGCTATCACAGGGCCTCCAGACAGCTATCTCCTCAGGCCTCAGAAGTGCAGCCTGGGACTTCTGGTCGGTGCAGCCTGGGACTTCTGGTCGGCGCAGCAGGGAGCAGCGCAATGTCGCCCAAACAACACAGATCCGACGCAGAGGCCTGGGACTTCCGGGAGCTGCGCCTGGCCTACCGGAAGTCCCAGGCCTAGACGCTCTGCACCGGAGCTCTGTTGTTTGGACCCACAGACCTCCTGCATGGCATCCGATCCGATAAAAAATCGGATCGGATGCCATTGTTTAGCATTCCGATACCGCAAGTATCGGGTATCGGCCGATATTTGCTGTATCGGAATTCCGATACCGAGATCCGATACTTTTGTGGTATCGGGTATCGGTATCGAAACAACATTAATGTGTAAAATAAAGAATTAAAATAAAAAATATAGCTATACTCACCTCCCGGCTTGTGATTGGTCGCTTGCCGCCCATGTGGCCGCGACGCGACCAATCACAGCAAGCCGTTAAAATCCTGAAGGACCTAAAATTACGTCACGGCTTGCTGTGATTGGTCGCGTCGCGGCCACATGGGCGGCAAGCGACCAATCACAAGCCGGGACTTCACGTAAGGAAGGAAAAGCGCGATTTTTAAGCAAACAACGCTGCCGGTTCCCTCGGTGAGGTCCAGGCTGCGTCGGAGAGGTGAGTATAGCTATATTTTTTATTTTAATTCTTTATTTTACACATTAATATGGTTCCCAGGGCCTGAAGGAGAGTTTCCTCTCCTTCAGACCCTGGGAAAGAAGCAATTTCTATGGGGCCGCGGCCGGCGGCCGGCGTGTCACTGAAAATGACTACGCGTGTCAGCACTGACACGCGTGTCATAGGTTCGCCATCACTGTATTAGGCTGTATTCTGTTGGTTACTTACAGTGAAGGTTTTATCACTAGGACATTATCGTTGCTGTGACTAGGTGGCATATGATTGCAAGTCTGACTCTACCCCTTCCTGTGAAAAGCAGCTCACTGTCAATAGACCATGTACATAATAAGCCTGGTGTGGGTAGGTCAGCTTTTCAGCTGTTCTACATCTAAAAACTCTGATTTGGTCAGAAAGGCTGCACCCAGTAAACTAAGTGAAACATCATTGGATTCAGCTTCTCCTCTCCTATATCACGCTGCTCTCAGATGAGGGAGCAAAAACCTGCTGACTGATTCCTTTTTTTAAAAAAAATGCAGATGGTTCGGTTATTATATATTGAGATGTGTTTAAATTGTAATGTGCTTGATGCTTTACTTTTCCGAGCATCACTTGTCCTACAGATGGACACATGGCCATGTTTGCTTATAGTGCATCTCTGCTTTTGCTGTCATTTTTAACATACTAATCAAAATTCTGACAATTATAATTAAAGGAATCCTGCAATAAGAATATGCTAATTATGTTGGTGAATTTGTCAAAGCAATTGCTTAATATTGTAGTAAGGAAAATGCCTGCAAACACCTAAAGACAGTGATTATGGTTTTGCAATAGTAATTATCTTCTGTGAGGAGAAAATCTGCATTCGCTGAACAGCTCGGCTGCATGTATATGTTTACTACAGCCCGCGAGGCTCACATCCAAAAAGAATGTGCCTCATCTCACTTAGCACTAAACCGTCTTTGTTTGATGCTTGTCACATAATCCTCTCTATCTAGTTTACCCTAGAGGCAATCATGGCTCCTCTACCTGTTGACCTATATTTCTTGTTTCAGCTATTAAACGGTTGAGTAACTCTACAAGAATGCTGAATAGCCCCGGCTTATTGTCCAGTGTCAGCCACTTTATGAGTTCAGTTTGTATACCGAGCACTCCACAGCAACCAAACGCTTGTTTCCTGCTTTCCTAACTGAAGATGAAATGGCGACTACAAGCCTTCCCTGGATTCTCTCCCTTTCTCAGTATGTCACACACTACAGCTAGAATCCAACTCAAAGGGTTGTCCTAATTTGATGTAACAAAAGCCACAAAGTGTTTAATTGGACTGAAAATGTAAAGCTATTACACAGAAAGGAATACACACCATAGTGTATATCGCGTATATGAAGAGATTATATTATTAGGCATTTTATTATAAGTGATCAAAGCTAATAGTAGGGAGGTCTCGGATTCACAACCCTAATTTATGAGCAATTGTGGTTACAGTCTCTGCAGGTTTTGGTATTTTATGCATTACATAGGCAGGACAGGCGACCTAAGGGGTAAGGTCTCTCCTTGTGGAGAGTGACTAACATACCAGTGTAAGGAGACTGACGCTATGTTCACATATTGCATTTTTGCTGAGTGTTTTTATGCAAATTTTAAGCCGTATTTTACAGTACCAGCAAAAGCTATGATATTTCAGAAATCTCATGCACACACCATTGGTCTTTTTTTCCTGACTGAATTGGAAAACTGCTGCGTTTTTTAAAATTGCAGCATGTCATTTCTGTCAGCGATTTTACAGCTTTTTTTCACCCATAGAAAGGAATAAGTGCAAAAAGGGAGGTATCAGGTTTTCCTGCTCTTTTGGTGCAGAAAACTCAGGAACAACAGGAACTACACTGTATCGGCATGTACAAGAGACAAATGTACCTGAAAAACGTCAAAAACTGAGGCAAAAACACAGCAAAAAAAGCTGCAAAACTTATTTTTAAGCAGCTTCTTTACTGCCAAGAGAGCAGGCTTAGCCTGCAGAAAATAACGCAGCAAAAACGCAACATAGCCTTATAGGCCATGCAGTGCTAGTCTCGGAAATTAAATATGCAAATTGCCTCTTCAGAGAGGAAGAGGACTTGCTTTCTAGTGCAATCTATTGGAGGAAGCAGTCCTAAAACTCAATATCGACCTTTTTACGAGCCTTGCAATATGTCTTAGGGTATGTTTCCACGTTCAGGATTGCATCAGGCTTTGGTCAGGATTTTATGCAAGTAAAATCCTGACCAAAACTGCACCTGAGGTCACTGGCAGGTCACCTGCGGTGTCACTGCGTGTTTTGCTCATAGTAGCAACATGCTGCGTTTTGAAAAAACGCACAACGCATGCGTTTTCGCGGCAAAAACGCATGCGTTTTTAAACGCATAGTGGAGTCTGGATTTCATAAAATCCCATCCACTATGCTGTAACATCTGGACGCTGCATTTTTGACGCTGCAGAAAAACGCAGCGTCAAAAACGCAGCGTTTCCTGAACGTGGAAACATACCCTTAGGCCGGCGTCACACTAGGCGTATGAAAATAAGGTCCGTTTTTTACGGCTGTAATACGCAGTAATTTTCCCAAAACACTGTTCTGTATTCAATGCGAGGATGCGATTTTTACGCACAAATTTATCCGTGTGTGTCATCCGTATGGCATCCGTATGGCTTCCGTACAGCGATTTTTTCTCGCATGCTTGCAAAATGGACATATCATGGATCCATCGGCTCAAATATTCTTAAAAACATATATACAGTCTATATATATATATATATATATATATATATATATATATATATATATATCAGTGAGACACATATATATATATTTATATTTAGTTCAGCGCTAGATAGCAGAAAAGCCGGTAGTTCAATTGCCGGCTTTTCCTATCTCCTTCACAAACCCGACAGGATATGAGACATGGTTTACATATGCAGCGCCCCAGAGTCCTGGTCGTTTCAGTACTGCCGCTCCGCCGCTAAGGGGAGTGATGGTACATCTGATGGCACTTAAGGAGTTCACCTGACCAGGTATCACAGTCACACTTTACACTTCACATTCCGGCCACCAAGGGGAGCAAAGGGTTCTATGTATTAGGCCACTCCTCACAATCTGGTAAAACTGGGGGCTGGATAGGAAGTTAGTCAGAAGCTGACTGGGTTGGATCCAGGCAACATCCTGTGGCAGAGGGTGTTGCAGGGGAAGATTCAGGGGGGTCTCTGTCAGGGGTGGGATCCTGACAGTGGCCTAGCGAACAGAACAGAACGTTATGGAGCCGCGCCTGCACTTGAATGCGGTGGCATCCTAAGAAAGGAAACGAAGCGAGGTTTATTGTGGAGAAGTGAGAAACGAGATCGCAGCAAAAAGGAGATAAAGCCAGTAGGAGTCGTGCTGTAAGATCGAGGCAACATCCTACTGAGGCGCGTAGCCGGTGGACGGAACGCCGAGGAAGTATTAGGCTCCAAGCAGTACTTCAAACAGCGGCAGGACAGTTAATTTTAGGTTGGCTGTCTCACCTAAATCACCTAAGCAGACATAGGGGGCAATTGTGGGAGAGGGGGGACGCTAGGGTCCCGGAAGAACTCCAGGCCTACCCGTCATACGGGTGCGTCCTATCCATATCATCTGGGGGACGGAGAAAGAACATCAGAACAGATACGAGTTGTGAGAGAACATCAGAAACAGACACAACAGTTGTGAGGACTATCCCATGGTGCTCAGCAGGGAGGTACTACAACACACAGGCGCTAGAAGGTAGGCACTGATTTCCACCTGCAAAGGGAACTCTGGATGTGCCTTTGGACCGGCCGGTCTCAGCCAGCCCTGTTAGCAGTACTCTGGATTGAGGATCCTGAAGCCTTCAGTAAAGAGGTAAAGAGACTGCAACCCTGTGTCCTCGTTATTCATCGCCACCTGCACCACGCACCATCATCACATCTTTCATTGGACGCCCCTTAGCAGGGTCACGGACCGGGTCTAGCCACCGTGACAACCCCAGAACTGAGACAGAGGGGCCCGGTACCGAGTACCCTGCGGCCCTGTGTCTGGGGGCGCTCCACATACAGTAAACCATCTTATATCCCTTCTTTTATTACATACTCCTCTTTACTAATGTAACAAATGTCTTTGTGTCAAATTTGGGGTCTCTAGCTATTAAATTAAAGGGTTAAATCCCGGAAAAAATTGGTGTGGGCTCCCACGCAATTTTCTCCACCAGAGTGGGAAAGCCAGTGACTGAGGGCAGATATTAATAGCCTAGAGAGGGACCATGGTCATTGCCCCCCCCCCGGCTAAAAACATCTGCCCCCAGCCACCCCAGAAAAGGCACATCTGGAAGATGTGCCTATTCTGGCACTTAGCCTCTCTCTTCCCACTCGAGCATGGGAACTTTTCAGAATATTTTCCTATGCTCGAGTTCATATGAGTTCATCCAGCAGAGGGCGCATCACCGCGACTCGATGTAACTACAGTACATTCCCCTGCATTCCATTCATTCACCAAGTTTTACAGTCAGGAGCACAGCTGCATTAGCAGAGTTCCTGGGTGTAAAATGATTTAACCCCTTCAGATGGATGTATGGGATATTGTTGTTTGTTTTTTTTAACTTTATTTCAGGTGACAAGTTTCTTCAGGTGGATTGAGAGTATAATAAAATATTAAAAAACCATGTGTCTTTATTTAATTAAAATACTTTTTAATAATGTGTGTTTTATTACCCATTTCGTACTATTGGATTAATAATGGATAGGTGTCATAATTGACGCCTCTCCATTATTAACCTGGCTTAATGTCACCTTACAATAACAAGGTGACATTAACCCTTTATTACCCCATATCCTACCGCTACAGGGGAGTGGGAAGAGAGAGGCCAAGTGCCAGAATAGGTGCATCTTCCAGATGTGCCTTTTCTGGGGTGGCTGGGGGCAGATGTCTTTAGCCAGGGGGGCCAATAACCATGGTCCCTCTCTATGCTATTAATATCTGCCCTCAGTCACTGGCTTTCCCACTCTGGCAGAGAAAATTGCGCGGGAGCGGGGTGGGCGCGGTAGTGTGTGCACAGCGATTCATATATCCATCTACGGGTATGTACCATCTTTACATCTATGATTGATTCTGATACATGTGATCTATACTATTGAACGGATATATTCAGTATATGTATGGTACTTTGTCCTCAATATATGTTACTCTGATGTGCATTTACTTGTGCCCTATTTATGCGTGGTGAGGCTATCATGGGGGATCCATTCCTTGCCATTTGTTCACCTGTTATTTCTAATAAAGATTATTCGTCTATTTGCACATAATTGGACTTTTTGACTGCTTCTTTTCTCTGTTTGCGTTGCTGTATGTAAACCATGTCTCATATCCTGTCGGGTTTGTGAAGGAGATAGCAAAAGCCGGCAATTGAATTACTGGCTTTTCTGCTATCTAGCGCTGAATTAAATATATATATATATATATATATATATATATATATATATATATATATATATGTGTGTGTCTCACTGACATATACTGTATATATATATATATATATATATATATATATATACCTATTCTATGTGTACACATTTATTCTACCTATTCTATTCTATTCGTCAGTGTGATTTAACTGTACACCGCCCTGAATTGTCGGCTTTTCTTTAGAACATCGGTGCGTATTTCTCGCAAGTCACACTGATGGTCCGTGTGTAATCCGTAATTTTCTCACCACCATAGACTTTCATTGGCGTATTTTTTGCGCAATACGCTGACAAACGCAGCATGCTGCGATTTTCTACGACCGTAACATACCGTATATTACGGATGCGTAATATACGGCAGATAGGAGCTGCCCCATAGAGAATCATTGGGCCGTGTGCAATGCGTATTTTCTGGACGTATTTTCTGCGGTCATACGTCCGTAAAACTCGCTAGTGTGATGCCGGCCTCAGGGTAAAAACCAAATCAGAATCTCTTTTTGCAGACACATGTTTCGGGGTGTTATCCCCCCTCAGTGCAAAGCAGGAGATCGGATTTAGCTGTATAAGAGGCCTCTGACTGGAAACCTGTAATGCTTCCTTTTCTATATGGTGGCATTGCAAGGAGCTGAACACTTTCTACTGGATTGTCTCACAGATTTCAGCTGATCACTGATTAGTGTCAACAGTAAAATATTCTGAAACTGCTGCACTAAAAAAATACAATTGCAATACTTCATACTTTATTATAGTATTGTCTTTCATGATTGAATTTCAAGTTTATTATAACCTGGATACCAGGCAGCATAATGGCTCAAAGGTTAGCGCTATAGTCAGGGCCAGACTGGCCATCTGGCAATTCTGGCAAATGCCAGAAAGGCCTGTCTGGCCATTTGTCGCCATGTCTTCTACGTTGTTAACAGAATAGGTGTACTCAAGACGCTCATGCAGCACCCCAGGTGGCCGGCTGCTGCAGTGATGTTGCTTTTCCTTCGGGGAAGGTAATGTCATGTTCAGAGGCAATGGAGTTCTCTTCACCAGCTAAGGCACACACATGCAACACATTCTGAATCCAGGCCACGAGGGGGATCTTAGGACCCGGATTCAAGGGAGCTTCCCTAGGCCTAGGCTTATGTATCCTGACCTGGAGGAGGAGCTAGTTAGTTGGTCCAGGGAGACCAAGCAAGTGAGTTTTTCAGAGACCATGAGGGAGCTGCAGCCTCTGGAAGGACAGATAACCTGGAAGGGTTGAATGTGGAGTAGCCGGAAGGGACGGACCACAGGAGAGGAACAGAGCTCAGAGGGGAACTGTGGCAGGGCACCCTCAGAGCTGAAGCGTAGTACCTGGAACCGGGAGCCCAAAGCTTTTGTGGGACTCTAGGACACAGAGCAGAACCGGAGGGTACGACACTACACGTCAACTGACCTCACCATGCCTGAGACGCAGCAGCACCTGAGGAGCCCGGGGCATGATAGAGTCCCTGTAAAAAGGCTCAAGCTGCCCGTCATGCAGGTACTTGTCTTAGGGCAGTGGGAATAGAGGACTCTGCAGGAAGCTTCAGGCAGCTGGGACCTCACCTTTAACGGCGCTAGTTGGAAAGGCTCACGGACCTCTACTGGAACAAGGGAACTCTCCTTTGCCTCTGAGCCGGCCGGACCACCATCATCTGTGCCTGGTACCCTGGACTGTGGCCAGCAACCTACAGTAAACTAGGTAAAGACTTACAACTTGTCTCCATTGACCCCTTCAATGCAGCGTTGGTCCCACTACTGACCGAACACCACAGGTGGCGTCACGACAGACTTTAAACATTTTCCCCTTTTAAAACCGTTCCCCTTTAACGTTGCGCCCCAGGGCCACAGACTGGGTCGCAGCCACCGTGACATCGTGACATCCCCCTTGAGACCGGACCCGGTACCGAGTACTCCACTGTCCTGGCTGGGCGACTCACTCATACAGTTAACAGTTGTGTCGGAGCACAAAGTTGCTGGCTCTTTCACGTCTGTCTGCGGCCTGCTGAAGGCTAGCCTAGCACCAAGCAGGGGACATCAGAGGTGCAATGACGTCACTGCATCGCGCCACCAGAATCCACTGCAAGAATGGATAGAAGAGGAGACAGACACTGTGGAGGATGAGGAGTCTGGACCAGGTGACTATAGGGATTTTTTTTTATTTTGGGGGGCTGTGGGGTACCATCACTCTATATAGGGTGCTGTGACTTGGATCATCGTAGTATATAAGGAGCTGAGCGGTGGACCACCAAACTATATAGTGTACTGCTGGGGGATCATCCTACTATATGGGGGACTGTGAGGTGGACAGTCATACTAGATAGGGGGCTATGAGGTGAACCATCATACTTTATAGGGGCTGTGAGATGTACCAACATCTACTGTATCTTCTTCTATCTATATATATAATTGTCTAAGGGTTTTTCCGTCTGTCTGTCTGTCTGTCTTTCTGTCTGTCTGTCTGTCTGTCCTGGAAATCCCGCGTCTCTGATTGGTCGAGGCCGCCAGGCCTCGACCAATCAGCGACGGGCACAGCATGACGACGATGATGTCATAAAGGTTGCCTCGACCAATCAGCGACGGGCACAGTCTGCCGCGAATTCGCCTCGACCAATCAGCGACGGGCACAGTATCGACGTAGATGTCATAATGGTTGCCACGGCGACGTTGATGTCATAAAGGTTGCCTCGACCAATCAGCGACGGGCACAGTCTGCCGCGAATTCTGGAATCATCATTGTCCATATACTTCGGGGACATGCATATTCTAGAATACCCGATGCATTAGAATCGGGCCACAGTCTAGTATCTATATATATAATTGTCTAAGGGTTTTTCCGTCTGTCTGTCTGTCTTTCTGTCTGTCTGTCTGTCTGTCTGTCTGTCCTGGAAATCCCGCGTCTCTGATTGGTCGAGGCCGCCAGGCCTCGACCAATCAGAGACGGGCACAGCATGGCGACGATGATGTCATAAAGGTTGCCTCGACCAATCAGCGACGGGCACAGTCTGCCGCCAGGCCTCGACCAATCAGCGACGGGCACAGTATCGACATGCATATTCTAGAATACCCGATGCGTTAGAATCGGGCCACAATCTAGTCTATATATATAATTGTCTAAGGGTTTTTCTGTCTGTCTGTCTGTCTGTCTGTCTGTCTGTCCTGGAAATCCCACGTCTCTGATTGGTCGAGGCTGCAAGGCCTCGACCAATCAGCGACGGGCACAGCATGGCGACGATGATGTCATAATGGAAATCCCGCGTCTCTGATTGGTCGAGGCCGCCAGGCCTCGACCAATCAGCGACGGGCACAGTATCGACGTAGATGTCATAATGGTTGCCATGGCGACGATGATGTCCTAAAGGTTGCCTCGACCAATCAGCGACGGGCACAGTCTGCCGCGAATTCTGGAATCATCATTGTCCATATACTACGGGGACATGCATATTCTAGAATACCCGATGCGTTAGAATCGGGCCACAATCTAGTAATATATAAGAAGCTGTGGGGTGGACTATCATACTATATGGAGGTGCTGGGACCATCATACTATATAGGGGGCTGTTGGAGGGACCACCATTCTATATTGGGGCCTGTGATGTTGACCATCATACTATATAGGGGGCTGTGATGTAGACCATCATATATATGGCACTGTGGGGGACCGTCATACAGTGTTGTGGCTATAAGGGACCTTCATAGTCTATGGGTGATCTATTATACTGTGTGGGGTGACCATCTTACTGTATAGGGTGGTTGTGGGTGACATCATACTGTGTGGGGTGACTGTGGTGTGGACATTATACTGTGTGTAGGTTTATAGGGTACGTTATACTATGTTGGGGGCTCTGGTGACCATAATACTGTATGGGTTGGTTATGGGGGACATCATATTGTATGGGGCTATGGGGTCACTACGGGGGCCTTTGGTGGACATCACACTTTATATAGGGGCCTGTGGCTGGCATCAAACTGTGGGGGCTGTGGTGGATACCTCACTCTATGGGAGGCTCTGGTGACAATCTGACTGTGTAGGGTGCTGCGAGGCATCATATTTTGTGTAAACTTTGTGGGACAATCATACTGTGTGGGATCCTTGTACATTCTGAGAGCATAATGGGGGTCAAGAAAGGGGTATCATAGTGAGCAAGGCCATTAAGGGGCTCCTGTAGGGGCAAAATATCTAAGTGCTGCAATACATTTACTTCTCTGTTTCTTAAAATGTTGATAGATATGCTCTTCTTTGATTGGCGTGATAGGACTTCTGTATGTCACATGTTATTTCTATGCTCCCCCTGCTCAGGAGCATTATTACAATAAAGAGGCACTGAGGGTCATTATTATAAGGAGGCACAATGGGCGGATTGTTAAAATTTTATGGGAAGCAACGAGTCCTTATCATTATTATTATTAATATAAGAAAGTACAAGAGATATTTTTATTATTATAAGGAGGTACAGGGTCGTTATTTTAAGAGGTCAAGGGGGAGCATTATAAACCCCTTAACAACCAGAGGTATTTTTGGTTTTGCATTTTCATTGTTTGCTCCCCTTCTTCCCAGAGCCATAACTTTTTATTTTTTTTTGTCAAAATGGCCATGTGAAGGTATGTTTACAAGTTGTACTTTTGAACAACACCATTGATTTAAACATATTATGTAGTGGAAAACGGAAAAAAAATCCAAGTGCGGTGAAATTGCAAAAAAGTGCGATCCCACGCTTTTTAGTTGTTTTTTTTACCATGTTCACTAAATGCTAAAACTGACCTGCCATTATGATTCTCCAGGTCATTACGAGTTTATAGACACCAAAGATGTCTAAGTTCTTTTTTATTTAAGTGGTGAAAAAAAATCCAAAGTTTGTCAGCAAAAAAATAAAAATTCCGTCATTTTCCGATACCCATAGCATCTCGATTTTTCGTGATCTCAGGTTGGGTGAGCACTTATTTTTTGCGTACCAACCTGACATTTTTAATGATACCATTTTGGTGCAAGTAGAGGAGCTGCGGAGACACCATCACGTGTTTCTCAACGCAGGCAGTGAATAGCCAGGCCTTTCCCCGGGAAGGAACAACCAAGGGAAGGGCAGCATCCAATAAAGGAAAACATCCAATAAAGGAAAACCACCTATGCCAAGCATGGTATCCATCCACAGACAGCTGTTTCGGGGTTTTTGCCCCTCATCAGTGTGGAGTAGGAAACTGGCTATCAGGAGCAGTGCCTAGTAGAAAGACTATAAAGGCACGGATGATTGACCTCGTGGAGACCAAAACATCCAACACTGCGGAGACACCATCACGTGTTTCTCAACGCAGTGATCCAGAACACTGCCCCCAAATATGCAAATGCAAGTAGAGGAGCTGCGGAGACACCATCACGTGTTTCTCAACGCAGGCAGTGAATAGCCAGGCCTTTCCCCGGGAAGGAACAACCAAGGGAAGGGCAGCATCCAATAAAGGAAAACATCCAATAAAGGAAAACCACCTATGCCAAGCATGGTATCCATCCACAGACAGCTGTTTCGGGGTTTTTGCCCCTCATCAGTGTGGAGTAGGAAACTGGCTATCAGGAGCAGTGCCTAGTAGAAAGACTATAAAGGCACGGATGATTGACCTCGTGGAGACCAAAACATCCAACACTGCGGAGACACCATCACGTGTTTCTCAACGCAGTGATCCAGAACACTGCCCCCAAATATGCAAATGCAAGTAGAGGAGCTGCGGAGACACCATCACGTGTTTCTCAACGCAGGCAGTGAATAGCCAGGCCTTTCCCCGGGAAGGAACAACCAAGGGAAGGGCAGCATCCAATAAAGGAAAACATCCAATAAAGGAAAACCACCTATGCCAAGCATGGTATCCATCCACAGACAGCTGTTTCGGGGTTTTTGCCCCTCATCAGTGTGGAGTAGGAAACTGGCTATCAGGAGCAGTGCCTAGTAGAAAGACTATAAAGGCACGGATGATTGACCTCGTGGAGACCAAAACATCCAACACTGCGGAGACACCATCACGTGTTTCTCAACGCAGTGATCCAGAACACTGCCCCCAAATATGCAAATGCAAGTAGAGGAGCTGCGGACTCCACACTGATGAGGGGCAAAAACCCCGAAACAGCTGTCTGTGGATGGATACCATGCTTGGCATAGGTGGTTTTCCTTTATTGGATGTTTTCCTTTATTGGATGCTGCCCTTCCCTTGGTTGTTCCTTCCCGGGGAAAGGCCTGGCTATTCACTGCCTGCGTTGAGAAACACGTGATGGTGTCTCCGCAGCTCCTCTACTTGCATTTGCATATTTGGGGGCAGTGTTCTGGATCACTGCGTTGAGAAACACGTGATGGTGTCTCCGCAGTGTTGGATGTTTTGGTCTCCACGAGGTCAATCATCCGTGCCTTTATACCATTTTGGTGCAGATACGTTCTTTTGATCGCCCTTTATTGCATTTTAATGCAATGTTGCGGTGACCAAAAAAACGTAATTCTGGAGTTTTGACTTTTTCTCATTATGCCGTCTAGCGATAGGGTTAATTCTTTTTTATATTGATTGAGCGGGTGATTCTGGACGCGGCGATCCCCAATATGTGTATTTTTGATTTTTTTTATTGTTTTATTTTGGATGGGGTGAAAGGGGGGTGATTTGAACTTTCATATTTTTTTTTATATTTGTAAAAACATTTTTTTTTACTTTTGGCATACTTCAATAATCTTCATGAAAGTCTGATCAGATCACCTGTATGTAGCAGAATTGGTCACTTGCTATGAGCGGCGACCACCGAGTGGCACTCATAGCTATCCAGCAGTGACAACCATAGTGGCCTGCTGGAGACCTCTGGTTGTCATCCCAACTCATTGGTGACCCGCGATCATGTGACGGGGTCACCGATGGGCGGGATTTCCAGCACGCTTGAGATTGACAGCTACATTTAACTAGTTAACAGATGCAAGTGGATTGCAATTCCACCCGCGGCTGTTAGGAAAAGGAAAAGATCACCGAAGCCCACATCAAAAGGAGGGAGTCCGACATCGGCATACTGTTACGCCCAATGTTGGAAAGGGTTTAAAGGAGGCAAAGGGGAATATTATAATGCATCACAGATTGTGGCTTGTGTAGAGGTAGTAGAATGTGAGGAGAGTCCTGGAAAATCAGTAAAGTGATTTTGGTTAAAGTAGTTGTCCAAGCTTGAAGATAAAGTCTGCAGTGACTCTACGTGACTGCGGATTTCTGAATCCTCACAGAGCTCGCTCGCTGTCAGGAATCTCTAGTGCCGGAGCTGGGAGTTGGTGATCATGTGCAGTGGTGTAACTTGAACAGCATGGGCCCCAAAGCAAAAGCTCTAAGGTGAAATTAGCAAAGTCGAGTACAATTAGTCAGAATGTGGTCAGAGGTGTGAAAATCGCTGGAGGTCTTGTAGAAATATTGGTCTTGTAGTAAATCCTAATTGTCTCCATCCAGGGTAATATTAATAATATATCTCCATCTGGTGCTTGGGGACGGGGACACCATGGGCCTGTGCGATTTCAAATGCCAGGGCTAAATTTCTCTCCCAATCCTCCCTAGCTATAGTCTTGGGTTCATTTATCAATTCTCACCAAGAACCACATCTGCAAGCAGTTTGTAAGTTCTCCCCGTGTTTGTGTGGGATTCTGCTTTTCTACTATACTCCAAAAAGCATACTGATAGGGAATTTAGATTGTTTCGGCAGCACTGGCGGACACAGACAGAAAAGAGCCCCTGTGTAAGAACAAATACTAGCAGTGTGTTCAAAAACATGAGTTAATCACAAAATCTTTATACTAGTTTTTATTTCCATGCATTGGGAACATTGCACACTGTTTTCTAATTCAAAACATGGAGAAATGTTTATAATTTTTAACTACTTTACAGAAAATAACAAAAAATGAACTTTGGGCTGTTAAAAAAATAAACAGTGTCTACATTTGTGAATCACTAACCTAATATTTAGTTGCATACCCATAGTTTTTAGAACTGCTTCACATCTACAGTATGTTGTATAGAGTTAACCAACTTCTAGCACCTTCAACTGTTATTCCAGCCCAGGTGCTTTCACTACATCCCACAATTTTTTGGCATTTGTTGGCTTTGCCCCAGAAACTGCATTTTTAAAGTCACAACACAAGTGTTCTATCCGATTATGGTCCGTGGATTGGCCTGGCCACTCTATACCCTTAGTTTTGTTGGACTGTAACCAAGATTTTGCTTGTTTACTGGTGTGTTTATGGTCGTGGTCTTGTTGGAACGCCCATTTTAAGGGCATATGCTCTACAGCGTAAGGCAACATGACCTCTTCAAGTATTCTAACATATACAAACTGGTCCATGATCCCTAGTATGCAGTAAATAGGGCCAGCACAATAGTAGGAGAAACATACCCATATCATGATGCTTGCACCACCATGCTTCATTGTCTTCAGAGTGTATTGTGGCTTGAATGCAGAGTTTGGAGGTCATCTGACAAACTGCAGCCCTTAAACTCAAAAGGAACAATTTTACTTTCATCAGTCCACAAAATGTTTCTCCATTTCTCTTTTGGCCAGTTGATGTGTTCAAGTCAATAATAGTTTCTTCTCTTCTGATTTCCTCTGTCAACAGGGCATCACTGCAAAAATCATGCTCATTGACAGCCATCTCCAGTTATATAGCGGACCGACGGCTGTCAATCACCATGACATCGGCAGTGACACCCTGTTGAAAGATCAGACCAGAAAAGACTAAGCTGATCTCTCAACTGAAGCATGGGAATTGTAGGCAGGAGCTGTCCATGACTGCTCTGAGCAGGCAGAAATAGTCGTTGGGCAAAACAGGCAAGTAGTTAGCAACTCCTTGCCTGTTTGTTCTTAGCCCCATATGCAAAAATAATAAAAGACCTGGATAACCCCTTTAATAAAAAGTGAGCTTTATCAGTGAAAAACATAAGCCTCTAAGTTTTGTTTTACCCTTTTATGCAAATGAGAACACATGTAATTCTAGCAGTGTTGTTCCTCTATAGAAGTACTCAGGGGTGTAACTACAACAGGTGCAGGGGTTGCAATCACACCCGGGCCCTGGAGCCTAGGGAGCCACAAAAGTCCCTTAGGCCTATAGAAAAAGGCTATTGCTATTAAAGATTTAAAATATTTGGGGGCCCCGTTGGAGCTTTCGCATCGGAGCCCATGAGTTTCAAGTTACGCCACTGGATGTACTCATATCCTATCTGTTAAATACTGCATGCTTTTCAGGTTATCCTCTCTCAGGAAATGTGGTTTTAGCCATTTCTAAATTTACATTTAGTATGTCTATTTTCTGTACGGATGGGTTTATGTTTGGAAGCACTTACAAATGATTATGTTCTGGCTTTTGGCACTCGCTCTGGACAACTTTAGTCTGGCTAATTACGGTAAGTGCTCAAGTTTTCCAAAGCTGTATGTAACTCTGTAGTTATTCGCTATTGGTGTTCTCAGTAAACATGTAGGCCATTAGTATTTAATTAAAATTAATGTGACATATACAATAATCATGGCCATTGGGTTCACAGCAATTTCTTGCAAAAGCATTCTTTTATAAATGATTCCAGAAAAGCCTTCTGTAGAGTGACTATATAGCATCTGGCCACCAGCTCTCACATATGCTCCACATGGCACAGTTTTTAATCTGGGGCGGTGGCTTAATTCAACACATACAAGCTCCATTTTTTATGAAGCTTGCGGAACATTTTTTCCTCCAGAAAGCTGTTGGCCAGCCAATGTCAGGTCAGACCTACACAAATGTGTCATTTTGTTAAAGAAAAAGTCCCAACAACATTTTTAATTTAATAATCACAAAGATCTTTAGTGTCCAGAGCAGTTTCAGTCCCACGTAAATGGTTCTTTTTTTTTGCTTGCTCACACTGACCTTTGTGTTGCTTAGAGTTCCATAGACTTGCACTGTGAAACAGACTTCCGGTCTACATATATTATTATTATACATTTTTATAGCGCCATTTACTCCATGGCCCTTAACATTTGAAAAGGGGGCAAATATAGACAAATACAATAAACATGAGCAAAAAGCAAGGCACTAACAGGTACAGAAGGTGGGAGGACACTGCCCGCGAGGACTCACAGTCTGCAGGGGATGGGTGAGGATACACTAGGAGAGGGTAGAGCTGGTCGGTGGAGGACGCTGTATTCACTGCGACCAAACTTCAGTGCGGAGGTCAGATCCCCTGCTTTGATGTGGGCTCCGGCGGTGAGCCCGCATCAAAGCCGGGACATGTCAGCTGTTTTGAACAGCTGACGTATGCCCGCAATAGCGACGGGTGAAATCGCGATTCACCCGACGCTATTAACTAGTTAAATGCCGCTGTCAAATGCTGACAGCGGCATTTAAACGGCGCTTCCGGCCATCAGGCCGGAAATTAGCGCATCGCCGACTCC
The DNA here is from genome assembly GCF_051348905.1 of Ranitomeya variabilis. Taxonomy (NCBI): domain Eukaryota; kingdom Metazoa; phylum Chordata; class Amphibia; order Anura; family Dendrobatidae; genus Ranitomeya; species Ranitomeya variabilis. The sequence continues at coordinate 573,080,273 of NC_135234.1, read as the reverse complement.
CGTCACATGATCGGGGGTCAGAGATGCATCGTCATAGCAACCAGAGGTCTCCTTGAGACCTCTATGGTTGCTGATGCCGGCTTGCTGTGAGCGCCACCCTGTGGTCGGTGCTCATAACAAGCTTGTAATTCAGCTACATAGGAGCAATCTCATGATCGCTGCTATGTAGCAGAGCTGATCAGGCTATGCCAGCTTCTAGCCTCCCACGGAGGCTATCAAAGTATGGCAAAAGAAAAAAAAAATGAAAAAAAAAAAAATATATATATTTTTTTGTTTTAATCACCCCCCTTTCACCCCATTCAAAATAGTAACAAAAAAAATCAAACCTACACATATTTGGTGGTGATCTCTAAACTGCGTAGCGAGGAAAAAATTTGCAATGCCAGAATTACATTTTTTTGGTCTCCACGACATTGCATTTAAATGCAATAACGGGCGATCAAAAGAACGTATCTGCACCAAAATGGTATCATTAAAAACATCAGCTCAGCACACAAAAAATAAGCCTTCACCTGATCCGAGATCACTAAAAATGGAGACGCTACGGGTATTGGAATATTGCACAATTTTTTTTTTTTAGCAAAGTTTGGAATTTTTTTTTACCACTTAGATAAAAGAGTTTGAGAGTTTCTGCTTGTATTTCTTTGCATGAAGTCAGAATAGTCTCCCAGAGCTGTTGTTTTGATGTGAACTGCCTCCCACCCTCATAGATCTTTTGCTTGATGATACTCCAAAAGGTTCTCTATAGGGTTGAGGTCAGGGGAAGATGGTGGCCACACCATGAGTTTATCTCCTTTTATGCCCATAGCAGCCAATGACTCAGACGTATTCTTTGCAGCATGTGATGGTGCATTGTCATGCATGAGGATGATTTTGCTCCTCAAGGCAAGGTTTTGGTTTTTATACCATGGAAGAAAGTTGTCAGTCAGAAACTCTATATACTTTGCAGAGGTCATTTTCACACCTTCAGGAAACTTAAAGGGCCCTATCAGCTGTTTCCCCATGATTCCGGCCCAAACATGACTCCTCCATCTCCTTTCTGACGTCGCAGCCTTGTTGGGACATGGTGGCCATCCACCCACCATCCACTACTCCATCCATCTGGACCAGCCAGGGTAGCTCGACACTTATCAGTTTGAAAATTAGTCTTCATGTAAGTCTGGGCCCACTGCAACCGTTTCTACTTGTGAACACTGTGTCAGGATGGCCGAATAGTAGATTTATGCACCACAGCAAGCCTTTGAAGGATCCTACACCTTGAGGTTCAAGGGACTCCAGAGGCACCAGCAGCTTCAAATATCTGTTTGCTGCTTTGTAATGGTATTTTGGCAGCTGTTCTCTTAATCCAATGAATTTGACTGGCAGAAACCATCCTCATTATGCCTTTATCTGCATGAACTCTGTCTGTGCTCTGTTTCAGTCACAAATTTCTTCAAAGTATGATGATCACTCTTAAGTTTTCGTGAAATAGCGAATGTTTTCTTCCCTTGACCAAGGCAATGCACTATTTGATGCTTTTCGACAGCAGAGAGATGCTTTTTATTTCCCATATTGCTTGAAACCTGTGGCCTGCTTAATAATGTGGAACATCATTTATAAGTAGTTTTCCTTTAATTAGAATCACCTGGAAAACTAATTATCACATGTGTTTAAGATTGATTTCAGTAATCCATTGAGCCCCGAGACACAATACCATCCATGAGTTTATTTGAAAAACAAAACATTTAAATCTTTATGACACTTAAATCCAATTTGAATAATAATTTGGAACACGGTGTATAAACCCACAAGCAATAAGAAAGTTAAAAAAAAACTTGGCTGATGGTATTAATGTTGATTTGTGTAATCACACAATGAAATGTACTAGCTGTCTTAAAGGGAAAATGTCAAGAAAATCCTTTCCTAAGAATAGCACTACAAAATCAGAACAGCTTCTGAACTTAAAGGGACTCTGTCACCTGAATTTGGAGGGAACAATTTTCAGCCATAGGGGCGGGGTTTTCGGGTGTTTGATTCACCCTTTCCTTACCGGCTGGCTGCATGCTGGCTGCAATATTGGATTGAAGTTCATTCTCTGTCCTCCATAGTACACGCCTGCGTAAGGCAAGATTGCCTTGTGCAGGCATGTACTACGGAGGACAGAGAATGAACTTCAATCTAATATTGCAGCCAGCATGCAGCCAGCGGGTAAGGAAAGGGTGAATCAAACACCCGAAAACCCAGCCCCTATGGCTGAAAATTGTTCCCTCTAAATTCAGGTGACAGAGTCCCTTTAATACATACATATGTTTGTGGTCCAATGGGTGCTCAAACTCCAAGAAAGAAGAAAGAAGAGATATTTTCTCACATTTATTGATGATTATTCAAGATATTCAGTTGTCTATCTGTTTCACAGAAAAGATGGTTTCAAAGAAACTTGAAATATATCTCGAGAAGTATACAGCAAATTTGGGAGAATGGCAAAAATTATGCATGCAAATAAAGGAACCTAATATACAAGTAATGAGACTCAGAGCATTTTAAGGAAAAATTGAATCATGTGCCACAGAGATACTGCGACAGAGTGGGGCCACAAGACCACCGTATCTGGTTTCACGAACCCCGGCACTGTTCAGAAGTACTTCACCATCTTATTAAATAGTGCAGTTTTTTCCCTGCTAGCGGTGCAGGGACTAAGCAGTTCAGTTGAAGCTCCTGGAGTTTTCTTACTTGGACTGTCCCAGCTGTTCAGTATTGGCCACTCTCCTCTGCTATTTTTGCTCACATTTGGTACTTAGGGATTGCCAGTGTTAGTTCTTGCTGCCTGGTTCAGGAGTTTGAGGTATAGTTTGTGGTTGGAGTTAGTGTTTAAGGAGTTGTTCAAGAGAATGTTGCTTGGAGTTTGTTTGTGTGCACATCCTCCTCCTTTCCTTTTTTAGTTTCTCCTTCTTTTAACTCCCATGTCCCACTCTATTATTTGGTGAGTGTATTTTGTATGGTTGGTGTTGTCATTTATCTCTGTCTTCCCTTGTTTGTTTGTCTGGTTAGTATGTTCCTATATGCTGCTGCTTCCCACTACCGCAAGTGGGGTAAGGGTCAGATAAGAGTTGATATAGGAAAATAGCAAGGCACATGAACCCGGCATCTACATTTTCAGGAGTAATTCGGGGGATAGGGATAGACTAGGGTGCCATTAGTTCTAGGGACCTGGTTAGCGTCCATAGTCCCAAAGTCACTGCGTAACATCGTGTTTCAGACCACTGTACCACACAGCCATGAACAAATTGGTGTAGTGGAAAGAAGGAACTAGACACTTTGTGAAAGTGGACGAAGTATGCTATTTGATGCAGATTTGCCAACAACATATTGGTGTGAAGCAATCATAACAGCTTGCTATCTTCAAACCAGACTACCAGGTAAAGCTACTGAGAAGACTCCATTTGAGCAATTGAGCAGTGAGAAGCCTGAACTACAACACATAAGAATATTCGGAAGTAAAGAATTTGTACATATTCCCAAAGAAAAATACCAAGTGGGAATGTCGTGCAAAAGAGGGCATTCTGGAGGGCTACAATCAAATCCAGAAAGGATCCAAAATCCTGCACCCAGAAACAAACAACGTCACAATAAGCAGAGATGTAATGATTGATGAGAATTTCATATCGTTCAAGTTTCATGACATCACACCAGTAGTCCAGCTGAAACAACAACCTCAATCACAATTTCAAAATTACAAGGAAAAGGATGTAGAAGTGTGGTTAGGTTCTTCAATCACTGAAGAAGCAACAAAAAAATTAGGTGAACGTCAAGGCATGGGATCGTCAAGATCAAACAAGGGTATATGTTGTGAATTCCGTTCTCGGGCTCCCTCCTGTGGTCATGAGTGGTACTTTGTGAGTTCTGTTCATGGGCTCCCTCTGGTGGCTTTGAGTGTTACGGCTGGTCTGTAGCTGGACTCCAGCTGCCTCGTTTCCTGCTAGGCTTGCTGCCTATTTAACTCCACTTGGACCTTTACTTGTTGCCTGCTGTCGTTGTACTCAGTACTGGTTCAGATCTCCCTGGGACTTCCCTTGTGACCTGTCTCCTCGTGGAGAAGCTAAGTTCATGCTAGTTTATTTTTGCTCATTGCCATTTGAAAATGTTTCTCAGTATATGATGAGTTCAGTCCAGCTTGCTTATATGCTCTTTGATTGATAGCTGGAAGCTCTGGGGTGCGGAGTTGCGCCCCTCACATCGTGAGTCGGTGTGGGGGTCTTTTTGTATTCTCTGCGTGGATAATTTTTGTAGTATTTTATACTGACCGCACAGATTCCTTGCTATCTTCTGACTATTTAGTTATTAGTGGGCCTCATTTGCTAAAACCTGTTTTCATTTCTATGTTTGTGTTTTCCTCTTAATTCACTGTCATTATTTGTGGGGGCTGCTCTCACTTTGGGGAAAATTTCTCTGAGGCAAGTGAGGCTTTGTTTCTCTCTAGGGGTAGCTAGTTTCTCAGGCTGTGCAGAGGCGTCTAGGCCGTGTTAGGAACGCTCCACGGCTGCCTATAGTGTGAGTTGATAGGATCAGGATTGCGGTCAGTAAAGTTCCCACATCCCCAGAGCTTGTCCTATTTTCTGGTTTACCTATCAGGTCAGTTCATGGTTCCTACCACCAGGATCATAACAGGTATACCAGCTAAGCGTGTATGCTACTTTGTCAAAACACTATCTGAGTCAGAGCCACAGTCATGGGATGAGATTCAACAACTACCTGTCCATGAAAAACTGAAGTGGATTAATGCTGTTAATAAGGATATGAAGTCCCTTCATCAACTTCAAACTTGTAAACTCACGAAACTATCACAAGGCAAGAAAGCAATCAAATGTAATTGGATTTTTAAGACCAAGTATGACTCTGAAGGCAAGATTCACAGATTTAACCCTTTTCCGACATCGGGCATAATAGTACGCCGATGTCAGACTCCCTCCCTTTGATGTGGGCACCGACGCTGAGCCCACATCTTTTCCGGCACATGTCAGCTGTTTTGAACAGCTGACATGTGCCTCTAACAGCAGCGGGTGAAATTGCGATCCACCCGTGGCTGTTAACTAATTAAATAATGAAATGCCGCTGTCAAACTCTGACAGCGGCATTTTACAAGCGCTTCCGGCAAGCGTGCTGGAAATCCCACCCATCGGTGCCCGTGTCACATGACCGTGGGTTGCCAATGGGTTGGCATTACAACCAGATGTCTCCAGCAGACCTCTATGGTTGTCACTGCTGGATTGCTATGAGCGCCGCCCGATGGTTGGCGCTCATAGCAAGTGAGCATTTCTGCTACATACAATCATTGCTTGTATTGTAGCAGAGCCGATTGGGTTATGGCAGCTTCTAGTCTCCCGTGGAGACTACTGAAGCATGCCAAAAGTAAAAAAAAAAAAAATGTTTTAAAAAAAATTAAAAATATATAAAAGTTTAAATCACCCCCCTTTTGCCTCATTTCAAAATAGAACAATAAAAAAAATCAAACCTACACATATTTGGTATTGACACTTTCAGAATTGTCCGATATATCAAAATAAAAAAAGAATTAACCCAATTGCTAAACGGATTACCGTATTTTTCGGACTATAAGATGCACTTTTTTCCCAAAATTTTTTTGCAGAAAATGGGGGTGAATCTTATAGTCGGAATATACTTACAAGTAGTGTGGCGGCAGCAGGAGTCAGGCGATTCTACAATGGTCCCGGTACGACGCTGCAGGGTGATGATCACATTCCCTTCCCGGGCTGGTGTGGCAGGTTTGGTGGTGCTCTGTGGTGCGGGGGGGGGGGGCTTCACCGGCATTTTGTGAAAGCCCGGAGCCCCCCGCACATCCATTACTGTGATACGATGGCCTCTGGGAAGATGGCTGCTGGGGGTGGCGCATGCTCAGGTTGAGATCTCTGCGGCAACTGAGATCTAGGGACAAGATCTCGTTTCCGAGATCTCAATCTGAGCATGTGCCGCCACCAGCGGCCATTTTCCCAGAGACCACCGCATTGCAGCAATGGATGTGTGGGGGCCTCCGGGCTTTAACAAAATGCCGGCGCAGCCCCTACACCACAGAGCACCGTCGAACCTGCCGCACCAGTCTGGGATGGGAGTCATATCACCGGACCACCAAACATCCCCTGTGACCACGATCCACCAGCGCTGCTGATTTCCCCTCTGGTAAGCTGAGTTCGGACTGTATGACGGGCCCCCATTTGACACATTAATTTTTTTTCCCTATTTTCCTTCTGAAAACTTGAGGTGCATCTTATGGTCCGGATAGTCTTATAGTCCGAAAAATACGGTACTTTTTTTGGTCGCCGCAACATTGCATTAAAATGCAATAATGGGCGATCAAAAGATCGTATCTGCACCAAAATGGTATCATTAAAAACGTCAGTTTGGTGCACAAAAAATAATCCCTTATGATCACGAAAAATGGAGACGCTTTATGTATCGGAAATGGCACAATTTTGTATTTATTTTTTAACAAACTTTGGAATTTTTTTCACCACAGATAAAAAGAACCTTGAAGTGTTTGGTGTCTGTGAACTTGTAATGACCTAGAAAATCATAATGGCAGGTCAGTTTTAGCATTTAGTGAACATGGTAAAATAAAAACCCCAAAAAACAACTGTGAATTGCACCTATTTTTGCAATTTCACCACACTTTGAATTTTCTTCCCGTTTTCCAGTACATGATATTTTAAAACCAATGCTGTCATTCAAAAGTATAACTCGTCCCGCAAAATACAAGCCCTCACATGGCCATATTGACCAAAAAATGTAAAAGTTATGGCTCTGAGAGGAAGGGGAGCAAAAAAAGAAAACGCAAAAACGAAAATACCTCTGGGGTCAAGTAATCGGCAAGAGCATGGAACACCAAAATGAAGAAAGTCCTATTGGAAAAAGGATTTAAAAGAGATCAAGCAGATCCATGTATATACACAAAATGTACATACGGTAAGTGGATGTATATTCTCTTATATGTGGACAATGTGATTATGGTTCATCAAGAGACATCAAGCGGAAACAGAAATTGCAAAGATGACAACAATTCTGAAACAACATTTTGAAACTAAAGACCTTGGCAATGTGACATATCATCTCAAAATCCAGGTCCAAAGAGAAGAAGGAAGCTTTCTTCTAAACCAAAGTGCAAAAATCAACTCAATTCTGAATCAGTTTGGAATGTCAGAAGTCAAAAGTATATCAACCTTAATGAAACCAACCTACTTATAGTTATAAGTAGATGATCTGTTACCAATGAGAAATACAGACAGGTAATGGGAGCACTGCTATACATAGCAACTAGGGTTGAGCGAAACGGATCGTTCATTTTCATAAGTCGCCGACTTTTGGCAAAGTCGGCGTCTCATGAAACCGAGCCGATCCCTGTGTGGGGTCTGCCATGCGGTACGCGACTTTCGCGCCAAAGTCGCGTTTCAATGACGCTAAAAGCGCCATTTCTCAGCCAATGAAGGTGGACGCAGAGTGAGGGCAGCGTGATGACATAGATCTCAGTCCCCACCATCTTAGAGAAGGGCATTGCAGTGATTGGCTTGCTTTCTGCGGCGTCACAGGGGCTATAAAGGGGCGTTCCCGCCGACCGCCATCTTACTGCTGCTGATCTGAGCGTAGGGAGAGGTTGCTGCAGCTTCTTCGGAAGCAGGGATAGTGATAGGCAGGGTACATAAAGCCACAAACCGCTTGTGCTGTAGCGATTTCCACTGTCCAATACCACCTTTTGTTTGCAGGACAGTGGAAGCTACATTTTTTTTCCCTCAGCGCTGTAGCTCATTGGGCTGCCCTAGAAGGCTCCCTGATAGCTGCGTTGCTTTGTGTGTACGCCGCTGTGTAAACCAACTGCTTTTTTCAAAGCACAAATCCTGTTTTTCCTTCCTTTCTGCACAGCTATCTTGTGTGTTTGTCCACACTTTTGTGTGCAGCAGTCCTTTTCAGCTGCCTGCCATACTTTTCTGAGATAACTGCAGGGAGATAAATATTGGCAAGTCTGACTCCGTGCCATTGCTGTGTGTGGCATCTCTCTCTCATTGTGTGCCACTGAAAACACTGTGTGATACTTGTCCTTTTTTTTTTTTTTTCTAAATTCTCCCTTTTCCCCCCAAAAAATTAGTGGGAGATAAATATTGGCAAGTCTGCCTCCGTGCCATTGCTGTGTGTGGCATCTCTCTCTCATTGTGTGGCACCGAAAACACTGTGTAATACTTGTCCTTTTTTTTTTTTTTTCTAAATTCTCCCTTTTCCCCAAAAAAAATTAGTGGGAGATAAATATTGTCAAGTCTGACTCCGTGCCATTGCTGTGTGTGGCATCTCTCTCTCATTGTGTGCCACTGAAAACACTGTGTAATACTTGTCCTTTTTTTTTTTTTTTTCTAAATTCTCCCTTTTCCAAAAAAAAAATTAGTGGGAGATAAATATTGGCAAGTCTGCCTCCGTGCCATTGCTGTGTGTGGCATCTCTCTCTCATTGTGTGGCACCGAAAACACTGTGTAATACTTGTCCTTTTTTTTTTTTTTTCTAAATTCTCCCTTTTCCCCATAAAAAATTAGTGGGAGATAAATATTGTCAAGTCTGACTCCGTGCCATTGCTGTGTGTGGCATCTCTCTCTCATTGTGTGCCACTGAAAACACTGTGTAATACTTGTCCTTTTTTTTTTTTTTTTCTAAATTCTCCCTTTTCCAAAAAAAAAATTAGTGGGAGATAAATATTGGCAAGTCTGCCTCCATGCCATTGCTGTGTGTGGCATCTCTCTCTCATTGTGTGGCACCGAAAACACTGTGTAATACTGGACCTTTTTTTTTTTTTTTTGGGTAAATTCTCCCAGAAAAAAAAAAAAAAATTGTGGGGGATTAAGATTGGCATTTCTGCTTGAGTGCTGGGCCTGTGTGTGCCATCTGTCTCAAATTATTGTGCCACAGAAAACCTAGTGTGTAACATTGGGCCTGATTTTCCTTTCAGTGTCAGGCACCTATAAAGGTATATATAAATCCTACAGAAGTTTGAGTTCACCTTATAAGTTGTTTTACAGTAACAAATAGTGTTACTTTGGTTACGTTTTGCAAGCAATGAGGAAGTCTAGTGGAAGAGGTCGTGGCCGTGGGCGGTCATTGTCAGCTGGTAATGATGGTAGTGGTGGTGGAGCATCAGGTGGTCGTGGTAAAAGCAGTACAGCACCTAAGTCTCGAGTTGTTGAGCCAGGTTCCTTGTCTGGCTACACAAGGCCTCGAACGCTCTCTTTTCTGGGAGTAGGAAAACCACTTTTGAAGCCGGAGCAGCACGAACAAGTATTGGCTTTCATTGCTGACTCTGCCTCTAGCTCTTTCGCCTCCGCCTCGGAAAGTGCCAAATGTCAGAGCAGTGCATCGTCAGTGGATGCTCCCGGTCAGGGACAAGTCGCTTCCTTGTCTTCTTCACCCAGAACAAGAGAGAAGGATGCATCAGGAGACACAACGGGTTACTCCATGGAGCTCTTTACACATACCGTTCCTGGGTTAGACAGTGAAACAGTTAACAGGCCATGTCCATTAGAAGTTGAATCGGACATGGAGTGCACAGATGCACAGCCACAGCCAGATTACTATGCTGTTCCTTTGACTCAGACCAGAACATTGCCCTCGCAGTGTACTGAGGCAGAATCAAACCCAGCGGAGACTATGGTGCCCCGTCACGGACGCTATACCACCGGCTTACACGGTGACACAGACGAAATCACACACGACATAGAAGAGGAGGTCATAGATGACCCAGTTGTGGACCCCGATTGGCAGCCATTGGGGGAACAGGGTGCAGGCGGCAGTAGTTCTGAAGCGGAGGAGGAGGAGCCGCAGCAGGCATCAACATCACAACAGGTTCCATCTACCGGGCCCGTATCTGGCCAAAAACGCGTGGCAAAACCAAAACCAGTTGGAGGACAGCATGGCCATCCGGTTAAAGAAGCTCAGTCTGCAATGCCTGAAAAGGTATCCGATAGTAGAAAGAGTGCAGTCTGGCATTTTTTTAAACAACATCCAAATGATCAGCGCAAAGTCATCTGTCAAAAATGTTCAACAACCTTAAGCAGAGGTCAGAATCTTAAAAGTCTAAATACAAGTTGCATGCATAGACATTTATCCACCATGCATTTGCAAGCCTGGACTAACTACCAAACGTCCCTAAAGGTTGCAGCACCCTCGGCCAATGAAGCTAGTCAGCAACGCTACATCCCTTCCCTCCCTGTAAGCCGACCATTTCCCACACCACCTGCAGTATCTGTGCAGCTTTCGTCGCCAGGCCAAAGCAGTCAGGGAATCACCAGGTTAGTAGTAGGAAACACTGCATGTAGGGCACCGGCAAGAATACCATCTCCAACCCTCTCTCAGTCACCCATGTCCACCGCCACCACCGCTAGTTCCACGATCTCCAGCTCTCCAGTCCAGCTCACCCTACATGAGACTCTTGTTAGGAAAAGGAAGTACTCATCCTCGCATCCGCGTACACAGGGTTTGAACGCCCACATTGCTAGACTAATCTCATTAGAGATGATGCCCTACCGGTTAGTTGAAAGCGAAGCTTTCAAAGCGCTGATGGACTACGCTGTACCACGCTACGAGCTACCCAGTCGGCACTTCTTTTCTAGAAAAGCCATCCCAGCCCTCCAACAGCATGTTAAAGACCGCATCGTCCATGCACTCAGGCAGTCTGTGACTACAAAGGTGCACCTGACAACAGATGCATGGACCAGTAGGCATGGCCAGGGACGTTACGTGTCCATCACGGCACACTGGGTGAATGTGGTGGATGCAGGGTCCACAGGGGACAGCAATATTGGGACAGTTTTGCCTAGTCCACGGTCAAGGAAAGAGTTGGCTGTAGGCGTTCGCCCCCCTCCTCCTCTTCCTCCTCCTCATGCAGAAGCGAGAGCTCGTCCACACACCCCAGTCGCACATCCACTCCATCCGCAGCTGCCACTGTTGCACACCAGGTGTGCCATTATGGGACAGCTAGTGGCAAGCGTCAGCAGGCTGTATTGGCAATGAAGTGTTTGGGCGACAACAGACACACCGCGGAAGTTCTGTCCGAGTTCTTGCAGAATGAAACTCAGTCATGGCTGGGCACTGTACATCTTGAGGCAGGCAAGGTTGTGAGTGATAACGGAAGGAATTTCATGGCTGCCATAGCCCTTTCCCAACTGAAACACATTCCTTGCCTGGCTCACACCTTAAACCTGGTGGTGCAGTGCTTCCTGAAAAGTTATCCGGGGTTACCCGACCTGCTCCTCAAAGTGCGCAGACTTTGCTCGCATATCCGCCGTTCGCCCGTACACTCCAGCCGTATGCAGAACTATCAGCGGTCTTTGAACCTTCCCCAGCATCGCCTAATCATCGACATTTCAACAAGGTGGAACTCCACACTGCACATGCTTCAGAGACTGTGCGAACAGAGGCGTGCTGTTATGTTTTTGTGGGAGGATACACATACACGGGCAGGCAGTTGGATGGCAGACATGGAGTTGTCAGGTGTGCAGTGGTCGAAGCTACAAGACCTGTGTCAAGTCCTTCAGTGTTTTGAGGAATGCACACGGCTGGTTAGTGCAGACAACGCCATAATAAGCATGAGCATCCCCCTAATGCGTCTGCTGATGCAAAGTTTGATGCACATAAAGGAGCAGGCGTCTGCAGCCGAGGAAGAGGAAAGCCTTGATGACAGTCAGCCATTGTCTGGTCAGGGCCGTGTAGAGGACGCGGTAGCGGGCGAAGAGGAGGAGGAGGACGAGGAGGATGATGGGGATGAGTACTTTTTTAATGAGGAAGCTTCTCCTGGGCCAACAGAAATTAGTGGCGTTGCAAGGCCGGGTTCTGTTTTTTTTAAGGGAGACAAGTGACGTAGATTTGCCTGTAACTGCCCCTCAAACCAGCACAACCGCAGATTTGCCAACAGGAACTTTGGCCCACATGGCGGATTATGCCTTACGTATCCTCAAAAAGGACCCACGCATTACTAAAATGATGAGCGATGACGATTACTGGTTGGCCTGCATCCTTGACCCTCGCTATAAAGGCAAATTGCAAAATATTATGCCACATGAGAACCTCGAACAAAACTTAGCAACCAAACAAGCTACTCTTGTAGACCGTTTGATTCAGGCATTCCCAGCACACAGCGCCGGTGATGGTTCTCTCTCATTAAGTGCTGTGTTTTTAAAAATTGGTGGTTAGGGCCTACTAACGGTGTCTGCCCCTCCCTGGTGTTTTTCCTCAACTGAATAAAGCTGAGCTTCAACCTTCTGGCTTTCGGTCTATAGTATCAGATATTAAACTGCATTTGGCCTTCAACTTTGGTTACGGCCTACTAACGGTGTCTGCCCCTGCCTGGTGTTTGTCCTCAACTGAATAAAGCTGAGCTTCAACCTTCTGGCTCTCATTAAGTGCTATGTTTTCAAAAATTGGTGGGTAGGGCCTACTAACGGTGTCTGCCCCTCCCTGGTGTTTTTCCTCAACTGAATAAAGCTGAGCTTCAACCTTCTGGCTTTCGGCCTATAGTATCAGATATTAAACTGCATTTGGCCTTCAACTTTGGTTACGGCCTACTAACGGTGTCTGCCCCTGCCTGCTGTTTGTCCTCAACTGAATAAAGCTGAGCTTCATCCTTCTGGCTCTCATTAAGTGCTGTGTTTTTAAAAATTGGTGGTTAGGGCCTACTAACGGTGTCTGCCCTTCCCTGGTGTTTTTCCTCAACTGAATAAAGCTGAGCTTCAACCTTCTGGCTTTCGGCCTATAGTATCAGATATTAAACTGCATTTGGCCTTCAACTTTGGTTACGGCCTACTAACGGTGTCTGCCCCTGCCTGGTGTTTGTCCTCAACTGAATAAAGCTGAGCTTCATCCTTCTGGCTCTCATTAAGTGCTGTGTTTTTAAAAATTGGTGGTTAGGGCCTACTAACGGTGTCTGCCCCTCCCTGGTGTTTTTCCTCAACTGAATAAAGCTGAGCTTCAACCTTCTGGCTTTCGGCCTATAGTATCAGATATTAAACTGCATTTGGCCTTCAACTTTGGTTACGGCCTACTAACGGTGTCTGCCCCTGCCTGGTGTTTGTCCTCAACTGAATAAAGCTGAGCTTCATCCTTCTGGCTCTCATTAAGTGCTGTGTTTTTAAAAATTGGTGGTTAGGGCCTACTAACGGTGTCTGCCCCTCCCTGGTGTTTTTCCTCAACTGAATAAAGCTGAGCTTCAACCTTCTGGCTTTCGGCCTATAGTATCAGATATTAAACTGCATTTGGCCTTCAACTTTGGTTACGGCCTACTAACGGTGTCTGCCCCTGCCTGGTGTTTGTCCTCAACTGAATAAAGCTGAGCTTCAACCTTCTGGCTCTCATTAAGTGCTATGTTTTAAAAAATTGGTGGGTAGGGCCTACTAACGGTGTCTGCCCCTCCCTGGTGTTTTTCCTCAACTGAATAAAGCTGAGCTTCAACCTTCTGGCTTTCGGCCTATAGTATCAGATATTAAACTGCATTTGGCCTTCAACTTTGGTTACGGCCTACTAACGGTGTCTGCCCCTGCCTGGTGTTTGTCCTCAACTGAATAAAGCTGAGCTTCATCCTTCTGGCTCTCATTAAGTGCTGTGTTTTTAAAAATTGGTGGTTAGGGCCTACTAACGGTGTCTGCCCCTCCCTGGTGTTTTTCCTCAACTGAATAAAGCTGAGCTTCAACCTTCTGGCTTTCGGCCTATAGTATCAGATATTAAACTGCATTTGGCCTTCAACTTTGGTTACGGCCTACTAACGGTGTCTGCCCCTGCCTGGTGTTTGTCCTCAACTGAATAAAGCTGAGCTTCATCCTTCTGGCTCTCATTAAGTGCTGTGTTTTTAAAAATTGGTGGTTAGGGCCTACTAACGGTGTCTGCCCCTCCCTGGTGTTTTTCCTCAACTGAATAAAGCTGAGCTTCAACCTTCTGGCTTTCGGCCTATAGTATCAGATATTAAACTGCATTTGGCCTTCAACTTTGGTTACGGCCTACTAACGGTGTCTGCCCCTGCCTGGTGTTTGTCCTCAACTGAATAAAGCTGAGCTTCATCCTTCTGGCTCTCATTAAGTGCTGTGTTTTTAAAAATTGGTGGTTAGGGCCTACTAACGGTGTCTGCCCCTCCCTGGTGTTTTTCCTCAACTGAATAAAGCTGAGCTTCAACCTTCTGGCTTTCGGCCTATAGTATCAGATATTAAACTGCATTTGGCCTTCAACTTTGGTTACGGCCTACTAACGGTGTCTGCCCCTGCCTGGTGTTTGTCCTCAACTGAATAAAGCTGAGCTTCAACCTTCTGGCTCTCATTAAGTGCTATGTTTTCAAAAATTGGTGGGTAGGGCCTACTAACGGTGTCTGCCCCTCCCTGGTGTTTTTCCTCAACTGAATAAAGCTGAGCTTCAACCTTCTGGCTTTCGGCCTATAGTATCAGATATTAAACTGCATTTGGCCTTCAACTTTGGTTACGGCCTACTAACGGTGTCTGCCCCTGCCTGCTGTTTGTCCTCAACTGAATAAAGCTGAGCTTCATCCTTCTGGCTCTCATTAAGTGCTGTGTTTTTAAAAATTGGTGGTTAGGGCCTACTAACGGTGTCTGCCCTTCCCTGGTGTTTTTCCTCAACTGAATAAAGCTGAGCTTCAACCTTCTGGCTTTCGGCCTATAGTATCAGATATTAAACTGCATTTGGCCTTCAACTTTGGTTACGGCCTACTAACGGTGTCTGCCCCTGCCTGGTGTTTGTCCTCAACTGAATAAAGCTGAGCTTCATCCTTCTGGCTCTCATTAAGTGCTGTGTTTTTAAAAATTGGTGGTTAGGGCCTACTAACGGTGTCTGCCCCTCCCTGGTGTTTTTCCTCAACTGAATAAAGCTGAGCTTCAACCTTCTGGCTTTCGGCCTATAGTATCAGATATTAAACTGCATTTGGCCTTCAACTTTGGTTACGGCCTACTAACGGTGTCTGCCCCTCCCTGGTGTTTGTCCTCAACTGAATAAAGCTGAGCTTCAACGTTCTGGCTTTCGGCCTATAGTATCAGATATTAAACTGCATTTGGCCTTCAACTTTGGTTACGGCCTACTAACGGTGTCTGCCCCTGCCTGGTGTTTGTCCTCAACTGAATAAAGCTGAGCTTCATCCTTCTGGCTCTCATTAAGTGCTGTGTTTTTAAAAATTGGTGGTTAAGGCCTACTAACGGTGTCTGCCCCTCCCTGGTGTTTTTCCTCAACTGAATAAAGCTGAGCTTCAACCTTCTGGCTTTCGGCCTATAGTATCAGATATTAAACTGCATTTGGCCTTCAACTTTGGTTACGGCCTACTAACGGTGTCTGCCCCTGCCTGGTGTTTGTCCTCAACTGAATAAAGCTGAGCTTCAACCTTCTGGCTCTCATTAAGTGCTATGTTTTCAAAAATTGGTGGTTAGGGCCAACTAACGGTGTCTGCCCCTCCCTGGTGTTTTTCCTCAACTGAATAAAGCTGAGCTTCAACCTTCTGGCTTTCGGCCTATAGTATCAGATATTAAACTGCATTTGGCCTTCAACTTTGGTTACGGCCTACTAACGGTGTCTGCCCCTGCCTGGTGTTTGTCCTCAACTGAATAAAGCTGAGCTTCATCCTTCTGGCTCTCATTAAGTGCTGTGTTTTTAAAAATTGGTGGTTAGGGCCTACTAACGGTGTCTGCCCCTCCCTGGTGTTGTCCTCAACTGAATAAAGCTGTGCTTCAACCTTCTGTTCCAAATTAAGATTTTTAAAAAAGAAATTGGGTGTTTAGGGCTTACTAACGGTGTCTGCCCCTCCCTGGTGTTGTCCTCAACTGAATAAAGCTGTGGTTCAACCTTCTGGCTCTTATTAACTGCTGTTTTTTAAAAGATTGGTGGTTCCGGCCTACTAACGGTGTCTGCCCCTCCCTGGTGTTGTCCTCAACTGAATAAAGCTGTGCTTCAACCTTCTGTTCCTGATTAAGATTTTAAAAAAAAAAATGTTTAGGGCCTACTAACGGTGTCTGCCCCTGCCTGGTGTTGTCCTCCACTGAACAAAGCTGAGCTTCTACCTTCTGGCTCTTATTAAGATTTAAAAAAAAAAAAATGTTTAGGGCCTACTAACGGTGTCTGCCCCTGCCTGGTGTTGTCCTCCACTGAACAAAGCTGAGCTTCTACCTTCTGGCTCTTATTAAGATTTAAAAAAAAAAAAAAATGTTTAGGGCCTACTAACGGTGTCTGCCCCTGCCTGGTGTTGTCCTCCACTGAACAAAGCTGAGTTTCCACCTTCTGGCTCTTTTTTTTTTTTTTTTTAATTGCTGGATGGGGCCTAATAGCTCTGTTTGCTCCTCCCTGATGTTTGTCCTCAACTAAAAAAAGCTGAGCTTCAACCTTCTGGCTTTCGGCCTATAGTATCAGATATTAAACTGCATTTGGCCTTCAACTTTGGTTCCGGCCTACTAACGGTGTCTGCCCCTGCGTGGTGTTTGTCCTCAACTGAATAAAGCTGAGCTTCAACCTTCTGGCTTTTGGCCTACAGTAGCAGATATTAAACTGCATTTGGCCTATTAGTGTGTTTGGGCCTTTAAAACAGTGTCTGCTGCTCCTGGGTTTGCTACTCCACTCAACAAAGCAATGCCGCCTGTTTAGTCCTGTTACCAATTTTGAACTGCATTTAGCCTACTTTATTCTTTGGCCCTATATCTGTTTCCTCCTCATCCTGCCCACTGCCCAGCCACTGCTACATGAGTCTGCTGGTACATTGACCTAGACCACTACATTCCCCTTGCACTCTACACAGCCAGAATCTGACCCTGCTGAAAGACAGGTTCCCCTTCCCGCATGTTATACCACCTTACACAGGGACAAAGAGGAAGGTGCAGATGAAAGTGCAGGTTCCTTCATCAGGTGGGGGGGGCATACTCGTTGGCGACGTCACTGGCACAGGGCCCCTCAGAGTACGCAAAAGTGTCGCTGCTGGTGGGAGGCGCCCCCGCCATGCAAACACACATCGCTGTACTTTGAGGGGCCCTGTGGCAGTGCCAATGCGAACGAGTGGCCCCCCCCTGCTTGCTCAGGATCACAGCACTTGCAACGTTGAAATACTTACCTCTCCCTGCTCCACCGCCGTGACGTAGTCCACGTTTCCTGGGCCCACTAAAACCTTGAACCAGCCCTACCCCCCACAACTTTTGCCAAATGACCCCCAATTTCCAGTGCCCAACTATTATTATAAAGTTAATTAAGATTGACAAGCTTCAGAAAACAAGAATGGATGTTTTTGGCATTAAAATGGGCACTGTAGGTGTTTTCCTGGCCTCCACTCACTGCCGACTATGCTTCCCCATTGACTTGCATTGGGTTTCGTGTTTCGGTCGATCCCCGACTTTTAGCGATAATCGGCAGACTGCACTCGACTCGACTCTGGACAAAGTCGGGGTTCACAAAACCCGACTCGATCTTAAAAAAATTAAAAAAGTCGCTCAACCCTAATAGCAACTATAACTCAGCTAGACTGGAATTCTTTGTAGATTTGTGGAAACACTGCCAAAACGACTTGAATGCTGTTAAGAGAGATCTTTGATACTTGAAAGAGACTCAAGACATAAATTTAAGAATATCTACAACAGGAGATCTAAAACTGACAGGCTATGTGGATGCAGAATGGGCTGTTGACTTAAAGGGAACCTGTCAGCAGGATTGTGCACAGTAGTCTACAGACACTGTCAAGTTTGTGCCATTATACCTATTAACCCCTTTACCCCCAAGGGTGGTTTGCATGTTAATGACCAGGCCAATTTTTACAATTGTGACCACTGTCCCTTTATGAGGTTATAACTCTAGAAGGCTTTAACGGATCCCGGTGATTCTGATATTTTTTTCTCGTGACATATTGTACTTCATGATAGTGGTAATTTTTTTTATATGACTTGTGTTTATTTGTAAAAAAAAAAAAAAAAGGAAATTTAGCAAAAATGTTGAAAATTTTGCAATTTTCCAACTTTTAATTTTCATGCCCTTAAATCTCAAACATATGTCACACAAAATACTTAATAAGTAACATTTCCCACATGTCTACTTTACATCAGCACAATTTTGGAAGTTATAAGGGTTAAAAGTTGACCAGCGATTTTCATTTTTACACACCATTTTTTTGTTAGGGACCACATCACATTTGAAGTCACTTTGAGGGGTCTATATGATATAAAATACCCAAAAGTTACCCAAAAGTTACACCATTATAAAAACTGCACCACTCAAGGTGCTCAAAACCACATTCAAGAAGTTTATTAACCCTTCAGATGCTTCACAAGAATTTTTGGAATGTTTAAAAAAAAAAAAAGTGAACATTTAACTTTTTTCACAAAAAAATTACCAATTTGTTTAATTTTACCAAGGGTAACAGGAGAAATTGGACCCCAAAAGTTGTGCAATTTGTCCTGAGTACGCCGATACCCCATATGTGGTGGGGGGAACCAATGTTTGGGCGCATGGCAGAGCTCGGAAGGGAAGGAGTGCCGTTTTGGAATGCAGACTTTGATGGAATGGTCTGCAGGCGTCATGTTGCGTTTGCAGAGCTACAGTGGAAACCCCCCACAAGTGACCCCATTTTGGAAACTAGACCTCCCAACAAACTTCTCTAGATGTGTTGTGTTGTGAGAACTTTGAACTCCCAAGTGTTTCACTAAAGTTTATAACTCAGAGCCGTGAAAATAAAAAAACTTTTTTTTCCCATAAAAATGATTTTTTAGCCCCCAATTTTTTATTTTCCCAATGGCAGGAGATGAAATTGGACCCCAAAAGTTGTTGTGCAATTTGTCCTGAGTACGCTGATACCCCATATGTGGTGGTAAACCACTGTTTGGGCGCATGACAGAGCTCGGAAGGGAAGGAGTGCCGTTTGACTTTTCAGTGCAAAATTGGCTAGAATTGAGATGACGCCATGTCACGTTTGATGAGCCCCTGATGTGCCTAAACAGTGGAAAAACCCCAATTCTAACTCCCACCCTAACCCCAACACACCCCTAACCCTAATCCCAATCCTAACCATAACCCTAACCACACCCCTAACCTAAACACACCCCTAACCCCAACACACCCGTAACCCTAATCCCAACCCTAACCACACCCCTAAACCTGACACACCCCTAATCCCAACCCTAACCCTAATCCCAACCATAAACATAATCCAAACCCTAAATCCAGTTCTAGCCCTTAACCCTAACTTTAGCCCCAACCCTAATCCTAATTTTAGCCCCAACCCTAACGTTAGCCCCAACCCTAACGTTAGCCCCAACTCTAACCCTAATGGGAAAATGGAAATAAATACATTTTTTTATTTTATTATTTTTCCCTAACTAAAGGGGTGATAAACGGGGTTTGATTTACTATTCATAGCGGGTTTTTATATTGGGTTTTTATGTTTGGCAGCTGCCACACACTAAAAGGTGCTTTCTATTGCAAAAAGTAGTTTTTGCATCACCATATTTTCAGAGCTATCATTTTTCCATATTTTGGCCCACAGAGTCATGTGAGGACTTGTTTTTTGTGGGACGAGATGACGTTTTTATTGGTATAATTTTCGGGCACATTATATTTTTTGATCGCTTTTTATTCTAATTTTTGTGAGGCAGAAAGAACAAAAACCAGCAATTCATGAATTTCTTTGGGGGGGGCGTTTATACCGTTCCGCATGTGGTAACATTGATAAGCAGTTTTATTCTTCGGGTGAGTACGATGCCAGCGATACCTCATTTATATCATTTTTTATGTTTTGACGCTTTTATACAATAAAAACAATTTTATATAAAAAAATTATTATTTTTGCATTGCTTTAGTCTGAGAGCTATAACTTTTTTATTTTTTCGCTGATGGAGCTGTGTGGCAGCTTGTTTTTTGCAGGACAAGATGATGTTTTCAGCGGTATTACTTTTATTTATATCCGTCTGTTTGATCACGTTATTCCACTTTTTGCTCGGCGGTATAATGATAAAGCATTGTTTTGCTGCCTTTTTTTTTAATGGTGTTCACTAAAGGGGTTAACCAATGGGACCGTTTTATAGGTTGGGTCGTTACGGAAGCGGCGATACTAAATATGTGTACTTTTATTGTTTAGATTTTTTTTAATTCAAATATTTATTTAATGATAGAATAAATGGAGTTTTTTTATTATTATTTTGTATTATTTTTTACAATTATTACATTTTTTTTTTTTTATTCATTCTAACTTTTACACTGTGTCCCACTATGGGACACTCATTTTCTGCAGGCTGATCGCTTATATGGCATGCAGATCTGCATGCCACATAAGCAGTCAGGCTTGTTTCACATTTGTGTTAGAATCCGCAGCATTTAATCCGCATCCGCAAGTGCAGGAAAAAACGCATAGAAACACGTACATACGCGGCATTTTTTAGTCGCATGTGGTTAAAAAAAAGCCGCGTTTGCACGCTTTTCCATGCGGTTTTTTCTGCATTTGCGGATGCGGTGCGCATGGTGACAAATTTTACAGGAGAAAAATCTAGATAACCAGACACCGCCAATGTGACTACAGAGGGCGTGTATTATGGGATATCTTTATATAGACCCTTGAACAGCTGAAATCTTCAGATTTTGCTCCTGTATCCTGTGTCATGATGGATCTTCGCATGGAGAGCTTTTATTTCAACCTGGATTTAAGCATCAAGCTGTTTCTTGCCTGTGCGTTTGCTTGGGAGCAAGAGAGAAATCGCAAAAGATGGAGAAGGAGACGGCGAAGGCATTTTTGGAGACACCCCATTATTGAACTACGTGAGAGACGTGGAGCCTATCACATGCTGTATGGCAAGCTTAATGCCAACCCAGACAAATTCCCGGAATATACAAGGACGTCGCAAGACTCGTTCCGGGATTTACTTGCTCGTGTCCAAGGAGCCATCCGGAGACAGGACTCCCAGATCTGTAGAGCGATTCCACCAGAGGAACGTCTGCTTGTTACTTTAAGGTACGTAACAAATCTAAACAAATGCGAGCGCTAATTTTGGGTGTTTTAACATGTATTTTTTTGGTATTTTCCTTTGTCTTTAGCATAAGAACATCATACATAGAATTGATTTTCTTTTTTTTCTTTTCTTCCAGATTTCTTACAACAGGAGAGAGTTTATCATCCCTCCACTTCCAATAGCGGCTTGGAGTTTCCACCCTGTCTGGAATAGTTGCGGACACCTGCCGGGCTTTGTGGAATGCACTCCGGGATGAGTTTATACCCCTACCCACCTTTGACATGTGGATGGCAATTGCTGAAAAATTCTGGAGTGTGTGTGATTTCCCCAACTGTTTGGGAGCGGTGGATGGAAAGCACATACACATTATCAAACCAGCCAGAACAGGATCGGAGTACTTCAATTATAAAAAATATTTTTCTGTTGTGCTCATGGCATAGCCGATGCGGACTGTCACTTCATCGCCGTGGACATTGGAGCTTTTGGTCGTAGCAACGATTCTCAGACTTTAAAAAACTCAGATATGGGCCGCCGTTTGTATGGCAAAAATTTTAATTTTCCACGGCCACGACCTCTCCCCAACACTCAAGGTCCATCGATGCCATTTGTTATGGTTGGGGATGAGGCCTTTCAGATGTGTGAAAACCTACTGAAGCCATATTCCAGTCGGGACTTGAACCACACTAAAAGGATCTTTAACTACAGACTGACCAGGGCCCGAAGAACTGTAGAGTGTACGTTTGGGATTCTAGTCTCAAAATGGCGCATTCTTGCATCAGCCATTAATCTAAAAATGGAGACAGTCGACGAGGTGGTCAAAGCCTGTGTGGTTCTGCACAATTACATAATGGCTAAGGAGCGGCTCAACATTGAACTGGATGAACCAGTTGCACACCCATTGCCTGATTACCAGCATCAACCGCTGCGGTCAACTCCTGAAGTTGGCCACATGCGGAACCAATTTGCTGCCTTTTTTAAATCAGATTTTGGACGTGTGTCATGGCAGGACAATGTTGTGTAAATGTCCTCTTGGGATTTTGTCTGTACCAGTTATTTTCTTAAATGTTACTAATATTTCTCGTTAATAAACTTTATTTTTTGGTATCTTGACCGTGTCTCCTATGTATTTCCTCTACAAACCAAGGCTGTCCTCACACTAGCAGTATTTGGTCAGTATTTAATATCAGTAAGCCAAAACCAGGAGTGGGAGATAAATGCTGAGGTGCTAAATATGTTAATATAGTACTTTTCCTCTAATTGTTCCACTCCTGGTTTTGGCTTACAAATACTGATATAAAATACTGACCACATGCTGCTAGTGTGACGGCAGCCATGTTGTTTTAGTGGTAAGGTTGTTGACGTCATTGCGTCCTGATTCTGTTCTGCAGTATCCATTGGACGCAGACTGAAGAGACAATGGCTGTAATACAAAACAGATCTACACTGTGTTCCAAATTATTATGCAAATTCGATTTAAGTGTCTTAAAGATTTAATTGTTTTGTTTTTCAAATAAACTCGTGGATGGTATTGTGTCTCAGGGCTCAATGAATCACTGAAATCAATCTTAAACACATGTGATAATTAGTTTTCCAGGTGATTCTAATTAAAGGAAAACTACTCAAAAATGATGTTCCACATTATTATGCAGGTCACAGGTTTCAAGCAATATGGGGAAAAAAAAGGATCTCTCTGCTGCTGAAAAGCATTAAATAGTGCAATGCCTTGGACAAGGTATGAAAAAATTAGATATTTCACGAAAACTTAAGAGTGATAATCATACTCTGATGAGATTTGTGACTGAAACAGAGCACAGACAGAGTTCATGCAAATAAAGGCATAATGAGGAAGTTTTCTGGCAGACAAATTCATTGGATTAAGAGAGCAGCTGCCAAAATACCATTACAAAGCAGCAAACAGTTATTTGAAGCTGCTGGTGCATCTGGAGTCCCTCGTACCTCAAGGTGTAGGATCCTTCAAAGGCTTGCTGTGGTGCATAAACCTACTATTTGGCCACTCCTAAACAGTGTTCACAAGCAGAAACGGTTGCAGTGGGCCCAGACATACATGAAGACTAATTTTCAAACAGTCTTGTTTACTGATGAGTGTCGAGCAACTCTGGACGGTCCAGATGGATGGAGTAGTGGATGGTTGGTGGATGGCCACCATGTCCCAACAAGGCTGCGACGTCAGCAAGGAGGTGGAGGAGTCATGTTTTGGGCTGAAATCATGGGGAACCAGCTGATAAGGCCCTTTAAGGTTCCTGAAGGTGTGAAAATGACCTCAGCAAAGTAAATAGAGTTTCTGACTGACAACTTTCTTCCATGGTCTAAAAAGCAGAAACGTGCCTTCAGGAACAAAATCATCTTCATGCATGACAATGAATACCTCTGAGTAATTGGCTGCTATGGGCATAAAAGGAGATAAACTCATGGTGTGGCCACCATCTTCCCCTGACCTCAACCCTATAGAGAATCTTTGGAGTATGATCAAACAAAAGATCTATGAGGGTGGGAGGCAGTTCACATCAAAACAGCAGCTCTGGGAGGCTATTCTGACTTAATGCAAAGAAATACAAGCAGAAACTCTCCATAAACTCACAAGTTCAATGGATGCAAGAATCGTGAAGGTGATATCAATGAAGGGCTCCTATGTTAACATGTAACTTGGCCTGTTAGGATGTTTTGGAGTTAAATAGCTTTTTTGTTCAGTGAATGTGACCTCCTAATGCTGCAATTTCCACAAATGAGCATTTTCAGTTCTTTAAAACATATCAAATGTTTAGAAATACTACTGTGCCTAATAATTTGGAACAGTGCATTTTGAGTTTTTATTCATTTTGGAGATTATACTGTTATCATTGGGAGGTTTCTTCAATAAAATTCGATGTATACTCTAACGGGGGATGACTTTTATTAGACTGACTGTCATTTGCACTGACCATTTAGGAAAATCCAAGAAAAATTTCATTTGCATAATAATTTGGAACATAGTGTATACTCATCAAGTCAGGTGTCATAAATAATGAATTCATGATGCACATATAACAGCCTCATGAATTCACTATTTCTGACACATGTCCAGGTGAGCAAGTGCAGCGCACCAGTGTCCTGGTCGTTGCAGTACTGATGCTCCGCCACTAAGGGGAGTGATGGTACGTCTGATGGCACTTAAGGAGTTCACCTGACCAGGTATCACAGTCACACATTACACTTCACACTCTGGCCACCAGGGGGAGCAAAGGGTTCTATGTATTAGGCCACTCCTCACAATTTGGTAAAACTGGGGGCTGGATAGGAAGTTAGGCGGAAAGCTGACTGGGTTTTGCCCAGGCAACACCTAGTGAGAGAAGAGGTTGCTTGGGAAGATTCAGGGGGGTCCCTGTCAGGGGTGGGATCCTGACAGAGGCCTAGCGAAAAGGACAGATCGTTACGGAACCGCGCCTGCACTTCATTGCGGCGGTATCTTAAGAAAGGATAAGAAGCGAGGTTTATTGTGGAGAAGTGAGAAACGAGATCACAGCACAAAGGCGAAAGAACCAGTAGGAGTCGTGCCCCGAGATCGGCAACATCCTACTGAGGCGCGTAGCCGGTGGCCGGAACGCCGAGGAAGTATTGGGCTCCACGCATTACTTCAAACAGCGGCAGGACAGTTAACTTTAGGTTGGCTGTCTCACCTAAATCACCTAAGCCGACAACGGAGGCAATTGTGGGAGAGGGGCGTCTCTAGGGTCCCTATAAAATAACTCCAGGCCTACCCCGTCATACGGGTGCGTCCTAGCCAAATCATCTGGGGGACGGAGAAAGAACATCAGAAACAGACACAACAGTTGTGAGGACTATCCCGTGGTGTTCAGCAGGGAGGTACTACAACACACAGGCGCTAGAAGGTAGGCACTGATTTCCACCTGCAAAGGGAACTCTGGATGTGCCTTCGGACCGGCCGGTCTCAGCCAGCCCAGTTAACAGTGCTCTGGATTGCGGATACCGAAGCCTTCAGTAAAGAGGTAAAGAGACTGCAACCCTGTGTCCTCGTTATTCATCGCACCTTGCACCACGCACCATCATCACACCTTTCATTGGACGCCCCTTAGCAGGGTCACGGACCGGGTCTAGCCACCGTGACAACCTTAGGACCAAGACAGAGAGGCCCGGTACCGAGTACCCCGCGGCCCTGCGTCTGGGGGCGCTCCACATAGATATGCCTTGTATGACCGCCATCGTCCCTTCACTTTGTGTGAAATAGATTACGTACACAGAAGTGAAAATGGAGGTTATACAAGGCAGTTCTCTACTCACAAGGTCAGGTGTCCTAACTAATGAGTTTTTGGACACCTGACCTGTTGAGTATACATCTGCATTGTATTGCCACCATTTTCTATTCAGTCTGCAACACTAGTCACAGACTAAGCAGAACGAAGAGATATGGAGAAAATACAAGTATTAATTTTTTGGCCAACCTCAAATATCTATACTTGCTAAGTACTGGAGCTATGATGTGGCCAAAAAATTAGGTGTGCGGTGAAAGGTGTGTATTTCCGGCCACGAAAGACACAATTAAACCACACATAATTGGGGGCAAAAAACAATATTATTTATTTTCTTAGAAACCAAACTTTTTTAATTAACTGCGCCTGCTTGGGGTAGAGTGATGCAAATGGGGGGTGTGAAGCTGTGAGGCCTGGCTAAGTGTGGACGATGCAGGGGTGGCAGGAGAAGGGGCAATTAAACTTGTGGAGTCTGGTAGTTCGGGGATGGGGCTTGACACATGAGAGGCCTGAGACGCACTGGAAGGGTGAGACAAACGTGACATTACAGACACACTGGGAGGTGAGGGGGGAGGAATACTGATAGTACGAGTTTTTTTTACTTTTTTTCCCTTTCTGGGATCGCCGGGTTCTGGTAAACCTCGGTGGGCTCATATGTCGTGGTATGATCAAGGTGGGTGACCTGTCAGGGTCCGGCTGCACTGTGCTTGTAGAGCGTGCAGCCTTGCCAGAGTCCATAGTGCTCGTAGAGCGTGCAGCCATGCCAGAGTCCATAGTGCTCGTAGAGTGTGCAGCCATGCCAGAGTCCATAGTGCTCGTAGAGCGTGCAGCCATGCCAGAGTCCATAGTGCTCGTAGAGCGTGCAGCCATGCCAGAGTTCATAGTGCTCGTAGAGCGGAAGGCCATGCCAGGGTCCATAGTACTCGTAGATCGTGCAGCCATGCCAGAGTCTATAGTGTTCGTAGAGCGGAAGGCCATGCCAGGATCCATTGTGCTCATAGAGCGGAAGGCCATGCCTGGGTCCTGCTGCATCGTGGTGGTGGAGCGGAAGGCCATGCCAGGGTCCATTGTGCTCGTAGAGCGGAAGGCCATGCCTGGGTCCTGCTGCATCATGGTGGTGGTGGAGTGGAAGGCCATGAGAGGGTCCTGCTGCATCGTGGTGGTGGTGGAGCGGAAGGCCATGCTAGGGTCCAGCTGCTGCATCGTGATGTCAGTGGAGGAGGTCCAAGCAGGAGCAGCAGTTGTCATGGTGGTGGCGGTTGGCTGTCCTACGGCACTCGGCATGGTGGTGGTGCTGTACTGGTGTCCGGCAGTGCTAGGAATAGAGGTGGCCGTGCAGTGGTATGCAGCAGAGGTCGGCATTGAGGTTAATCATGACAGTGAAGGCACAGGTGGATATGCTGCCACTGTCTGCTGAAAATACCGACTCTGCTGCATAGCCTGCACGTAAGCAGCATTGCAGGCCTGCATGACACTAAGCTGGAGATCAGGAGTAAGGTGTTCCGACATGCCCTGTTCAATTTGGTTAAAAAAATGATGTGCTGGCCTCTGGAGGTCGGCGTTTACTTGGTCAAGGCTTTTGGTGACCTCCTGGATACGTGTATTCATATGGCTAATGGCAGTATCCAGTCGGTCACCCAAAGCCTTGAGTCCATCGTGAAAAACCGAGCTCAAGTGCAAAAATTCGGGCATGAGTGACCTGTCCGATGCCCTCTGCCGCTGCCGGGAGGAGCCCCCAAAAAAAGGGGCATAGGCAGAGGACTGGGAAAGGGGAACACCTGATGGACCAGCTTCCTGGTCTCCAGTTAGTGTGGCAGGCCCACTTGCTGCAGCGCTGCTGGATGGCTGGGATGGGTCCGTGGCTGTCTGATGAAGGACCGCTCCAGAACCTGGGCCAACAGTGCTGCTCCATGTGCTGCGAAAAAAGGGAAAAAAAATTAATACCAAAAATGTACCAAACGCCAACTCCTGTTGAATAGAAACATATAGATTATGGCAATACAACACAACGTAATGCACAGGAGAAATACTTACGTTCTCTGGGCAAGGACCGGTCTTAAAAATGCCAGAATGCGATGATATTTATACTTTCGGATCCTTGCTCCAGAATCACTGGGAACACGTCTCTCTTGACGCAGGTCCTTGTTGAAGCGGTCCTTCATCGAACGCCAATGTGTTTTGACTTTGCCGACTGTTGAAAAAACAAAACATAATGGTTAGACAATGTACTTTTGGCCGTGCTCACACAACTGTGTGTGATGAGAGAAACTCCTGAGAGTTTCTTTCATCATACACAGTTGTGTGAGTACAGCCAAGGTCTCTGATGCTTCACACTGCATTGCAATACTTACAAAATGCTGTTCGGACCCGAGTTGGGGTGTTGTCCCAGCCATCCCACATCGCTTTGGCCACCTCATTCCATAGGTGCCGGATCGTCACGTTGTCCGAGTGCTGTGGAACCCGGGTGTCCCACAACGGGACTCGCTCATGGACCAGGGAGATGAGGATATTGTTGTCAATGAGGTCATCATCCCGTTCTGAAACCTAAAACATAAATGAAGACATTAAGGGTATGTGCACATGTTGCGGATTCTCTGCGGATCCGCAGCGTTTTTTGCAGTGCAGAAACGCTGCAGATCCGCAATTGATTTACAGTACAATGTAAATCAATGAGAAAAAAAAAATGCTGTGCACACTTTGCGGAAAATCCGCTGCGGAAACGATGCGGTTTAAAAGAAATAGCATATCAATTGTTTTTTGTGAATCTGCAGCGTTTTTGTACCCATTCCATTATAGAAAACCGCAGGGGTAAAAAACGCAGCAAATCCGCAAGAAAACCGCAGCAAAAACGCACAAAAAAACGCTGCGGAACTGCACAAAAAACCCCAGGTACGTTTTCTGCCAGGAGAGACAGAATCCGCACCAGAATTTCCTAAGCCGAATCCGCAACGTGTGCACATAAAGAAAAAGGAGTATAGACAGAGCAGAGGAATGATGCAAATATAATTTATTAATTTACAGGCATATAGTGTGCACATAGCCTAAATGTTGGATACATTAACATAAGGAAAAGAAAGAAAACAGAGGCTGAGAAATGGCATGAATAAGGAAAGTCAAGATAAAAAAGGAGCCCAGAAGAAAATTGTAAAGAAAGAGGAAAGTAAAGAAAGGAAGATTCAAGAATACTAAAGTGAGGATACAGTAAACAGTCAGCCAGGTATACTTATATGCTGCCACCTTGACACTCGACCGTGACCCCGCTGCTCCTGCCCAGCCTCTGCCGCAGTAGAAGTGCTCTAAAAAAAGGAAAAAAAAATTGTCATATGTGTACAGTAGATGTGACAGTGAATACATACCAATCTGAGGAGGTGAGTACTCACTTCACTGACATGTTCGGCTTCAGAAGGCCCAGGATGTTGCTCCTCATCAGAAGAAGAAGACATTCTGATGCATGCAGAAAGAAAGAAATGGAAGAAATTAGGACATGTAGAGACAGAAAATAGAAAATAAAGGCATTGGCTAGGATATACTCACATTGTTCTGAGTGTAGATTCCTTCCTGTGTCTGCTCTGCTGCGTCTGGAAAGCTTCTCTGTCTGCTGAGTAGTGACCTGCAACTGTCCACTCCCTCCATTTATCACCTTGTATGTGGGGGGTGGCTAATCAGTGTCTAGACATGTTTTTCTCTGGTGCAACGCATCCGTTTTATTGAATTTATGCATTGTATATGGGGCATGGCTCACTGGAACCGGTAATATACTAAAATGATGAAGTCTATATTCTATGGCCAGTAATAGGATTTTTACCTATGTGATTTTTCACTTGCTGCAGGAATCGCTTATTTGTGAAAGCAGAGCACTATGCACTTTATAAATATTTAGCACATGGCACTCTGATATATTTATAAGATTAGTTGTAGAGATACCCCTATATTTGGGATTACTTATACCTGAAACAGCAGTGACATGCACTATTATTCATTCTTATGAAAGGCCTCATTTTTACCCCTATGCACCTTAGATATGTGGATATACGGTTGATCTGTGTTGCGTGGCCTGCATTTTGCAGTTAATTTGCATGTGTTGTCTCCATTGTACATATAAAAAAGAAAGATGTGTTGTTTTTAAAAAGAAAAATGTTTAAATAAAGCTATTTTGCTATTAGACATTTATGACTTTGACTTCCATTTCGGTTTTTGGATTTTGCTGCTTTAATAGGAAGTGTCATATATATAGGCCAGTAGTTCACTATATGGTTATTTATATTAAATCCTAGTTGTAAGCTGTATTATCTTTGTTACTGAATAATAAATATATATTCACTGTTGAACGTCTGGACAATACAGAGATTAATCTGCGCCAACGAGGCCCATGTACTGTTTTTGCACAGAGGCCCTTTTCTGGCTGCCTTCATTGCATTCATAGATCAAGCCACGGTGGAGCCTATCCTCATTCTGCTCCACATAGTTAGATCTTCATTCTGAAAGAGTTTTTCTGTCTGCAGTCATTAGATACTTTATGCTTCCAGTCTGAAGAATCTGTAAGGAACAGCAAGAATATGGAACAATTAGACCATTCAGTGGAATAATAAGGGAGGCTTCTAAATGATCCATGGCAGAAGATAGCATAATTAAAAGGCTGGCCTCGAACATCACAAGGAGACACTTCGGTTACATGTTCACACTCTTCTCTCATGTACTCACATAACTTCAAAGCCTTTCACTCCAAGTCTCCAAGTAGCGGATGTTTTGACTCATATTTCCCCCACTAGAGAATGTGTGCTGACATGATGTCTACTAAGTGTCTACATGATCCAGCACTACCAGGCAGAAGTGCATTTGGCGGATCCTGACAATGTATGTGTGTTCAGCCAATGTTAGTGTAATGTGAATAAGGGGCCCTAAAGGCCTGTAACAGGAGAGGGAGGCATAACCTAGCGTAAAAAGACAATATTTCTATTGTAGAAATATGTACAGTATGTCTAGTTCCTGATATTTCTACCTCAGTGTTCATATTTAAAAAACCTTGGTTTGAGTAAAATCACAAGATCAGTGCCTAATCTGAATCAAATAGCTTTCACAGATTAGATACATAACAATAATACTAATTTGTCTATTACATTATTTGCACCTTCTGAGAGCTAAGATAAAGAACTTAAGAGACAATCGGTGAAACTTTGTACAAGCCTATCAGTATCAGCTTCTTCCTAACAATCTAGTATCCAGAATAATAGTGTATATTTACTGAGGTCAGGCCAAAAGGTGAACTAGAATTCTCCCAGATAATAAAGTTCTATGCATCAATCTGAAAATGATGATAGTGGACCTGTCAGTGCCGCATACGCTTCAATTAATTTGTTCTGTAGGGGATCATAACATCCAGATAAGGGAGGTCTATGGGCAGTATAAATCCAATCCACTTGGGGACCGGGGAATCACTTACGGTAGTCACTGGTGGACCCCTGAGCCTGGGTGTAACAATTGTGGTTATAGGTGGTGCAACTGTCACCAGAGTGGAGGGGGGCGGTGGGGTGACACAGTTCCAGTTGGATGTGCCTTCACACACAACTATCAGAGGATGGTGGCAACAAATAACATTGCAGGCAGAGCAATTTCATCACTGTGTCAGCGACATGCAATGGAGCAGAAAGAAGGAGCTGCTCGTCATTGGAGTAGTTGAGTAGAATCATGTTTTGTTTTTAACATTTCCACGTAAAGAGCACCACAAAGGAGACATTATACTATATGGGGTGCCAAAGAGGGGACATTATACTATATGGGAGACATTATACTAAATGGGTAAAAAATGGGGCATTATACTACAGTCCTGCTCATCATTATTGGAAGCCACGAAGCTTAAGTACACAATGTGGAATATCTTCTGAAAAAAACGACTCAAGTGAAAGGCTGCTGTCACACTAGCAGTATTTGGTCAGTATTTTACCTCAGTATTTGTAAGCCAAAACCAGGAGTGGGTGATAAATGCAGAAGTGGTGCATATGTTTCTATTATACTTTTCCTCTAATTGTTCCACTCCTGGTTGTGGCTTACAAATACTGATGTAAAATACTGACCAAATACTGATAGTGTGACGGCGGCCAAACAGTTTTTGTGTATCGAGCACTCGGGTTAAATACAAAAGAGCAAATGGTAAAAAATAGTTTAAAACTAAAAACAATGGGAGGTAAAAATAGAAAAACCTAAAGCTTGCTGTGACACTGGTATTGGTACCCTTTACATTAAATTAGTATGGAAACACATTTTGACCCTGTGTTAAATCACAAATGAGAATCAACTGTGATTAAATGTTGGTGTCCAGGTGACATGAATTCGCAAATGAATGATGACTTCAGTGTTTTAAAAAGCCATATGGTAGGCCCTGTTCCTTTGTCACAATGGTGAAGACAAAGGAGCTGTCTGAGGACATCAGAACTGCTTTATTAGCAAACCCAAGACTTCCAAAGGGTATAAGGCCATCTCCAAAGACCTTGGTATCCCAGTTTCATTAGTGTGCAATGTTAGTAAGAAGTGTGCCATGCATGGTACCATCAAGAACCTCCCTGGATGTGTGGGAAAGAAGAAAATTGATAAGAGATGTTTTCGAAGTTTGGTGCAAATGGTGGAAAAAACATGTCAAACATCCAAAGACCTGAAGGCCAACCTGGAACAGTCGGGGGTCATGGTTTCAACAAGTACCATACGCTGCACACTAAACCAAGCAGAGCTTCATGGGCGAAGGCCAAGGAAGAAACAATTGCTGAAGAGAACCTTGACAAACCGCAATACTGCTGGGAAAATGTTCTGTGGACAGATGAAAAAAAATAGACCTTTGTGGAATACAAGCAACAGTTTGTTTACAAACGGTGCAATGAAGCTTATTGTAATAATTATAGGGGATAACTCAGGAGACTCTTTGCGTGGAACAAGACAACTACAGGACACAGTTTTTAGATCTAGCGGATCTAAGGAACTCTAAATTGCGATGATCAGTTAGCACTATGAACTGTTGTGCAGCTCCTTGCAGATGATGCCTCCATTCTTTGAAAGCCGCAATAATAGCCAACAATTACTTGTCTCCCACGTCGTAATTCTTCTCTGCTGAGGTTAGTCTACGGGAAAAGAAAGCACAAGGATGTAGCAGACCCTTCTCTCCAGTTCTTTGGGAGAGAATAGCCCCCAAAGCATTATCAGAAGCGTCCACCTCCACAATGAAAGAAAGTGTTGGATCTGGGTGTATCAACAGCGGTGCTGATGTGAAACAGATCTTAAGCCGATCAAAAGCTTCTTGAGCCTGTGATGACCACTTAAAGGGCTTTTCCTTCTTTGTGAAGGAAGTTATGGGACAGACAATATCAGAAAAATTTCGAATGAAGCGTCTGTAGAAATTTGCAAAACCAATAAAACGTTGGACCTCCTTAACGTTCTTGGGGACCGGCCAGTCAAGGATAGCCTGAATCTTACCAGATTCCATGTTCAGCCCCTGGGGAGAGATGATATAACCTAAGAACTGTATCTCAGAACGACGGAACTCGCATTTATCCGGCTTACTATACAGATGGTTCTCTTTCAAACGTCTTAAAACAGTTTTGACATGTTCTTCATGTTCCTGTAGAGAGTCAGAAAAGATTAGTATATCGTCCAAATAGATCACTACAAACTGGTCCAACAAATCTCTAAAGATGTCATTAGCAAGGTGTTGAAACGTTGCAGGGGCGTTACAAAGCCCAAAGGGCATCACAAGAGATTCAAAGTGTCCATACCGGCATCTGAATGCTGTCTTCCACTCATCCCCTGGACGAATACGCACCAAATTATAAGCCCCACAAAAATCCAGTTTAGAGAACACCTTAGCATGGCGGACTCTTTCCAGTAATTCGGGAATCAGAGGCAAAGGGTAACGGTTTCGTACGATTACCTTATTGAGTTCCCGATAGTCAACACAGGGTCTCAGGGTCCCATCCTTCTTCTTTACAAAAAAGATAGGTGCCCCTGCTGGTGAGAAAGAAGGACGTATGAAGCCTTTGGCCAGATTTTCATCAATATACTCCTTTAAGGCTTGAAGCTCAGGTGCCGCCAAAGGGTATACATTACCAAAAGGAATAGCTGCCCCAGGAAGCAACTCAATGGGACAGTCATAATGCCTATGTGGAGGAAGCTGATCTGCATTCTTCTTGTCACAGATGTCAGAGAACTCTTTATATGCTGGAGGTAAAGAAAATACCTGTACATGTGGTTCCGTAGCCGTGGACTCAGGGACAGCTTCTGTTAACACTGAGTTGCTCCTTGTTGGAAAGATAATCTCCTTGGTCTCCCAGTTGATAATTGGGTTCTGAGAACGCAACCAATGAATGCCTAAAATCACAGGAAAATGAGGAGAATAAATTAGCAAGAAAGAAAGTTGCTCCTGATGATTAGGCTCCAACAAAATTTCAAGGGGTACGGTCTCCTGATCCACAGGCCCAGAGATTAAAGGTGACCCATCCACTGTTTCCATGGTAATTGGAGAGGCTCTTTGCTGAATTTCAATACCATGTTCCTTGGCAAATGCGATATCCATGATATTGCCACCTGCACCAGAGTCAATCATAGCTGCACTGGAAATCCACTGTCCTGAACACAGGATCTTAATAGGGAGAGAACAGTGAGAGTTCTTTTCCTTAAGCTCCTTGGGGGGTAAAGTCATAGAAAGTGAATGGAATACAGCGTTTAAAGGCAGGCTACATTCAGAGATGTCAGATTCATCATCACAGTTGTCATACTTCCCTACTGCTGCTAGCACCTTGTTAGGCTGTCTAGGACACTTAGGACAATTGATCAAGAAGTGGTCAGACTGGCCGCAGTAGAAACATAGACTTTCACGAAGGCGATGCTCCCGACGCTCATTGATCTCGCGCCTCTGAACGGAATCAATTTGCATGGGCACCTCCTCCACCTCCCGAGATGTTTTACCTGCAGGCTCTTTGGAAGGAAGGGAAAAGTTAGAAATACGGTTATATGCAGCAAACTTCTCCTACCTACACTCAGTAAGGCGAATGTCAATGCGCACACAATGCTGTATAAATGTCTCTAGCTCTTGCGGTGACTCAGAGCGAGCTAGTTCATCTTTTACAATACTAGACAGACCCCTTTTAAAAATAGGCAATTGTGCATAACTGTCCCAATTGGTATTTACCGCTAATCTCCTGAATTTAGTAGCATACTCAATAACAGAACGTTTTGCCTGGCGTAAAGACAATAAAGCAGATTCAGCGGTTGCATTAGGATCATCAAACATTAATGCCGTAGGGCCAAGAAATCATCCAAGTTATTTAACCTTTGGTCACGAGACTCAATCATCGGATTCGCCCAGGCGAGCGCTCGTGCGGTCAGCAGCATTATTACACACAATACTCTGGATCTATCATTAGGAAAACGGTCAGCATGCACATCAAAATATAGCATACATTGATTCGCAAAGCCACGAAATTTGTCGCGATCACCATTAAATCTGAATGGGGGCAACTTAGGTGGGCTAGCTGGTGGCGGTTGCCCAGAGGGAAAAGTCGCTTGGGCAGCTATTTGCGTGCTTATGTCCTGAAAAGCCCGTCCATACTGGGACTCTATGCCAGCAAGTTTGTTTTCCTGGGCTGCCATGCGGGTGCTTAAGTCCTGCAAAGTCTGTCCAAACACTTGTTGATTGTGTTCAAAGCTTCCAAACTTTTTTTGCAGACCTTCCACATCTTTCTGCAGTGATCTTATTATGGAAAACAGTAAAAAAGCTGAGTGGCGCCTAGTATTACAGGGTCAATGGTACTGCTGCGAATATAAAAATCACCACTTCCGATTGTATTGAATCAAAATCAATCTAAAGGAGATATAAAAATAAGATATCAATATTCGCGCTGATATAACCCAATTGAGGATGAATGAAATAAAAATCGTCAGTTAGATATAGGGTAACAGAGTAGATCAATGCATGAATGGCTGCTAGATTGTAATCATGCCTTCACTAAAAATCGCCCCTTCAGAGTTAATAGTAATTACCCATATAACATAAAGAACCTGCGTGCCAAGGTAACGTGACCGCGCACGTGACTAAAGGTACGGTACGGATGGCGGTAGGGACCAAAACAACCGACGCGTTTCAGAGACGTCTGTCTCCTTCCTCAGGGATTCCCCTGAGGAAGGAGACAGACGTCTCTGAGCAGGTCCTGCTCCAGCGCCGTTCTCACCTCATGCACTAGGGAGGACGCCGGCTTTCCTGCACGCCGCTACACGTGCAAGCTCAGAGGAGCGGCATGCTGCCACCGGCCGGGGCAGCTGCCGCCTGCGAGCTGAACCTTTGGACTGCAGCTTCCAGCATAACAGCACCAGCCGAACTCTTGGACTGCAGCCCTCAACCAAGTATTTTCTTTATCTACATGAACTTTCTTCTCGGGTAAGAACCTTACCAATACTCAGACCACTCCTTGGTTCTTTATGTTATATGGGTAATTACTATTACGGTAACTCTGAAGGGGCGATTTTTAGTGAAGGCATGATTACAATCTAGCAGCCATTCATGCATTGATCTACTCTGTTACCCTATATCTGACGATTTTTATTTCATTCATCCTCAATTGGGTTATATCAGCGCGAATATTGATATATTATTTTTATATCTCCTTTAGATTATGGAAAACACCTGCTCTAGTCTGCTTTCTGCAGTCATTGTTCCAGCAGTCTCCTTTTTTTTTTTAGGCTAGAGTATCCTGTAATAATTATAGGGGATAACTCAGGAGACTCTTTGTGTGGAACAAGACAACTACAGGACACAGTTTTATAAGTGGTAAAGTCGTCTATAATATCACACGGTGATTCAAACAGGTGCAGAGAGAAACTCAAGTCCACAACACTTGGTGCAAATATCAAATGCAGATCAGCAGTCTATAGGAAACTTCAGAGGAAAATGCAATCATGCAGAAAGTCTATGAAGCACAATTATTCTTGAGGATACTTGACAGGAATAAGTCCTTGCTTAGTCCAAAACACAGATAGATATGCTTATAAGGCAGTTCAAATAATATCTTAGCTCAACCAGGGAGGTCTGGGTAATAGTCTCAGGTTCTTGCAAAGCAGAAACAGCTTACATGTCCAGCAAATGCAGATGGAAGTAAACACGAGCAGCAGATGAAGGAGGATTACTGGAACTGGTGTATGCAGCAGGAACTCAGAGCAGAGTAGCAGGATCACCACACAGGTTCACAGGAGCAGGTATATAGCCAGGGAGTCACCAGAGGTCAGGAGCTGGATGCAAGGCAGAATAGCACAGACTGAAGGCTGGGGTGGAGTTTTATAGCAGGAAGACACAGTGCACATGAGACCAAAGACGCCATCTTGGAAAAGGGCAGTAATGCACAAAAAGGTAATAAAAAATGTTCAGAGTCCTGACATTTATAAGGAAAAGAATGCGCTACCAACAGTTAAGCATGGTGGAAGATCCATAATGATGTGGGGTTGCTTTGCTGCATCTGGTACTGGAGACCTTGACCATATCACAGGAATAATGAAATCAGAGATTATCAATAGATTTTGGAGAAAATTGTCCTACTCAGTGGAAGAATACTTAGTTTGAGTTGAAGTTCTTGGGTCCTCCAGCAAGACTGTGACCCAAAGCATGCATCCAAAAGTACACAGGAATGGTTTAAAAAGAAAAAAATACTATCAATTAGGGGTGCTTTTTTTGCTGCACATGCTGTTTATGCTGCTTCTTTTTTTAAATTGCAACATGAAAACTAGACATACCGTACACATTTATCTATTAAAATATGGACAACTTTTTACACTAAGACATGCCTCCATTTGGTATAATGTTCCCCACTATAATTGGCACCCCTTCATTTTTCTCATGGCAACGTACCATAGTCATATCCTCAGGATTTTTAAATAGTGGTCTAAAGTATTACAAAAATAAAACATTTTTTTTTTACTTTTTGAGTATTTAGCAAGCAAAAGCTCAAGCCCATTAATTGTTTCCAAAAACCTGATGTCCATTCAGTTTCCTGAACGACTTACCCCAGGCCAGTGACAAAGCAAAAATAAAGGGAACATTTTTTTTTTAAGGGAGGTAGGGGCAGCACTTTCTTCAGGCAGAGATGGGGAATAACAACCCCCCCTGTATTTACTAGATTGCCCTATTAACGGTGGTCGCTGGGGGAAGAGCTATACTTCACCCAGCGACGTGCTGCTGACAGGCTAACCACCTCCACCTATCCCTGTATATAAAAAATATTGGGAAAGCTTGGCGGGAGGACTTTTTCCGCCAAGCTTAACCCTTTAATAGGTGGGTTATTTTATGGCTTGGTAAAGCCATGTATAATCCTCCTACTGGTCTGGGTTATATCATTCTTTTATATAGGAAACTGTATTTGGTTGTGTAAATTCGAAGAACTGATGTATAAAAGCCCTTGCCATAGCGGAGACCACCCCATACAGCGCAGGGGCTCCTAGGAGACCCCGGGGATACCAGCAGGTAGGTAGCCGTTTGCAGGGTCCTGGGCCAGCATCTATGGACTACTGACGTGGCTACTGGGCCGGGGTCCCAACAATCATTACAGAGGTTCAGTGTATTGTAGGAGTGATTGCACATTCACCCTAGGAGTCTAATAAAAAGTTTA
Organism: Ranitomeya variabilis; assembly: GCF_051348905.1. Classification (NCBI taxonomy): domain Eukaryota; kingdom Metazoa; phylum Chordata; class Amphibia; order Anura; family Dendrobatidae; genus Ranitomeya; species Ranitomeya variabilis. Next base: position 573,042,410 of record NC_135234.1, on the reverse strand, counting down.
AAAAATGAAAACGTTAAACATAAAGAACACATAAATGTTCACATCTCCCCTTTCCATGTATCTAGGAACAAAATCTAAAACGTACAGAATTGGTATCTCCTCCCATAGTTCTCTCACACAGCGAACGCCAAAATGAAAACTAGACGAAGAGGCAGAATTCTTCATTTTGGGTCCCTTCATCAAAAAATTAACCAAAAAGTTATAGCTCTGGGAATGACAGAGGAAAAACGGAAAGTAGAGTCGCCCACCGGGTCTCTGTAGCCCCCATAGTGCGTCCCTTGCGCTGGCCAGTAATGCGGCCATGTATACGGCCTCAGAGACCCCAGAGGAATCACAGTGAGGGGGGCAATGGTCCCGAAATTCCTGGACCGTCCCTACAACCAGGGCACGCTCCCATTAGATCCTGCAGGTCTCATGCAGCCGGGGAGCTGGCACAGATGGCTGTAACGTGCCTGGAGCATGAGTGACCGCACACAGGCCGCCCCCGGGAGGCGAAAGTGACAGACAGCAGCGCTCCACAGTCAGGACCCCCGTTAGTGGGCGGGGCTGGAGCCGGCCGGGACGGGGGCGTGGCTGGAGAAGCTGGGGGGGAGGGAGCGCTCACCTGCAGCCGGGACACAGAGCAGCCGTGTGTGAGGAGACAACGCGCTACTTGTGCAGGAGCGGACTGCGCCGTGTGACGGCCATATACACAGGTGAGCGGCGGGAGGACGTGGCGGGCACTGCTGAGCGGAATGCTCCCTGCACCGGGCTGTGCTCCTGTCCTGCACGGAGAGTCTGGGGGTGACATGGTGCAGCTGCACGGAGAGTCTGGGGGTGACATGGTGCAGCTGCACGGAGAGTCTGGGGGTGACATGGTGCAGCTGCACGGAGAGTCTGGGGGTGACATGGTGCAGCTGCACGGAGAGTCTGGGGGTGACATGGTGCAGCTGCACGGAGAGTCTGGGGGTGACATGGTGCAGCTGCACGGGGAGTCTGGGGGTGACATGGTGCAGCTGCACGGAGAGTCTGGGGGTGACATGGTGCAGCTGCACGGAGAGTCTGGGGGTGACATGGTGCAGCTGCACGGAGAGTCTGGGGGTGACATGGTGCAGCTGCACGGGGAGTCTGGGGGTGACATGGTGCAGCTGCACGGGGAGTCTGGGGGTGACATGGTGCAGCTGCACGAGGAGTCTGGGGGTGACATGGTGCAGCTGCACATACCCTGCCGTGTAGCGGAGGCTCTATAGTGTCTGCAGCTGACAGAAGTGAATTTTTCCACCTGGCCATTAGTTTTGGTGACAATGTTGGTTATTCCCTTTGGGGGTCTTTCCCTCCAATATGAGGGATTCCGCATCTGCTTGTTTCCCCCGCTTTATAGAAACCTATATAAGGTCCTGAAGATTCGCCATAAGCGGCTTCCCCCGTAGTTACTGAGGGCGATATTGATGCCACTGACAAGTGTGACCGCCTGAGCTCTGCTACATGCCACTAGTACAGGGAAGGGGCTGCAGGCTGGCTGGCACTTCCAGTTCTCCCTGGGTTTCGGCTGATGGTTTGCATACATTGCTGCCAGTGGAGGGGCTTTGCTTGCGCTCCTGTCTTCTGCCAGATGGGAGTTTACCTTGTGGTCTCTATAAAATGTTGGCGCTGGTGATGAGAACATTGGCATAGCGTAGCTGGTCCCAAATATTTGTGTTTCTGTTTCCTGTCTGCGGTTGTATGTTCCTACCTTCCATACTGGATTACTGTGGGGTCCGAAGGGCCATCCATGATATTTCTGCAGTGTGGATATTTAGGTCCAGGTGGCACAGCCAGTTGTGCCCATAATGAGCCAGACACAGGTGTAGACGAGGCACATAACGTGTGTGCAACCAGTGGACGTGCAATGACCGTAATCTGACATGAAATAATTCCGTCCATTAATCCAGTTTGTTTTCAGCACTGGGCTGCTCTACAATGTGGAATTTCACAATACTGAGCAGAGAACAAATTAGTAAATTCCTCTAAAAACAGGTAGTTCTCATACATGCGGAGTGGGGAGGCACAGTACAAAGTGAACATACGGTGACATACAGGCTCGGTGCTCCTAGGGGAGAGCGCCTCAGTACTCCCAGCATTAGAGTATGTTACTTTTCATTGTGATGGATTTGTATCAGTATGTCTGATAATCTGCCATGTCTGATTAGTTGGCAGGGCCGGACTGGCAATTCTGGCAAATGCCAGAACGGCCTGTCTGGTCATGGGCCGCCTTGTCTGCTATGTTGATAACAGAATCTGTGTTCTCAAGATACTCATACTATAAGAGTTGTGACGGAGCACAAAGTTGCTGACTCCCTCACTTACTCCAGCAGGCCACGGGTATCATTAGAAATATTGGTCTTGCAGAAAATCTTCCTTTCCTCCATCCAGGGTAATATTAGTAATATATCCCATCTGGTTCATGGGGACGGGGACAATATGGGCCTGTGTGATTTCAAATGCCATGGCTGAATTTCTGCCCCAGTCCATACCTGTTAGTTGGACTCTCAAGAGTGGATCCAAACAGTTGTAGGGCTGAGGACAACTGCAGTTATGGCTATTGCTAAACGCTCCCAACAGTGACCACGGGCAAGAGGGGTCTCTCCATGCTTCTTTCCTCCAAGGATCCTATCCTAAAAATAAACGACTGTTCGCTGTGCCTTTCTGGCACTTACCTATATAGTTAGACCATATGCAGATTCATGATGGCCACACGAAGGAAAAAACAAAAACCAAAAGAACTTTTGGGCCCCTTGTGGTGAACAAGGGCCTATGGGAATGTTAATGTCAGGATAAGCTCCCATTGTATACTTTGGGCTAAGGGCACAATCACAGTGTGCACAGTCTACAGTTCTCCTTCCTGCGTGCTTCTCTTTAAGGCTAGGGTCACACAACTGTAGATTCCATCATTCAAGAGAACTAAGGGGGAAAATACTAATGTCACTGTGATCAGTGTGATCCGATTCTTTTAGATGTGAGAAGATGGAAAACAAAATTTCTCCATTATCTACATTTTGTGAGTCCGCTGAGATTATCCAAGTGCAGTCCGATGGTTTCCATGCACCTGTAGGGCTTGAATGTGCACGTCTGGCCGATTTACGCCACCTAATACGGTGGTGTGAATGAGCCCTAACTCAAAGAAACTTTGAAAAACTGCCCCACATATTTCATGAGTGTTTCCAGCTTAACGGGTACAATGATTTTAGAACACCATCTGGATTACGGTAAATGGTTTTCAGGTTTGATAGTGATGACCTATTCTTAAAGCCTCCATATACATTAGACCAGGGGTTGGCAATTCATTTTCCTGAGGGGCCACATGAGACCATGAATGTTGTCGAGGGCCGAACCAATAGGCTGAAATTATTCTGCCTAATATTAAAATATAATTAAATTATTGATAATTACAATTAATAATATATCACTTAATATTGAGCATAATTAAGTATGCTGACATCCTCCTAAATATCGTTTGAACCCAAGTACAGCCCCTTCTATATATCGTATGAGCCCCCCTTAAAGCCCCTTATATACTTAAAGGGAATCTGTCACCCCAAAATTCGCCTATAAGCTAAAGGCCCCGTCTCACTTAGCGAGATCGCTAGCGAGATCGCTAGCGAGATCGCTGCTGAGTCACAAGTTTTGTGACGCAACAGCGACCTCAGTAGCGATCTCGCTATGTGTGACACGTACCAGCGACCAGGCCCCTGCTGTGAGATCGCTGGTCGTGTCGGAATGGCCTGGGCCGTTTTTTGGTCGTTGAGGTCACGCTGACATCTCTGAATCGGTGTGTGTGACACCGATCCAGCGATGTCTTCACTGGTAACCAGGGTAAACATCGGGTTACTAAGCGCAGGGCCGCGCTTAGTAACCCGATGTTTACTCTGGTTACCAGTGTAAATGTAAAAAAAACCAAACAGTACATACTCACCATCTGATGTCCTTCAGGTCCCTTGCCGTCTGCTTCCCACACTGACTGACTGCCGGCCGTACAGTGAGAGCACAGCACAGCAGTGACGTCACCGCTGCGCTCTGCTCTCACTGTACGGCGGCACTCAGAGCAGGAAGCAGACGGCAAGGGACCTGACGGACATCAGATGGTGAGTATGTACGGTTTGTATTTTTTGGTAACCAGGGTAAACATCGGGTTACTAAGCGCGGCCCTGCGCTTAGTAACCCGATGTTTACCCTGGTTACCCGAGTGCTGCAGGGGGACTTCGGCATCGTTGAAGACAGTTTCAACGATGCCGAAGTCGTTCCCCTGATCGTTGGTCGCTGGAGAGAGCTGTCTGTGTGACAGCTCCCCAGCGACCACACAACGACTTACCAACGATCACGGCCAGGTCGTATCGCTGGTCATGATCGTTGGTAAATCGCTATGTGTGACGGGGCCTTAAGGCCACCGGCATCAGGGGCTTATCTACAGCATTCTGTAATGCTGTAGATAAGCCCCCGTTGTAACCTGGAAGAGAAGAAAAACGAGTTAGATTAGGCCATGTTCACACTTTGCGGTTTTTACCGCGGCGATTTTGATGCTGCGGGTCCGCAGCCGTTTAACATGTAAACCCTATGGAAACCGCAAACCGCAGTGCACATACTGCGGGAAAAACCGCGCAGAAACGCAGCGGTTTACAACCCGCAGCATGTCACTTCTTTGTGCAGAATCGCAGCGATTCTGCACCCATAGGAATGCATTGTTCCGCTTACTTCCCGCATGGGGCTGTGCCCACGATGCGGGAAGTAAGCGGATAATGTGCGGTTGCTACCCGGGGTGGAGGAGAGGAGACTCTCCTCCAGGCCCTGGGAAGCCTAAATAGTGTAAAAAAAAAAAGAATCAAAATAAAAAATGATGCTATACTCGCCTCTCAGCGCTGCACGCGGCTGTCCGGTCTTAGTTGCTGTGCGAGCAGGACCTGCGGTGACGTCTCGGTCACATGACCGTGATGACGCCGCGGTCACATGACCGTGACGTCACAAAGGTCCTTCTCGGCACAGCATCTTTGGAACCGGATCGCCGCGTGCAGCGCTGAGGAGATCCGGACATCAGAGGGTGAGTATAACCAATTTTTATTATTTTTAACATTACTATTGATGCTGCATATTGCTGCATATGCAGCATCAATAGTATAGGAGTAATCCCGCAGCGGAAATCGCAAAACAAACCGCGATAAATCTGCAGGGATAACCGCAGCGGTTTTGCCCTGCAGATTTATCAATTCCGCTGCGGGAGAACCCGCAGAGCACGCCGCAAAGTGTGCACATAGCCTTATACTCACCCAGGGGCGGTCCCGGTTCGGTACGGTCTGATGGGCGTTGCGGTCCAGGTCCGGCGCCTCCCATCTTCATACGATGACATCCTCTTTACTTCCTGCTGCGGCTCTTGCGCAGGTGTACTTTATCTGCCCTGTTGAGGGCAGAGCAAAGTACTGCAGTGCGCAGGCGTCGGGAAAGGTCAGAGAGGCCCAGCGCTTGCTCACTGCAGTACTTTGCTCTGCCCTCGACAGGGCATATAAAGTACGCCTGCGCAGGAGCCATTGCAGGAAGAAAAGAAGAGGACATCATCGTATGAAGATGGGAGTCATTGGACCGGACCGCATCTGGACCTCCCCTGGGTGAGTATAATCTAACTTGTTTTTCTTCTCTTTCAGGTTACATTGGGGGCTTTTCTACAGCATTACAGAATGCTGTAGTTGTGATGCCCAGGAGACCGGGGTACTCAGCACCAGACCAATGGAGTCTACCTCTTGAAGGGAATGTCACGAGTGGCTTGACTCGGTGCTGTGGTCTCAGGCAATGCACAGTATAAAGGGTATCGTGAAGGAATAGGCACTTACTTGATCAGCAGCAGATTCTCTCAGCGGTGATGATCCCGATCCCAGATATATGTCTGTTGTCCAAATAAAAGACTGAGGCACTAAAACGTTTAACTAGTTTACTTCAACATAAAGGGATTTACGACCAGTCCTGTCACCGGAGTCTGTATAAGAATTCTGAGTTACCTTGATCCTGCCAAGGTTTTCATCTCTTATTATACGCAGTTTCTGTATAGCCCTGCTGCTGTATGTGAACTAGCTGCCGGCCCAATCTGTCCCTTCCGGGTTCCGGTTCGACGGGCAACCCGAGTACTTTTATCGGTTTACCCCTCCGGGGGTACCGCTGAACTCTGTATCTGTTGCTGCGTCCGACCCTAGTGAAGTTGATATCTCCTTACATTCTCTTCCGGTTGCTGTATTATATATAATGAATAAAGCCACGGATCCGGTATCCGTCTCTGCGCCTATTCTGGATAGTGATTAATGCTACCCGGTTCTCACCATGTCCTTTTTCTCTATTCCTCTTTTTCTCAGATTGGTACTAGGGGCCTATAATCCGTCATAGGGCTGTTAGGAGTTCAGCTATACGACTTCTCACTTTCAGCTCCTTAACCCAACTGCCAGTCCTTTTCTCAGACCAGAATGGATCAAGGGGAGTCTCTGGAGCTCCCCCTTCTGGCCGGAGATGGTAGTGCAGTCTTGCTATTTTAATATTTGTATTTAGTGTCAATAACTATTTTTGTGGCAAATACCTCTAAGGGCGCCACATAGATAAGACCCTGATGCCGGTGGCCTTAGCTTATAGGCGAATTTTGGGGTGACAGATTCCCTTTAAGAGCCCCACGCAGCCTCCTTACATGCAGCACGAGCCCCACGCAGCCTCCTTACATGCAGCACGAGCCCCACGCAGCCTCCTTACATGCAGCACGAGCCCCACGCAGCCTCCTTACATGCAGCACGAGCCCCACGCAGCCTCCTTACATGCAGCACGAGCCCCACGCAGCCTCCTTACATGCAGCACGAGCCCCACGCAGCCTCCTTACATGCAGCACGAGCCCCACGCAGCCTCCTTACATGCAGCACGAGCCCCACGCAGCCTCCTTACATGCAGCACGAGCCCCACGCAGCCTCCTTACATGCAGCACGAGCCCCACGCAGCCTCCTTACATGCAGCACGAGCCCCACGCAGCCTCCTTACATGCAGCACGAGCCCCACGCAGCCTCCCCATGTGCATAATGACCCCCCCACCCCAGCCTCCCCATGCCCACCCAAACATCCTGTGTCCTGTTCCTCTGTGCTCTGCTTCTATCTCGGTGTCTCTGGTGCGCTGACTTCTCCGCATCACCCAGCTGGCGTGATGAAATGATGTCATCGCGTCAGCTTTTTCACACGCTGATTGGTGGAGGAAGTGACCGGAGGCCACTCCTCCACCAAAGAAGTCAGACTCAGCGTAGACAGACAGCGGGCGGGCACGGTGCGGCCCGTGGACCTCTGTTTTTCAGCCCGTCGGCTGTCTCGGTCTGTGGGCTGGACTGAGACAGCCAAAGAGCCGGATGTGGCCCACAGGCAGCTTTTTGCCCTGGTCTGCATTAGACTAACATTGGCAGAACCTTCCAACTGTTTAATGTGTATGGAGGCCTCTCAACTCTTCCCAAACATATAATTTGTTTCGAGGTAGATGAGAATTTCCATGCTCTCGGCCACCGCTAGAATAGTCTGGCAGTGTCTCTCTCATAGAGGACACAGGAGCGCATGGTAGAGTGATCGCTCCCAGTGTGTAGGAGTTGGGAGAGAAAGCTGCCTGCCAAACTATTGCTCTACCAACAGCTATTGTGCATGGGCCCCTAAGGGTACCGTCACACAGTGCAATTTTGATCTCTACGACGGCACGATCCGTGACGTCGCAGCGATCGTATGATTATCGCTCCAGCGTCGTAGACTGCGGTCACACGTTGCAATCACGGCGCTGGAGCGATGCCGAAGTCCCCGGGTAACCAGGGTAAACATCGGGTTACTAAGCGCAGGGCCGCGCTTAGTAACCCGATGTTTACCGTGGTTACCAGCGTAAAAGTAAAAAAAAAAAAACCGTACATGCTCACCATCTGATGTCCGTCCGGTCCCTTGCCGTCCACTTCCTGCTCTGACAGATCCGGCCGTACAGTGAGAGCAGAGTGCAGCGGTGACGTCACCGCTGTGATCTGCTCTCACTTTCCGGCCGGCAGACAGTCAGAGCGGGAAGCGGACGGCAAGGGACCGGACGGACATCAGATGGTGAGCATGTACGGTTTTTTTTTTTTTACTTTTACGCTGGTAACCACGGTAAACATCGGGTTACTAAGCGCGGCCCTGCGCTTAGTTACCCGATGTTTACCCTGGTTACCAGCGAACGCATCGCTGGATCGCTGTCACACACAACGATCCAGCGATGTCAGCAGGTGATCAAGCGACGAAAGAAAGTTCCAAACGATCTGCTACGACGTACGATTCTCAGCAGGATCCCTGATCGCTGCTGCGTGTCAGACACTGCGATATCGTAACGATATCTCTAGAACGTCACGAATCGTACCGTCGTAGCGATCAAAATTGCACTGTGTGACGGTACCCTAAGATGCATCACTGTTATCAGATTGGTGGATATTCTGCACCCTCTCCTCCACTATCAGTTACCTCCATTTACTGTGCAATGGACAATGCCAAGAACTGCAGCCCCATTTCCATTCATCTGAATAGGAACTGAGCTGCAGTTTGCAGACCTTTGGATCTCTGTCTGGACAGTGAAGAGGATTAGAATAGTTCATCGTGTGTTACACGTACACGTCTTGGAGCACACACAAACCATGATCGCAAGAAGCTTTTGCAGACTGATGTAACTGTTTGATCGCAATACAGTATAGCCCATTGTCCAGATGGGATGGTCACATCGCAGGAGCTTGATCTCACATGATAGAATTTTCAGTATTTGGGCAGGTCCTATAGGTAATATATCCATATGTATACTTGTACAGTGGGATACATCTTCCATCCCTCTGTGAGAGGTGAGAGACATTGGGAGTTGTCCTAATATATACAATGGTGTTCAAAAGTCCTGCATAGGTGTGAAGAAAACTATATGTTTCATACTTCTGAATCTCTACAGTGAAACTGGTGGAACATATATGTTTTTGTAATCCCTCATTGTATGCCATACTCATTTTTGAATGTCCCAAGTGTATAAATTGTTATGGTATGCGCATTTTTTTTTTTTTTTTTTTTTTTTACAGCATAACCATACCTACACCAGTACAGTGTGTAGAATGGTGAACAGGTTTCTAAGTTCATTAACTTCCAATGCAAGTTCACACAGACTTAAATTTTACTTTTTAAGATTTATTATTTTTTATTTAATTCAGAGTGCTGAAAAGGGCCTTTTGAGTGCATCTTTAGCTTCTAATACTTTATTGGCCAGCCTTTGCTCTTGAGCACCAGCTTGCATCTCTGTGGCATTGAGTGAACAAGCTTCTGCAGATGTTCACGAGTGATGATGTGGTTCCAGGCCTGTATCAGAGCCTCAATCAACTCACTCTTGGTCCTTGGCTGTTTTCTAGATATCTCTAATGATACCTTGTGCCACAAATTTTCAATTGGATTGAGGTCCGGGGACTGAGCTGGCCAGTCAATAGTAGCCACCTTGTTCTTCCAACACCATTGGCTGCCATAGAGCCCCAGACCAATACTTTCATCGGATGTTTCACAGAGAAGCTTAAACACTCTGGCTTGTACTCTTCATGTGGGAACCTTCTCACATAACACTTGCCATCATTTCCTAAAATGCAAAAAGTGCTTTCATCACTAAATAGCACTTTTTCCCACTCCTCCTTCCTCCATTTTAAATATTTCAATTCCCACAGTTTTCGCCTTTGTCTTTGTATGGCTGTCATCAATGGCTTCTTTCGGGCTTTGCACCCACTCAATCCTGCTTCCAAACATCTCTTCCTAATAGTTGATGTTGCTACCTCAATATTGCACTTTTCTTGCCATTCTCGCAGAAGCTGAGGAGAGGTGAGCTTTCGATTGGCAAGGGATGTTCTTATCAGTACTCTATCCTCCCTTTTAGTTGACTTTCTGGGCCGACCAGATCTGGGCCTGTCCTGGGTAATTCCAAGCTGCTTATGTTTCTGCAAAATTCTTACGACTGTACTCTGATTACAGCCGAGCTTCCTTGCGATCTGGGGGCCAGTATAACCCTCTTCATGTAGCACCACAACTCGCACACGATCCTCCGTTGACAAAAATCTGAAGGCTCCCATCATAAAACTCTACAGTATGATTCACTAGATAGACCAATAGATAAAACAAACAAACAAAGCAGCAGATGTGATGCAATGCAATGTGATTGGCTGCCATATCCAGGTTATGATTGGTCACAAGAACCTCATCTGTGATTGGCTAATTTTGGATCTGAAGCTATACAATTTTTAGTTGTGTTTTCAATTCCCATATTGTTGCAATAATTTCAGGCAAAACTGCTTCAAAAGCTAAAAATATTACAGGGAGAGAATGCAAAATTGTATTCTGAACAAAACCATATATAATATGTCGTATTAGCATCGAAGATATTAGACAGAAAATGTTTAAAACTTGAAAAATCAATTTATCCTATGCAGGACTTTTGAACACCACTGTATTTCTAATTGAAGATGCCAAAATTGAAGAGAATAGGGACAGAAGGCTTAGTTTTTTGCCATCAGAATTTACTTGGGAGAATATTTTGGAGAACACTCCAAATGTGATGTGGACAGAGTTAGTCAACATAAGTAAAAAGTACCTTCACTCTTTTAGGGGGGGTTGTCCAGTACCTTTACATTGATGGCATATCCTTATAATTGGTCATCAAAACCAGATTGGTGGGGGTGCGACATCAGCGTTCCCACTGATCAGCTGTTACTGATGCTGCTGCTGGATTTTATTAGTTGCGAGCAGAACAATACAGCTGTGAACTGAATGTGCTGCAACCAAGTACTTCCCTTCCAATCAGGACCTGCACTACCCTGCCGTGGCCGCTATACAGTTCATGGAGCTGTGCTGTTCCGCTCTGCAATTGCTAATATCCGCTAACACCCGACACCAAGAACAACTGATCGGTGGAGATGCCAGGTGTCCCACCCCACCGATCTGATCTTAATGACTGTTGTTTATAAGTAAAGTAGAGGCCATCAATATAAAAGTGCTGGACAACCACTTTAGTGGCAGTCTGAGGCCAAATAATGTCCTCAGGTTCTGCCAACTATGATGGCCTGTTATAACATTAGCAACATTTTAGTGGAAAATTCTATTTTGTTAATTCTTGTGAAGCACATGAAGAGTTAACAAACAGCAGTTTTGAATAATTTGAGGGGTGCTGTTTTTAAAGTGCTATACATTTTGTGGGTTGTTCTGTATGTGAGCCCCTGAAAATTGCTCCAAAACAGAATAAGGCTACGTTCACATTTGCGTCGTGCGCCGCAGCGTCGGCGACGCAACGCACAACGCAGGAACACCGCATGCACAACGCTGCGTTTTGCGACGCATGCGTCCTTTTTTTGCTTGATTTTGTACGCACAAAAAATGCAACTTGCTGCGTCCTCTGCGCCATGACGCGTGCGCCGCAGTGACGCATGCGTCGCAAAACGCAAGTGTAACGCATGTCCATGCGCCCCCATGTTAAATATAGGGGCACATGACGCATGCGGCGACGCTGCGGCGCACGACGCTGCGGCGCAGAACGCTAATGTGAACGTAGCCTAAGTTTCTAGAAAAAAAATGTAAATTAAAAAAATGGAAAATTGCTGCTCAACTTTGACATAACTTTAAAACAAAATCATTGAAAAATTGTCAGCATAATGTTAACATTTGGTAAGTTTTTTTTTTTTTTTTTTTTGTTAAACTAAATCTGTGTTTAATTTTCATGTAGTGTGTGTGTCTGGTAATATACGGTACTCTCCCAACGCTGCCTTATCCAAGATCCAGCTCTGTTCTGCTCTTAAGACTTAAGTTTACTACTAACATAAAGTACAGTGTGTCACAAAAAATATTGTCACTCACTAGCATATGTTCGACCATACCAGAGTTATTAGCACATAAAGGGGCACAGATATAGAAAATGTAGCTTCGTAACTAAGGATGCATGGCACTTGGAAGCATTTTACCGTGCTACCCCCAACATTGGAGTGATCTACAAGAACAATTATTGAAATATAAAGTACATTCTGCTAGTGGAAAAAATACAGTTAATACACGTACGAGTAGGTTTTGAAAATATCTATTGTGTTATGTGAGCAAAACATACACAGCAGTAGGTTTGGCAAGTTTGTTGCTACATTAGGAATACCTTCCAAAATGTATGCAGGTGTCCTGCAGCTTCTCGCCCCTCCACCCTTCAAAGAAATGACATGCATGTTGATTGGGTGATAACTGCACAGTCACTTACCTGATGGCTATCTCCTTGTTGATACTGGCTACAGTGTTCAGCTCCAGGTAGTCTAGGTCCTGAGAATTGCTTTGTCTAATCACTAAGTAATTAGTGTAGTAAAATTGTAAGCAAAGTGATTTGTCTGTCTGTTTGCTCCTTTCATGAACTATATTTGTGCCATAGCTGGTAATATGATGTCAAATCTCTTTAAATTGAACTTGACAGTAGATTCATGCTGTTTTACTCACGGGCAGCACATGTCACTTACTGGCTGCTTTATTGCAGTCATGTATGTTTTACTCTGAAATATAGTGGCGTTTGAGATTATACAGTGCGTAATTGGAAAAGCCAGAGTCTGAGGAAGATCCACAGAGGAGTCACCCAGCCCTGCACCCATAGACTGGCGGCTCTCTCCCTATGTGTGAGTAGACCTGTCATGTCCCCATAAGACCCACTTAATTCTAAAATAAATGACAAGACACCTCTAATGATGGAATAAAAATTTGGCCGTGAGGTTTTATTTAGGGTTACAAACAACTTGAATAAATACCATTAAATAAACTTCATAAGTTAAAAATCCAAATAAATAAACTTCTTAAGTTAAAGACCATATTTTTTAAAAGACCATATTTTTTAAAAGACCATATTTTTTAAAAGTCCATTAGCCAAATCCACCCAAAGGAGGGTGATTTTTACCCTACAAATAAAACCAAACAACAGGATAGTGATGCCAATATAACAGGAGAAAGGGTGGGCTCTTCTTTCTTCAAGCACCAGCGCAGTGCCAGGTGCTGACAGGAACCGGGCTTATATTACACAAAAATACCGCCAAAAACCAGCTGACCAATCAGGGTCCCGCAAATCTGAGCGCGCAAAAGCAGCCAGAACTGGTTTAAGCCGCTTTACATAAAAATCACCACAAAAAATTGACCCCTCCTTAACCTTGCTAAATTAACCCTTTAAAAGACAAGAGGTCTATGGGGACATGAGACCCCCGCCTTATTCATTGTTTCTGAGCGGGGGGGGCAAACGTTCTAGAGAAGTGGGTCAGGGAGAAGCTGCCAGTGCCAGACTCGGACTAGTTAGCCTATACACATAGTTTCCAGCTGTCTTTTCAAAGTGTATAAACATCACAACATTTCAGGGTAAAATAGATGCAACTACAATAATGCAGCCAGTGTCCGATCTATGCTGCCCATGGTTCATGTAGCATGAATCAGAGGTTAGGTTCCCTAAAATGTATGCTGGCAATGTAGGTCTTGAAGATAGAAGATAATGTATACCTCTATTCCCCCAAATTCATGCTCCAGTGCTGAGAAATCTTGCACTGAAAATATGATAATGATACTGAAAGTATATTAGGGGTGCTCCAATATTCAGCAAGTGCATCAGTTTTCTTCTTATTCCCCATCCCGGTGGCAACGTCTTTTTCTTGGTTGGTATCTCGGCTCTCCACAGGCATCAGCGGTGGAGCTGTTGACCATGGAGAGGTACAGTATGTGGTGCCTGGCAGGGGGCAGTGAAGAAGACTGATGTACTCATCATGATCTTTGTTCCACACCAAAACACTTTCTACTTCATTAGCATGTACATTCAGAATGAGATATCTCAGTACTGCCTCATTTCTTTGGGGTCATAGAGGTATTTGGTACCTGGTATTTTCAGGATCTATATGGTAGAGTGGAGCAAACAGGTTTGCAGGATCCTGATCCAGCACAACATCGCTTAGTCTGTGGCCGCTGGATCAGTGCCCTACAAACTTCCTCAGAACTGCTGGCATCCCTAACACCTCTTCTAACTTGTAGGCCCAGCACATTTTGCTGCATAACACCGTGCCGGGACTATTTATCAGAAAAGACGCCAGGGATGCCTGGAGGTTGTAGGAGGTTCACAGGGCTCTCGTCCACCAGTTACATACTACCAGGGCTCTGACAATCTTTTTGTTCAAGTTTACTATAAAGCCATGTGTTCTTTTAGGCTATGTGCACACGTTGCGGATTAGGCTTAGGAATTTTTGGTGCGGATTCTGCATCTCTTGGCAGAAAACGCAGGTGCGGATTTGCTGTGGATTAACTGCGGATTTTTTGCGGATTTACTGCGTTTTTTAACCCTGCAGATTTCTCTAATGGAGTGGGTAGAAAAACGCTGCAGATCCGCACCATTAGCACAGCGGTTTTTTTCTCATTGATTTACATTGTACTGTAAATCACTTGCGGATCTGCAGCGTTTCTGCAAGGCAAAAAATGCTGCGGATCCGCAGGAAATCCGCAACATGTGCACATACCCTTAGGGATATTAACTTGATGACGAATTCCTTGAAGGTTAAAAACGCAATAGGTCTGATTTTTAATTAGACCTGGTGTTGGGTACTGCTAGAGTAAGATGCACCCAATTCATTAATAGTTGTATGCTTGGTAATTAATTAGTCACATCTTACAAGTACAATGTGTTTCCGCCTGAAATGTTATTCCATACAGAACTAGGAGTATGTTTTTGGTGTAATTTTTGCCACTAAAATGGCGTAAATTTTGATGAATTTGCAGGGTGGGCTTCCGCACACCCTACCCTGCCTAAGCTCTGCCCAGATTGATGGAGTAGGCAGAACTTGGCATAAAAATGCAAAGTTGCACATTTTTTTTTACTGATTTTTATTTAAGTTGCGCAAACATTTCACTGTCAAACACCTTGATGAATCAGGATGCGCTTGGACCTAAGCTTATTTCTGAGGATTGCTTAGGATATACAGTATACAGTTTGAGTCTGACTTATGTCAGAAGTGATAAAGTTGCATAGGTCTGCATAGAAAAATAAGAATGTTTCCACTGATAGACATCCCCCGGAAGAAGGCATAGCGCGCGTTGGGGACGGTGGCACCTTTGAGCTCCAGGTACCGCTCAGGTATGTTTACAGGTCATCTTAGTTTACAATTTTCTTCTTGCTCCTCTTACAGTTGTGGCATACAGCCTTTCTGTGGTTATTATGTTCTGGTCTTGGTTTGTTCTGGGACTTTATAATGATTGGTATAATTCTTGGTATAATGTGTATACATACCAGTTGGAGCAACTAGATTTTTTCTTATATGTATCTGAGGGTACCTGTCTCATTTAAGTTGCCATCTTTTTTTGGCTCACTTTTGTCACATCCCTATTAAGTTTTTTCTGTTTGTTTTTTCTACATATTTATGAATAAAATTTAGATTATTTTATGACTGGTTGCTTTGGTGCTTATTTTCATATATGATTTCCACTGATAGACAGTAGAGATCTTAAAAATGGAGATTTGCTACCCAAAAGTATCTGAGAAATTTGCAGACAGATTATTTGACCATTCTAACTAAAACTCGATCGTCTGCTCCTTTTTTAAACTGTATTTCTCTATTTCTTAGATTGTCATGGAGTGGAATGAGCATTCAGAAATGTCCTGCGATTTGGCATTTTCCGAAGCACAAAGATGGATTGAGGTAAGATGCTATACGCTGTGAGAATTGCTTTCAGGGACATTGCGTTCCTATAGTCCTCTGCTTTGTGTCAGGGAATGAGGCATGCTACACAATTGTATGATAAATGGTGAAACTTGTACATATTTCCTAGTTCAGGAATGAAGGCTCAGCCATGAAATGCAAACAATCTGCTGGATCTAATACTGAATAAGGAAAGAAAGCTGTAAAGTTTATATGTAATGGGTTTACTCAGCTACTGAAGAATGTATAGACAATGAAATGAGGGATGGGGCGAGACGGGAAAATCAATTTGCAATTAAATAGGCTAGTGTGCAGGTATTCATGCTATAGAGGGGAGTTTCGTGTACAGAATAAAAGCTGCTTTTTCATGTTTTATTGTTAGCCGCGACAACTCAATGGATGGGCTTTTATTATAGGAGCTAATAGATAAAATGTCTTAATTGCGTGATTTTTTTTTTCCATCAGTTGTGTAGATCTGAGCTGTTCCATATGGTGGTCTGAGGGTTAGTTACATGGAATTAGAAGTAAAGTGAAGATCTCACATGTTTGGGATTAGGAAGTGCTGGAATGTTTGATTTTCCAGACAATTGGGTGTTGTAAATGATATTTGCGGAGGTTACTGCAGCCTCTTCAGTCCCTGCAGACACTATTTAAATAGGACATGGCACGCTCCCATGCTTCTTTAGTTTTGCTTTCCTTATACTTAACTGACGGGACCATGAAGTGATTTTCTGAAAACTTCCACATTGACTATTTTTATTAATTGCTCAGTTGTTGGAAATCTTAAGTCATTGCCTTCCTAATTAGGAAGTTTTTACTGCATGTCCTAACCAGGGCCCCCTGGGCGGAAAATACTGACTTGATGCTTTCCTTATTTTATAAAATTAGTCATAAGTCTAGGCTAATACTATAGTCAGGACTGATATCAATTTTACAGAAAGGTTTTGTCTATCTTGGGAAAACTTTTTTTTTTTGTATGAGCAGCGTTCCTGAAGAATAGTCTATGGTTGGGAATACAACGCCTATATATTTCTCAATGAAAGTGATTGCCATATTTTTCAGACTATAAGATGCACTGGGCCATAAGACACACCTAGGTTTTAGAGGAGGAAATTAGGAAGAAAAAATTGAAGCAAAAAAATGGTAAATTCTGTACTTAATATCCCCTATCCTGGTATGCATGGCCCCCTCATCCCTATCCTGGTATGCATGGCCCCCTCATCCCTATCCTGGTATGCATGGCCCCCTCATCCCTATCCTGGTATGCATGGCCCCCTCATCCCTATCCTGGTATGCATGGCCCCCTCATCCCTATCCTGGTATGCATGGCCCCCTCATCCCTATCCTGGTATGCATGGCCCCCTCATCCCTATCCTGGTATGCATGGCCCCCTCATCCCTATCCTGGTATGCATGGCCCCCTCATCCCTATCCTGGTATGCATGGCCCCCTCATCCCTATCCTGGTATGCAAGGCCCCCTCATCCCTATCCTGGTATGCAAGGCCCCCTCATCCCTATCCTGGTATGCATGGCCCCTCATCCCTATCCCGGTATGCATGCCCCCCTCATCCCTATCCCGGTATGCATGCCCCCCTCATCCCTATCCCGGTATGCAAGGCCCCCTCATCCCTATCCTGGTATGCAAGGCCCCCTCATCCCTATCCTGGTATGCATGGCCCCCTCATCCCTATCCTGGTATGCAAGGCCCCCTCATCCCTATCCTGGTATGCATGGCCCCCTCATCCCTATCCTGGTATGCAGAGTCTCCATCTCGTTCATGTATGCAGGGCCCCATCCTTACTCCTGGTATAATTGGCCCCATCCCGTTCCTGATATGACTGATCCCATCCTTTTTCTTTTATAATTGGCTCCATCCTGTTCCTGGTTGGCCCCATCCCGTTCCTGGTATGACTGATCCCATCCTTTTTCTTTTATAATTGGCTCCATCCTGTTCCTGGTATGCCTGGTCCCATCAGGAAAGATTAAAATATCCCAAACCATTACACTTACCTTCCCCCGCTCCCTCGCAGTCACAGCATCCTACTCCGGTGCCAGCAGCTGCTTAATGCTTGTAAGCAGCGCATGGCAGGGAAGTCATGCGCTGCTCACAAGCAGAGCACAGCTGCCGGAATACTCATTGGGACCGTTCATTGCAGAGAGTGGTGAGTATCCATATCTCTTAAGTAGCGCAGTGTCAGCCACCGACTTCCTGCTGCTGTGGCGGTCATGTGTGCTGATACTTAAGAGAAATTAAAATTCAGAATATTCGTTTCTCTTAAGTATCGGCACACGTCACTGCCGGCAGCAGCAGGAAGGCTCCGGCTACTGAAGAGGAATGGATACTCACCACTCTCTGCGATGAACGGTCCGGTGAGTATTCCGGCATCTGCTGGCACCGGAGCAGGACACTGCGAGGGAGCGAAGGAAGGTAAGTGTAATGGTTTTTATTTTTTTAATCTTTTCTGATGGGATCAATCATACCAGCAACAGGATGGGGCCAATCAGTGGGTAGCACGGTGGCTCAGTGGATAGCACTGCAGCCTTGCAGCGCTGTAGTCCTGGGTTCAAATCCCACCAAGGACAACATCTGTAAGGAGTTTTTATGTTCTCCCTGTGTTTGCGTGGATTTCCTCCAGGTACTCCGGTTTTCTCCCACATTCCAAAGACATACTGATAGGGAATTTAGATTGTGAGCCCCATCTGGGACAGGGATGATAATGTGTTCAAACTGAGAAAGCGCTGTGGAATATGTTAGCGCTATATAAAAATAAAGATTATTATTATCATACCAGGATGCCAGAAAGAAATGAATATTCATTGCCCTCCATGCCCATGGGAATGGAATGCAGTGCATATTCATTTCTCTTTAGCAGCGGGCACAGGAGTTAGCCAGAGCTGCCGGCTCCAGCCTCCTGTGACCCGCTGCTCCGCCAAAACCGCTCCCCCCACCACAGCCAGAGCCCGTACATCTGGACTATAAGATGCACTCCCCGTTTTTCTCCACATTTTGGGAGGAAAAAAGTGCATCTTTTAGTCCAAATAATACGGTAACCTTCCAATAACAGGTGGAAAGAATCCTCCTGAACATAAGTTTACCATCAGGGGCCTTCTTATTAAAGCCGTGTTGTCCGTTAAAAATACTGTACGTAAGAGTATATAGTAATTAGCCATAAAATTAAGACTGTAAAAATAATCAAGTGTTCATACTCCCGAACATTGATATGTCAGGGGATTATTAGAAATATTGGGAAAAATTCGGTCCTTCAAGTTGCCATGTTAGAAGTGGGAAAAAATGTGTAAGGACAAGCCCAGGTTTTGATGATAAAATAAGTCAAAGCATCTCTAAAATGACAAGTTGTGTGGTGTTCTCACTTAGCTTCTACCAAATGTGGTCCGAGGAAGGACAAACCGATAACCAGCCAGTGATGGGGTCAGGGTGTTCAAGGCTTATTTATGCCAGTTCAGAGCAAATGTTAATGGGGTCAGGGTGTTCAAGGCTTATTTATGCCAGTTCAGAGCAAATGTTAGCCTTTCTGACCTGATCACACTGAAGAGCTATTAGAGAATACATTTCTAAAAAGTTGCGGCTGGCTTTGATGAAAAGATGTCAGAACATGTAGTGAATTGCAGCTTTCTGTTTAGCTACAGAATGGTCATAGAGCGGAGACTGATCTCCTCTGAAAGCACATTCAATGGACATGTGAGCATCTGAGCTAGACCACGCAATAATGAAATCAGGTTTTCTTTTACATCATACAAATGGCTGGGGAAATGATGCCAGGGTCCTCCTTGGGAAGGGGCAAGTCGATGATGGCAGTGTGGCGCTCTGGACCATGAATTATACCTTGACACATATCTCCTACTGTATGTAAATGTTGCAGACAAAGCCCAGACATTTTTGACAACAGTATTCCTTAATGCTATTGCCCTCTTCTAGTAAGATTACACTTTCTGGCACCTACAAAAAGTGACTACAAAGATTTCAAGATATTGACGTGGCTTGCACATTTCTCAGGTCTCTCTACAAACTATCATTTGTGAGATGTACTGCAAGAAGTTTCATCCATGGAGGTCCCATCTCACAAATCACAGATGTTAAAGGATTTTCTGCTAATATCTGTTTGTCACATACTCCAGGACAACTTCAGAGCACTTGTGGAGTCCATGCCATGACAGCTCAAAGCTATTCTGGCAATACAAAGATTTGTACATCATAGTCTGTTTGAATGTTATCACTAGAGATGGGCGAACCCGAACGGTAAAGTTGGCGTCCGTGCCGAACACCTACTGATACTGTTAGGGTTTGCCCCCCGAACACCAGGTGTTTGTCGTGATGTCATGTGAATAACAATGCGTCAAACACTTCTTCTGATCGGCGGTAAAATCATTACCGCCGGTCAGTCGCGGTTCCCACGCTGTCAATTGACAGCGTGAACCCACAGCTGTGATCGGAGTTATACAATTTATTTCCGGTCACTGGCGTGGGCTAATAGGACTACTGTTTACATCAGCCTATACCTGCTGCTGCTAATGACAGCTAGAGCAGATGTGACTGATGGGAATATTCATCAGCCGCCACCTGCGCTCTTAATGAGTAATTACAAAAACAAAAAGATGGCGTGGGTTCCCCTGTATTTTTGATAACCAGCCGGACAAAACTGACAGGCTGAAACCCTCAGCTGTCAGCATTGGCAAGGTTGTTTATCAAGAATAGAAAGGTCCCCACGTTGGTTTTTATTTTAAATTACGTGGGGTCCCCCGCATACTTTTGACAACCAGCCTTTCTAAAGCAGATAGCTGGGGCTTGTATTCTCAGGCTGGTAAGGAGCCATTGATATTGGCCCTCACAGTCTAAAAATAACAGCCTGCAGCCGCCCAGAAAAGGTGCATCTATTAGCTGCGGCAATTCTGTTGCTTTGCCCAACTCTTCTCACTTGCACTATAGCAGTGGCAAGTGGGGGTTCATATTTGTGGGATTGATGTCACCTTTGTATTGTCCTTTGACATCAATCCCATGGCTTAGCAATAGAGAGGCGTCTATAAGACACCTATCCATTACTAATCCTATAGTTATATTGCAAATAAACACACAGCCAGAGTAAAGTCCTCTTAATTGAAAGAATGACACTCAGTGATTCTAAATTAAACCATACTCGCGTCGTCGCCCATTCCAATGAAGCCATCCTCTCCTGTAATAAAACAAAAATAAAAACCATATCCTTCACCTGTCCGTCGTTCTGCCTAGCGGGGATCTCACCAAGGTCACCGCAGTTCAGGGGCCAGCTGTGAACTCCGCCTCAGTGACCTGCAGTAACCTTCAGGGGCGCCGCTATCATGAGGCAAGTTGAGGCCTTTGCTTCAGGCGGCAGTCACCACTGAAAGACAGGGGGCGGCAGAGCGGCAGTCAGAACACGTGGTGCCGACTCTCCATAATCCCTGACATTTGCTGAGTGTCACTAGTGCGGTGCGTGCGCCCCTGCTCACAACCTAACTTTTAGGTTAGTCACAACCCACGGTGTGCAATATCAGCCGGTCATCCCTGCACCCGCAGAGCAGCACACCACATATTGGCTGCTCTGTGCGCACAGGACCTGTGATGAGGTCACAGGAGGGGAGGAGTCAGGGGTCACATGATTGGGACCTCCATGGATTGCAGGACTCTGCTGTGCTGGTTACCATGGTAAACTGCCTTATGTGTGGGATCAGGAGGGGTTTACAGTGTGGATGTAGCAGAGCCGTGTGTACGAGGTGTACGGAGCGGAGCTGAATGTGTACGAGGTGTACGGAGCGGAGCCGTGTGTACGAGGTGAGCGGAGCGGTGTGTGTACGAGGTGTACGGAGCGGAGCCGTCTGTGTGCGAGGTGAGCGGAGCGGTGTGTGTACGAGGTGTACGTAGCGGAGCCGCGTGTGTACGAGTAACTATGTGTGGCCATTATACGGTACGGAGCATCATGTGCGGCCATTATACGGTACGGAGCATCATGTGGGGCCAATATACGGTATGGAGCATCATGTGGGGCTCATTATACTGTATAGAGCAATATATGGGGCTCATAATACTGTTTGGAGGACTATACTGTCTGATTTATGACCTATTGTAGAATGTGCAATAGTTATCACTCATGTAATGTATGGGGGGACTGTATATGAGAAGGGAGCCCTATAGGGGGGCTGGACTGTAAATGTGTTTGGGGGGGCGCCGTTTTGAAGTTAGCCTAAGGCAGCAGTGTGGCTAGGTTCACCCCTGGTAACCTTGATGATGTCACTGCTAGCCACAGATGCTGCGCTCGCCTCAGCTCATTCGTCAGTTGTTGTCAGCCTGAATGGTCGCATCTTGGCACCATGCTGGTTGAAAACTAATCCCCAGACATGGATTACAGCGTGGGACAGAACCATGGGCAGGTGAGATATGGTTGTTTATTTTTGTCTTATTATTACGTTAGACGAGGACTTCAATGGAATGGGTATTAGGTGATTATAACTGTTGTCATTTTTAACCCCTTAAGGACCGCTGATATGCCTTTTAACGGCAGCAGTTAAGGGTACTTATTCCTCAGCGCTGCTTTTTAATGGTGCTGAGAAATAAGGTTATAACGCCCCCCCCCAGCGTTTGAAAATCTCCGGGGTCTCTGCTACCGGGGGTAGCTGAGACCCCGGAGAACATGATTCGAGTCGGTTTTTACCGTCCCCAATCTTGTGATCACTGTTGTTCACGGAATAACGGCAACTGCAAAAAAAAAAAAAAATTCTTTATTTTATTATTTTTACCTAACTAAGGGGGTGATAAAGGGGGGTTTGATTTACTATTTTTTTTATTTTTTTTATTTTGATCACTGTAATAGACCCTATCACAGTGATCCAAATGAACCAATAGCAAAAATCTCCTATTTGTGCCGGCTGGCAGATCTCTGCATGCGCCCGCCATTTTCTTCCCGGAAGATGCCCGGGTACAGGACCGAAGGATGCATTAGGTGCTTGAGGTAACAGGGGACCCCATTTCTCTCTCTCCTCTAATGTGCTAGATCATATAAGAGGATAGAAAAATAAATGGGAAATGTGACTTTTTAAATTTTTTTTCATTAGGATTAGGGTTGGGGTTGTGGTTGGGGTCAGGGGTGTGTCGGGTTGGAGTTAGAATTGGGGGTTTCCACTGTTTAGGTACGTCAGGGGGTCTCCAAACACGACATGGCGCCCACCATTGATTCCAGCCAATTTTGCATTCAAAAAGTCAAACGGTGCTCCCTCCATTCTGAGCCCTGCCATGCACCCAAACTGTGGATTTTCCCCACATACAGGGTATCGGCATACTCAGAAGAAATTGCACAACAAATTTTGTGGGCCATTTTTTGGTTTCAAAGTAATTTTTTTTTTTGTGAAAAAAGTAAAATGTTCATTTTTTTTTTTTCCCTCCCACATTGCATTAGTTCTCCTAAAGCACCTAAAGATTTAATAAACTACTTGAATGTGGTTTATTGGGGGGTGCAGTTTTTAGAATGTTGTCACTTTTGGGTATTTTCTGTTATATTGACCCCCCCCCAAAAAAAAACAAAAAAAAAACAACTCACTTCAAATGTGAAGTGGTCCCTTAAAAAAAAAAAAAAAAAAAAAAAAAAGTTTTGTAACAATTTGTTGGAAAAATGAGAAATTGCGGTACTGGTCAAATTTTAACCCTTATAACGTCCTAACGAAAAAAAATTGTTTCCAAAATTGTGCTGATGTAACGTAGACAT
This sequence comes from Ranitomeya variabilis, assembly GCF_051348905.1. Classification (NCBI taxonomy): domain Eukaryota; kingdom Metazoa; phylum Chordata; class Amphibia; order Anura; family Dendrobatidae; genus Ranitomeya; species Ranitomeya variabilis. The sequence continues at coordinate 573,018,979 of NC_135234.1, read as the reverse complement.
GTGGGAAATGTTACTTATGAACTACTTTGTGCGATATGACTCTCTGATTTAAGGGCACTAAAGTTTTAAAATTGCAAAATTTGTAGGATCCATTGAAGCGTTCCAGAGCTATAACCTCATAAATTGACAGTGATCAGAATTGTAAAAATTGGTCTGGTCTTGAAGCACAAAATTGTCTGTCTCGAAGGGGTTAAATAAAAAAAGGGAAATGTGTTTTTTATTTCAAATACAGGACTTTATTCTTGCTGTGTGTTTATTGACAAAATAACTATAGGATTAGTAATGGATATGTGTCTTAGGCTATGTGCAAATGTTGCGGATGGGTGTGCGGATTTTCCCGCACTGTTTTTGCAACATCCATAGGTAAACCACACTGCGGATTACCCACGGATTTACCACGGTTTTTGTGTGGATTCCACCTGCGGTTTTACACCTACGGATTCCTATTGAGGAGCAGATGTAAACCGCTGTGGAATCCGCACAAAGAATTGACATGCTGCGGAAAAGACAACGCTGCGTTTCCGCGCATTTTTTTTTTTCTGCAGCATGTGCACTGCGGATTTTGTTTTCCATACGTTTACATGGTACTGTACAACGCGTGGAAAACAGCTGCAGATCCACAGCGTCAAATCCACTGCAGATCCACAGCAAAATCCGCAACATGTGCGCATAGCCTTATAGACGCCTCTCCATTAATAAGCTGTGGGCTTGATTTCACCGGACAATACAAAGATGACATCAACCCAACAAATATTATCCCACCTGCTACTGCTACAGGGCAAGTGAGGAAAGACTGGCAAAGCACCAGAATTAATAATAGATGTACCGTTTCTGGATGGCTGTTGGCTGCTATTTTTAGACTGGGGGGGGGGGGGGGGGGGGCGAATATCCATGGCCCCTTATTAGTTTGAGAATACCAGCCACCAGCTGTCAGTTTTGCTTGGCTGGTTATACAGGGGAACCCACAACAGTTTTTTTTTTTTTTTTTTTTTTTTTTTAATGCATATATTATTTGGAGCGCAGGCGCCGGATGATGAATAATCTCATTTGCCGCCGCCTGAATTCACTATTAGCAGCAGCAGGTATCGGCTGATGGGAGTAGTAGTCCCATCAGCTGATGCCAGTGACCGGAGGTAAATATTTTACCTCTGATCACAGCTGCGGGCTCACGCTGTCATTTAACAGAGTGGGAACTGCAGCTGTCTGACCGGCGGTAATGATTTTTACCGCCGATCAGAAGAAGTGCTTGCCGTTCTCTCATGCATACAACAGGTTTGCAACACTGGATGTTCGGGCACCCCTTTCAAGTGAATTGGGTTTGGGGCCTGGTACTGTTCCGAACTTTTTTTTTTAACTATTTGGTTGGACCTGAACATCCAAGGGTCCGCCCATCTCTAGTTATCACTATCTACTAAGTCAGCGTTCACAAGTTTCAAACAGATTGTTTTTTTTAAACCAGAATTACTGCAAAAAACATAATTTTACATCGATTGCAAAAAAAATAAAACCACAAAGTGGACGCAACGTATTAACGTACGGTAGCTTATCTCCCAATTGCTTGTAACTACTTCTGCTTATTGTCTTGCAAGACTCCGGGTTATCAGGGAATTTCTATTCTGATCTGATGTTTCGCACATGAAGATCTATTACAGTTTGATATTTGACCTACAGAAATAGAATTTTTATTGCTTCCTAAGAGCGTAGTTGTTTGTAGCTCTAAAGGTTGCATCAAATAGCAGTCCTAGAAAATGAGCTTGTAACCTACATCACTTCTGTTTCTATTTGTATCTGATCTGTTGTAAGCTCTCAAAGTTTAATTCTGCTATTTTGTATGTAATAAAAGATTATGAAAAATCTTATTAATGCAGCGTTAATCATTTATGAAACACCACTGCTGAGCGGGCACCATCTATAGAAATCTACCATTTAAGGGGATCACCAACTGCATACTACACAACAATGGAACAAAGTAGAGCAAAGTGTGTGCATGAGGAATGGGATTGTTGTGGTGATCCCATTCCTCATGCATACACTTTGCTCTACTTTGTTCCACAATCATTTATGAAACATTGCAGAAATATAGTCTACAGTGCACATTGTTTTGGACATGGTTATGATAGAAGTGACTCCAAGGAACTCTCCTCATTTCTTCATTGTCCACCTGATTCAGACATCACTTGTTGCACGTACGTGTTCTGTGTTGTTGACGGATATAACACGTACCCATTTTAGTATATGGGACTGTTCAAATCTCTGTTCACCATGTATCCATGAAAAACTCATGGAGAGATATCTGTTTTTTGCCAGTATCGTGGATTAAAAGTGCCAAAACGAGTCTATGGGTCTGGGAAACACGGAAATGGCACTTGGATGGCATCCATGTGCTTTCCGTATTTAAAAGTGCAGAGGATAGGAGAAGCCTTGGAATTTATCCATCCATGAATAATACTGATCACACACTGGTGGTAAAAATGGACACAGGGATCATACACTGATGACACACTGACGGTATAATTTTTTTCTCATGTACATGCTTAAACACAGATGTGTGAATGAGGCCTTTCTCTAACACTGTGTCAGATTGAGGAGGTCTTGATGGTTGCGATCCCATGCGACATGGGGGCGATGGGATTCTGCATTTATTCTTATTTTGTTAATGTCTCCTAATTTCTCCTGTACATGTAACCACAATATGTCGGACTCTCCTAGTCCAGACATGGAGTACAGGCATCACCTGCAGTACAGTCCTGGACTATGAGAACAGAATATTTTATCCTTTGATGGCAATGAGATGTTACATATTATGTTGATTGAAACAGTTGAAAAGATTGGTTGGACCTGAGGGCAGGTGCTGTGTACAATTATTAATTTTTACATTTATTATATGCTGGTCATTCAAAACTGATTTTATGTGATTCATAATGGCAGAAAATATATACAATTGTTCCAAAACAGTTGTCTCTGATCCACAGACTTTTTGTTTATTTTTAAGAAAAACCGTTCCGCCATTGCTTATTCCATTTTTTTTCTTATTGCTGTTTTATAAATAAAATAGCGAGTTACCAAATATGTAGTTTTATTTTTTAGAATTTAGTACTTTAGAACAAAAACATAATTTATGATATATCAAACCTGTGTATCAGAGTGTGACTTTTCCCCTATCCGTGCTATATGGATTGCTCCCTTGTCCACCTTCATTATTTTGGCTTGGCAAGTGGACACTGATTATTTTACCTGAGTGCCTTTGTTGGGAATCCACTTCTATGGTAACACATTGGCACATCACAGGATGCCCATGGGTTGACAGAAGTATCTTTCTCTTCAGAACACCTTAAACTATGTTCACGATGTGGTGTTTTTTTTTTTTTTGCTATTTTATTTTTTTTTTAGTAAACTAAAAGTTGCTTTTAACAGCACCAGAAAATATGACTTCAGAAATCTCATGCACACACACTTGTTTTTTTTAAATTTTATATCCAGACTTAATTGGAAAACTGGAGCGTTTTTGAAATCTGCAACAGCTCAATTCACACAGCGTTTTTGCAACACGTTTTTCACCCACAGAAAGCAATGAGTGCAAAAAATGCAACCATGTATTTTTGCTGTGTTTTTGATGAATAAACCTAACTTCTTTAACTTAATTTCATTCATATTCATATGTCCTGAGTATCTAATGTGAAAACCTACTGGGCAGTACACAAGTGCGACAGTAGCTATTACAGATGGACTAAAGCTTAAAACCTTCCAAGCTTCTGCTCCTACGCTGGTCATACACTCCTTTCATGCATTTTTTTTACTTTCCTGTTGCATCGAATATCTAATTCCAGGTTAAGCCGTGCATTCCATTATGGATGTCTACTTCCGATGCACGTAAGCACTAATTGTCAACAATCTATTGAATGCACAATATACGATTCTGATAAGTCTTCCACGGTGGGAACAAATTCATTTAATTAGATTATATATGACCAAACGGGCCATTCAGCTACGCCATCACCCCTGATGAGGCCACATCATTCTTGAGTGGCGATATGCGTGGGGTTTCCCTGTCCTTGTCTGTACAGCCTACTGGTTACCATTTAGCCTTAATATTCTTAACTCTTGTGCATATATCAATATCTGTTTTGTGTAGAGTAGATATACAGACTTTTCACTTTTGTGCCAGTATATGCTCTTTTTTTGTTTGTTTTGTCATTATACGGGGTTATACATTTGATATATTTTTTTTGGTGCTTTTGATTATATTGACGATACATGCTCAACCATATAGCACATGCACTTTACTATCCGTTTCCTTTTGTTAGGATTTATATTTGTCTTGTGCAACCTATTGTAATTAAGGTCGATGTATATTTCATATAGACTATTGTATCCATATTTATTATTCACCTTACAGCATGTATAGCTCTTATGACAGGAGTTACTGTAGTGTATTCCCCTCAGCAGTACATTGCCATTTGCACTTTCGCACATGTAATTTTTTAGGCATCTCTTTGGTTATCAATTTAATAGCTTGCAGATTTTTGGATTGGACTTAGCACTAGTGCTATGGTCTGATAGATTTGTATCAACCATTTGTGGTTTTTTTTGTTTTTTTTTAACCCCTTACTGCCATCAGACGTACTATTACGCCGATGGCAGGTATTCCCTGCTTTGATGTGGGCTCCGGCAGTGAGCCACCTCAAAGCCGGGACATGTCAGCTGTTTTCAACAGCTGTCATGTGCCCGCAATAGGCAAGGGTGGAATCGTGATCCACCCATGCCTATTAACTAGTTAAATGCCACTGTCAAACTCTGACAGCGGCATGTAACAAGCGCTTCTGTCCGGAAATGCATGCATCGGTGACCCCGTCACATGATCGAGGGTCATCAGTGTGTCGGCATGTCAACCAGAGGTCTCCTTGTGACCTCTATGGTTGTTGATGCCGGATTGCTGTGAGCGCCACAGGGGTTAATATTTTGTTTTGCCTCCTTCTTAAATTATTTATATTTTCCTGGTGATCCTTGTATTTACATCCTTTTTCATACATACTGTTTTATTTTCCCCGTGGGACATTGGATCTGCAAAAACCATGTTTTTGTTTTTTTTTTTTTTTAATCCTATTCACAGATCAATCTCGCCCATTCAAGTCTGTAGTTCTGTGAAAAGCTCAGACAGCATTTGGGGGCCGTCCCAGTTGCATTTTAGTGTTACCCGTATTTTGTGTTTTTTCTATTTGTTTTTCCATACAAGTAAAACTGATGTAACACTGATGGCAAAAAATTAATGAAATCTGATCCAGCACACTGATAGAAATTGGTGGTCAGTATTTTTTTCACATATGGTCAGTGATGTCTGCATGAGGCTTTAGGGTACGTTCCCACATTCAAGATTTGCTGCGGTTTTGACGCTGAATATTTATGCAGCGTCAAAAACGCAGCAGCTAAATGTTACAGCATAGTGGATGGGATTTCTAGACATCCACTGTGCATCTATGTGCACCTGCAAATCACCCGCAGGAACTGACATGTGGCGCATCTTTCAAGACCGCAGCATGTCCATTTCGCGGAGACGCTAGACTCTATAAATTTCCACAATAGAATGTATTTTGATGTTGTAAATCCGCACTGTTCAGTGAACACATGGAGATTTACCTACATGAACAGAATGTGGTTTGGACACTGAAAATATGCTGCATCCAAAACGCTGCTACTTCCTGATCGTGGGAACGTAGCCTTAGACTATGTATCATCTCGTGGTGTTCAATTGTCCACAATAAATCAGAGAAGTCCGCTATGGTTTTATTTTGGATTTCTCATTTTTGGTAGCATTATTTCAAAAACTAATATCCTACAAAAAGAACACTATTAGCCAATGACCCCAACGGTGTGTTAGGTGTTACTAGTCATCTTGTTTAGTTATTTTTTTCTTTTAGTCAAGTGGCATATCTGAAATAATGTCTTATAAAAGAAGCTAATCATTTACAGCTTTCAGACTTGAAAGCCTCCTGGAATGGCATTCCACCATGTGAAACATGCCCCCCCACAGAGCTCCTGTAAGCACATTACGCATGCCATCCTTTATATTCATTACAAAGGGAAAAATCTGGGGAACGACTGAGTCCTATAAGGTTATATTTTTGCATGCGTTGTGAAAAACATGTAATATTTGTGTATGATACATGATATTTCAGGCAAATTCCGGTAGTTATTGGACGGTATGAGGGTATGTTCCCACGGTCAGGAAATGCTGCGGGTTGGATGCTGCATCCAACCTGCAGCATCCAGATGTTACAGCATAGTGGATGGGATTTCAAGAAATCCCATGCCCACTATGCGTGCAGGGACGCCTCTGGTTTCTCTGCAGAGACTGATATGCGGCTCGTCTTTCAAGACTGCAGCATGTCAATTTATCTTGCGGAGACGCTCAGTCCTCCACAAGATAAATTTCCCGTCCAATGTATTGGACGCGGTGATTCCGAACAGTTCAATGAACACATGCGGAATCACTTGCGTTCAAAAGCCGGCATTGCTTTGGATGGAGCAGACATGTGCTGTTTCCAAAGCGCTGCTAGTTCCTGACCGTGGGAACATACCCTTAGAAGGTAAAAATATCTTGTATCATTTGAACTGTTAGTTTTTAGGGATATTTTTGATTTCCCCCCCCCCTCCCCTGCTTCTGTTCAGTGACCGACCAAATATCTGCAAGGAGTTTGTATGCTCTCCCCATTTTTGTGTGAGTTTCCTCCGGGTTCTCCAGTTTTTCCTCCCTCCAAAGACATACTGAATTAGGATTTAGATTGTGAGTCCTAATGGGAACAGCGATGTTGTCCGTACATCGCCGTGGAATTTATAATAATAAAGAATTGACATGATGGCTTTTGTCCATGCTAGAAAAAAAAGCACCATAGGTGGTTTTTTTTTTGGTTTTTTTTGTTTTTTTTTTCTCTCTAAATTCAAAGGTAAGCTTACTGGAAGAATATCTGAAGCCATTTTGTAATTTGGCATTTAGTGTGTGAACATAGAATAAGGGAGATTTTACACATGACACTGCTGTGCTGCAGATTTTACAGCCAGATTTGAACAGGTACTGTTTAGTCGATCACTGTACAATACGAGTGGGAGTGGATCTAAAAAGGTAGTTTTCGTTTCTATCCACTTTTTGTATAGGTAGTGCATCATAAATGGTTACAAAAACGGTTTGTGATTCCAGCCTAAATTTTCTACCTCCTTCCCTTGAACCTTTTTCCCTCCGAAGCCAGTTTTCACTGTTCTGACCTGGCAAAATTGTTCAATCTCATGCCAGTGAGATTTTTTTTTTTTTTTCCCTTTTTGTGACACATTGTACTTCATGATGATAAATTTAAGTCGATATATAATTTGCATTTATTTTTTAGAATAAAAAAATTCAAATTTATTAGGTTTCCCATGACCGCTCCACAAGAGAGGGGATCCGCCCTTCAGGGACAGGAAACCTACAGATATAAAAGGGTGGCACCTCTCCCACGCATCAGTTGGTTTCCTTTGCCTGATGCGAACCCTTTCCTACAGACGTACCTGTGAAGGAAGATTTGATGGATCCTAGGCCCGGCTGGTCGGTTTAGGCAGTGAGAGTCCCCTTCCTCGGCCGGTGCGAGGTCCCTGGAAGCGCCATGGTGGGTACAGGGTGGACGGCATGTCAGTGAGCAAGTCAGGTGGAGTGGTGTCCAGTGGATTACTAACTCTGGAGGGCCAGCGCCGGTAGAAGGTAAGTATGGCCCTGTAGGCTCTGTGTGGTCTCCGGCGTGGCGCCGCCCGGCGTGCTGCTGGTTCTGTGGTGTCCTGAGGTGCCAGCAGCATCAGGGGGTGAGCCCTGTGATGCGACTGGGGCGGTCCGGGGGCTCAGCTGGTGATGCATCCTGGGCGGGCCCTGTGACACGGGGTCACTATGGCGGCATGTCGGGGGCTGAGCCTGGGGGCGCGTCCTGGGTGTCAACGGGCTTGGCTGGATGATGGTCGCGTGTGGTGGGGCTGTGGCCGGTGTCTGGGGGGTGGGGGCACCCGGATTCAGTGCAGGCGGTCTGGGGTCTTCAGGGGGACTCTGAGGCAGTCATGTTGCACTAGGGGCGTGACCATTGCTGGGGGAAGGAAAAGGCGCCAGGCCAGGACCTGCTGACCCGGATATCCGGGGGGAGGCGTGCCTTACAGCAGAGGTCTCAAACTGCATTCCTCAAGGGTTGCAAACAGGTCATGTTTTCAGGATTTCCTTCTACTGCACAGGTGATCATTTAATCACCTACACACATAATGATTACAGCACCTTGTGCAGTGCTAAGGAAATCTTGAAAACGCTTATGGTTTGCGGCCCTCGAGGAATGCAGTTTGAAACCCCTGCCTTAAAGGATGGCCCACTTGCGTGAAACAAACGGCCTGAATATTGCCTACCTGGGTGATTTTTCTTATTGTGGGCAGGTCAGCAGATCATTGCTCAGTTCAGGTAGAGAGGACAATGTCCACTCTGTAATGCTTGGGGTGGCTACTGAACGTTGAAAAAATCTCGATTACAACCCTTAAAGGTGCAGCAGTTCCTGGGGCTCATTCTGGATTCAGGCTATGTGCACACGTTGTGGAATGGTGTGCGGATTTTTCGCACTGTTTTTGCAAAATCCGCAGGTAAACCGCACTGCGGATTACCCACGGATTTACCGCATTTTTTTGTGCGGATTCCACCTGCGGTTTTACACCTGCGGATTCCTATTGAGGAGCCGGTGTAAACCACTGCGGAATCCACACAAGGAATTGACATGCTGCGGAAAAAACACGACTGTGTTTCTGCTCGTTTTTTTCCACAGCATGTGCACTGCGGATTTTGTTTTCCATACGTTTACATGGTACTGTACAATGCATGGAAAACAGCTGCAGATCCTCAGCGTCAAATCCGCTGCTGATCCGCAGCAAAATCCGCAATGTGTGCACATAGCCTCAGAGAAACAGGAATGTCATCTTCCACCTGATAAATTGGATCGCCTTCGGCACCAAATGTTGAGAGCATCAAACAATCCCTCTATGTCCCTTAGGAGGGCTATGTCCCTGTTGGGTTCGTTAACCTCATGCATACCAGCAGTCTGGTGGGCGCAGTTCAATACACAAGCCTTACAATGGGAGGTGTTAGTTAATAATAGGTTCCTTAGGGGGGTACTTAACCCCTTCATGACCTTGTCCCCTTCTGCTATTCATTTCCTGGGGTGGTGGTTAGACACGGATAACCTGTCCAGGGGTGTTCCCTGGGAAAATCTCATAACCCCAGTGATCACCACAGACGCTAGCCCTACAGGTTGGGGGCATATATGGGGGACTTCATAGTCCAGGGGCTATGGGGGCGACAGAGTTCATCTAACCTGTAGGAGCTGACAGCAATAGAACTGGTAGTTAAGGGGCTCCTTATATACCTGCAGGGTAATCACGTCCGGATCCTCTCCAACAATCAGGTTGTGGTGGCCTACATCAACCACCAAGATGGAACTCTGTCCAGACCCCTAATGGAAGTGGCAGAGCGACTATTTCAAGTAGCAGAGGAGCATTTTCTGTCCTTGATGGCTCTGCACATAAGAGGAAAGGACAATATCAGGGCAGACTTCTTAAACCGCAACCTACTATAGTCCATGAGCCAAGAACCAAATTTGACGATATCGGTACCAAGCGGAGTGACTAATTCTCTTTGGTATTTTTAGGTAGATGCATGTCTGTAGTTTATTTTTTGATATGATAGCCCTTACATATACGTAGCTTATTAACCCCTTCAGCCCTAGGCCTATTTGTACCCAAGTGCCTAAGCCAATCTGACCTGTGCCACTTCATGGGCTAATAACTTTGGAACGCTTTCACCTATCCAAGCCATTCTGAGATTGTTTTCTCGTGACATATTGTACTTCACGTCAGTGCTAAATGGGAGTCAATATATTTTACCTTTCTATATAAAAAAATGCTAAATATTCGGAAATTTTGGAAAAATCGGCAATTTTTTAACTTTGAAATTCTCTGCTTTTTACAAAAATACTGATACCCCCCATAATAGTTATTAATTTACACTCCCCACATGTTTACTTCATATTGGCATCATTTTGAAAATGAAACCTTATTGTTTTACGACGTAATAGGGCTTATAGTTTTATGCGCAATTTTTCACATTTACAGCAAAACCCACTTTTCAAAGGACCAAGTCACTTCTGAAGTCACTTTAAGGGGCTTACATAACAGAAACCACCCATAAATTACCCCATTTTGCAAACTACACCCCTCAAGCTGTTCAAAACTCATTTTTAAAAACTGTTAACCCTTTAGGTGTTCCACAGGAATTTTAGCATGAGCCAAGAACCAAATATGACGATATCGGTACCACCCGGAGTGACTAGATGTAGTATTTGTAACAAAATTTAATCCAAGTTATGTAAATACACACTGAACATGTCATGTGCATATATATATATATATATATATATATATATATATATATATATATATATATATATATATATATATATATATATATATATATATATATATATATATATATGTTACTCCATAATATCTTCAACATCGGACTCTGAATCTGACTGTTGTTCTACTGGCTCGTCTTCAGTACCCTTGTTCTGGCATGTCTGTAATCTGCACATGTCTGTGCACTTCAGGCCATTGCTGAGGCAAGTACACTGAGGAAGTTCACATGACCGCACACACTTGCAGGACAGTAGCTGTATAATAGCTTCTGGTGCTGGTGCCCCTTGCATCCACTTGACAACAAGCTTTCCGTCGTTATCTATCATCCAACCGCAGTCTGTTGGGTTTGCAACCCATGGCTGGCTCTGCAGACTTCTCCTCCAGATCGCAGCCTGGTAGTTTGCACGCAGTGCATGCATGAAAAGGCAGTCCTGGCAAGGAGGGAGTTGACTTGACTCTACCACTCCACGTCTGGCACAGAACAGCTGATAACGGAGCCTGTTTACCTCAGTTGTTTGGGTAGTTGGCAGGTACATGTGGCAGGTGATTTCCTGTAACTTCTCAAAAAGTTCGGTAGACACTTCCCATGAACGACCAACTTCCTGAAAGGCATCCTGGTATGTCTTGTTCATCTTCAACTGCTTGAGTGTCGTCATCTTCCCACGGCCAGCGAATGCACTGACGGTGTCACAGCCTGTAAATGCATGCATACCAATCAATGAATCACATACGCTGCCTCCCAATGTTCGGCTCAGAGTGGTGATATCCAGGAATCTTGTCCGGTTCTGTGTACCGCATTTCTGGAACAGGTGGGATGGGATTTTGTGGCACATGCCCAGACACAGGACCATGACATCAGTATCCTCCGAAGTGATGATGACCGACTTGTAACCAGATTCTGCTGCATGAAGAGCATGGAGAAGGAGGCGTGTGTCTGCTTCTTCTTGATTTGACTTAAGGTCAGCAGCCTCTTCCCACTGTTCTTTGGTGATCTTAAAGCAGAGCTGCTCACATGTGACATACAGCTCCTTCTCCTCAAGCTTCTCCCTGTGGTGTTTCGCCTTCCATTCTTCTACCAGAAACTTTATGAGACTTGCCTTGTTGGAGGAACTACTTAGAAGCTTTTTCCACTGCTGGATGTTGTGCCCATGTTGAATGTTCTTGAAATGGATCCCTGTGCCTTCATATCTGTTGACTCTTTCTGTATCTTTGATGGATGTCTCCTTGTAGACGTCAAAGACAATATCAATGCGCTTGCTCTTAGCACCCTCATGGATAGCGCGACTCATTGCTGTGCCTGCTAGCTGGCCAAATGTTGCATTGTTTCCCTTCAGTTTCTGAACCAGGCTCATCCCATCAATGATGGTTGCAGAGGGCTCGGGGATCACTTCTGCAGGACGAGCATTCCTCTCCAACTCCCTTGCGAGGGCAGCCTTGTTGGTCTTGCGGATAGACCCATCACCATTGGCAAGTGCCCATGGCAATGGACCCAGGGGATGAGTCAAGACATCACTCATTTGTAGCTTTCTGTTCTCAGCTACAAGTATCATCTGGCCAAATAGGTTTCTGTCAGCCTTCAAAATTACCTCCTTGCCAAGACCTTGTCTGCGTGTCTTCATTTGGATGTTAGAGAACGTTTTAAGTTTGTTCTTCGTCATCTTGTCATGAAACAATGTAGTTGGCTTATCGGTACCCAAACGCTCATCCTTGAATGTTTGATATGCATCCTCTCCTATACTGTATGCCCCTTGAAGGTCTTTGGCTACATCTGGTGGTGCTACAGTCGCTGTTGACAAACTGATAAGTTCACCATTATGCTCTTTGTTGAAGGGGTTCACCCAACCTGTCTCCAGCAGTTGAACGAAAGATTGGACATCGGCTTCATCTCTTCTAATCCTAGACACCTGTAGGTCTGAATGGCTGAAGTCAGTATATTGTTGGCCTACCAGGGCCCTCAGCTGCCTCAAGTACATACTGCGGTACTCTGATGTCAGGTAGAACCTGGAAACAGCTCCAACTTTGAGGCTGAAGCCTTTTGTGCCCCCTGGTGTCTGGGTGTCTTTGTTGATTGTCTCTTCAATGGTCTGGTCCACAGGAATTCGTCCAAAAGGATTCTTGCTACCGATCTGGACCGAAAAGCCACCTTGCATGAAGTATTCATGGACCTCTGGGTGTTCTATGGGCAGCCGAGACATTGTGGCATAGTAATAGGTTAGGTATCGGGCATAGTTGACCTTGTCATAGGCAAAACACCATGGTATCATCTGTCGGATTGCTCCTAGGTGAAGCATCCAGTTGCCTTCTCTTGAAGCTCGAACCAGGGCCAGCATGGTCTCGACCATGTCCAAGTATGACATCCAGAATGCTGAGAGTTGTTCATTTCTGAGGGTCTCAAGATAAACTTTTTCCATTTTCTCAACCAAGTGTTTCCAACTACTGTGAAACACTGGTTGGGTCAAAGTGGTCACTATACCCCCTAAAAGATTCCTTGGGGGTGTAGTTTCCAAAATAGGGTCACTTTTTGGGGTTTCCACTGTGGGGGTACCTCAGGCAGCCTTCAAATGTGACATGGCCCCCTAGATTTCTTCCAGTGAATCCGCCACCCAAAAACCACATAGCGCTCCTTCCGTGTTGAGCTGTGCTGTGTGCCCATACTTTAGTTTACGAGTACATGTGGGGTGTTTCTATAAACTGCAGAATTAGGGTAACCAAGTTTGGGTTTGCCGTTAACCCTTGCTAGGTTGCAGGTAAAATTGGATTACAATGTAATATCTGGAAAAAAAATGAAATTTTGAAATTTCGCCTTCATTCTGCTAAAATTCCTGTGGAACACCTAAAGGGTTAACAGTTTTTAAAAATGAGTTTTGAACAGCTTGAGGGGTGTAGTTTGCAAAATGGGGTAATTTATGGGTGGTTTCTGTTATGTAAGCCCCTTAAAGTGACTTCAGAAGTGACTTGGTCCTTTGAAAAGTGGGTTTTGCTGTAAATGTGAAAAATTGCGCATAAAACTATAAGCCCTATTACGTCGTAAAACAATAAGGTTTCATTTTCAAAATGATGCCAATATGAAGTAAACATGTGGGGAGTGTAAATTAATAACTATTATGGGGGGTATCAGTATTTTTGTAAAAAGCAGAGAATTTCAAAGTTAAAAAATTGCCGATTTTTCCAAAATTTCCGAATATTTAGCATTTTTTTATATAGAAAGGTAAAATATATTGACTCCCATTTAGCACTGACGTGAAGTACAATATGTCACGAGAAAACAATCTCAGAATGGCTTGGATAGGTGAAAGCGTTCCAAAGTTATTAGCCCATGAAGTGGCACAGGTCAGATTGGCTTAGGCACTTGGGTACAAATAGGCCTAGGGCTGAAGGGGTTAATAAGCTACGTATATGTAAGGGCTATCATATCAAAAAATAAACTACAGACATGCATCTACCTAAAAATACCAAAGAAAATTAGTCACTCCGGGTGGTACCGATATCTGGCCCGGCTCATGGACTACTAAGGCAGAGACCAGATTGCGCGGTTGTGGGGTCAGCCAGACCTAGACTCTTTGCCACCAGGAAGAACAGAAAACTGAGGCTATTCTGTTCTCTCAACCCCAGAGAGAAGCCAATGATGGTAGATGCCTTCTTGATAAAGTGGGACTTCTATCTGGGTTATGCCTTTCCCCCCTTAGCCCTGTTACCTCTAGTGGTGAGGGAGATCAGGGAGGACAGGGGAAGAGTGATAGTGATTGCCCCCTTTTAGCCCAGGAGGGCATGGTTCTCGTGGCCAAGGACCATGTCGGTCTCCTATCTGTGGGTGCTACCGAAGCATCCAGATCTCCTCTCCCAGGGGCCAGTCTACCATCCACAAGTGGCGGGGCTTCACCTGACGGCATAGAATTTGAGAGGTCGTTACTGAGGGATAAGTGATTTTCACCCAATTTGATTTCCACTCTCCTAGAGAGTAGGAAGGTAGCCATGACCAGGATCTATGCCAGGAACTGGAGAAAATTTTTAGCTACCTCAGAATTTGGAGTCAGGGAGGGGGTGCCTATAGGTCAAATTCTGGAGTTCCATCATAAGGGTCTGGAAATGGGTCTTTCCACAAGTACCCTTAAGGTCCAAGAGTCATCTCTGGGGGGCCTTATTTAGCTGTTACATTGCGGGTAATTACTGGGTGGCCAGGTTTATCAAAGCATCTAGTAGGTCTAGGCCCATTTGTAAAGAGTTAAGCCGTGGGACTTGAACTTGGTTCTCACAGCTATGATGGAGCCCCCCGTTTGAGTCCATTGCCTCAGCTTTGGTAAAGGTGCTCTCTCTTAAGGTGACCTTCTTGGTCGTGTTAATATCGGTTCGGAGGGGTGAGTGATATCCAGGCTCTTTCTAGACTTCCCCCATATACACAGTTCCTGGATGACAGGGTGGTTCTTGGGCAAGAACTAGCTTACTTGACCAACGTAGCCTCCAAATTCCACAGGTCAGAGGAAATGGTTCTCCCTTCCTTCCTCCCAATCTTACTAAGCAGAGAGAAAGGAAGCTGCATACGCTAGACGTTAGGAGGTGCCTGTTAGAGTATTTATCAGTCACTAATCCTTGGAAGAAGGATAATTCCTTGTTCGTGTCCTTCCAGGGGGCCAGGAAGGGTCTTAGGGTGTCAAAAAGTACTCTGGCTAGGTGGATTAGTGAGGCTATTTCTCTAGCATATACATCGAGTGGCAGGCTGCCGCCGGAGGGTCTAACAGCGCATTCCACTCGATCCCTGGCAACCTCATGGACGGAGAGGTCGGAGGTCTCAGTCGACCAGATATATAAGGCAGCTACATGGTATTCTCCTTCCACTTTTTATAATCATTATAGATTGGATATGGGTGCCTCCTCAGATCTCACCTTTGGTATAAGGGTGCTGCAGGCTGTGGTTACCTCTCTGTAATTCTCTTGTGGTGCTGTCATGAGAGACCGAATAAAGTCTTCGTTACTTACTGATAACCGTATTTTCTCTGATCGCCCATGACGGCACCACGGAGAGAGGGGATCCGCCCACCAAGGACAGGAAACCTACGGATAAAAAAGGCGGTACCACTCTCCTGCATCAGTTGGTTTCCTGTCCTTGATGGGAGACCTACGGACTTACCAGTTTGACGTTGGAATTCCGGGGCCAACCAGTCCGATTCAGGCAGCTGGGGTCCCTCTGCCTCGGCTAGGGTGGTGACCCGAAGCGCCACCGCTGGGAGCCAGGGGCCACAGGGTGTGCGGGGGAGGTGACAAGGAGTCGCGGTCACCTCCCCAGGTAAGATGCAGCAGCGGCAACATCCAGGGGGGTCCCTCTGTGGTTGCGGGAGGTGCAGCGCGACCCTCCCTAAACAAGCATGAGTCTGCACGCTGCACCGCCATCAGGCGTGCAGAGGAATGCGCTACAAGGGCTGCATAGGACCGGGGGCGCCGGTCAGCAGCGCCATAGCTGCTTCCCGGGCGCCATCTTGAAAGTCGGCGCATGCCCGGGATCCAAACTGGCCTCGCGAGAGCTCGAGCGCTGAGCGCGGTCTGCGCAGGCGCTGACGGGGCGTCGCTCGAGAGCTGGGCGCCGCTCGGGCGCTGAGCGCGGTCTGCGCAGGTGCTGACGGGGCGCCGCTCGGGCGCTAGGTGCATAGATGCGGCGTTCGGCGCTCCTCTCCGTGGACTGCGCAGAAGCGGCGGGAGAGTTTAAATATAGGAATCCACATCCTCCCAGTGGCTCTGCAGTAATAAGCAAAAGAGCCTCATGAGTAGTAGTGCCGCAGCGTCAGCTCAGCATCCGCAGACCAGCAGCAGTATGAGCGACCCGACATCACCTCAGCCCGAGTCACCTCCACCTGTAGCATCGCCGCAGCAGCAGCAGCAGCAAAAAAGGCGACAGCAGAAGGGGCACCAGGACACCAGCAAAGAACGCCAAAGGTCCCTGCACAGTAAGGAGTCCAGTACGGCGTCGGGGAAGAAGCCAGAGGCAGACAATCCCCAACCGGTATTTATGGGTCCTGGAGGTGGTAAGTGGATCTTCGTGAATGTCAGAGACAGTAAGATTGTTATTTGTCTCTTATAGGGGAGGAAAAGCGTATGTAAAACTAAGCACAAAAGTTGCGCCATCCGTAGAGAGGATCTTCCACCTACATGGGATAAGAGACTATGCAATACTTGCATTCAGCAAACTTTATCCGAAAACCTTCCTGGGTTTGCAACAGACCTTAAGAGCCTGATTAAAGAACAAGTAGAGGACACCTTCAGATCACTAAAAAGTGGGAAAAAAAGGAGAAAAACCAGACTCGGGTCCCCATCTCCCGTCTCAAAATCAGGAAGTGATAGTGAGGGTTCAGTGTCCTTCAACTCCTCCACCTCATCTTCATCATCTACTTCTTCCTCGGGGGGACATAACTGTTTCCCTCTAGAGGATACTGATGGCCTCATAAAAGCCATGAGAAGTACCATGGGTCTGGTAGACTCCCACCCTAAAAAATCGGTACAAGACATAATGTTTGGGGGCCTGGAACAAAAAAAGAGAAGAGCTTTTCCTCTTAACGAAGCAATAGCAGCCTTAATTAAGAAAGAATGGAAGAAGCCTATGAGAAAGGCTCTTTTAACGCCTAAAAGAAAATACCCCTTCGAGGAGGAATCCTGCTCCTTTTGGGAGAAGGCCCCCAAATTAGATGTAGCGATCGCTAAGGCCTCAAAAAATTTTTCCCTCCCGTTCGAAGACATGGGGGTCCTAAAAGACCCTATGGACAAAAAGGCAGATGCCTTTCTCAAAGGTGCCTGGGAGGCAGCGGGAGGAGGCCTGAAGCCGGCAGTAGCGGCAGCATGTACTTCACGCTCCCTGATGATTTTGGCTGAACCAACTAGAGGGTCAATTAAAGGGGAAAACTTCCCGGGACTCAATGCTGGACACATTACCTGTAATGAGAGGGGCCGCGGCTTTCCTAGCTGATGCCTCGGCCGACTCTATCAGGCTATCCGCCAGAGCAGCAGGGTTTGCTAATGCGGCCAGGCGCGCCCTCTGGCTTAAGAATTGGCCAGGCGACCTACAGACGAAAACAAAACTGTGTACTATCCCCTGTGAAGGAGAATTTCTGTTTGGTTCCACCCTGGATGACATCTTGGAAAAAGCGGGGGACAAGAAAAAATCCTTCCCCCCTCTGGGTCTCCCCTCTTATAGGAAGCCCTTTCAGAACAAGAGGTTTTTCCGTAGGAACACTGGGAGAAACCAGGGGAAATGGGAAGATAAAAAGAAGGGGTTTATCTTTAATAAAAACCTCAATGACAACAATAAACCTTCACAATGAAGGTTCGCCCCAGGTGGGGTGGAGATTATCTCTTTCTCCCAGCCTGGGAAAAGATTACCTCAAGTCGATGGATACTAAACATCATAGAGTCGGGACTAAGATTAACATTCAAGAGGTACCCCCGTCCCTCTTTCAAGATAACACCCACAAGATCCTCGGCAGAAGAGCAGTTGACGCTAGAAAACGAGGTTGTCGGGTTAGTAAAAAAAGGAGTACTCCTGGAAGTTCCCCCTCAGGAAAGAGGGCAAGGGTACTATTCCCCTCTTTTCCTGAGGAAGAAGCCAGATGGTTCCTTCAGGACCATTATCAATTTGAAAAACCTAAACAACTACCTAGAGGTTCAAGCATTCAAGATGGAAACAGTAAAATCATCTATCAAGATGCTATTTCCTCAATGCTTCATGGTGGTCCTGGACCTAAAGGACGCATATTATCACGTCCCAATACACAAGGACCACCAAAAATTCCTCAGACTGGCAGTCCACATCCAGGGAGTCCTAAGTCATTTCCAGTTCTCAGCTCTACCATTCGGCTTAGCAATCGCCCCGAGGGTTTTTACAAAGTTGGTGGCGGAGGTAATGGCGCACCTCAGGGAAGAAAATACCCTGATCGTACCATATCTGGACGACTTCCTGGTGATAGGCTCCTCCCCGCATCATTGCAAGAGTCAACTAGACCTAGTGATTCATTCTCTAAAAGATCTAGGTTGGCTAATAAACCTAGAAAAATCCAGACTGGTGCCTTCTCAGGTTCAGGAGTACCTAGGTCTCACTCTAGACTCCAAACAAATGGAATGTCGGCTCCCAGAGAGCAAAATACAAAAGATAAAAAGTTTAGCGTTAAGAGTACAATCTCTTCCCTCCATAACACTTCGTCAGGGCATGTCCCTATTAGGCTCTATGACCTCTTGCATCCCGGCGGTCCAGTGGGCCCAACTACATTCAAGAGATCTCCAATGGCAACTACTGTCAGAGCAAAACCTTCTAGGAGAACATTTAGACGGGCGGTTAACATTGTCTCCTCGCACCAATCACTCCCTGACTTGGTGGACATTGCAGGAAAATCTTTCCCAGGGAGTCCCATGGGTAATCCCGATCTCTAAGGTCCTAACTACGGACGCAAGCCCCTCAGGGTGGGGGGCTCATCTGGGCGACCTAGTAGCCCAGGGCATTTGGTCTCCGTCCCTTGCAACCAATTCCTCCAATATGAAGGAACTCCTGGCAGTGAAATTTGCCCTTCAGGAATTTTTGGGAGTCCTTCAATCTAACCATGTAAGGGTGATGTCGGACAATCAAGTAGTAGTATCCTACTTAAATCATCAGGGGGGTACCCGTTCCAAAAATCTAATGGAAGTGACCAGCTCAATCCTTCAAATAGCCGAGAGCAACCTTCTATCCCTGACAAGCCTACACATAAAGGGTGTAGACAATTACAAGGCAGACTTTCTAAGTCGTTCCAGCCTAAAACAGGGGGAATGGGAACTAAATCCAGTGATATTTACTCAGATCACAAAAAAATGGGGGTTCCCAAAATAGATCTCTTCGCGAGTCATTTAAACAAAAAAGTAGCCTCCTTCTGCTCCCTATCTCCCTTGGGGAACCCAGTAGCTGTGGACGCTTTCCTGATTTCTTGGGGTCACCATCTGGTCTATGCCTTTCCTCCTCTCATCCTGATTCCAGCAGTGCTGAGGAAGATTCGGGAGGACGGGGCACTGGTCATCTTAATTGCCCCGTTCTGGCCGAAGAGACCTTGGTTCTCATGGATGAGGAAGACGTCAATATCCGACCCGTGGGTATTACCAGACCTCCAGGATCTATTATCGCAGGGCCCAGTCTGTCATCCGCGAGTCAAGAACTTGCACTTGACAGCTTGGCTCTTGAGAGGAAGATATTAGAAAACAGGGGGTTCTCTTCAAGTGTAATCTCAACTCTGTTAAAAAGTAGGAAGCCGGTTACAACAAGACAGTACGGCAAAATATGGAAAAAGTTTTTGTCTTCAGGTGCAAAAATAGGGAAGGAGATTCCCCTTAATTCCATATTAGAGTTCCTACAAAAAGGTTTGGAGATGGGTTTAGCCACCAGTACCCTGAAAGTTCACGTGGCAGCATTAGGTGCATTATTCAATTTTGACTTAGCTTCAAATAGGTGGGTCTCTAGATTCATCAGAGCAGCAGGAAGATCGAGGCCTCTGCCAGTGAAAGTGGTTCCACAATGGGACTTAAACTTGGTCCTTAAAGCCCTGACTAGTCCACCATTTGAACCATTACACAAAACTTCAATAAAAACTTGTCTCTCAAAACCGCTCTGTTAGTCGCCCTCACTTGTGCCCGTAGGGTTAGCGACTTACAGGCTCTCTGTTAATTCCCCTTACACACAAATTTTAGAGGATAGGGTCATTTTAAAAACAGACCCAGCATATCTCCCGAAAGTGGCTTCGAAATTTCACAGGTCTCAAGAGATATCTCTTCCCTCCTTCTGTCCCAAACCTACAAATAAGGAGGAACAAACATTACATACTCTGGATGTAAGAAGGTGTCTCTTACAATACCTAGAAGCCACTAGAGAGAGTAGGGAGGATTCCTCTCTGTTTGTGTGTTTCCAGGGTCCCCGGAAGGGGAAAAAAGCTTCTAAGGCCACCATAGCAAGATGGATCACGGACGCCATCAGTCTTTCATACTCGGCAAGTGGGATGTCCGTTCCCGGGGAGGTTAAGGCTCACTCGACAAGGGCAGTGGCGACTTCCTGGGCGGAGAAGGCCGGAGCTTCTATAGACCAGATATGTAGAGCTGCTACCTGGTCCTCACCATCCACATTCTATAGGCACTATAGATTGGACCTAATCTCTTCCTCAGATCTTACCTTCGGTAAAAGGGTTCTGGAAGCAGTGGTCCCTCCCTGAATGTACTATCTATGCAATTCTCTCCGTGGTGCCGTCATGGGCGATCAGAGAAAAATATAGTTCTTACCGATAACGGTATTTCTCTGAGCCCATGACGGCACCCGTACATTCCCTCCCTTCACTTATGGGTGTGCACATTTAAAGAGTGCCATAGTCTATTCATAGTCTACTTTTAGTTAAAGTCACGCGGTATCTTACTAGGCTAAAACAGTTAAAATTTACAAATGCCTTAGTAGTCTCCCATCATTCTCTATGTAAACAAACTGATGCAGGAGAGTGGTACCGCCTTTTTTATCCGTAGGTTTCCTGTCCTTGGTGGGCGGATCCCCTCTCTCCGTGGTGCCGTCATGGGCTCAGAGAAATACCGTTATCGGTAAGAACTATATTTTTTTGGAGCCAATGACAGCACCCTTAGATTCTCTTCCTTCATGTGTGGGTGTGCCCTTCTTCCTCTTGTAAGTTTTTCACGCGTGTGAAATTGTTGGGTATTGTATATATTTATGCCATTAACCATGGAGGTCCTCTCGGGCTCTGTAATCCAACTGATGCATGGGAGCGGTACCACCCTTTTATATCTGTAGGTTTCCTGTCCCTGAAGGGCGGATCCCCTCTCTCGTGGTTCTGTCATGGGCACAGAAAAATACTGTTACTGGTAAGTAACGAAGACTTTTTTTCACTTTGAGAGTTCCGCAATTTTCAATTTTTTGAATTTTTATTCCTTAAACCAGATAGTCATAGTACACAAAATGCCTAATACATAACATTTACCACATGCCTACTTTATATAAGCATCATTCTTTAAGGTAGGATTTTAGAAGGGTTAAAAGTTTATCAATTTTTTTTTTTCAATTAATTTTAAAGAAGTTTTTTAATTTTTAGGGACCACTTCACTTTTGAAGTGACTTTAAAGGACCTAGAAGTCTCTTTATGACATATTGGCACTCTGATTAGCAGGAATGGTTCCCCTTACACCACAAAAAGGCTCTATATCTAACTTATTGAATAAATTAGCGAAATCTGGGTACCCAATTGAGCACTTGTGGTTATTTTGAAGTTCCTTTTATCTTTTTTGTTGTGGTCGGTCTTTGATTACGGGTTGTTGTTTTTTTGCGCCAAATTCTTCAAAATGGCACACATGAGCCATGAGTTTTGCACAAGATAATAGCTGTTTTAAATTTCTCCTATTTTTCAACTTTTCAGAACAAAAAGTTGCACAAGCCAAATAATGGCAAAGTATTTTACGTTCATACATGGGGAGAAGGGAGTATTAGACTACATTTGTGACCTTTTTATTATTTTATTTTAAGCCGCAATGACGATTTAGGCAAACATTCTAAAAACTCCAAATCCCACCCACAATGGCGAACAAAATACAAAAAAAAATTAGGTGAACACATATTAAATAGACTTGAAAAAGGAACAAATTAAGAGAACTAGCCACAAAAGAAAAACGGGCAAAAAGCACCAAAAACTAGACAAAAAGCTGCAAAGTCCAATAATGAATTGGGCTTTTTAATCTGCCTGGACTTTCAGCGCTACTTCATTCCATGCAGTTTCGTCTAGATCAATGTTATTTATTTCTCTTTGAGCTTAGTTAGTAGTATTAGTGCTCTGACTTCACATGGGTTCACAAGGTGAACATGAAACCATAATTACGGTGAAATTCATTGGCAAATAAAAAATTGTACTTCTGTTTTCCAGCTGAGGAGAAATAACACTACACCATAATAAACTATGCCTCCCTGGAGTGATAATGGCTGCTGGTGTCGCTCTGTGCTTGCTGCTTCATTGTCTTGTCTGTATGCTGGTTATTATCAGAGGAAAACTTTTTTAAATATTGTGATTTATAACCAGTCTGTGAAAATACCTTGACCACTTAAGTATTGCGCAGATAAAAGCGACTTGGCTCATCGTAACCCATACGCATCCATTGCCAGAACTAGAAGTGAACCTTTATCTCAGCCTTTTTGGGGTAGATATTGTGCAAAGTGTTTTGGCAGTATTAGATAATTCTAGGCCTAGCCAGCAGGGTGCAGTATGCGTCACTAAATCCCAAGTGTTCCAGACATCACTTGGCTTTGTGAAAGAATGTTTTCAAGGGTTTTAGAAGCCAAACGAAATTCCAAAGTAAACAAAATGGTAAAGTCCCTAGAGGATAGTGAACACTTTGCAGCAAGCAACTTTTCTAGTGTCCTTCTAAGATTTCTTTAGGGTTTAGCTTCCTTTTTCCAAAATTATCAATATACTTCAGTTTTGTATTTCTTTATCAAGTATGTTTCACTTCTCTATACAGTCCATCCTGAAGCAACATCCCTGTCATTCCAGAGAATCCTAGATGTATACCATTTCCAAAAGCGCTGTTCTTTTGTCACAGATCAACACAATTATTATGCCCATTGTCTTTCATTGGGGCTAATTCTCACTTTTACTGCGTGTAATCCATTTAAATACGGTAATACATTTTCTTATTATGCTGAAGAATTTTGGACATTTTTCTAATTCCTGCACTGCTGATGAAGATCCAAACTAGTGGTTTTTTTTTCCTCTTCTTCCCCAGAGCATGCAAATAGATATAACAGCACATTCACTTTACGAATATGTAAAAATGTTAGCAGATTTGATGAGGATTTTGGATGAGTATCCACACTTACCGTAAATCTTTAGCATGGATGTGAACATTTTCTTGAACTACAGGAAGCACAGTGGCATAAAACTATGGAACTAGCAGCAGTCCTCGGATGATTTGTGCCATACTCTTATGTTCCTAGCAGATTAACAGTTTAGATGCAGAAGTAGGCTGGGTTCACATTAGCGTTGTTGAGCAGCGTTTGATCCGCATACATCCACATGCGTCATGCGTACATATCTTTAACATTGTGTACTCAGGGACATGTTTTTGCATGCGTCGTTTCACGGTGTCCGGCGAACGCAACATGTTGCATTTTTTTGAGGAGTCAAATATTGCGCAATCGTCCGCATGTGGATGATTGCAGATGATTGCGTAAAAAAACCCCACATTACTGTCTATGGGAGCGCATTGGTACGCATACGTTTGACACGCGTGCATACTTTAGACTGCACATGTCCAGAAAATGTCACCGCCTCCACCATGCACATAAAAAATGCAAATGCATTTAAACGCATGCACACGCAGTGTTTTTGTTTGCGCCATGCGCAAGATGATGTGCAGGCATAAGCATGTGTTTTGGCATGCGTTTGTGCATGCTGATGATACGCTGCTCACATAAACTTTAATGTGAACCTACATGTAAGGAATTTGACAGGTATGCGGCCCTCAAACAGTCATCCCATGCATAACCTCTCTGCTGATGGACTGTCATGCCATTTTAATACTGCCATGAGTCCCTTCCAGCATTAAGCTCATGGGCATAGTGCACTGCTATACAGACAGTGTTTTCAGTGATCAAGCTCATAGGAATACCAAAGTAAAATGGAAATGGTTTTAATGTTTAAAAATATAAAAGTAAAAACAAAGAACATATTGACTAAACAATGTTTTAGTATGGAAAAAGACCTTTAATTGTTATTGCAGTGTTCAAGACCTAAAATATTAAATTATAACAATATTAAGCCCAAGTGGTGAATGCCGTAAAAGAATTGCAGTTCTATTGATCATCTAATCATTAAAAAAATATTAACTTTCCATTCCAAAATACCAAATGTAAGTTCATCCTGCGAAAATACAAGTCCTCACAAAGCTCAATCGTTGGAAATAGACATTATAACTGTTGTTGCTTTTGTTACTATTTTATATTTAACTTAGTTTGAAAAATATATGTATTTAGCATTGCCATCGTACCATAGGATGAAGAAAACTTTTTGTGACACAGGATGATCGACACAGAATTTAAAGTGAACTGGAATTGACAGGTCTCGGTCTATAGTCATGGTGTTAATAAAAACCTTAAATTCTATCACGTCAAAAGATTTTCATTCCACCAACGCAGCCTATTTTAAATGTTTTGCCCACCTTTGTCTATATGCGCACACAGGTAGAGAACAGTTAAGGCCCCGTCTCACACAGCGACGCTGCAGCGATACAGA
Source organism: Ranitomeya variabilis (assembly GCF_051348905.1). NCBI lineage: Eukaryota > Metazoa > Chordata > Amphibia > Anura > Dendrobatidae > Ranitomeya > Ranitomeya variabilis. The sequence continues at coordinate 572,994,257 of NC_135234.1, read as the reverse complement.
CAACGATGCTGATCGCTGCAGCGTCGCTGTGTGGTCGCTGGAGAGCTGTCACACAGACAGCTCTCTCCAGCGACCAACGATCAGGGGAACGACTTCGGCATCGTTGAAACTGTCTTCAACGATGCCGAAGTCCCCCTGCAGCACCCGGGTAACCAGGGTAAACATCGGGTTACTAAGCGCAGGGCCGCGCTTAGTAACCCGATGTTTACCCTGGTTACCAAAAAAACCAAACCGTACATACTCACCATCTGTTGCCCGTCAGGTCCCTTGCCGTCTGCTGCCTGCTCTGACTGAGCCGCCGTACAGTGAGAGCAGAGCGCAGCGGTGACGTCACTGCTCTGCTCTCACTTTACGGCGGCTCAGTCAGAGCAGGAAGCAGACGCCAAGGGACCTGACGGGCAACAGATGGTGAGTATGTACTGTTTGTTTTTTTTTACATTTACGCTGGTAACCAGGGTAAACATCGGGTTACTAAGCGCGGCCCTGCGCTTAGTAACCCGATGTTTACCCTGGTTACCAGTGAAGACATCGCTGGATCGGTGTCACACACACCGATTCAGCGATGTCAGCGGGACCTCAACGACCAAAAAAAGGTCCAGGCCATTCCGACACGACCAGCGATCTCGCAGCAGGGGCCTGATCGCTGGTACGTGTCACACATAGCGAGATCGCTACTGAGGTCGCTGTTGCGTCACAAAACTAGTGACTCAGCAGCGATCTCGCTAGCGATCTCGCTATGTGAGACGGGGCCTTTACTCCAGGTTAGCAAACAGGGACCTGCTTATCTGACTAGTTCATACAGCCAGTGCCTAATGCATGATACCCCCAGATTTGGCAGCATGTATCATCTGTCAGGTTCATTTTCAAATGCATACTTTTGTTAAGTAATAAAATTGACGTGCATTTTCTCTCCCCACCCCCTTAAAAAAAAAAAAAAAAAAAAGAAGTTAATATCAGACCCACATACATATATGTTGACATGTTGACCTAAAAGTTATGGATCTTGGAATGTGATGATGATCATGGTAGGAAGGGATTTCCTTCCTTGAACACTTTTATGTTTAGTAATAGGGGGCTACAGTAAGTGACATACAAGGTATCACGTTACTGGGAGCTCAAATCATTCAGCTATTTGATGTAGGGAGTCTTCCCTATACTACTGCGATGATTAAGGGACCTCTCTTGTTCTACTTCTTTTATATAAATGACCTAAACTTGGGATAGGCCAGCAATAGGTATGAGCGAACTTGAACTGTAAAGTTTGGGGTTCGCACCAAACATCTAGTGTTCGGTACCAAATTCTGAACATGGACTTTTTCCTGGAAATCTGTTTTTACTGTTCAGTTTCAGTCCCAAATAAAGTTTGTTGAAAGGCCAATTAACAAGCTTTTAGGCTGTGAGCACCTACAGAGTCATCACAGCCATGCCAAGTATTGGCATGGCTGTGATTGGCCAGTGCAACAAGTGTCCCGGCCTGTATAAACATCAGATTACGGGTGACGCTGCCATTGTGCTCTGACTAGCGTAGGGACAGTGTAAAATAATAATGGGGAAAAAAAATGTGGTGTCTTCCTTATTTTTAATTACCAGCTAAGACAAAGCAGACTGTTGGGTGCTGATATTAGTAGGCTGGCTATGTCCATAGATATTGGCCAATTGCCAGACTAATAAGACCAGCCCACAGCCGCCCCAGAAATCATGCATCCATTAGATGTGCCAATTCTGGCGCATAGCCTCAGCTCTTCCAGATTGCCCAGGTGTGTGGTGGAAATTGGGGCAATAGTTTTTGGGGTTGATGCCAGCTGTGTAATGTTAGTTGGCATCAAGGTGTTATTTCTAAATAGGTTACTCGCAGTCATGTCTCTTGAGCGACCATGTTACTGTCGTCATTGCCCTTGAGACATGACCGAAAGTGACCTATCCTGCCTTGAAAAAGAGGCTCCATAGGTCATTTTTGTTCATGTCTCACAGGAAATGATGTTACTGACGTAATAGCTCATGAAGCATGACTGCAAATAACCTACGACGCATCGTTCTCAGAACGACGCTCCATAGGTTGCAGGAGACTATCGCAATGGATTACGTTGAATCTGCTGGGATTAATTTTGTAATAATAATGGGGTAAACCAGGGAATATGTGGAGGAGTCTTTATTAAAATATATATATTTTTTGCCCTCTGTGTCTTTTTATTTTATAATACGGGGTTAGTAAAGGGGGAGTCTGATGGACGCCTCTCCATTACTAACCCCTGGGCTTGATGTTAGCTGACATCAACCCCTAAAGGTATAAACCAGATTTCCACCACACCTTAGCCGAGGCTAAGTGCTAGAATTGGTACCTGTAATGGATGCACCATTTCTGGAGCTACTAGTAAGGGGCACATATCCATAGACCTTCACGAACCTATTAACATCCACTCCAAATTTCTGCCTCCTGGTTTAAGATTATTAGTTTTTATATATTTTTTTATTCTGTTAGTTTAAGTAACTTCCCTATCCACATTTGTTTGCAGGAAAATTGTCCTACGCTTACTCCCATTTTGCTTCCTTTTGCAGCCCCCTAGCCCTTCCTACAACCATTTCATAGCACCAAAGTTCGGGTCTGCATTGACTTGTATTGGATTTGTTCTTGTACCCAAACTGAACTTTGGACTAGTGTGGCCAAACCAAACGAACCCAAACATCCACAGCTCCCCACGTCTTTAGTCATCAGTGTCTAGTTGGTGGGGGTCTAACATCCGGAATTTTCTCCTATTCACTAGAATAGTGGTGGTCTTTGCGGTACTTGGTCAAGGCCAAGTTCACAGAGCTAGGTGGTTCAACTACGCAAATGCTAATATACAGCCGGCAGAGTCAGCACTGAGAACAGCTGGTGGTGGCCAACGTCTCCACTGATTATTCTGATATTAATGACCTATCCTAATCAAGGGTCATCAATCTAAAACTAGTGGAGTAACTCTGAAAGAAAAGTCTGAGTGCAACTGAAAAATAGTTTTGCAAAAGAGAAAATACTTTTCATGTAGTGTGTGAATATTTATTTGGCATTGACAGGAAATGCAATAAGATTATTTGTACTTTCATATTCATGGGAGAGGCTAAAAAGCCATAAAGAAAACCATACATGCATGATCGGGGCAAGGGGTAGGCAGGGTAGGCACGGGAGCTTGGATTAGGCAAGTACGTTATTTTTTATTTTTTTCTTATTAGTTTGTCAATGAATGGGGGACATACCAAGAGGGGCTGGCTGTGGGGACATCATATTATATGGGGGACATTATACCCTTGCTGTGTGGACATCATATTGTTTAGGATGCTCTGGGGAACATTATACTTGTGGCTGGGGGGGGGGGGCATTTTACTGTATAGGGGACTGTGGAGGATGTTATACTGTGGGCTGTGGAGACATCATACTGTAAAGGCTGCTGGTAAGGTCATTATACGGTGTAGGGACCTGTGGTGACCATATTGTATAGGGGGCTGTTGTGGAGATCATACTGTATGAGTGGCTGTGGTTACCATCATGCCATGTAGGGTGGACAGTGTAAGGAGAGGGTACAATGTGCTGGGAAGTATGAGGGCATACATATTACATAAGTACATATTTATTTATTATTTTTTTTATTTTACATTTGCAGCTAATTTTTGGTGAAAAAGGAAACCATTCTAGTGGAAGTGGTCATCAGAGCTTGTTACCTGACCCAACAGAGGGGACAGATGGTTGCATGAGGAGTGCTTTTACATTAGTCTCTGACCCATTCCTTTGCTTGTAGGACTTGAGGGTTAATGGGGTCCCTCTGGCTGTTATAGTCCGGCCCACAGACTGAGACATCTGAGGGGCCGAAAACGGGGACCTCGGGCTGCACCAAGCTCGCTGTCGCAGCTATCCGCATATAGGGGGCTATGTGGAGCTCATACTGAAAATAGGGGCTGTGTTGTGGGGACTCATCCTGCATATAGAGCGCTGTGTGGGAGCTCATGCTGTATATAGGATATGTCGGGGCTCATACTGTATACAGGGAGGCTGTGTGGGGGCTCATGCTGTGTATATTTAGGAGGATATCATATGCTTTCATTCTGCTCAATATTAAGTAATAATATATAATTGTAATTGTTAATATTATTTTCAGCCTATTGGTTCGATTCTCCACAACAGTCATGGTCTCTCATGTGGTTCCTCCTGCTCTGAACAGTTGTGTGTGAATGTGTGCTATAGCCAGGCCCTATAGTCTGGCTGCCTCTATGGTAAAGGTATTCCCCGCTATGGGGGTTACATAATTCAGGGATGAAGCCAGCACCTTTTGTCAGTGAGAGTGCTGTGTATATAATTTGAGCTGGCAGTAAAGATGTCGCCTTCCATTGTCGACATGTTTCTTAGTATTTGTTGACATTATTAGGTCTCTTAAATCTTAATTCCTATAATTAGTGGAGCTAAACCTTACAGCATAGTAGAAGAGCAGATACAGACATATCACACCTTAAGACATGATAAAACTTCTATCATGATTGAAAGGCATCATGTGTGACTAATTCTGCAATCATTTGCTCTTAAGTGTCTTAATGCAGTGGATATGTCACTCCACCCGGATGATGACATGTGTTTGTATTATGTCATCATCGTTAGTTCCTAATTCCGATCATTGTTTTAGTGTGTGTAGTAGGTGTATTATTCATGAGTTGCTAGGCAAATGTCTAACCCACTTTGGGTCTTTCTGCATTCCAGCAGGCCGGTGATCATGGAAACTGTCAGTGTCAAGCCTGAAGCATCTTGTTGAAAGAGGCAGAATAATCACAGGACACAAGTGCAGATAATATGTTCTTTTATCCGGGTCTTGCTGAGCTGGTCGCCTGTATTAGCTTGTTAATTTCTCCCGGAGAATATTGGATTCGATTAGGGAAATTTCATTCTATGGTTTATGGTCTTCTGCTTCCTTTTCTAATGTGTTTTCCATATCGAGTAAAACACACAAACGTTTATTTTTATTTTTTTTGTTTTTACTACAGTTATCCCCTTTCAGCATGTTCATCATAATGCATTATATATATATATATTTTTTTTTTATTTTTTTTCTGCGATGGTAAAATTGCTATATTTTTAATGCCATTTTGTGAAATTATAGTGCATTTAGACATGCTGAATTTGGCTTATCAGTGCACCCTAATGGGCAGTGACTAGAGCTAGCTAGAGAGAGCCATCTCTGCTGACTCTCCCGTACACTGAACCTCTTGTTTGGCCTGTGTTCTCTCAGAAAACCGCTCCCTGGCATGTTGGCCGGAGGCTTAGGCTATGTGCACATGTTGCGGATTTTGCTGCGGATCTGCAGCTGTGGGTCCGCAGCAGCTTTCCATGCGTTTACAGTACAATGTAAACCTATGGAAACTGCAGTCCGCAGTGCCCCTGCTGCGGAAAAAAACACGCGGAAACGCTGGGGGTTACATTCCGCAGCATGTCAATTCTTTGTGCGGATTCCGCTGCGGTTTACACCTTCTCCACCATAGGAATTCCCATGTGTAAAACTGCATGTGGAATCCTCACAAAATCCGCATAAAAACCGCTGTAAATCCGCAGGTAAAACTCAGTGCCTTTTACCTGCGGATTTCTCAAATCCGCTGCGGAAAAATCTGCAGAGCTCCAAAATACGTGTGCACATACCCTAATATTTGGAAAACAATGTGCAGTTCGAAATTGGACAAGTTTGATCGACATCTCTCCTAACCACCAGTCGTCCGATGCCCCATATATACTAGGCTATGCCTAACCAGTCCGTATCATTAGTATGTGTATGGGGGGTTAAGTTGTTCAGCACTTGTTTATTGACCTGTTGAACAATGATGGGAACGGAATGATCATATTATTGACAGTACTACTGTAAAGACTTGGCACTCAATTAGGTGTATTCTTCTTTAAAGAAAAAACAAACAAATGTACAACAATAAAAAAAAACAGAAAACTAACACCATGTATATATGTCATGAAAAACAACTAGGAGCAGAAATAATGACGATAAATCCGATAACGTGTTGTTATTGGCAGCACATGTCCCTAATCTTGTGATCACTGTTTGTATGCAGTTTTTTACAAGCATGAATAATTCAGTCACTTGTTTTCTTGTTCATGTGATCACCCAAATGTTTGCACGGTCAAATAATCCTACAAGTATTTCTATGAACGTCCTTGGATTATTTAGTGTCAAAATGTACCATTAACCCCTTAACGACCACCGATATGCCTTTTAATGGCGCCAGTTAAGGGTACTTATTCCTCAGCGCCGCTTTTTAAAATAAGGCTATAGCGCCCCCCAGCTTTGGAAAATCTCTGGGGTCTCGGCTACCGGGGGTAGCTGAGATTCTGGAGAACATGATTTGGGTCATTTTTTACTGTCCCTAGTCTTGTGATCACTGTAATTCACAGAATAGGGTTGGGCTTGGGGGTTACGTTTGCGTTTTTGGGGTTACAGTTGTGGGATGGGGGTTACGGTTCAGATTAGGGGCAGGACTGTTAGGTTTGGCGTTAGAACTGTGTAAACCCCTCAATTCTAGGTACATCAGGGGGTCTCCAAACGCGACATGGCGCCCGCCATTGATTCCAGTCAATTTTGGGTTCAAAAAGTCAAACGGTGCACCCTCCCTTCTGAGCCCTGCCGTGCGCCCAAACAGTGGCTTTCTCCCACATACAGGGTATCGAAGTACTTAAAGGAAATTGCACCACGAATTTTGTGGTCCATTTTCACCCTTGTGAAATAAAAAAAAAAGTTTGGGTCTAAAGTAAAAATTTTTGTGAAAAAAAGTTAAATGTTCATTTTTTCCTTCCACATTTCTTTAGTTCTTGTGAAACACCTCAAGGGTTAATAAATGTCTTGAATGTGGTTTTGGGCACCTTAAGGTGTGCAGTTTTTAGAATAGTGTCACTTTTGGGTATTTTCTGTCATATTGTCACCCCCCAAACGCACTTAAAATGTGAGATGGTCCCTAAAAAAAAAAAAAAAAAAAAAAAATGTTTAGAAAATTGTGGGAAAAATGAGAAATCGCTGGTCAACTTCTAACCCTTATAACGTCCACAAAAGAAAAAAAGTTTCCAAATTTGCGCTGATGTAACGTAGACATGTAGGAAATGCTATTTATTAACTTTTGTGTAATCTCTTATTTAAGGGCACAAAAATGTAAAAGTTTGAAAAGTTTAACATTTTCAGTTTTTTGCCAAATTTCCATTTTTTTTCATAAATAAACCCAAGTCATATAGAAGAAATTTTACCACTAACATGAAGTACAATATGTCACACAAAACAGTCTCCGAATCAGTAGGTTCTGTTGAAGCATTAGTTATAACCTCATAAAGTGACATTGGTCAGAATTGTAAAAATTGGCTCTTTCACTAAGGGTATGTGCACACGTTGCAGATTCTGCTGCGGATTTTTCCGCAGCGGATTTGGAAAATCCGAAGTGCAAAACCACGGCGGTTTTCACTGCGGATTTCATTGCAGTTTCTTCTGCGGATTCCTCTGCGGGTTTTCAACTGCACTTTCCTATTTGTGCATGTTGGAAACCGCTGCGGAATTCGCAGAAAGAATTGACATGCTGCGGAAAATAATCCGCTGCGTTTCCGCGCTGATTTTTCCGCAGCATGTGCACAGCGTTTTTTTTCCCCCATAGGTTTACATGGTACTGTAAACTTTGGGAAAACTGCTGCGGATCCGCAGCGTCAAATCCGCTGCGGATCCGCGGCAAAATCCGCAGCGTGTGCACATACCCTTAGGGGCTAATCTGAATAGTGACAACAAAATTGTTTCCTACCAAGAAAATCAAACATCTACTGCCCAGCTCCCATTCCCAACAGATTATTGCTCATCTCTATGACTTCCGGAAGGTGTAGACTTTGGCAATCCCTATTTGTTTGAAAAGTCCTAGCAATGATTATGAAGTGGAGTACCACATTAAAGGGCATCGGTCAGAATGATCCACCCCCAAACTGTTGTACTCATGTTGCTCTATGAAAGATAATGTCATCTGCACCTTTACTGAAGCAATCTATTGCTCCCTATTGCTGACTGAAGAGCATGGTCTTAATTCATTTGCAAGTAAATAAGTGCTCTGGGAGTGTCAAAGCGCTTCCCAAGCCTCTGCCTCACTGGCTCTATTCCCATGTTCTCCTGCTTGGCTGGCAACTCGCTAGTTGTAGTGAAGTCAGTGCCATCAATCAAGCAGAAGACTGTAGGACTGAAGGGGGAATATTGCTAGGGAGGCAGTGATTTGGAAAGTGATTGACACTCCCAGAGCTCTTAAGACTCAATTGCATATAAATTAAAACAGCAGTTTTTCAATCTGGTAGCAACAGCTTGCATCAGTAAGGCTATGTGCCCACATTGTGGATTTGTGTGTGGATTTTTCCATTTTTGCGCACCGTTCTTGAAAAATGCGCAGATAAAACGCACTACCGTGGATTTCCTGCCGTTTTTTGTGTGCGCTTTTCACATGCGGTTTTATACCTGCGGCTTTCTATTGAGGAGCATTTGTAAACCGCTGCGGAATCCGCGCAAAGATTTGACATGCTGCAGAAAATACAATGCAGAGTTTCTGCGTGGTATTTTCCGCACCATGGGCACAGCGGATTTGGTTTTCCTTAGGTTTACATGGTACTGTAAACCGCATGGAAAACAGCGGCAAATCCGCATCGTGTGCACATAGCCTGATGACCTTTTCTTTTATAGAGCAGCATGACCGTATAAACAGTTGGGTAAGGTGGATCACACGGACAATTCTCATTAAGGGTATGTGTAGACGTTGCGGATTTGGCCCTGTGGATCCGCAGCAGTTTTCCATGGGTTGTACAGTACCATGTAAACCTATGGAAAACAAAATCCGCTGTGCACATGCTGCGGAAAATTCTGCGCGGAGGCGCAGCGGTTTATTTTCCGCAGCATGTCAATTCTTTGTGCGGATTCTGCAGCGTTTTACACCTATTCTATAATAGGAATCAGCAGGTGTAATAACGCAGGTGAAATCCGCACAAGATCTGCTGAAAATCTGCGGGGAGTCCACAGGCAAAACGCAGGGTGTTTTACCTGCAGATTTTGCAGAATCTACAATGGAATCCGCAACGTGTGCACATACCCTTAGTCTTTTAAAAGACTAATTTAAAAGTCTGATGCTTTGTCATGTGGTGCGACTTTTTTTTCAGCATCAGAATTCTTCCTTGAACTTTTGCTTTTTTTTTGCTGTTGTACTGTTACATTTCACCACTAGAGGGCAAACTTTTTGCTTGTCATATTGTGCAATGAGGATACATAAAATAAAATAAAAAATCCAGTGTAGCTGAATTACAGATGCTGAAAAACTACAACTTCTAGCTGTGATTAAAACAAGTGGGCAATTTAACATCCTTTTATATGTCTTAAAGGGTCTGGCAGAAGATATATAATGGACACTGATATCTAGGCTGTCCCACAAATGCCTCATCAGTCAGATTACTGTGGCTCCTGCTCTTTGCTACAAGTGAAACCTCTAAGCTTTTATTTGTAGGCTTTATGGGTAACTCCTTCTGTGAATGTTCATGCAGGTGCACCAAAAATGACAGTGGAGCTGCAGTGGGCATAGCCATGCAATGTGTTAATATGCATAAGCATTTAGTAAATCATTTTTGTAAGTCTTATATAATCCAAGGCTGAAGAAGAAAAGGGTTTGACAATTCAGAAACGTGTCCAACCAATTGTGCCCTACAATTGTAAATCTGTTGCTCTGCATATGGACATAGATGGGCTGCAGCGGTGGACAGCTGGAACTGGAGTCTGTGTAAACCTAATAAAGTTGTCTGTACTCAAAGAAAGCCAATGGGGTTAAAAAAAATGTATTGATAGAAAACCCCTTTAAGGACTTTCTAGGGATGAAACCTGCTGGGTCACCACCCCCTGAAGAAATTTCCCAGCTATAAAGCTACATAGATAATTTAGTACCTCACCCAAGCAAGTGTTACATGCTGAAACAAGAAGGGAAATGATTTCTCTGTGTTACTCAAAGGATTTAGCCAGCAATTAATGTGCAAATATATTGTATCTTTTAATTGTATAGCTTCAGCTATTAGTCCTTGTAAATTGTCCATGTGATTATTGAAGAATTAAACCTATCATATTATCAGGGCATGGTAACCTGACATGTTTCTACAATTCCTTCCACCCTTGTTGGACGTCATTTAGTAGACAGGTCATCTGGGCCCAAGGCTCCTGTCCTCGTCATTATCCTGCAATAATGGACATCCTTGTGTCGATCACCTGCCTGCACTACCCCATATCACTGGTTTCCAGGAGTCTCTTGCGCACTTATACTCTTATTGCAAACTAGAAAATCTAACCAAAATTAAAAAAAAAAATAAAAATCAATGGCAATTTGATAAAAAAATAAGTGTTTTATTTCCAGTAACTGAATTTTCTTAGCTCTGTGTCAAAAGGGTCTGAGCTCTATAGAGACCAGCATTGGTCCAAGATGAGACTCCTGATCTTTTCGGGTGTTGATGGCATACAGTTTATCTTACAAGGGTATTCTTGAGTGTGAGATGATCTCATATCTATTGGATAACTTCCCGATCGCTGGACACTCACCAGTCATGAGAGTAACCATGTAAAGGGAACAGTGGTCTATCATTCGCACTGCCGCTATAATAATAATAATCTTTATTTTTATATAGCGCTAACATATTCCGCAGCCCTTTACAGTTTGCACACATTATCATCACTGTCCCCGATGTGGCTCACTATCTAAATTCCCTATCAGTATGCCGCTATATTCGTTCTCATTGGTGCTGAAGACCAGCCGAGCACAACATCTGGCTGTCCAGTTCAGAATGAATGATGGACCACTGCTCTATTTACACGGGCTCCGAAGAGCCATGGTTCTCAGGGTCTCAAAGTTAATTTGTATCTTTTGCAAATAGAAATGAAAGTGGTTGCCCACAGTCTATTGTTTTTTCCCATTTGTCATCTGTGTTGTATATGTAATCTGTGTTTTTATTCACCAGTTATTAATAATTTACAGGACCATTTACAGTTTCCTGTTTTACAGAATTGTAATGCATCCATAAAAATTGGATGCCACTGTAAAGGTCTGCATGATATCCTATTTACCGTATATACTCGAGCATAAGCCGACTCGAGTATAAGCAGAGACCCCTAATTTTGCCACAAAAAACTGGGAAAACTTAATGACTCGAGTATAAGCCTAGGGTGGAAAATGCAGCTGCTACCGGTAAATGTCAAAAATAAAAATAGATGCCAATAAAAGTAAAATTAATTGAGACATCAGTAGGTTAAGTGTTTTTGAATATCCATATTGAATCAGGAGCCCCATATAATGCTCCATACAGTTCATATTGAGCCCCATAAGATGCTCCATACAAAATACGACCCATATAATGCTCCATACAGTTTATGATGGGCCCCATAAGATGCTCCTTATTAAAATATGCCCCATATAATGCTGCACAAATGTTGATTATGACCCCATAAGATGCTCCATACAGACATTTGCCCCATATAATGGTCCACAAATGCTGATTATGGCCCCATAAGATGCTCCATAAAGATATTTGCCCCATAGAATGCTGCACATGGCCCCGTAAGATGCTCCATAGAAATATTTGCCCCGTATAATGCTGCACAAATGGTGATTATGGCCCCATAACATGCTCCATAGACTATTATGCCCCATATGCTGTTGCTGCGATTTAAAAAAAAATGACATACTCACCTGTCGTCGCTCAGGCACCCAGCACTTGCTATAGTCACCTGTCTGCGTTCCACCGCCGAGCGCCGCTGTGTCTTCCGCGTCATCTGCACTGACGCTGAGGCATAGGGCGGCGCGCACACTAATCACGTCATCGCACCCTCTGACCTGAGCATCACTGCAGAAGCTCTGACAGCTTCTTCCTGTAGTGAGCGGTCACCTGGTACCGCTCATTACAGTAATGAATATGCGGCTCCACCCCTATGGGAGTGGAGTCGAGTCCATATTCATTACTGTAATGAGTGGTACCATGTGACCGCTCAATACAGGAAGAAGCTGTCAGCGCCCGGAGAACCAGGGACCTGAAGGGACCGCGCCAGGAGCAGGTGAGTATTATTAGACAGCTGCCGCTCTCCCTCCCCTGCCGACCCCTGGGAATGACTCGAGTATAAGCCGAGAGGGGCAATTTGAGCCTAAAAAAATGGGCTGAAATTCTCAGCTTATACTCGAGTATATACGGTATTCATTTTTCTTTTCCTCACACCCATCAGATTTCGGAGTGAAATCTCAGCATGCTGCAATTTTATTTTTCTCACATTGAGCACAGCTGAGAAAAAAAAAAGTGGATCTGCCCTGCCTCATTGAATAACATTGATCCGATGTCAATCCCTTTTTTTTTTATTGGACTGCACTTGTCTGAGTTATACGCTTGTGTGAGCCCTGACCTGCTCTTCTGTCCTTACAATGGCTGCTGGCGGGCTGGTCACATGCTCTTCCATTAGTCTCCTCCAAATGAAAAACGCCTCATGGGGGAAAGCTGCTTTTCTATTGGAGGAGCTGAAGTACTGGTCACATGCTCCTCCCCAATCCACCATTGCATGGATCGAAGTGCTGGTCAGTGTACAGCTCCTCTTTCATTTAACGCTCATGACCTGAATCTATATAGGTCCCTGAAATATGCTAGGATGCCCTATAACAGCTCTTTCCTGCATCTGTTTTTTTCTTACTTGTGCTGTATTTGTGCAGGTAGACCACCGACCCATTAGAATGAATGTCTTTTTACTTTGATTTTATTTAATTTGCCAGCTGATTGTCATGTCCACAAAATAGAGACGTGTTACTTTGATCGGTGTTGCATATCAACTCGCCAATGGAAATAAATGGCTTCATGATAAAAAACCAACAACCTGTCAGATGTCTCCTACGTGCTGGATGCGTTTTCCGGTTAGATTCTCATACCTGGAACCTGTACCAGTCTCCTAGAAATTTCCTTTTTTTAGTTTTTCATTTGAGAAAAACTGATGTAACCCGAATTGTAAAAACTAACACATGGAACAAAAATGGATCCAGCACATTGAAAAAGAAAAATACCACGGACCATTTTTCATGTATGAGGAAAAAAAATTGTGTGAAAGTGACCGCACTCAGGCCGGTACTTGGCACTTAACTTTTTCTCCAGTGAGTTCTGTTTTATTAGCAGCATCATAGCATGAGGTATTTTTATGATGTCTCGCTGTTGGCAGGGGAGGATATTTCTTATGTTTCTGGTAGAGTTTATGACGAATGGTTTTCACCTTCATGACTCCACGTGAAAGGTCATTCATATATTTGCTTTAGATTTAAGACATTGTGAACTAGGTCTCCTAGAACGACCTATCCCTAAGATGTTTGGGTGGAATACTGATGTTTGCAGGACCGGAAGCAGACCTTCATCCTGTGTATACTAAGAGTGCATAATTTGTGACTAAAACAGCAAATTCTGTGTCTGTTATTTTTATGCGATTTCATGCACATGGCAGTAGGAGTCTTAACTACTGCGGATTGGAGGTTGCACTTTCACTTTTTTCTTGTTGGCAACTCTTTTGATCTTGTAGTAGAGAAAGATTTGTATTACTTTGTATCCAATCTCAGTTTTTTGCCCTGAATTTTCAGCCAAAACTATCAGAACTACGCTGTTTTTAGTATTCTAGCTCTGCAGAACAGTTTTCTTTATCATATGAGCTTTTCTTACCAGGATATCTAATATATAAAGCTGAATGTGTGTATGTCCGGGATTGGCATCTGCACCGTCGCAGCTACATCCACACGTTTGGACCCCGAGAGCGTCATAGGCTATGTTGTGAGGCAAAATTTTAACCCCGTGCTCCAATTCACCAAACAATTTTGCCCCGATCTACATAATGGGGGAAAAAGTGAAAGGAAAAGTGTTGGAGGCAAATTGACAGCCAGGAGGAGATGGCATACAGGTATATACTATATACAGGGGAGATGATATACACGTATATACTCTATACAGGAGGAGATGACATACAGTTATATACTATATACAGGGGAAATGACATACAGGTATATACTATATACAGGAGCAGATGACAAACAGTTATATACTGAGGGGAAAATAAGAGGTGTTAGGTGAAAATGAAGAGGTGTGAGGGGAAAATAGTGGAGTGATTGGAAAAAGACAGGTGTGAGGTCAAAATGACAGGTGTTAGGGGGGGAATGAGAGAAGTGAGGGGGGAAAATGAGGTGTGGGGGAAAATGAGGAGTGATGGGGAAAATGAGAGAAGTGAGGTGCTATAACTAACAGTTAGTTACTAGGCGTGGGCAACGCCGGGCTCTTCAGCTAGTTTTTTATATACTTAAAATGAGAGTTGAGATTCTACAGCCTCTATGCATCTTAGCACATAGTTCACTGCAGAATGAGTTACCGGTGAATGTCGGTGAGCTAATTCTGACAGCAGAGTTTGCAAACCTTTTCTCGTCTTCTACTATATTTATAAACTGATTTAAAACCAAATCACACTGTCTGCTGCAAAGAGAAATCGGACTTGCAAGCCTTGCTTTTAGAGTGAACTTGCCATTGACTCGTGTTTTTGTAGCCAGCTACAGTGTTGTAATAAGTAGAGGCATAATGGCTGAAATCTTTTAAACGCCCGGATGGAGCCACTGTGCTTTGACCGCCTGCAGCAATGTCCATGTGACATCACCACTGCTACCAAACTGAGATGGATCATGGCAAAACGTTTTCTGAAAGGAGACAAACACCTTTAATAAAATTCTATTGCCAATTTTTTTTTTTTTTTTTTAATAGTTGCATTTAAGGTTTGTCTGTTTTGGACGAGCTGGAGATTTATCTGTATCTAAATAGTAGTAGTGTAAATTGACTGGTAGGAATTTATTTTTTTGTTGAGTGACCAATTCTATTTTTTTTTTTAAATTATGAAAGGCTATAATCAAATTTATTAGTTAAGCAATAGGGTGAACTTCTAAAGCAATCCACAGTGCCATAGACTGTTTCAGGGCAGCATATCACCATGACGGGTCCAAATGGCAGAAAACCAAACACATACATACACCTCCTTTTTTATTCTACCCGTCAATAAAACATTAGCAGCTATGACATTTTGATGTAGATCACATGCTTTTCTTGTAGTCTCCAGCATATTTTCATGCCCGATCCATGAGTGTGTTTTAGCCAAGATTACTGTTGTAGTTCACAACTCTTGCTCATCTAGGATAAGACTGCGTGCTCAGTGTTTGTGACCACAGTTTAGCTGCTATGCACTCGATTAGGCCACAGTTTGGATGGATGCCAAGGCATCTGACCAATAATGGACCGGTTGCCAAAAACAAAAAATATTACACAGTGTAGATTTTTTTTTTTTACGTTTACCCTCTGTTTAGGAAAGCGGTCTGCTACACTTTTCTATACTGTTAAATAAACTTTATGTAGAGACTGATGCCAAAAGAACACATTATTGTCCGCCGTCTGGTAAATGGGGGATCGATAGGAAATTGGAGGTTATGGCAGGAAAAGCTGATGAAGTATGCACTTAGCCTACTTTATATGACGATGATCTTCTTTTACTTGGCACTGACACTAGTGAATCCAATGAGTATGTATAGTAGAAATGTGGCCGAACAGGACTGCATATCTGTGATTCTCACGCCCTGCGGGAAATAATTGTTAATGTGTAGGATGGAAGACAAGACATTGTGAATCAGCCTTCTTGGTGTGCATGGCACCGCGCCATGGTGAAGTGCTGTAAATACTTAAGCCTCCAACATACTTATTTATGATCTCCTTCTGCCAGGAAGAGTAAAACAGCGGAGTTACAAGATTGTTTTACTAGAGGAGAAAAGTGATGAAGGGATTTTATACCATGGTTGGGTGGATTGGGTCATATTTATTTTTCCACTGATGGTAATGCCCATACACCTCCCTTCTTGTACAGTATATAAATGTCATGGTGAAACCTATTTTCCTCTTTCACTTTGCTGTCATATTAAGGTATGAAGCACAACGCCTTCCAGGATTAGATAAGGAGGCAATGTAAATAGTTTCACAATTCACATTCATTTCAATCCTTCCAGTGCCCCACCTTCATTTGTTATTGTCACTGAGTGTTTTGATATGTATATTACTAACCAAAATTGCAGCTTGTCTCTGACATAAAGTGCACAACCTAACGTCCACTCTGTTCCTGTTATATCTGCTTTGACCTTAATTGGCAAAAATGCTATACTATTAAGGTGTAAGCGTCAATAAGCAGAGGGTGTGTAAAAATATATATTCACATACTCTGCATAATGACGATCCGCGTGTATATGAGCATGTGTTTATATGTAAATTAGACTCCATAAATGGCCGCCCATCAGGGTCCTTAGAACCTTACCATTCGCACATAGTACTGCGATGAAGTATTCACAGAGCAGGGTAATACACCTGTAGACTTGCTAGTGAGCCCACACACCGCTCTGTGCACTATATCGAAGAGTGGATCATATTTGAACAGCTCTCGCCCTTTACAAAAACTTCCCCAACTAAACTGAGCTATGCTTCTGATGTTTTAAGTCACAAGTATGAATAGTTGTGCTAGACTGGTTGCAAAATTGTTGTGGCTTTTCCCAATTAAATTTTGGTCAAAATCTGCAATAAAACAGATACGTTGTAGATTTTACTGTGGATCACTGAAAAATAAGCAAATTCAGAATAAAAAAAATACTATCTTAAAAGTTTTAAATAAAAAACAAAACAAAACGGTTTTCCTCCCCAGCTTCTCTAATGGATACTCTAGGCTAGTTTACTGCTGACCAGTAGACGTGAGAATACAGATATTTTTTATTTTTGCTGCCTGTAGCTGTTGGTCTGCAAGCAAATTCTGCATGGATTCTTGTCGCTTTTTAGTTAGGTACATGACAGATCACACCAAGAATATGCCAAAAAAACGAACAGCCTAGCTCTGTGCATTGTCAGTGTCTTCTGGTCTACAGTTGGTCTACAGTGTCTTCTGGTCCTAAATTGACCATTGATAGTTAGCAGGTGCTTTCAAAGTTGGTAGGGCAAAAATGATCAATTCATTATGTCAAGCTACTTTTCTCCAGCTTCTTAACCTGGTTTCCCAGTGTGGACTTTGTGCATCAAAAGGTGAACTTAAGTTCCACTCCTGTGTCCAAGTGGAAGGACTATGGATATCCCATTTTTAAGTCTGCAGTGCAGCAAATTCATTTTTGGACTTTTTTTTTATAATATCTTGACATTTTTGTCCCTCCAATAGTCTCTTTTGTATAGTAGAGAATTAACAGTTGCCCTGTCAAAGGCTCACTTGGGAGATATGCAGCAGAATTTATGGGTGGAACATCTGCTGTTCATAACCATACAGCATTGTGGATGAGGCTTTACAAAACCCTGTCCTGAATTGCAAGGACATTTATACTGTTTAAAGGGGTTGTCCACTACTAGGACAACCCCTTCTCGATCTAAATGTTTGGCCCCGATAAAATAAAAAAAGTTAATACTCTGCTCCCGTGCTGACGCCTTTCAAGTGGTGTCGGCATTCGCAATCTCGGGGTTCTTGTGCTGTGTTGTGACACATGGTGTCCAATTGGCGCTGGTATCATTGTCTCCGCCTTTGTACGAATTGAACATGAAGAAGTCAGAGATCAGCTACAGCCCTGGCTTCCTCTTCATGTTCAATTCGACAGAAGGCACCGGGCATGATGTGTCATGAAACCGCATGAAAGCCCCTGGACCGCGAATGCCAATGGCGCTGGCACGGGAGGAGAGTATAAGCTTTATAATTTCATAGGGGCCAAACATTTAGATCGAGAAGGGGTTGTCAAAGTAGTGGATAACCCCTTTAAATTGCACTGTGGATTCGTGTAGATCTGTCCTAGCGGGAGTGCCTAATTTTTAACAGCCTGAAAATAATGCAAATTGTCTGGAAAATAATATTTGAGTTTCAAGACAAGTGGATTTCATAGCGATCATATGTATCTACCTCTGCAATTGCGCTTATTGCGGTTACTTAGAAACGTGTTGACTAGTGTTGAGCATTCCGATACCGCAAGTATCGGGTATCGGCCGATACTTGCGGGTATCGGAATTCCGATACCGAGATCCGATACTTTTGTGGTATCGGGTATCGGTATCGAAACAACATTAATGTAAAAATGTGTAAAAGAGAGAATTAAAATAAAAAATATTGCTATACTCACCTCTCCGACGCAGCCTGCACCTTACCGAGGGAAGCGGCAGCGTTCTTTGTTTAAAATTTGCGCTTTTCTTTCCTTTACGTGAAGTCCCGGCTTGTGATTGGTTGCGTCGCAGTCACATGGGCGACGCAACCAATCACAGCAAGCCGTGACGTAATTTCAGGTCCTTAAGGATTTTAATATTACGTCCCGGCTTTGTGATTGGTTGCGTCGCAGTCACATGGGCGACGCAACCAATCACAAGCCGTGACGTCACGGGAGGCTGGACACGCGCGCATTTTAAAATGCGCGCTTGTCCAGCCTCCCGTGACGTCCCGGCTTGTGATTGGTTGCGTCGCGGTCAACCAATCACAAGCCGGGAGGCTGGACACGCGCGCATTTTAAAAATTTTAAAATGCGCTTGTCCAGCCTCCCGGCTTGTGATTGGTTGACCGCGACGCAACCAATCACAAGCCGGGACGTCACGGGAGGCCGTGTTTGGGGGCAGACAGCTGGAAGGACAGGACCCGGTATTATCAGCGGGGTAGAGCTGCCCCCACCGGTATACACAGCGACCGCCGCTACAGCAGAGGGGCCGGTAATAATCCGACGGAGAAAGAACAGAGATTGAGAGGGAAATTCGAAACCAGCAATTTAAAATGCGCGCATGTCCAGCCTCCCGGCTTGTGATTGGTTGACCGCGAGGCAACCAATCACAAGCCGGGACGTCACGGGAGGCTGGACACGCGCTCATTTTAAAATGCGCGCGTGTCCAGCCTCCCGGCTTGTGATTGGTTGACCGCGAGGCAACCAATCACAAGCCGGGACGTCACGGGAGGCTGGACACGCGCTCATTTTAAAATGCGCGCGTGTCCAGCCTCCCGTGACGTCACGGCTTGTGATTGGTTGCGTCGCCCATGTGACTGCGACGCAACCAATCACAAAGCCGGGACGTAATTTTAAAATCCTTAAGGACCTGAAATTACATCACGGCTTGCTGTGATTGGTTGCGTCGCCCATGTGACTGCGACGCAACCAATCACAAAGCCGGAGCGTAATTTTAAAATACTGAATGACCTGAAATTACGTCACAGCTTGCTGTGATTGGTTGCGTCGCAGCCACATGGGCGGCACGCGACCAATCACAAGCCGGGACTTCACGTAAGGAAAGAAAAGCGCGAATTTTAAGCAAACAACGCTGCCGGTTCCCTCGGTGAGGTCCAGGCTGCGTCGGAGAGGTGAGTATAGCAATATTTTTTATTTTAATTCTTTCTTTTACACATTAATATGGTTCCCAGGGCCTGAAGGAGAGTTTCCTCTCCTTCAGATCCTGAGAACCATCAGGAATACCGTCCGATACTTGAGTCCCATTGACTTGTATTGGTATCGGGTATCGGTATCGGATTGGATCCGATACTTTGCCGGTATCGGCCGATACTTTCCGATACCGATACTTTCAAGTATCGGACGGTATCGCTCAACACTAGTGTTGACCCATATGTTTTTTAGGCAGAAATAGTTGGGGATATAAATTTGGATTCAAATAAGACCACAAAATACACTCTAAATTTAATGGATCAAGGTATGCAAACAATACATATGCCATATTTGTCTACAATAATAAGTGTTTGGAATATCACCTGCAAATGTAGTAGAAATTATATATATGTATGTATGTATGTATGTATGTATATGTACATACGTCAATGCGGAGGATGGTGATTGCCGTGGTTAGGTTGATGTATGGTACATCGAGACCTTAGAAGCCCTAATGTGGTAGTGAAGTATTTTGTTTTTATTTATTTCCACTTATACACTTTTTCCTATTTTAAAATAGATTAATAATTTCATGTGTTTACAGTAAATATTGTAATGGGATCACTTGCTTTTGTAATATGTATGTTTTCAATTTGTTTTAGGAAGTAACTGGTAAAGGTTTTGGGGGCCAGGATTTCCGCTCTGCCCTTGAAAATGGAGTGCTTTTGAGTGAGTAAGTATCAAGGTCTTCTACACTGGTTACATAGTTGTTAAAGGAAAAAGCAGGGTGTGTGTCTTCTTAATTCCAACCACTGGTAATAAAATTAGTGATGTAAGTAGGCTTCGCACCAAGCCCTGAAGAGGTATGTAGACAATTTTACCTGGACCAGCACACCCTGCAAAAATTATGGCGGTTTGTCTCTGGCCACACCAATGAAAATAGTATTATTGCACTCCATTGACTATACAATAAAGTTCAGCAGACATTACTGAAATGTTTTGCATAAGCTAATTTATTCATGTCTCCATTAGCAGGTGACTTATCACCTTCATTTGAATCTCAGAAACCATTCTAAGCCTCTATATTTTTATTCTATATTAAAGGGGTTTTCTGGGACGTTCATATAATTTTCGAGGGAGTCTAGCATGCGGAGCCTTACCAGAATATAACGTGCTCACTGTTAGGATTTTGCTGTTTCTACCATCCCGTTACGCCTCGCCTGATTACATGTATGCAAAACACACGAGCAATCATGTGCTCACTTCTATTTTTTGCTTCTGTCAAATGGTCTCAGTGGAGAAAAGAAAAAGCAGTTGCCGTCTGGTTGCAAGAATGCATATCACTTGTAAGTGTTCTTGTGATGATCACCGGAGTATATTAGCAGAATCCTCCGTGCTCGCTCACACCACAGTATAAATCAAACAATCGTTTTATGAGGGGAGGGAGTGCAATTTATTTATTTTTCTTTTTTTTTTCTTTAACTTAGTGTATGGTATGTACATTCCAGCAGCCAATCAGGGTGCAAAAACCTGCCACAACGTCATAACACAAGGTCCTCTGTGATTGGCTACTGAAGTCACATGTCCCTGGCCATATAAAAAGCGGACATCTTGTTTTGCTGTCGCCATTTTCTCAGTGTCACAGCGCAGAGAGGTCGCTCCTGTTACTACTGCTGAAAGTGAACTTGTCAGTTAGGCTACTTTCACACTAGCGTCGTGCACTGCACGTCGCTATGCGACGTTGTGGCGCACCGACGCTATCTGTGAAAGCGCCGCACAACGGGGGCAGCGGATGCAGTTTTCCAACGCATCCGCTGCCGCATTGTGAGGTGCGGGGAGGCGGGGACGGAGTTCCGGCCGCGCATGCGCGGTCTGAAATGCTGCAGACGACGCACCAAAAAACGTTACAAGCAACGTTTTTTGGGGGCGACGGTCCGACGCAACCGTCGCACGACGGTTGCGACGTGAGGCAATGTGTCGCACTGCGTCGCTAATAAAAGTCTATGGAGAAAAAATGCACCCTGCAAGCACTTTTGCAGGATGCGTTTTTTATGCAAAACGGCACATAGCGACGTGCAGTGCACGACGCTAGTGGGAAAGTAGCCTTAGCTAGACAGAATCCTGTCCTGTGTGAAATCGATCTTCCAGCATCTAGCTAGTTTCTTTTAAAACTGTGTTGCAGTCTCAGGTGGCCCCATTTGCTAATCAAAATCGTTTGGGCAAAAACTGTGTTGTAGTAACAAATCAACAAATCAGGAGACCCAATTTCTTCTTAAAAATTGTTAGGCCTAATATAGGGATTCTGCCAGGAGGCCGCATTTGCTAATCCAAATAGTTTGGGATAAAACTGTGTTGCAGTGAGGAATCGGGAGGTCACATTAGCTCATCAAAATTGTTAGGTATAAAAGTGTTGTACAGCCACACTATCTAAGAAAATAAATACTGATTGTTCATTTAGTGACAGGTGACTGACAAGTGTCAGCCTAAGGTTGTGAAATAGAAGGTTAAAAGAGGGAAAAGGTACATACAACATAAGTGGGGGGATAAGTGAGGTCGTTGTGGAAGGGGGGGAATAGGATTGGTGTTCAGTGTGTATGTGGGTTAGGTGTTAACGAAAGCTCAAGTGAACAAACAGTCTCGTCCTATCCAAAGACCACTGACAACATCTGTTACTGGACGGGCTGCTCCACTCACTTTCTTTGGCAGCAGCACAGTGGGATGCCTTGTAGATGAGGCATAGAAAGAGCATTTGCTCCAGTGGATGTAAGCTCTGCATCAAGTGGCCTCTCCTCTTCTTCCTCTACCTTAACATCAAACACAGTACAATCCTCAGAGGTGGCACAATCCTCAGAGGTGGCACCTCAATCACAAATGTTCCACCCCCATGTCACAGATTTCCAAACACCCAACTGACTTTGGGGAGCCAAAGATGGGCCATTCTGCAGAGCTGTTCACACATTCTATTCCATGGGCATCAGAGGTCTGCTCCAAAGAATCACAGAATCCAGAGGAGCAAAGCATCTGCACCAATACCCCAAATTTTTTCATGTTGGTTTTGGGGCCAGATGAAGTAGGGTCTGAGCAGAATCCAGACCCTTGTCACCAGACGTTAACCACCGAGGGTAGAAGTGATCCTGATGACTCAGATACCAGAGGCACACTCGGACTGTACTGTGATGTCGGAGCAGGAAGAGGAGCAGGGTCACTCTCAGTAAGAGGATGACTATGAGGTTGTAGATCCCACTTGGTGTGAACCCAGAGGTACGCAGCAGAATAGCTCAGCAGAGGAGGTGGAGGAGGAGGAAGACATGGAGGTTGTGGCTTCCCGCACCGAAACGGAGTGATGCAACCATGACAAGCACTGGATCCTCAGCCACAATTCTGGCTGTGGCCAGCATCGGTCGTGAATCTGCAGTTTGCAGGGGTGGCAAGTGTTGCCTATCCTGGGCTTTTTTGAGACTGTAAAGGTTAACCCAACTCACAATGCCTGCCAAATTTGCAAAAAAAAAAAAACCTCAGTAGAGGCAAAAATTTGACAACTACATTCATAAACCCACACATGCGCGATCAACATGCCTTAGTCTGGGAATCTCACTGCGTTAAAATGCCGACTAGCAGGCCTTGCGAACCACTGGCCATCCAATTAGTCACATCTGCTGCTTCTTCCTCTTCCTTCACCGTGCCAACTGTTCACACACAGGTCTCTGGCTGCAGAAACTCCTCCATTTATTTACCCCATACAGTCAGGGTGAGTGAGAGCCTGTCAGCTGTTATGGATGGAATTGGAGTTGCCTGCTGTTACCACAGTTGTGGTCACAAAATAGAATGTTTCCACCTAGACATGCCAAAGCTAGGAGCCTTGAACTCCACCATTTCCAATCTGTTGGCCACAGAAATGCTGCTTTTCTGCCTAGTGGATACAGACGGTTTCCGAAAGTTGATGGCCATTGCAGTCTCTCAGCACCAGTTGCCATTACTTCTCTAAGAAAGCTGTGCCTGTGCTACACCAACATATCACAGACATCATCACCCATACACTGAAAAAAATCTGTCTGCCAGGGTGCATTTCACCACTGACACCTGGACGAGCAAACATGGGCAGGCGCATTACATCTTTCTCACTGGGCACTGGGTCATTTTGGCTGCAAGGGCAGGAAGTCAAGGGGCTGCTCCACAAGTCTTGGAATCTCTAAGGCTTGCAGGACTAACCTCTGTATTGAACATTTCATCCACTGCTTCTAGCTCCTGCCATTCCTCTAGGGCCTCCACCTGTGCCCTCAACCTCTCCCTTTAATGAGACACACGTTCCAATAGTGCAGCGAGAATCCCCACCACCTCTGTACTGCACAGCCAGAGCTCACCGCAATCAGTCAGTGTTTAAAATTAATATGCCTTGGAGATCGCAGTCGCACAGCTCAAGAGTTGTGGACAGCTATCCAGGCAGAGTTAGAATAATGGCCGTCTCCACTGAACCTGGAGCCAGGGAAGGCAGTGTGTGATAACGGTGCAAACCTGGTGGCGGCCCAACTCCGGGGCAACCTCACACACATGCCTTGCATGTCTCAAGTCCTCAGCCTGGTGGAACAGCAATTTCTATACCACTATCCCGGCCTGGATGCGCTGCTGCAGAAAGCACGGTCACT
Organism: Ranitomeya variabilis; assembly: GCF_051348905.1. Classification (NCBI taxonomy): domain Eukaryota; kingdom Metazoa; phylum Chordata; class Amphibia; order Anura; family Dendrobatidae; genus Ranitomeya; species Ranitomeya variabilis. Next base: position 572,970,177 of record NC_135234.1, on the reverse strand, counting down.
GTGTGCTCACTTCAGATGCTCGCACCCTGCAGGTCTTCGACTTTCTTTGCTACAGAGGTATTTTGGACTATCGGTTAACCGTTTGATTTGCGATGTTCCGACATGGTGGAATTTCACTCTGCACAAGTTGTAGAGACACTGGCAGCAGCGATGAGCACTCGTGCATTATGTCCTTTTGCATAGCCTGTGCCAACGCAGTACGGACGTTGTGCAGATCACACTTGTAGAGTGGGTACAAATGAAGGACCACTGCACCCTTCTGCACAGTTTTGAAATGGCTACGAAGATGGTTAGCTCTAAACATGCCATCATCCGCATCACTATTCCAGTCATCTACATGATGGAGCACACTTTGAATAGTCTGCGTGAGGAGGTGGTGGTCCCAGAGGAGGATGCTGAATGGATAACAATATCTTAAATTTCCGGACTGACGCACAGGTGGTGCCATGGGAGGGTGGATTACAACGATCGAGGAGGGCTCATGGTACCAGACAAACTGTTAATGAAGGTGCAGGAAGCGCCCAACACGAGCACTGCCTTGATGCCTGTATTCATAGGGTTAGAAATAGTGCTGGCTACTGGGTTGCCACTCTGTTAGATCCACGGTACAAGAGTAAATCTTGCCAGATGCTTTTCCCCCTTGAAAGGGGACACCATCAGGGGAAATTTGGACCCTTTCTCATTTTGGTCTTCAAAAATGGAAGAGTGACCTGAGTTCGCTTATTAAGACCAAGTTAGGTCTTCATCTGGTAGGTTGCCTGTTGTAGAAGGTGTGTCAGAAGCCTTTTGTACTGTTTCTACTCTTTAGTGGTGTCACTGTTCGAACATCAGGACATTCGGCGAACTGAATCTTGAAAAATTTGCTCATCTCTGATGACAGATTTTTTTAAATTTTTTATAACAATTTGTGGAAAAAAAATTACTAGCATGCTGCCATTTCACTCTGGAATTGGCTGAGACTCACCCATTCAAGTCTATGGGTGCTAGAAAAAAAACTGGATTCCATAGTATAGCATCCGATTTTTATGGATACATTGCAATTCTGTAACACAGAAGTTGTAAATAGTCCTGTTTGTAAATGATTAATTACTGATTAATTACTGCTAATGTTAAAAGAAAAGCCCATTGCACTTGGATAACAAGTGAGGGGAAAAAAAATCATCCCCTTTTCTGAATGAAAAACAGAACGATTTTTTATACGCTCTTGTGACCACTTCTAGGTTCTCTCATGTTACTCTTCTTGGCAAATTTTAAAAGTCGTACGGGCAACTCTTTTAAAATGTTGAATAGAAAATGTCAGTTGGAGCCGGTAACATTTTTAGCAGTTTGCATGCTTGATTATTTTTATTTTTTTACCCTTTTTTCTGTTCTATTCATTTTTTTTTTTTCTGTAGCCTAATTAACAAGATCAAGCCTGGAATTATTAAAAAGATTAACAGACTGTCCACACCTATTGCTGGCTTGGTGAGTATTCTAAGATTGCAATGCAAAAAATGTAAATGACAGACCAGCTAATTAACTTCACTAAATGCACAATGCCAAAATATCTTGCTACAAGTGTTGCTGAAAAATTCTACAGGTTATATAATGTTATAATGAAATGTTTCTTTTCAATGACCTCAAAACATATGTACTGTATGCACAGGAGAAAAAATTACAGCTTGGGACGAGGAGCAAGAGTTCTTCACTGCAAATTCATTATCTGCCAGTAAGAAGATAATATAGTTGGCCATGGTCTACGACAGGCCTGCATAATGGCCAGCCTGCCAAAGCATTTCTGACAATCGGTATATGCCAGTTGTCTTTCTGTATTCAATTGCATTTGCGTCTTTCAGACACGGTGGAGAATGTAAGCGTCTAAGATTGTAGACCCTTACATTGAAGATGGGGGGGAAGTTAGTGTGAGGTCACAATATTAGGGCTGTGGTGGGAATAGTGTGAGAGTAAGCAGTGTGAGGCGGAAATATGGAGAAGGGGGGAAACTGGACAGAACGGAAGGAGGAAGCATGGAGGGGTACTATATGGAGAGGAGCCGTATGCAGAGGTGACAGTTTGCAGAATAGTTTAAGCATTACCTTTTTAGGGTATGTGCACACGCTGCGGATTCCATTGCAGATTTCTTCGCGCCGATTCCCTGCGGATTTCACCTGCGTTTTTACACCTTTGTACTCCTATTATAGAATAGGTGTGAAACGCTGCGGAAACCGCACAAAGAATTGACATGCTGCAGAAAATAAACCGCAGCGTTTCTGCCCGGCATGTGCACTGCGGATTTGGTTTTCCACAGGTTTACATGGTACTGTACAACACATGGAAAACTGCTGTGGATCCGCAGGGCACATATTCTTAGGGTGTGTTAACACTTCAGTTTTTGGAGCAGAAACTCTCAATTCTTTTAAAAACTCAACTTGGCTATGGTCTATGATGCTGGTAATTTAAAAAAACAAAACAAAGAACAACCTTTTTTTAAAATTCTGACTTGATCAGCGTATACAGGTTAGTGCGAGTTTAATTATTCTAATTCTATAGATTACATTAGTACTGCTAATTTGATCATTTTAGTATCTTGTATGTAATTTATGATCTTCAAGGGATCATGAGGCGCCATAATTTTGTTCTTTGTGCTACTGACTTGCAAATCCAAACCCTGTTACTACAAAATGAATGGAGCTGTGTGTAGTAACTACTTCTTTAATCAGTTGATCAGTGGGGTGCAAGGAGTCAGACCCATGAAAATCTAATTTTCTTGTCCTATGTTAACGAAGGGCCATCAAGATCTAAGTCCTGAAAATCCCCTTAAAGTTACTTTAGTCAACTAGATTTTAATGATTTAAAGGGATCCTGTCAGCAGGATTGTGCACATTAACCTACAGACAATGTTAGGTCAGCTCCTTTATACTGATTAAAATGATACCATGGTTGATGAAATCAGTCTTGTGGTTGTTGTGTAATCTTTATTTTCAGTTTTGAGTTAACGATATGCCCGTGCTCTGGGGCTGGTTTTCATGCTGTACTCTGATTAGCTATTCATAATGCGATCTCCGAGCTGCTGCTGCACAGACGTGGGTGGTGCCATCTTGGAGGAGGAATTTTTTTTCTTCTCCAGTAAGATGGCGCCACCGACGCGTGCTCAGTAGCAGCTATTCGATCACAGCTATATACACCAATAGCTACTACGCAGGCGCTGCATGCACCATATTCAAATTTTTTTTTCTCTAGCTGAATAACATGAAGAACATGTATTATTGGGACATGAAACATGTGATTATGCTGCAGAGAAGGTCCTGCCTGCAGAAGTGTGTGTGTATATATATATATATATATATATATATATATATATATATATATATATATATATATATATATATATATATATATATATATATATATATATATATATATATATATAAATTTTAATTATACCTACAGATACTCATTATGCAAAATAGGGAGCAGGTCACTGAGGGATCAGTGACCTGTCTGCATTATGAATAGCTAATCAGAGCACCACATGCAGACCCTCACAGGCCGCCCTGCAGCACAGGCATATCATTAGTCTTTATTTTCAGTTTTTAAAGAACAACCATAAGATGGATATCATCACCAAGGTATCATTTTAGCCAGTATAACGGCGCCGACCTAACAACGTCTGTTGGTTACTGTGCACAATCCTGCTCACAGGTTCCCTTTAAGAAAGCACTGCATTTTTGCTCCACTTATTCTTTCAGTCTCTGTTTTTCTATTTCTCTTATAAAATAAATATGTGCTTATTTTGTGTATGAAAGTAATGTGTGAGGCTTAGGGTTATGCCGGCGGTTAACACTACCATCTTAATTTTTTATCAGATTTGTGTAGGACAAATGCTGCTGTTCACAATGGATAGATCATATTAGATTTGAGAGAGTTTTACATTTTCCTGCAAAGAAGCCATAGTAATAGATTCACAAGCTGTTTGTCTAGGGTGTGCTTTAGCTTCTTATCAATCTTTTGCCATATTTTCACTGTAAGTTACTTGACACATAAGTGCTTGAGTTTTCATAATGACTCTTTCCTTTTTACAGTTTTATTTTTTCCTGCTTTTGTTTTTTCTCGTCAGTAGCTGCTGGTTAGGAAGCATTTTTTTTTTCAATGTGCTAAAAAATCTTGTAAGTGATAAAATATCATGAAAACTACTTAAATAATTTTGCATATGTAACGGACATATTTTATAGTAAATGTAACACATTCTCCAGAGGTCACATTATTTTTTATGATTGGTTGTCCTAAAATTGTTAGTTTTCCTGTTTAGATTCTTGGTATTTGGGAATACTGGAGTTTTACGTCGTTGTTGAAACGGATACAATTGAAGGGGATAAAGGGCACTATTTGCTTGGCTCTGTACCAACATATTACATACCATCCTTTATTTATTACTTGGCGACCCTAGATTAAAGGGGTTTTCTGGGCATCTAATGTTGACCCACTGATCAGTCATTCTGATGGCTGTTTGATGTAAAGATTGATCGGAGCTCAGCAGCACAGATCTGTACAATCTATATATATAATTGTCTAAGGGGTACTTCTGTCTGTCTGTCCTCAACTTCCGTAACGGTTATTCATTCGCTGATTGGTCTCGCCAGCTGCCTGTCATGGCTGCCGCGACCAATCAGCGACGGGCACAATCCAATTAGTCCCTCCCTACTCCCCTGCAGTCAGTGCCAGCCGGCCGCTCCATACTCCCCGCAGTCACCGCTCACACAGGGTTAATGCCAGCGCCGCTATTAACCCTGTGTGACCAAGTTTTTACTATTGACGCAGCCTATGCAGCATCAATAGTAAAAGGATCTAATGTTAAAAATAATAACAAAAAAAATAAAAAATCATTATATACTCACCTTCCGCCGCCTTTCCCATTCCTCTTCATCCTACGGTAACCGCTCTGTGCAAGCGGAAGGTTCCGGTAGCAAGGATCGTATGGCAGAAGGACCTGCCATGACGTCACGGTCATGTGACTGCGACGTCATCACAGGACCTGCGTGAGCAGGACCTGCCATGACGTCACGGTCATGTGACCGCGACGTCATCACACCCTGGGGCCGGAAGCTGCCGCCTGTACCGCGCACAGGCGACAGAACTACAAGTATGGTGAGTATGTTACAACTACAATGGGCCCTCGGATCGGAAGGTGAGTATGTTCATTTTTTATTTTTTAACCTGTGACATACGTGGCTGGGCAATATAGTACGTAGCTGGGCAATATAGTACGTGGCTCTGTGCTGTATACTACGTCGCTGTGCAATATACTACGTGGCTGGGCAATATACTACGTGGACTGTGCAATATACTACGTCGCTGTGCAATATACTACGTGGCTCTGTGCTGTATACTACGTCACTGGGCTATATACTACGTGGCTGGGCAATATACTACGTGGCTGGGCAATATACTACGTGGCTGGGCAATATACTACGTGGCTGGGCAATATACTACGTGGCTGGGCAATATACTACGTGACTGAGCAATATACTACGTGGACATACATATTCTAGAATACCCGATGCGTTAGAATCGGGCCACCATCTAATATATGCAATATGTAGTGGCCACTGCTGAAATCTCCACATCATGCCATGCTTTCTTTGTTGTTTATGCCAGTCTTGCAACATTTGCATTAAAGAAGCACTCCCATCCAAAGTTTTTATCCTCTTAAAATATTGTAATCATCATATTATATAGCACTGTGTACTTAGTTGCTCATTTTGCATTTCTACCCAGTTAATTCTTCTGTTTTCCTGGCTTTATGTTTATCATTATTGTATATACAGCACTCCTTCGCCCCAACTGTAAACTCTGCTGCCATCTTTGATAAAATTGCATTGGCACGTTGGCTCAGTGGTTAGCACTGCAGCCTTGCAGCGCTGGAGTCCTGGGTTCAAATCCCACGAAGGACAACATCTCCAAGGACAACATCTCCAAGGACAACATCTCCCCGTGTTTGCGTGGGTTTCCTCCGGGTTCTCCTGTTCTTCCCACATTCCAAAGACATACGGATAGGGAATCTAGATTGTGAGCCCCATCGGGGACCGAGATGATAATGTGTGCAAACTGTAAAGCGCTGCGGAATATGTTAGCACTATATAAAAATAAAGATTGATTTTTTTTTATTGGCATAATGAGGCTGATGGAGCCTTTTGGTATCATTTTTGTAACTACTAAAGCTGTGAATATTATTTTAGTCTGCCAAATTACTTTACCTGCTTTCTGTGGGAGTGTGGGTAATCTGGCTGAGTTTACCCAATGGAATCTGTACATCCATGTAGAATGACACAGTTTGGATTTTTGAAAGAAGGCAATTTATTGATATTTTAAGGTTTTTGTTTCATATTTTATATATTTTCCTTTTGTAGAATACCACATTACATAAAAATACAATCAAACAAGTATACATCCTTTTCTAATGCTTGTGTTGTATGCAAACCAAATAAAATGATCCAACAACCCAGAGTCTATTAGAATAGACAGGGACTAGAAATATTCTGCTTTCTATTTATAACGTATAGTACACAAGCAATACATTATATATTCTAAAAGATGTCCTGTCTTCTTCTCCTCACTGCTGCCACTTTCTGCAAAGGATTTCCTCAGCCTTTCAGGTACTTTTCTTATCTTTATACTCTTTTTGTTATTTGGTGTAACACACAAGAGAACAGACTTGCAATACCTAATTAGTAATATCTCAAGGCAAGAGTTAACATTAGTGCATCAAGATTTATTTCTGTGGATTGGTTTGCAAGAAAAGTAAACATTTTGGTGCCTCTGTTAAAAACAATTCTGTATATTCGTAAACTTTGTAAATCCTCTAACTCATTATTATACCCCTTTTTGACTTTGCTGCTTATTATTATAGGGCAGGGGTGGGGAAAGGGCTGCCGGCCCTTTAACTTCAAGTTCACGGCACGCAGCGTTCATCACAAAATGCTGCCTGCCCTGCACATGAATGATGTCATCGGGGTTAGCGGTGGGGTGGGTGGGGCTAGCGCCAAATGCTCTCCCATCCTCCTGTCCGGAAGTGGAGCTGCTGCCAGAGTCCAGAGCGATCTCTGTGCTGGCAGCTCTGTGTCTGCAAGTGATCTGTGTCCCTCAGCTAATCTATATGCCCACTGTGATCTCTGTGCCTCCCCCCCTATGTGCCCCAATACGATCTCTTTGTTCGCTCAACTAGAAGTCCCTGTGATCTCTGTGCCTCCCAGCTATGTGCTCCCATGTCATCTGTGCTCCTCCTGTGACCCGTGCCCCCAGCTATGTGCCCCCTATGATCTCTGTGCACCCCGCTATGTGCCCCAATATGATCTTTTTGCTACCCCAACTATAAGCCCCCTGTGATTTCTGTGCCTCCCAGCTATGTGCTCCCATGTCATCTCTGTGCTCCTCCTGTGATCCCTGTCACCACAGCTATGTGCCCTCTGTGATTTCTGTGCCCCTCAGTGATCTGTTCCCCCTGTGATCTCTCTGCCCCCCCCGCAGCTATATGCCCCCCGTCATCAGTGTGTCAAGAGTGGGAGAAGAGGGTTGTATTGACAATCCAACACAATGGGCAGCACTTTGAACACATTTTATAAGTGGTCATAAACTTGTACATAACTCATGAAAGAATAAAGTTACGTTAAAACCAAGCATACCATTGTGTTTCTTGTGAAATTCTCAATAAGTTTGATGTCACATGACCCTCATCCCATTGGAAAAAATAGTTAGATTCAAAATGGCCACCATGGTCACCACCCATCTTGAAAAGTTTTCCCCTCCCATATACTAATGTGCCACAAACAGGAAGTTGATATCACCAACCATTCCCATTTTATTTTGGTGTATCCATATAAATGGCCCACCCTGTAGCAGTAAGTCATTGTATTAGAACAACATAAACTTTTATTGCTGTTTAGTTTTTGGTGTGAGTAGTCCTTTTTGTTTTGCAAGACAGGAGATTTTAGACCGCACCAAGCATTAGCTAAAGAGACAAAAATTCAGAGTGATCATTTTATCCCTTCATCTTGTAAGGTGGCCAAAAGTGTTATTCTAGACTCCCACTGGAAGTGAAGTCTATGATCTGCAGCGTTCTCAGAAAAGGACAGAAAACTGAAACTCCAAAGCTTGCTTTGTTTCTAGTTGTGGCAACATGTACTGTAGCTTTACTGCATGTAAGTTGTAGGGTAGATTCAAATACAATTTGAGTACACACATTAGCTTTCCAATTTACTCAATATTTATTCATAAACCAGTTCAATCAGCCGTAACATTAAGAGAAATGATGGCTAAGGCCTTCGCAATGTCTTGTGATTTGTTGGGCTGCAAGGAAAGCCAAGTGATGTGTTGGAAGCAGGAAAACATAAGGAAAAGTGTAAGAATGTGAGTGACCTAGGTAAGGGCCAAATTGTGATGGGACGCTAAGTCATGCTCCAAAATGGTAGAATTGCTGTGGGATATTCCTGGCAAGCAGTGGTTGCAGCCTTTGTGTCATAGGCAGTGTAAGCTCCTTAATGAGAATGATAAGTAAAATCTACCCTGTCTGAAAAAAAAATCCAACAGAAGAATTACAGTAAAACAAATTATTGAACAAGTGAGAGATTTTTATGGAATTCATGTTTCCTTTTGCATCATGTGGGCGGCCGGGTACCTTTTTTATATGTATTTGTGATAAATGTCACAATAGGATGAAGGCAAACGAGTGGAGGGATTCTGGCATTATTCTAGATGTTTCTTGGTCTGTAACAATGTTTAAGTCAGTAGTACTTGTCCATGTACATGGAACTTCATAGAAATGGTATTCCCTAATAGAAGTGGCCTTTTTCAGCTAGACATTGCTCCCTGCCATACCACAAATATTGTTAAGGATTGATTGTAAGTATATGACATGGTGTTGACCAGTGGAACGTGCTGGAAAAACAAGTTTGACCAATCTGGTGCTAGATAACGCAGGAAACCTTCAGTAGCTTTGTGTCAAAGCCTCAGAGTGGTTTGGGCAGCAAAAAATTTATTGGGTGGACATGCAATCGCTGATCATGTATAGCATTAGTGTGGGGAAGTATAAGAGGCCCAATAAGACTATGTTGATTTTGTGATGTACTGTACATGTATAGTAATTAAATGAACCCCTGATACATCCATCATTTTTCATTTGTTGGCACATTTAACACCTCCTTGACACTATTCAATGTAATATAATTTAATCTACAGTGACTCATTGATGTAATATGTTTGTGGTACAACTATACTATAGCCACATGTTGTTTTTTTTGGACATGGGTCTGAGAGTGGGAAAAAATGGTCTGTTTTACTACAAATGCCATCTACCACCAATGGACACAACTGGTACTGTTTCTGGGGAGAACCAAATTGTTCTTTTTCTCAAGTATTCCAGTTAATGCATCTTACTTTTATACCATCAGTTTTCAGATGCATCATCCCTACATATATTTACCACATTTTTTTTTTTTTAAATTCGTTTATTAATTCAGTATAAACAAACAATGCACACATTTGCAATTATCATCAATTATACCGTGACATACAAATAGTTGTAGAACAACATCATATCAGAAGTTACAAAGATAATGAAATGTGCATGGTAAATCATTAGATTCTTATAAGAAAAATACCTATTATACAACTTAACAACTTTAACCACTAACAGTAACAGTAAGTCGCCAAAAGAAAACAGATTTAAATCCTGCTCAATGAGCAATGTCCCCAAAAACCACAAGTCCACCCTCCTATGTAGATGTCTAGTCAGTGCAGACTATAGAGTATGACAAGAGGAGTTCCATTTGCCCCATATCTTCTCGAATTTACCTGGACATCCTCTATTTTGATACATTGTTTTTTCATATGGGATAATTGAATTCACTAGATCGATCCAAACTCTAAGGGTCGGGGGGGAGCCACCCATCCATCTTAACGCCAATACCTTCCTTGCCAAAAAGAGCGTCTCTCGGAGAAAGATCCCAGTGTGATGATCCCAGGTCTCCGTATCCCACACCCCGAACAAACAGGTTAACGGTTCAAGTGGGACAGGGATCGACAATAACGATGTTAATAATGTCGTCACCTCTCTCCAATAATGAAGGACTACAGGGCACCTCTAAATCATATGAACAAAATCAGCATCGGGCACATGACATCGCAAACAATCTGACGAATGTAAGCGGCCCATTTTAAAGAGACGCGTCGGGGTTAAATAGGCCTGATATATGATATATAATTGGGTCATTCTATTATTGATTGAAGGGGAAACTTTAGTTGAAGATTCAAGAATATCCTCCCAATCCTCTCCCAGTACATCGGGAAGGAGTTCCTCCCATTTCCCCTTGACAGAGTTGATGACCGACCCATCTCCCACGGATAGTAGATATGTATATAGAGAGGATATAAGTCCTTGAGGACCCTGCGATTTGAGGATACCTATTAAAGGCAAAGAAGAGATCGCCCGACCCGTACCCACATTTCGTATATATGATTGAAAAGCTGACCTCCGCTGCAAATACCTAAAGAATTGGGACCTAGGAATGTTGTAATTATTTCGTAGTTGTTCAAAGGTTACAAAAATCCCCTGGTTATGTATATCGCTCACCGAGAGAACACCATGGGAGACCCAGAAATCAGTGGATGGGTGATTTAGTAATTCAGGTATATAACCATTGTTCCACAGTGGCATCTCGGCTATGACACCCGTAAATTTAATAATTCTTTTTATTTGTCTCCATATCAATCTCGCCAGCCGGAGCATAGGTAACAGACGACAAGTACCAACTTTCTCCATCTCTAAAAATCCCAGAGGGCAATCAATCCGGGCAGAATGAATTAAATGACTCTCAGAATTAGGCAAGGAGCTATCAGGCATCCATTTACTTATCGCCTTAGCCTGTCCGGCAAGGTAGTACAAATAGAGGTCTGGTAAAGCCGCCCCACCCCCCTTTTTTGGTCTCTGTAAAATAGATAGTTTGAGTTTGGGTCTGGCCTTTCCCCATATAAAGGATGTGATTAAGGAGTTTAATTTTGCAAAAAATGATTTGGGTATTGGTACAGCACTATGTTGAAAGCTGTAATTAAGTTTGGGAAGCAGTATCATCTTAATTAGATTAATGCGGCCTGCGACAGAGAGGGGGAGTCTACTCCAGGTTATAAATTTAGACTTGACCAAATCCAGCAATGGGTAAATGTTTTGTTGTAGATCTAACCGACTGCATTGAGACATATGAATACCCAGATATTTGAAGTTGGAAGCCACAGGTAGCGAAGTGGGAATCCCGAGGCAGGGAGCCGAAGTATGAGATAGAGGCATCAGGGCAGATTTATCCCAATTTATATATAGGCCGGAAAATTTGCTAAATTTATCTATGGTTGTTATCACTTGTGGTAGAGTTTCTTCTGCTTTATCCATAAATATTATCATATCATCAGCATATAGGCCAATGGTATCCGTACGATCTGCAATATTTATTCCCTTAATATCCGGGAAGGATCTTATGCGTATTGCTAAAGCCTCTATCGCAAGGGCGAAGAGAACTGGGGATAGAGGGCACCCCTGCCGGGTTCCCCTGTGTAATGCAAAAGATTCAGAGATGGAATTATTCACGATTACACGTGCCCTGGGATTCTTATACAGCGTGTCTATCCCCCTAATAAATTTCTCTCCAAAACCATACTTCTGCAGACACGCGGAGAGGAAAGGCCACTCGAGGGAGTCAAATGCCTTGGCCGTATCCAGCGATGCCAGCGCCCAACTATTGTCTGGCTCTAGAGAGCTGTATTGAATCACCGATTGGACTCGCCTGATATTGATAGAAGTACTTTTCCCGGGCATAAAGCCAGTTTGATCTGGGTGTATAAGGTCCAATATGAGCGTATTTAGTCTAGTGGCCAATATTTTAGTGAAAATTTTGTAATCTACGTTTACTAGTGATATGGGGCGATACGATCCACATTCCAGAGGATCCTTCCCTTCTTTTTTAAGTACAATAATGTTTGCATCATAGAATGTTTCGGGCATCGTCTCTCCCTCCCATATATTCCTGAGTACTTTCAATAAAAGTGGTGCCAATTGACCTCGATATTTCTTATACAGCTCAATAGGGAACCCATCAGGTCCAGGGGCCTTCCCGGTGGCCATGTCCATTATAGCTTGCTCAACCTCCTCCAAAGTAAACTCAGCCTCCATAAAGGCTTGCTGAATTGGACTTAATGAAGGGAATGCTATGTCCGATAAATAGTCTACACATTCAGGAACACCCAAACCACTATTAGACTTGTATAAAGATTTATAGTAATCATGAAAACACTGGAGGATCTCCTCAGTAGAAGATACCAATGAACCATCAGGTGCCCGAATCTGCAATACTGTATTGGATGTGTTATGTTGGCGTACTAAAAAGGCCAATAGTTTACTGGCTTGATTCCCCAATTCGAAATATGATTGACGGGTAAAAAACAATTTACGTTTGGATTTTGTGTCTATATGTTGGGTATATAGCCTTTGGGAAGTGAGCCAAGCTACCCTGTTGCCACTAGTTTGGTTGGCTACATAGGCGGCCTCGGATTCCTTCAACTGTCGCTCCATCTCATCATCCCTTCCCGCCGTTATTCTTTTAATATAGGAAATAGTGGAGGACAGACATCCCCTTAGATATGCTTTTAAAGTATCCCAGAACAGACCAAGATTTGAGGGATCTGGGTGGGTGAGGATAAAACAGTTCAACTGATCTACCGTTCTATCGCTAGAGTCTATTAATTTCAGCCAGAAGGGATTCAATTTCCAAGGTATAAAATTATTTGATTGACCATATTTAAGTTTAAGAATAACTGGACTGTGGTCCGATATCCCCCTATTGCCATGCTTAATACTATCTACCCATAACGCCATATCGCTAGACCCAAATATGTAGTCTATACGAGACAGAGACCGCCTAGTTGATGAATGGCAAGTGTAATCCTTTATCCCAGGGTGACGAATTCTCCATAAGTCCAGCCATCCGCTACCACCCATAAACAGTGCCAACGGAGAAGAAGACTGAACAGAAGGGCCTCCAGATATCCCATCCCCCAGTCTCAATCTATCCAAGGAACTATCCATGACTAAGTTAAAATCTCCCATACAAATAACACTAGCGTCAGGATAATTTAGGGAGAATCCCATTGCCATACGGAGAACCGATATATTAGCTGGGGGTGGGTTATAGATACACAATATCACGTATTCCCGAGTATTAATAAAAGCGTGTACAAAAACGAAGCGACCTTCGGGATCTCGTCTTGCCTCCCTGGCCTCCCATCTTACACTTCTATGGATTAGCAGAGAGACCCCTCTTGAGTAACTGGTATGAAATGCATGGAGGGACCACTGCACCCACGGCCTTTGTGTACACTTAGCGGTGTCCCTGGTCAGATGTGTCTCGACAAGTGCTACAACATGGGGGTGATATCGCTTAATTTGTGAAAATACCTTGATTTTTTTACGGGGAGTCTTAATTCCCCGCACATTCCAAGTCATATACACAATCTCAGATCCCATAGCTACACTTGAGAAAAAGAATATTATACACCATAGCTTGTGTAGAGATCAGGAACACCACGCAGAGCACAGAATTATCAAGTGGCGACTATTAAACACATCAAAAAGTCAAAACTGGTATAAAAACCCAAATAAAATAAAACTTGAACAGTAGAGGAGTTTAATCCTTCACTCCTACAGTCAATCAGAAAAGGGGATACCCTCACTGGAATCAGCGTTCGGTATTGTTGGTAAACTCAACACCCTGTACGGAGAGCTCCAATTGTATTGCCATTGGATAAGAGAGATTGCTCAGGAGTCCGGCACATTAGACACCTTGTATGTACGTAACCATTCGGTTACCTCCGCCGGATCTGTAAAAAACAGGGAAGAGCCTTCATGGACAACACGGAGCCGAGCCGGGTAGAGCATGGAATAGAGGATGCTTTTATCCCTGAGCCGCTTCTTAACTTCCACAAATCGATCTCGCTGCTTTTGGAGCTCCATAGAGATATCCGGGAAAATTGATATAGTGGCGTTATTGAATTTAATAGGGCCCTTCTGCCTCGCCAGGCGGAGTATCGCATCTCTGTCCCTGCAGTTGAGAAGACGCGCCAAGAAAGGCCGGGGTGGGGCTCCAGCGGGGAGAGGCCTCGTTGGTACTCTATGGGCCCTCTCCACCGAAAACGTTGAGGAGAATCCATCTCCCAGGGAGGTTTTCAGCCAGTCTTCAAGAAATTGTTCAGGCTGCTGACCCTCCGTGCGCTCCGGCAAGCCAATTATTCGAATATTATTACGGCGCAGTCTGTTTTCCAAGTCATCTGCCTTTTGTTTCCAGGCGTTCACGGACCCGGTGGCCTTTGATAACTTAGCTTCCATAGGGGTAATGGTGTCCTCTATCTGAGACACTCTTGTTTCAACCTCCGAGATGCGGCCTCTCATAGCCTGCATGTCCTGTCGCAAGCGACCAACTTCAGTATGTACGTCCTCTATTTTCTCAGTAAGAGAGGATCTAGTGAGGGAAATGGCCTGCATCAGTTGCTCAGAGGCTTGTTTGAGAGTTAGTTCGTCCTGTTCTCCCTCCTCATTACTGTCAGGTGGACAATTTTTGCGTTGGTGCTGCGTGGGATTATTTCTGAGAGTGCGCACATTATCAGGGGTGCTTTCTCTGGAATATTTGTTTAATTTCTCAGCAGCCCCCGCTCCTTTAGAATGTTGCATGGTGGTTAGCAGAAGGACCCCACAGAAGGATCACACATATAGTTATAGCTGATCTATTCTTCAATAACTGATCTGCCAATATTAAATACTGAGATGGCTCCCAGGAAGATCATCGGCTAGGCAAGGGACCTTCCAGATGTTCACAGAAACAGCAGCACAGGGTTTAATAGGCACAACGTCCCAGAGCAGCCCACAGCCTCCCCAGGCAGCACAGCAAGTAGGGAGGGGTTAATCCCTCCAAAGTTTATGGCACAAATAGGGGCTTGTCAGACAAGGGGGGTGCAGAGCCCAATTTTCCAGGGCACATACCGCACTACCCCTTTATTGCTATGATGTGCTCACCTCCCAGATTGTACCGCTGTCTTATCATGGAGCGTCACTCTCCTTGCTGCTGGAGAGCACGCTGCAGTAATGGCCGCCGCCTCCCGGGTGCCGCCCGCCACTCCGGACCCAGCACCTGTATTTCAGTGTTCCACAGCGCTCCCGTCCCAGCGCAGGTGCCCGCTCTCTCCAAGGGAGATATGTCCGGCTTCAGCAACCGCCGGCGCCGCGTCCCTGTGCAGTGGAACACGCGCCCAAGATGGCCGCCGCAGCCTGGGGATCACACTGCCCGTCCAGGCCACTTCACTTCCCGGCGTCTCCGGGCTCCAAAACCGCCGTTTTCAGGGGTCACCGGTCTCCTGGGATCTTAAGGGCTCCTCTCCAGCCGGTGGAGCCGGTGAAACAGGGGAATTTATGGCAGGATTGTTCAGGATGACCGGAGCTCTCTAGAGGTGCGTCCTTTCTCCTGGACTACATAGCCACGCCCCCATATTTACCACATTTAGTATGCCTGTCATGTATTGGTGTTGGGAACTCCTAGGCAGGACACCTTCAGCATAGCATTACTGGGTGTGTGTTAGCCATGCAACATAACTGTCAAATTTTTTCCCTAATAAGGATTGCTGAGAGAACTAGAGATTTCATAACTATATACGTGTACACATATTTTTCTTGCGGTGTTGCTAAGAGATTGTATATTGCTGCTACAGCAATAAATTCCAAGATTCTTTGACAGAATGAAGCACTCTATAAGGTGTACCATTCTTGCAAATGTTAAGTATAGCCTTTCAAGAGTTGTAATTATAATTTTAAATGTTCACTATCTAGTCCAGAATATAAAAGACATTGAGTTTCAATTTGAACACCATTTACTAGTCATATTTGTGTGTATGTGCCATGCAAAAGTTTCATGGAGGTGTGGAAAAAATGCTGCAGAGTGTTATTGCTTAACCCCTTTCTGCCATTGGACGCACTATTCCGTCCATGTGGGGTGGGCCCTAATTCCCAAGGACGGAATAGTACGTCCAGCATGATCGGCTGCGCTCTCGGGGGGAGCGCGGCCGGGTGTCATGATCGCGGTGTGCCGGCGGTACAGGGAAGCATCGCGCAGGGAGGGGGCTCCCTGCGGGCTTCCCTGAGACCCCCGGAGCAACGCGATGTGATCGCGTTGCTGCGAGGGTCTCTTACCTCCTATCCCTGCAGGCCCCGGATCCAAAATGGCCGCGGGGCTGCATCCGGGTCCTGCAGGGATTACTTCCGGGTGCAGACCAGGCTCTGGTAAGCCTGCAGCACTGGAGTGCTGTGCAAACTGTCAGATCAGCGATCTGTGATGTCCCCCCCCCCCCCCCCCGGGACAAAGTAAAAAAAATAAATTCCCACATGTGTAAAAAAAAAAAAAAGAGAAAAAAAGTTCCTAAATAAAGAAAAAATAAATATTATTCCCATAAATACATTTCTTTATCTAAATAAAAAAAAATCAAACAATAAAAGTACACATATTTAGTATCGCTGCGTCCATAACGACCCCACCTATAAAGCTATATCACTAGTTAACCCCTTCAGTGAACACCGTAAAAAAAAAAGCAAAAAAACAACGCTTTATTCTCATACCGCCAAACAAAAAGTGGAATAACACGCGATCAAAAAGACGGATATAAATAACCATGGTACCGCTGCAAACGTCATCTTGTCCCGCAAAAAACGAGCCGCCATACAGCATCATCAGCGAAAAAATAAGAAAGTTATAGTCCTCAGAATAAAGCGATGCCAAAATAATAATTTTTTCTATAAAATAGTTTTTATCGTATAAAAGCGCCAAAACATAAAAAAATGATATAAATGAGGTATCGCTGTAATCGTACTGACCCGAAGAATAAAACTACTTTATCAATTTTACCAAACGCGGAACGGTATAAACGCCTCCCCCAAAAGAAATTCATGAATAGCTGGTTTTTGGTCATTCTGCCTCACAAAAATCGGAATAAAAAGCGATCAAAAAATCTCCCGTGCCCGAACATGTTACCAATAAAAATGTCAACTCGTCCCGCAAAAAACAAGACCTCACATGACTCTGTTGACTCAAATATGGAAAAATTATAGCTCTCAAAATGTGGTAACGCAAAAAATATTTTTTGCAATAAAAAGCGTCTTTCAGTGTGTGACGGCTGCCAATCATAAAAATCCGCTGAAAAACCCGCTATAAAAGTAAATCAAACCACCCTTCATCACCTGCTTAATTAGGGAAAAATTAAAAAATGTATTTCCATTTTCCCGTTAGGGCTAGAGTTAGGGTTGGGGCTAGGGTTAAGGCTACAGTTAGGGTTGGGGCTAAAGTTAGGGTTAGATTTTGGATTACATTTACGGTTGGGATTAGGGTTGGGGGATTAGGGTTAGGGGTGTGTCTGGGTTAGAGGTGTGGTTAGGGTTACCGTTGGGATTAGGGTTAGGGGTGTGTTTGGATTAGGGTTTGTTATAATTGGGGGGTTTCCACTGTTTAGGCACATCAGGGGCTCTCCAAACGCGACATGGCGTCCAATCTCAATTCCAGCCAATTCTGTGTTGAAAAAGTAAAACAGTGCTCCTTCCCTTCCGAGCTCTCCCGGGCGCCCAAACAGGGGTTTACCCCAACATATGGGGTATCAGCGTACTCGGAACACATTGGAGAACAACTTTTGGGGTCCAATTTATCCTGTTACCCTTGGGAAAATACAAAACTGGGGGCTAAAAAATAATTTTTATGGAAAAAAAATATTTTTTATTTGCACGGCTCTGCGTTATAAACTGTAGCGAAACACTTGGGGGTTCAAAGCTCTCACAACATATCTAGATGAGTTCCTTAGGGGGTCTACTTTCCAAAATGGTGTCACTTGTGGGGGGTTTCTACTGTTTAGGTACATTAGGGGCTCTGCAAACGCAATGTGATGCCTGCAGACCATTCCATCTAAGTCTGCATTCCAAATGGCGCTCCTTCCCTTCCGAGCCCTCCCATGCGCCGAAACGGTGGTTCCCCCCACATATGGGGTATCGGTGTACTCAAGACAAATTGGACAACAACTTTTGGGGTCCAATTTCTCCTGTTACCCTTGGGAAAATACAAAACTGGGGGCTAAAAAATAATTTTTGTGGGAAAAAATTTTTGTTTTATTTTTACGGCTCTGCATTATAAACTTCTGTGAAGCACTTGGTGGGTCAAAGTGCTCACCACACCTCTAGATAAGTTCCTTGGGGGTCTACTTTCCAAAATGGTGTCACTTGTGGGGGGGGTTTCAATGTTTAGGCACATCAGGGGCTCTCCAAACGCAACATGGCGTCCCATCTCAATTCCAGTCAATTTTGCATTGAAAAGTCAAATGGCGCTCCTTCGCTTCTGAGCTCTCCCATGCTCCCAAACAGTGGTTTACCCCCACATATGGGGTATCGGCGTACTCAGGACAAATAGTACAACAACTTTTGGGGTCCATTTTCTCCTGTTACCCTTGGTAAAATAAAACAAATTGGAGCTGAATAAAGTTTGTGTGAAAAAAAGTTAAAAGTTCATTTTTATTTAAACATTCCAAAAATTCCTGTGAAGCACCTGAAGGGTTAATAAACTTCTTGAATGTGGTTTTGAGCACCTTGTGGGGTGCAGTTTTTAGAATGGTGTCACACTTGGTTATTTTCTATCATATAGACCCCTCAAAATGACTTCAAATGAGATGCGGTCCCTAAAAAAAAAATGGTGGTGTAAAAATGAGAAATTGCTGGTCAAATTTTAACCCTTATAACTCCCTAACAAAAAAAAATTTTGGTTCCAAAATTGTGCTGATGTAAAGTAGACATGTGGGAAATGTTACTTATTTAGTATTTTCTGTGACATATCACTGTGATTTAATTGCATAAAAATTCAAAGTTGGAAAATTGCGAAATTTTCGCCAAACTTCCGTTTTTTTTCACAAATAAACGCCGGTAATATCAAAGAAATTTTACCACTATCATGAAGTACAATATATCACGAGAAAACTGTGTCAGAATCACCGGGATCTGTTGAAGCGTTCCAGAGTTATAACCTCATAAAGGGACAGTGGTCAGAATTGTAAAAATTGGCCTGGTCATTAACGTGCAAACCACCCTTGGGGGTGAAGGGGTTAAAAAAAAAATATAGATGTATAGATAGTGTTATTTTTTATTTTTTGTAAATCCAAATTCCAAAAAGTAGTGTTTAATAGAAGATAAATCAAATGAATAGTTGGTGTGACCACCATTTGTCCCGTTCCGCATCAGCACTGGAAGCGCTTGCGATATCATTGCAGCCATATAGACGCGAGATAGCTTTTACAATAATTCACTGAATACATGCCCTACCTTCCTGACTACCAAATTCAGAAACATCCATGATAAAGACCCGGGACAGGTCGAAATGTCTGTCTATTTACTGTGTCTCTTCCATTTCATACTCTCTTGTGGCTGCACTATAAAAATAAGAAACACTTGCAACTTGTATCTACAGAGAGTTCGATGGATTCTTCATCTATCAAGCATCAGTTCTTCTAGGAATTCAGACAGATTTTTGAAGGAGCTCCTCATGTTAACTATCCACAGATCTTCTGTGTATGTAGGCTTGTGCAAATCCTTCTGTGTTCATGTAATCCCTGACAAACTCGATGCTGATATCAGGGCTCTGAGGCTGAGAAATGCAGACATATTATTTATCCATAATGCAATTTTATTAGGACAGGGATCCTAGCCCTCTGTCAGGGGCAATATGTTTCATAACGAGTTTAGGGGCATTGCGCCTGTCTGGCACAGGCTAGAAAATTGGCTATATTTTCCTTTTTTAAAAATTTCAATGCTCTAAAACTGATCAGTTACCTTAATAGGAATGTAATAAATGAGAATACACATAATCAGGTGGAAAAAAAAAAGTTTATTAACCAGAAAAGTAATATGTTTCTATGTCTTGAGCACCCTCCTCACTCTCTCCATCTTGACCTGTATCAGACACATCTGGACATTCTTCCACATCATCTTCTGAATCAATGTCACTTTCTGCCCCTAAATCTTCTAGCTGTAAGGGGTCTGTCTCATCAGCAAGCAGTATATTTTGCACTTGCTTAACATGAAGGGCATTTGACAAGTCAAATATTCTCCTCGCCATTTCAGAAGAAAAGCTGAAGCAAGAGAGAGAATGTGTTAGGGCGCAATGTGCCTGAGAAGCACACTCTTATTTCTAACAAAACCTTCTATGACAAATCCACAAATTTAGCACTAGCTATTTATAAAACAAGCTAAAAAAAAAATTGGGATGAATAAAAACAGCAAATTCTAAAGGTACCTTCACACGAAACGACTTTGTAACGATATCGCTAGCGATTCGTGACGTTGCAGCGTCCTGGCTAGCGATATCTTTTAGTTTGACACGCAGCAGCGATCAGGATCCTGCTGTGATGTCGCTGGTCGCTGAATAAAGTTCAGAACTTTATTTGGTCGTCCGATCGCCGTGTATCGTTGTGTTTGACAGCAAAAGCAACGATACCAGCGATATTTTACACTGGTTACCAGCGTAAAATGTAAAAAAACCAAACAGTACATACTTACATGCGTCCCCCGGCGTCCGCTTCCCACACTGAGCGCCGCAAAGTGAAAGTGAAAGCACAGCACAGCGGTGACGTCACCGCTGTGCCCTGCTACTGCCGGCCCTCAGTCAGTGCAGGAAGCGGACGCCGGGGGACGCATGTAAGTATGTACTGTTTGGTTTTTTTACATTTTACGCTGGTAACCAGGGTAAACATCGGGTTACTAAGCGCGGCCCTGCGCTTAGCAACCCGATGTTTACCCTGGTTACCCGGGGACCTCGGCATCGTTGGTCACTGGAGAGCGGTCTGTGTGTCAGCTCTCCAGCAATCAAACAGCGACGCTGCAGCGATCAGCATCGTTGTCGCTATCGCTGCAGCGTCGCTTCATGTGAAGGTACCTTTACCGTCAAAGGTGTGACCAATTCAGGGGCAATGAGCCGGAGAAGCCAAAACACTGATATCTGATCTCCTGCAGCTCTGCAGCACAAGAGGCTTCTCAGATTTCACACAGCCTTTAAAGTTAGGAAGGTCCTGGGAGGAGGGTGTTTCCCAGACAAACCACTGAAAATAGAGAAATGAAACTAAGTGAGCTGCGCCTGTCAGATCAGTTGCCCCTGGCGGAGGGCTAGAATTGCAACCAATGTCAGTTCACCACCCCCGGGTTAGCCCCCCCTTATTGAGAATTTGGGTAAAAAATGATTCCATTCGTTAGATCTTTGTTAGATCCGGTTTGATCAACCAAAACTAACGTTAGATCTCCCCTACAAAATTAGATAGTTACGATCTATTTCAGGGGGGGCTAACCCGTAGCTAACCCCCCCTACTTTGAAATTTGCCATTTTTTGGATGGATTCTAATAGATATTCGTTAGATCCGGTTTGATCAGCAAAAATTAACGTTAGATCTCTTTTCCTTCCCGAGATATTGGGGGTGTCAGGTGGGGGGTTAGCTACGGGTTAGCCCCCCCTACTTTGAAATTTGCCATTTTTTGGATGGATTCTCATAGATATTCGTTAGATCCGGTTTGATCAGCAAAAATTAACGTTAGATCTCTTTTCCTTCCCGAGATATTGGGGGTGACAGGTGGGGGGGGGGGGTTAGCTACGGGTTAGCCCCCCCTACTTTGAAATTTGCCATTTTTTGGATGGATTCTCATAGATATTCGTAAGATCCGGTTTGATAAGCAAAAATTAACGTTAGATCTCCTTTCCTTCCCGAGATATTTACGATCTTTTTCTGGGGGAGGGGGCTAACCCGTAGCTGTCTGAATGAAAAATCCTACAGAGACAAGTAGCGGCTGGGAAAATTCATTGTGGCGGTCTGGACTAGAAATAGGAAAAGCAAATGACCCCAGTAACAGCAAGCATCGCATGTGTCCATTGGATATAAGGCCTCTTTCACATGATCTTAGATTTGTTGTGTAATACGCTGTGTTTTATCACGCATGTGTATTTCACGATGAAATGTACCCATTGAAACCGATGCGTTTATTCTCGTGTTATTTTCACGCATACGCAAATGCGCGTAAAAAAAAAATCCAGCATGTTCTATTTTGTAGCATATTACACGATTAGCCCATTAATACAAATCACTGGGCTGCGTGAAATACGACGGTAAATACGCAGTGAGAACGCTGTATTTTTAACGCGCGCAATACGCATATGATCGTGTGAAAGAGGCCTAAAGGTAACAATCACTAGTGCGGTCTGCAGAGCGCCTGTGGAGCTAGTTTCTGCCTATCTATGGTCACTGTATGGGGGTAATATTGGGCTTTGCATGGTGTTTTATTTAGTCACAGTATGGCAGTATTATTTTATTACTACGTTGGTGTAACTCTCATCAGAGTGGGGGCAAGTAGGAAATCTTGGGTGAGTTCCCACACTTTTTTCCCAGAACTTGACCCCTGGTAGTACCTGATCTGTAATGCAATGTGAGCATGTGATGTATGGTGCTGAAGGGGTTCCCTGGGATTTCCCCAGGCTGCAGAACGCTGGTGGGTTGACGTCACCCTGCCAGCGGGAAAGCTCAGGTAATCCTTACATTGCCACAACAGAGGAATGCCGGTGAGCAGTGCTCCCCTGCATATCGTCCTACCGCTTCACTGCAGCGGCACGGGTACTCACGGCCTCCCTTGCTGTCGGCTACCTGTGGGTCTTGTACTGCAGGGCTTGTCTGTGGTTCCCTGGCGTTTCCCCGGCATAGGACACTGGAGGGGCGACGTCACCCCGCCAGCAGGAGACACCAAGGAACCCCTGCAGTACCACATTCAGAGTTTAACCCCTTTCTGACCTCGTACGGGATAGTACGTCCGAGATCAGAACCCCCGCTTTGATGCAGGCTCCGGCAGTGAGCCCGCATGAAAGCCGGGACATGTCAGCCGTTTTGAACAGCTGACATGTGCCCGCAATAGCGGCGGGTGAAATCGCGATTCACCCGCCGCTATTAACTAGTTAAATGCCGCTATCAAACGCTGACAGCGGCATTAAACCGGCGCTTCCGGCCAGGTGGCCGGAAATGAGCGCATTGCTGACCCCCGTCACATGATCAGGGGTCAGCGATGCTTCTTTATAGTAACTATAGAGGTCCTTGAGACCTCTATGGTTACTGATCCCAGCTAGCTGTGAGCGCCACCCTGTGGTCGGCGCTCATAGCACACCTGCATTTCTGCTGCACAGCAGCGATCTGATGATCGCTGTTATGTAGCAGCGGCGATCGAGTTGTGTCAGCTTCTAGCCTCCTATGGAGGCTATTGAAGCATGGCAATAGTAAAAAAAAGGTTAACAAAAATGTGAAAAAAGTAAAAAAAATAAAAGTTTAAATCACCCGCCTTTCGCCCCATTCAAAATAAATCAATAATAAAAAAATCAAACGTACACATATTTGGTATCGCCGCGTTCAGAATCCCCCGATCTATCAATAAAAAAAAGCATTAACCTGATCGCTAAACAGCGTAGCGATAAAAAAATTAGAAACGCCAGAATTACTTTTTTTGGTCGCCGCGACATTACATTAAAATGCAATAATGGGCGATCAAAAGAACGTATCTGCACCGAAATGGTATAATTAAAAACGCCGGCTCGGCACACAAAAAATAACCCCTCAGCCGACCCCAGATCATGAAAAATGGAGACGCTACGGGTATCGGAAAATGGCGCAATTTTTTTTTAAGCAAAGTTTGGAAATTTTTTTCACCACTTAGATAAGAAATAACCTAGTCATGTTAGGTGTCTATGAACTCGTACTGACCTGGAAAAACTGCATCCGCTGCCCCCGTTGTGCGGCGCTTCCACAGTATGCGTCGGTACGTCGTGCCGACGCAGCGCGACGGCCCCGTACCGATGCTAGTGTGAAAGTAGCTTAAAGGTAACTTCACACTCAGCAACTTTACAACGAGAACAACAACGATCTGTGACGTTGTAGCGTCCTGGATAGCGATCTCGTTGTGTTTGACACGCAGCAGCGATCTGGATCCCGCTGTGATATCGCTGGTCGGAGCTAGAAGTCCAGAACTTTATTTGGTCGTCAGATCGGCGTGTATCGTGTTTGACAGCAAAAGCAACGATGTCAGCAATGTTAAACATGGAGCGAACGACCTGTGAGAACGATAAGTGCGTCATCGTTACGTCACAGGATCGCTCCTGCATCGTTCTGGAGCTGCTGTGTTTGACGTCTCTACAGCGACCTAAACAGCGACGCTCCAGTGATCGGCTCGTTGTCTATATCGCTGCAGCGTCGCTGAGTGTGATGGTACCTTAAGTCAGCAGATAAACTTTGATATGCCACTATGACATATCAAAAGTTACCTGAAAGTTAACAACAGGTGGGATAGCAGCGGAACAGAGGAACACAGCATGATATCTCGGGAAGGAAGGGAGATCTAACGTTAATTTTTGCTGATCAAACCGGATCTAACGAATATCTATTAGAATCCATCCAAAAAATGGCAAATTTCAAAGTAGGGGGGGCTAACCCGTAGCTAACCCCCCACCTGACACCCCCAATATCTCGGGAAGGAAAGGAGATCTAACGTTAATTTTTGCTGATCAAACCGGATCTAACGAATATCTATTAGAATCCATCCAAAAAACGGCAAATTTCAAAGTAGGGGGGGCTAACCCGTAGCTAACCCCCCACCTGACACCCCCAATATCTCGGGAAGGAAAGGAGATCTAACGTTAATTTTTGCTGATCAAACCGGATCTAACGAATATCTATTAGAATCCATCCAAAAAACGGCAAATTTCAAAGTAGGGGGGGTTAGCTACGGGTTAGCCCCCCCTGAAATAGATCGTAAATATCTAATTTTGTAGGGGAGATCTAACGTTAATTTTGGTTGATCAAACCGGATCTAACAAAGATCTAACGAATGGAGTCATTTTTTACCTAAATTCTCAATAAGGGGGGGCTAACCTAGGGGTGGTTGTCAGTTCTCTTCAGCACGAAGAATAACAAAGTCCTGGAAATTATGATGGTTTCCGCCATAGAGCCCTGATCTCAACATCAAATCTTTCTGTGATTACATGGAGAGAGAAGGATTTGCACAAGCCTGTATCACCAGATGATTTGTGGATAGTTCAAGATTGTTGGAACAAGTTCCCTCAGTTCCTTCAAAAACTGTGTATGTGTACCTAGAAAAAAATCCATGCTGCTACGAAGGCAAAGGACAGTGACTCCAAATATTGATGTGGTTTAGATTTCTCTTTTGTTAATTCACTTTGCATTTTGTTAATTGGTAAAAATAAGTGACCGTAATACTTATTTTTTTTTAAAGAATTCGTACATTGCAGCATTTTTTACACACCAGCCTAAAACGTTTGCAAACTTCTGCTTGAAAGGAACCTGTTACCTCATTCATGTTGCTCAACCACTGGCCACATGAGCAGTGTCAGATTGCAGCCAGGTGTATTTTTCTATGAAATGCTCCAGAGTTTGATATATTATATATTTTGAAGTTCAAACTGGGGTCCATAGGAAGAGAGGGACTTTTCTAGGCAGCTCTGCATGGGGTTCAGAGACCTCTTCCATAGGAAGAGGGCTGCTGATCACCTCTAGCAGCATTGGGAAAATACGGTCAGAGGTGGCACTGGACTAGTCCCGTCTATAGCTTTGGTCATTAAGCTGGAGCATTTCAGAGAAACATAGACCTGGCTGCAATCATACAACTAGGCACTGATTCATTCTTCCTGTACCTTGGGCAGTATGAATCTGGTGACCGCTTCACTTTAACCCCTTTACGACAAGGTGTGCGCCATTCCACTTGTCCATGAGTGCTTGTGATGTGGTCATGAGTTGCCATGACAGCCAGGGGTCGGCTGAAGACCCCTTTGCTTGTCATTATGACATTCCTGTGAAAGCCACTTTGTAGCTGGCGTTCATAGGAGATCCCCTAAGGAAACTATTAAATAAAACAAAGTGAAAAAACATTTTTAAAAATCTAAACAAACATTCCCTGATGTTTAACCTCTTAAATGCTACAATCAATATCGAAAGCAACATTTAAGTAAGGGAAAGGGGCTCCTTCTCCCTTCTGAACGTGACGTCAGTACAAGGGCCTGATGGCCGTTTTGGCAACCTGAAGTCGTCATGACGTCCTCCCGGACTGCCAACTATGATGGCGTCTTTAGACCATGCAATGCATTATACCAGCGGTCAGAATAATAAAAGTTAGTCCCAAAGAGGGACTAAGAAAGTAAACAAATGTATTTATGTAGACAGAAATAAACAAAAGTGCACCTAGTCATGTCCTGAATGACCTGATCTATAAAACTGTCACACTTGTTAACCCCTTCAGTGAAGATCCTAAAAAAACTTAATAAAAACTGGCAAAAAACAGATTTTTCATCATACCGCAAAAAAATGAATAAAACATGATCAAAAAGTCAGATGTATATTATCACTGAAAACGTCATCTTGTCTTACAAAAAAACAGGCTGACATACAGTCAGCAGAGAAATGAAAAAGCTATAGATTTTAGAATACAGCCATGTTAAAAAAAAAAAAAAAAAAAAAAAAAAAAAAAAATTCTATAAATATTTTTT
Source organism: Ranitomeya variabilis (assembly GCF_051348905.1). Lineage (NCBI taxonomy): Eukaryota > Metazoa > Chordata > Amphibia > Anura > Dendrobatidae > Ranitomeya > Ranitomeya variabilis. The sequence goes on along the minus strand of NC_135234.1, from coordinate 572,943,526 downwards.
TTATTGTGTAAGTGTATGTGCACACGTCAGGATTTCTTGCAGAAATTTTCCTGACAAAAACCGGACATTTCTGCCAGAAATCCGCATGTGTTTTTTTCGCGTTTTTCATGCGTTTTTGACGCTTTTTTGTGAGTTTTTTTCCAAATGCATAGAATAGCGGTAAAAACGCTAAAAATTCGCAAAATTAATGAACATGCTGCTTTTTTTTTTTACCGCGATGCTTTTTTTTCGCGGAAAAAAACGCATCGTGCACAAAACATGCATAATGCATTCTAATTGATAGGATGCATAATGTATGCATTTTTAATGAGTTTTTATAGCGTTTTTATCGCAAAAAAAGCAAAAAAACCTGAACGTGTGCACATACCTTACAAGCCGCAAAACTTAAAAATATGTAAATGTGGTATCGCTGTACTCATACTGTCCTGAAAAAAATAAATTTATCAATTTTACCACACTGAACGTCATTTAAAAGACCTATATACAGCTCTGGCAAAATTTGAGACCACTGCAAAATGTTCAGTTTGTCTGATCATTGTCTTTATAGGTATATTTTTGAGTAAAATGTAAATTGTTCATTTATTCTATAAACTTCTGACATGTCTCCAAAGTTCCAAGCAATAATTTTCCTGACAAACCGTGTTTTTAAAAAAAATATTTTTACATATTTTTATATATATATTTTTTAACTTCATTATTGTCCCAGTGTGGGACATTACTATTTTACAGCAGATTGCTGATCTGACACTCTGCACTGCAGAGCATCAGAATGGGATCTGGCAGGCAGGGGAAGGAGGCAAGGACAAGCCACCTTCCCTGCAGGATCTGGAAGGACCCTGCGGCCATCTTGGCACCGGGGGGGTATCCATGGAGACCATCATAACAATGCGGTAGCATTGCGTTGTTCTGAGAAGCGTGCAGGGAGCCCCCTCCCTGCGCGATGCTTCTTTGTGCTGCTGTCACTACTGACAGCGGCATCAGAGGGGTTAAATGCCTACGATAGGTGCGGGGTGTCAGCTGCCACATACAGCTGACAAATGCACATGATTGCTGCGGCGTTCAGTGTGAGGCCGTGTGATCGTGGCGCTGTACTGGTACTGTTCTCAGCAAAAATGCACCTCCCGCAGAGATAAGGAAGGTGAAAATGATGGACACGGGGTGAAGGGGTTAATGTGTTTGGGGACTTTATTAGGGATTTAAGCTCTTAATGACCACAATGCGACTTAAAACTGGCCTGCGATATAATAAACTAGCATCCACCTATGGGTGACAATCCAGCACCTGTCAGCTGTACACTATATCTGACATCTTGCTGCGTCAGCCATGATCAATGTTGGCGCCGATAATGGCCCCTTAATATACTGCTGTAAATTGTGACTACAGTATCTAAATTAAGTGTCTGGGCTGCCTCTTAAACCCTTTTGGCGCCCTGAGATTTTGATTGTGTGGTCCTGATGTTTGCAAGGCCGTTATTTGGCCATGAATTGCCATTACAAAGTCTATCAGCTATAGCGGTCTGTTCAGAAGGTAGCAACATTTAGGTGGAAAAAAATTTTCCATTCCCGTCATGTCACTTTGCATTAATTCCTGAAAAGCACCTGAAGGGTTAATAAACTACCTGAAAGCAATTTTCAATACCTTGAGGGGTGCTGTTTTTAAAATTGTACCACTTCTGGGGGATTCCAGTATATAGGACTTCCAAAGTCACTTCAAATTTGAATTGGTCCCTAAAAAAAAAAAAAAAAGTTTTGTACATTTCCTTGAAAAAAATAAAATAAAAATCACTACTACATTTTTAAACCTTAGGCTATGTGCATGCGTTGTGGATTTGGCATGTTTTCCATGCGGTGTATAGTACCATGTAAACCTATGGACAACCAAATCCGCAGTGCACATGCTGCAGAAAATTCCACGCAGAAACGCAGCTGTTTATTTTCCGCAGCATGTCAATTCTTTGTGTGGAATCTGCAGCATTTTTACGCCTATTCCATTATAGGAAGCCGCAGGTGTAAAAAAGCAGGTGAAATCCACACAAAATTTGCACAGAAAACCTGCAGGGAATCCACAGGTAAAACACAGGTAATTTTACCTGCGGATTCAGAAAAATCCGCAATGTAATCCGCAATGTGTGCACATACCCTAAAATATTAACAAAATAAAACCTTTCTCTCATGCCTGCTTTGCGTCAGCACCATTTGTAAAATGTTATTTACTATTGTTTTTGTGTGGTATGACCATCTGGATTAAAGGGATAATCATTCAAAGTTTAAAAATTGCACATTTTTTTTTTTTTACATTTTTGTCAAATCCAGTTTACCATTATCATAAAGTACAATGTGCCAAGAAAAAACAATCTCCAAAATCAAATGGGATATGTTTAAGTATTTCAGGGTTATTGCTACATAAAATGACAATGGTCAGATTAAAAAAATTTGGCCTGGTCATTAACCACTTAACCTTTGATGTGGGCTCCGGCGGTGAGCCCACATCTTTCTGGGGACATGTCAGCTGTTTTGAACAGCTGACATGTACCAGCAATAGCTGCGGGTGGAATCTCGATCCACCTGCGGTTATTAACTAGTTAAATGCCGCTGTCAAACTCTTGACAGCGGCATTTAAATGGCGCTTCTGACACTCGCGCCGGAAATACGCACACTGGTGACCTGCGTCATGTGATCGCGAGTCACCGGTGTGTCGGCATGACAACCCGCAGTCTCCTGGAGACCTCTATGGTTGTGAGTGCCGGATTGCTGTGAGCGCCACCCAGCAATCGGCGCTCATAGCAAGTCAGCAATTCTACTACATAGAAGCGATCTGACCATCGCCTCTATATAGCAGAGCTGATCGGGCTATGGCAGCTTCTAGTCTCCTATGGAGACTTTGAAGAATGTAAAAAAAAATGTATTTAAAAAAATAAGTTCAAATCACCCCCCTTTCGCCCCATTCAAAATAAAACAATAAAAAATAAAATCAAACATGCACATATTTGGTATTGCCTCGTACAGAATCGCCCGATCTATCAATACAAATAAAGGATTAACCTGATCGCTAAACGGCGTAGCAAGAAAGTCAAAATGCCAAAATTACGTTTTTTTTTGGTCGCCGCGACATTGCATTAAAATGCAGTAATGGGTGATCAAAAGATCGTTTCTGCATCAATATGGTATCATTAAAAACGGCAGCTCAGCACACAAAAAATAAGCCCTCACCCGGCACCAGATCACAAAAAATGGAGACGCTATGGATATCGTAAAATGGCGCTTTTTTTCTTTAACAAAGTTTGGAATTTTTATTTTTTTTCACCACTTAGATAAAACAGCACTTAGACATGTTTGGTGTCTATGAACTCCTAATGACCTGGAGAATCATAATGGCAGGTTGGTTTTAGCATTTAGTGAACGTAGTGTAAAAAAAAAAAAAAAAGTGTGGGATTGCGCTTTTTTTTTTTGCAATTTCACTGCACTTGGAATTTTTTTTCCTGTTTTCTAGTACACGACATGGTAAAACCAATGGTGTTGTTCAACTTGTCCCTCAATAAACAAGCCCTCACATGACCATATTGACGGAAAAATTATGGCTCTGGGAAGAAGGGGAGCGAAACATGAAAATGCAAAACCGAAAAAAGCTCCGGGGGTGAAAAAGTTAAGAGGTTAAAAAGGAGTTTGCTGCACAGATTATAGACTGTAGTGCTGATGGCTACCATCAACAGAAATTGCTTTTTTTTAGCCAGAGGCAGACTTATGGTACTGCCTTTTGTGCAGCTCTAAGGCTATGTGCACAAGTTGTGGATTTTGCTGCAGATCTGCAGCTGTGGGTCCGCAGCAACTTTCCATGCGTTTACAGTACAATGTAAACCTATGGAAAACGCAACTCGCAGTGCCCATGCTGCGGAAAAAACGCGCTGAAACGCTGCGGGTTAATTCTGCAGCATGTCAATTCTTTGTGCGGATTCCGCTGCAGTTTACACCTGCTCCACAATAGGAATCCGCAGGTGTAAAACCGCAGGTGGAATTCGCACAAAATCCGCATAAAAACTGCGGTAAATCCGCAGGTAAAACGCAGTGCCTTTTACCTGCAGATTTCTCAAAACCGCTGCGGAAAAATCCGCAGAGCTCCAAAATACGTGTGCACATACCCTAAAAGGGACTCTGTCAGCACAGCATGACTGTTCCAACCAAGACCTTCCGCTCTGTGCTCCATGCCGGGGCCAATCATTTAAATGCATCTTGCTTTCTATCCATCAACCACCTTCTTTGGCCCTATGAAGCCAGAGCTGTAAACCAAGAGGGGTTATTTGCGGTAAAGCAAGCAGCTTGGAATGTTTTGAAATGATTGGCCCTGCCATGAAGCAACAAGTGGCGGGACTTAGTTTTATTCTGTGCTGACAGTCCCTTTAAGGGGAGATATCTTTCACCTCTAGAGATGTGCGAATTTGATCGGGTCAGAGCTTATTCGGCAAGCGATAGCTCTTACTGAATAAGCTGCAGAGGGAACCCGGCTTCCTGGATCGTTCCGGCTGATCAGCAGCATGTGTCGCGGCTGTGTGCCAGTCAAAACATATGTATGGAGAGCCCAACACACAGGCTGACTACCTCAGAGCCGTGACACATGCAGCTCTGGAGCTTAACAGCTGATTATCGGGAGCGCTCCAGGAAACCGGGTTCCCTCTGCAGCTTATAAGGTAAGAGCTATCGCTTGCCGAATAAGCCCTGACCCAATCAAATTCGCTTATCTCTAGTCACCACGTGTTTGCTACCTCAACTGAGAGCAGCATAATGAAGGGAAATAGACCCTGATTCCAATGATTAATCACTTTGTTTATTTGTTGCTGAAGATGTAACCGTTTTTACATGTATAAGAGCACAGAAAACTGACCTAGCCTACACTACGCTCTCTATATACATTTTCTATTAACAGTGAGCTGATTATCAGAGGGGGTGGGGTGGTCAGTCTAGCAAACTTGTGAGCTGTAGTCCTGGCATTGATAATCTCCAGGTGGTAAAACCATTATTGTAAGTAAACACAGCCTAATAAGTGACACGGCTTAGTAAGCCGATTAAACACAGATATCTGCTGCTGACCTCTGATTTATATATCAAAAACCTCCTGACAGAGTTCCTATTACTTTTCACAATGCTCATAAGAAGGCAGACGGGAAATATTTAATCTTCCTTGGTTACCAAAACTGCTCCCTATGGTGATCTAGGTTCATGTCAGTGGAACTATGGGAGATCCAGGGATTGTGCATCTGTCCGCTGGTTTAATTCTTGCAAACTTGAGCTTCTTTAGTCCGCTGGTTTAATTCTTGCAAACTTGAGCTTCTTTACCAATATGTTTCATAATTATGATATTGGAATACCGTACCAGAACTTCTCACAATTTTGTGTTGTACTGTATAAGTTGATCTTTCATTCAAGAAGAACATTTTCTGTTATACACTGCTCAAAAAAATAAAGGGAACACTTAAACAGAATATAACTTCATGTAAATCAAACTTCTGTGAAATCGAACTGTTCGCTTAGGAAGCAACACTGATTGACAATCAATTTCACATGCTGTTGTGCAAATGGAATAGACAACCGATGGAAATTATTGACAAGACACCCTCAATAAAGGGGTGGTTCTGCAGGTGGGGACCACAGACCACATCTCCGTACTAATGCTTTCTGGCTGATGTTTTGGTCACTTTTGAAAGTTGGTTGTGCTTTCACACTCGTGGTAGCATGAGACGGACTCCACAACCTACACAAGTGGCTCAGGTAGTGCAGCTCATCCAGGATGGCACATCATTGCGAGTTGTGGCAGGAAGGTTTGCTGTGTCTGTCAGCATAGTGTCCACAGGCGCTACCAGGAGACAGGCCAGTACACCTGGAGACATGGAGGGGGCCGTAGGAGGGCAACAACCCAGCAGCAGGACCGCTACCTCAGTCTTTGTTGTGCAAGGAGGAACAGGAGGAGCACTGCCAGAGCCCTGCAGAATGACCTCCAGCAGGCCACAAATGTGCATGTGTCTGCACAAATGGTTAGAAACCAACTCCATGAGGATGGTCTGAGTGCCTGACGTCCACAGATCGGGGTTGTGCTCACAGCCCAACACCTTGCAGGATGCTTTGGCATTTGCCACAGAACACCAGGATTGGCCAATTCGCCACTGGCGCCCTGTGCTCTTCACAGATAAAAGCAGGTTCACACTGAGCATCATTTCCTTGTCTTGAGGCATTTCCACTGAAGTTGGATCAGCCTGTAACTTCATTTTCCACTTTGATTTTGAGCATCATTCCAACTCCAGACCTCCGTGGGATACTAGTTGTGATTTACGTTGATCATTTTTAGGTTTTATTGTTCTCAACACATTCCACTATGTAATGAATAAAGATTTACAACTGGAATATTTCATTCAGTGATATCTAGGATGTGGGATTTTAGCGTTCCCTTTATTTTTTGAGTGGTGTATATTAATGTAGCTCTACACTTTTCTTTCTATTCTAAACTTATCTAGGTATGTGGAATGTCCTTCTGTCCTGATTTACTGCTCTAGTCAATCACGTGCCTTGGTTCAACACATGCGTTGCATAGAAAACCTTTTTTAACTTGTCATTGAAAGTGACATTTGCTGTGTGAGAGTATTTGGAAAATGCGAAAGCTTCTCGGCTGTAAAAGTGGTGGTTTAGCCAGTTACGTAGTGACCTCTAATCTTGCCAAGTACCTATATTTTCTAGATTGTACCCTATTCGTTTTTTGTTTTTTTTTTAAATTGTCTTCACATTTCTGGGCAGAGATATACATGTGTTATGTTTAGTACTAAAGAAAAAGAAAACCACCCCCAAATGTATTTTACTTGTGTATGGAGCAATTCCGCGCCCACTAGATGGACTCTGGCTAGGAATATGCATCACGCATATGAGCTTGCTGGTCTCTGCTCAGAGACTGGCGATTCCACACCGCGCATATGCTGGGTGGGTTCATTTTAGACAGGACAACCCCTTCCAAGTCAGAGTTGTTTACAGGAGCATACAGTGCATAAAGAGTAATCTAGGCATAGAACAGCTTGATGATGGATGCAGCTGATCAGAGCGGTGTTAAAAGCATTTGCCATTTTACACAGAAATCAGTCTGCTGGCTTCCAGCACAGCTCTGAGTCATTAATTCAGAGCGTTGGGACTAGTCAAGAGCACACAGGAAAGGGAGAGAGGTCTGCAGCATTGAGTAGTTGCAAGGTGCTGTTGGGAAAGATGGTTTCAGTATCAGTATTGTTAGAATAGGACCTCCCTTTTGACTACAGTGGTTATAAGAAGTCTACACACTCCTCTTAAAATACCAGTTTTGTTTAAGAAATGTGTATGAATATGTACATACACGTGTATATACACACATATACAGTGCCTTGCGAAAGTATTCGGCTCCCTGGAACTTTTCAACCATTTCCCACAAATCATGCTTCAAACATAAAGATACAAAATGTAAATTTTTGGTGAAGAATAGTGATGAGCAAATATACTCATTGCTCGGTTTTTCCCGAACACGCTCGGGTGATCTCCTAGTATTTGTTAGTATTTGGAGATTTAGTTTTTGTTGATTCAGATTTACAGCCATTAGCCAGCCTAAGTACATGTGGGGGTTGCCTGGTTGCTACGGAATCCCCACATGTAATCAAGCTGTCTAGTAGTCGCAAATCCTCTAGCAGCGGCAAGGAAAACAAAATCTCCAAACACTAACAAATACTCGGAGACCACCCGAGCGTGCTCGTGAAAACCCGAGCAAGCGACTTGCAGCTGTAATCGCAGCAAAAGGTGGCGAATAATATTGCACGCCCCACTTTTCAGTTTTTGAATTTCCACAAAAATTTTAAATAACCAATATATTTTGTTCAATTTCATAATTGTGTTCCACTTGTTGTTGATTCTTCACCAAAAATTTACATTTGGCATACATACATACATACATACATACATACATACATACATACATACATACATACAGTACAGACCAAAAGTTTGGACACACACATGTGGAATTATATACTTAAAAAAGTGTGAAACAGAAAATATGTCTTATATTCTAGGTTCTTCAAAGTAGCCACCTTTTGCTTTGACTGCTTTGCACACTCTTGGCATTCTCTTGATGAGCTTCAAGAGGTAGTCACCGGGAATGGTTTTCACTTCACAGGTGTACCCTGTCAGGTTTAAGAAGTGGGATTTCTTGCCTTATAAATGGGGTTGGGACCATCAGTTGTGTTGTGTAGTAGTCTGGTGGATACACAGCTGATAGTCCTACTAAATAGACTGTTAGCTGCTTTTTTCTTGCCATAATACAAATTCTAAGTAAAGAAAAATGAGTGGCCATCATTACTTTAAGAAATGAAGGTCAGCCAATCTGAAAAATTGGGAAAACTTTGAAAGTGTCCCCAAGTGCAGTGGCAAAAACAATCAAGCGCTACAAAGAAACTGGCTCACATCAGGACCGCCCCAGGAAAGGAAGACTAAGACATCTCTGCTTCTGAGGATAAGTTTATCCGAGTCACCAGCCTCAGAAATCGCAGGTTAACAGCTGCTCAGATTAGAGACCAGGTCAATGCCACACAGAGTTCTAGCAGCAGACACATCTCTACAACAACTGTTAAGAGGAGACTTTGTGCAGCAGGCCTTCATGGTAAAATAGCTGCTAGGAAACCACTGCTAAGGACAGGCAACAAGCAGAAGAGACTTGTTTGGGCTAAATAACACAAGGAATGGACATTAGATCAGTGGAAATCTGTGCTTTGGTCTGATGAGTCCAAATTTGAGATCTTTGGTTCCAACCACCGTGTCTTTGTGTGACGCAGAAATGGTGAACAAATGGACTCTACATGCCTGGCTCCCACCGTGAAGCATGGAGGAGGAGGTTTGGGGGTGCTTTGCTGGTGACACTGTGGGGGATTTATTCAAAATTGAAGGCATACTGAACCAGCATGGCTACCACAGCATCTTGCAGCTGCATGCTATTCCATCCGGTTTGCGTTTAGTTGGACCATCATTTATTTTTCAACACCATCATTTATTTTTCAACAGTACAATGACCCCAAACACTCCTCCAGGCTGTGTAAGGGCTATTTGACCAAGAAGGAGAGTGATGGGGTGCTACACCAGATGACCTGGCCTCCACAGTCACCAGACCTGAACCCGATCGATATGGTTTGGGTTGAGCTGGACCGCAGAATAAAGGCAAAAGGGCCAACAAGTGCTAAGCATCTCTGGGAACTCCTTCTTGATTCTTGGAAGACCGTTCTCGGTGACTACCTCTTGAAGCTCATCAAGGGAATGCCAAGAGTGTGCAAAGCAGTCATCAAAGCAAAAGGTGGCTACTTTGAAGAACCTAGAATATAAGACAAAATTTCAGGTTTCTCACTTTTTTGTTGAAGAGGTAGTCACTGGATTTGAATAAATCCCCAACGGACTCACCAGCAAAGCACTCCCCACACCATCACACCACCTCCTCCATGCTTCACGGTGGGAACCAGGCATGTAGAGTCCAAATGTTCACCTTTTCTGCGTCGCACAAAGACACAGTGGTTGGAACCGAAGATCTCAAATTTGGACTCATCAGACCAAAGCACAGATTTCCACTGGTCTAATGTCCATTCCTTGTGTTCTTTAGCCCAAACAAGTCTCTTCTGCTTGTTGCCTGTCTTTAGCAGTGGTTTCCTAGCAGCTATTTTACCATGAAGGCCTGCTGCACAAAGTCTCCTCTTAACAGTTGTTGTAGAGATGTGTCTGCTGCTAGAACACTGTGTGGCATTGACCTGGTCTCTAATCTGAGCTGCTGTTAACCTGCGATTTCTGAAGCTGGTGACTCGGATAAACTTATCCTCAGAAGCAGAGGCGACTCTTGGTCTTCCTTTCCTGGGGCGGTCCTCATGTGAGCCAGTTTCTTGATGGTTTTTGCCACTGCACTTGGGAACACTTTCAAAGTTTTCCCAATTTTTCAGACTGACTGACCTTCATTTCTTAAAGTAATAATGGCCACTTGTTTTTCTTAGAATTTGTATTATGGCAAGAAAAAAGCAGCTAACAGTCTATTCAGTAGGACTGTCAGCTGTGTATCCACCAGACTTCTGCACAACACAACTGATGGTCCCAACCCCATTTATAAGGCAAGAACTCCCACTTATTAAACCTAACAGGGCTGTTGAAAGCTTGCTGCTGGAGAAAATTGGGGGCACAGTGCTGACAAAAGTATTTGCTGTTGAAAGAGCGCATAGGGTCCCGCCGCAGCCCCCTGCCCCAGGAGCGAATCCCCGTACCATGCTTGCCAAAATACTGAACTACAGGGACAGAGACATTATCCTCAGAAAGGCTAGAGAAATGGAGGATCTGACGGCTGGAGGTCAAAAGATTGCCATCTACCCGGATTATTCTGCTGCAGTTCAGAAACAACGGATTCAATTCACTGGGGTTAAGAGACGACTGAGGGAACTAGGAGTGCAATACTCTATGCTGTTCCCCGTAAAGTTGAGACTGGTGGATTTTGATAAGACACACTTTTTCCTGACACCAGAGGATGCTACCCAGTGGATTGATACTAATGCGAAAAAACTTAAAGGAAAGGGCGATTGACATCTCGGCGAGATCCGGACGGGAGTAGTTTCTCTGTTGCTGGAGGAGGGATTTGTGTTTAATGGCACATTGGTTAAAGGGTTGAACAGCGGTTGAGGGCTCGGCTGTGCCATATTGAGTGATTGACCGGAGGGGACAGTAACGATTAATAAGTATGTGGGAGGTGGGTTATGCCGGGTACTGCAAATTGGTTTGGTAATATCTCTACATGTTTATTTAAGTTGGAATGTTGGAAAAAACAAAAACTGTGGGAAATTCGGATTGTTACTGCAGCGGGAGGTGCATGGAGAGGATTAAGTAAGGGAGAGTGTTCGCAATGGGCGGTGGAGCCCCACTCTTGATGAGAGGAAGAATGTGTTGTATTGGGTGGGTTAGGGGGCAAGTTGGGAGTTGGTAGGGGGGGTGGGAGGGATTAGACAGCTCATACTTGGAAAAGTGGATACTATGAAGGATGATGAGCCGTATGATGGGGGACCGCATTAAAATATTGAGTTGGAATGTAAGAGGCCTAGCGGATAAAACTCGGCGGGCGGCAAGTCTGTAGTATGTTCGGGAACAGAGGGTCTCAATGATATGCTTGCTGGAGACACATTTAGTGCGGGAAAAGGTGGATGTATTGAACAGGCGCTGGATACAGAGGGCATACCATTCTACCTTCTCTACGTACTCTAGGGGTGTGTCTGTGTTGGTACCTGTGGGAGTGCAGAATGAAGAGATGATGGTACAGGAGGATGTGGATGGTCAGTATGTGGTGGTGCAATGCAAAATAAATGGAGTGGTGATGTGTATAGCGGCGATGTATATTCCGCCTCCATACTCAAGTAAGAAAATTAGAGAGGTGCTGGAGAGGGTGGAAAGCTGGGGCCCGATACCATTTCTAATTATTGGGGATCTTAATAATATATGTGATGACTTTTGGGATAAAAATAAAAACTCCCAGAATAGGACAGTGGGACACATTACTACGTTTGGGACTTATATTCGTGAAGTGGGTATGACTGATCTATGGAGAGTTAGGCATGTTGGGGAAAGGGGGTATTCATGTTATTCACCGGCTCATGGTACTCTATCCAGAATTGATTTGGCACTGGGCAACCGTCTGTTGGACATGATGGTAGGGGATGTGAGATATTTGCCTAGGGCCCTCTCGAATCATAGTCCAATTGAGGTGGAGTTTCGGCCGATGGGGACAGTGGCCGTGAACAGGAGAGAGTGGAAGATTCAACCTAACTGGCTGCACAGTATAGATCTAGATAAGATAAAATGGGAGTTGGTGGAATTTTTTGAGCTAAATGATGGGAGTGTAGATGCTCTTACTGTATGGGAAGCCATGAAGGCGTACTTAAGAGGGCTGCTGTTTAGAGACATTAGTAGATGTAAGCAGAAGTCGAGAGAGGCAGAGAAGGCAGCGATTGATGGGTTGAGGGCAGCGGAGGATGAGATGGTGACACTGGGTACTCCGGAAGCTGGGAAGAGATTAAAGGCAGCTCAAAGTCATCTGGAAGAAATTTTGCTGGGTAAAGCTGAAAGGAAGCTGGAATTCATGAAGCTGGCTTATTTTCAGGAGGGTGAAACTGTTGGTCACATGCTGTCGCTGGTGGCTTCTGCACAGAGAAGTACTTCGTTTGTCCATTCTCTGGTTTCCGGAAGTGGTACGAGTGTCTCTGAGACTCCAGAGATTTTGGAGGTTTTTGCGGATTTTTACGAGGACCTATATTCCTCTCGGGTGGATGGGACGGTGGGAGACACAGTGACGATCCTTGAGGGACTGGAGCTCCCAAGGTTGAGTGATGCAAATATAGAGGGCTTGGAGGCTCCTATCACGGAGGAGGACCTGGGTCGGGCATTACAGTCTATGGCTAATGGGAAGGCGTCTGGAGTAGATGAGTTTACTGCTGAGATCTATAAACATATGGGGGAGGTGCTAATTCCCAGATTAAGGGCAGTCCTAGAGGAGGCTAAGACTAGAGAGTGTCTGCCTACATCCATGAGAGAGGCCATAATAGCGGTGATTCCTAAGGAGGGGAAAGACTTGGGGCAACCTGAGTCATATCGGCCAATCTCCTTGCTCACTATAGATGTCAAGATTCTGGCCAAGGTGTTGGCGATGAGGTTGACGAGTGTAATCTCCGGCCTGGTGCACCCAGACCAATCTGGCTTTATGCCTGATCCACGGCGGTCAACCTACGGAGGCTGTTTATGAATCTGCAGCTTAGGTCTGATAACTGTGGCCAGAGAGTTATTGCATTTTTAGACGCCCATAAGGCGTTCGACAGTGTGGAATGGGGATATCTCTGGCAGGTGTTGCAATACATGGGATTTGGCTCGCGGTTTGTGTCCTGGATTCGGCTGCTGTATTCACGTCCGATGGCCAGAGTCCGGGTGAATGGGGAGTTATCACGGACTATACAATTAGCTAGAGGGACAAGGCAGGGATGTCCGCTCTCTCCTCTTTTGTTTGCTCTGGCCGTGGAGCCATTGGCTGCTAAACTTCGACAGTCTGACGAGGTGTCTGGGTTTAAATATGGGATGATTGAAGAGAGGGTGGCGTTGTATGCGGACGATATTCTACTGTTTCTAGCTGACCCGGTTGCTTCCTTGGGGGGGCTATTGGGATTATTGAAAGATTTAGCTCACTGTCAGGACTGACAATAAACTGGAGTAAGTCTATTTTCTTTAAAGTGGACGACGTAGGGGAGGAGGGGAGTGAGCTGCTGGAGGATGGGCGACTGAAGGTGGTAAGTCAATTTAAATATCTTGGGATATGGGTATCTATGCCGGTTACGGATTACATACATAGGAATCTGACTCCGATCTTAGGTGTTCTTAAGGCAAAAGTGGATGCTTGGGTTAAGCTGCATTTATCTGTGGTGGGCAGGATGAATCTTATCAAAATGATTTTGATGCCGAAGATTCTGTATGTTCTTCATAATGCGCCAGTTTGGATACCGCGCGGGAAATTTCGGCAGATTAACTCCCTGTTCAGGAATTTGGTATGGGGGAGACAACATCCACGTATCAGACTGGAGACACTTCAGCGACCCAAGGAAGATGAGGACTTGGCATTGCCTAACCCTGAAGTATATTTTCTTGCAGCCCAGAGTCAGCACTTAAAGGGCTGGGCGCATGAAGGGTCATCCGGGGCGGTACAGCAATTAATGGAAAAGGTGACAAAAAGAAGGCCAGCAGTACAATGTCTGGAGGATGGCTCCCTGGGGGCTTTGGGGAAATTGTATCCGACTATGTTATTGATATGTAAGCTGTGGGGTAGACTAAAACATATACGTGGGATTACGGGTCTGACCAGATTCTCCCCGCTATGGCATAATAATAATTTAAAGGAGTTTGTGGCAATGGGGGTACTACCAGAATGGCAGGCCAAGGGGATTCAATGTGGCTATCAGATAATTGAGCAGGGAGAGCTGAAATCCTTTTCCCAATTGCAGGTGGAATTTGATCTCGGGCCTGCTGGGGAATATCAATATTTGCGGATGAGACACGCATTTGGAGCTCAGAATAGGGACGGAGGCATCAGAATTCAAAGGGATATAGTATTAGAGTATGTGTGTGGTGAAAGGGACTACGGGGGGGGGTTATTTCCACTCTTTATAAAGACTTGCTGCACACTTTCCTGTTAAGGTTTCCAATACTGGCGAGAGCTAAGTGGGAGAGGGATCTGGGCCCAATGGAGAATGAAACTTGGGAGTCGGTGTTGGAGTGGGTTCCACGGCTGTCTCTGAGCGAACCGTATAGGCTGTCACAGCTTTATGTAATACACAGAGTTTACAAATCTCCAAAGGTGTTATATAAGGCAGGCTTGCGTGATGATTCTGAGTGCCCGAGGTGTAAATCTACAGATGCTGATATATTTCATATGATGTGGATGTGTCCGAGACTGGCTGCTTTTTGGTTGGTACGGTGCCAAGGGACTCGATGGTGTGCTTGTTGGGGTGCGTGGATGAGATTGGAGTGGATAACAACCTGAAGACAGCTATTGCCAGATTGCTGTATATGGCCCGGAAGGTAATAGCGCGAAATTGGATTAAGGACGAGCCGCCTTCAATAAGAGAATTCCTCCAATATGTGAAGCAGGGCCTGAGACTGGAAAAGGGGTTTTATCAGAAAAGAGGGAAAACTGAAATGTTCGATAAGCTGTGGTCTCCGTGGCTTGCCATAGGATAGGTTTGTTATAGAGACCGGGTGAATCAAGACCCTGAATTGGTAAAAACATAACACGTGGCCTATGGTCCTAACTGAGGGGATAGTCATCCTATAGATTTGAGTGTGGAGCTATTTAACAAGGTGGGCTGTCTTATTGGGGGGGGGGGGGGGGCAGGATAAGTTGGAATTACGGGGTTCGTTTGGGGGGGGAAAACTTTGTACTGAAAACAAGAATGTAACATGTCAATTGTAATGTTATTCTTAGTAAAAATTTATTTGAGTAAAAAAAAAAAAAAACAACCTGACAGGGCACACCTGTGAAGTGAAAACCATTCCCGGTGACTACCTCTTGAAGCTTATCAAGAGAATGCCAAGAGTGTGCAAAGCAGTCATCAAAGCAGAAGGTGGCTACTTTGAAGAACCTAGAATATAAAACATATTTTCAGTTGTTTCACACTTTTTTATAAAGTACGGTATATAATTCCACATGTGTTAATTCATAGTTTTAATGCCTTCAGTATGAATGTACAATTTTCATAGTCATGAAAATACAGAAAAATCTTTAAATGAGAAGGTGTCCAAACTGTTGGTCTGTACTGTACATACGCACGCACGCTCTCTCTCACTTTCTCTCACTCACTCTCTCTCGCTCTCTCTCTCGCGCTCTCTCGCGCTCTCTCTCGCGCTCTCTCTCGCGCTCTCTCTCGCGCTCTCTCGCGCTCTCTCGCGCTCTCTCTCGCGCTCTCTCTCGCGCTCTCTCTCGCGCTCTCTCTCGCGCTCTCTCGCGCTCTCTCGCGCTCTCTCTCTCGCTCTCTCTCTCGCTCTCTCTCTCGCTCTCTCTCGCTCTCTCTCTCGCTCTCTCTCGCGCTCTCTCTCGCGCTCTCTCTCGCGCTCTCTCGCTCTCTCTCTCTTGCTCTCTCTCTCGCTCTCTCTCGCTCTCTCTCTCGCTCTCTCTCTCGCTCTCTCTCTCGCGCTCTCTCTCTCGCGCTCTCTCTCGCTCGCTCTCGCTCTCTCTCTCTCGCTCTCTCTCTCGCGCTCTCTCGCGCTCTCTCTCTCGCTCTCTCTCGCTCTCTTGCTCGCTCTCTCGCTCGCTCGCGCTCGCTCGCTCGCTCACTCTCGCTCGCTCGCTCACTCTCGCTCGCTCACTCTCGCTCGCTCACTCTCTCTCGCTCACTCTCTCTCGCTCACGCTCGCTCGCTCACTCTCGCTCGCTCACTCTCGCTCGCTCACTCTCTCTCGCTCACGCTCGCTCGCTCGCTCACTCACGCTCGCTCACTCACTCACTCTCGCTCCCTCACTCTCGCTCCCTCACTCACACTCGCTCCCTCACTCTCGCTCCCTCACTCTCGCTCCCTCACTCACTCTCGCTCACTCACTCTCGCTCACTCACTCTCGCTCACTCACTCTCGCTCACTCACTCTCGCTCACTCTCGCTCGCTCACTCTCGCTCGCTCACTCTCGCTCGCTCACTCTCGCTCGCTCACTCTCGCTCGCTCACTCTCGCTCACTCACTCTCGCTCACTCACTCTCGCTCACTCACTCTCGCTCACTCACTCTCGCTCACTCACTCTCGCTCACTCACTCTCGCTCACTCACTCTCGCTCACTCACTCTCGCTCACTCACTCTCGCTCACTCACTCTCGCTCACTCACTCTCGCTCACTCACTCTCGCTCACTCACTCTCGCTCACTCACTCTCGCTCACTCACTCTCGCTCACTCACTCTCGCTCACTCACTCTCGCTCACTCACTCTCGCTCACTCACTCTCGCTCACTCACTCTCGCTCACTCACTCTCGCTCACTCACTCTCGCTCACTCACTCTCGCTCACTCACTCTCGCTCACTCACTCTCGCTCACTCACTCTCGCTCACTCACTCTCGCTCACTCACTCTCGCTCACTCACTCTCGCTCACTCACTCTCGCTCACTCACTCTCGCTCACTCACTCTCGCTCACTCACTCTCGCTCACTCACTCTCGCTCACTCACTCTCGCTCACTCACTCTCGCTCACTCACTCTCGCTCACTCACTCTCGCTCACTCACTCTCGCTCACTCACTCTCGCTCACTCACTCTCGCTCACTCACTCTCGCTCACTCACTCTCGCTCACTCACTCTCGCTCACTCACTCTCGCTCACTCACTCTCGCTCACTCACTCTCGCTCACTCACTCTCGCTCACTCACTCTCGCTCACTCACTCTCGCTCACTCACTCTCGCTCAC